>NC_140943.1:52722615-53327615 GCF_014529385.1 Adiantum capillus-veneris | reverse complement strand
GAAGAAGTCATCCGAAGCTAAGCGGCGGAAGGTCGCCTACCGATTTTCACGACGCATGTGAGTGCTGCCAATCCACTTCGACAATCCAGAAGAAGAAGTGGTAAGAAGATTCCTATGTCCTAGAGAAGAGTGGTTCGGCTACTGCTCTCGCTGTTTTGGGAAGCGAGTGGAGGACCTTCCTCCTCTCCCTGTACAACTTATCCTGAAGAAGATCTCTACCAAGAGAGAAACCTAGTGGGCTAGAGACGAGTTGCAACTGAATGAAGTAGAATTCATGCAGCACGCTGATTACAGAAATTACCTACAATTGTTGTTAGCCAAGAGTCTGGGAGTGGTCAGATGCGTCGCCATCAGCCCGTACGTGCTGAGCAACGAAGGAAAGGTAGTGCCCATGAAAGGCGACGACCTCTTGTGGATGTGCCGACTCATCAACACTGGCACGGTAAGAGTATAAGTAAGTATTCCACCCTCTGTGCATGATGGGAAACGGGCTGACGGCATTCCCGTTCAGATTCCTACAGCATATGCATGTGAATATCTATGTAGATAGGAAAGTCTTCTACCAACAGAAGATCGTATACCTATTCGGTGCGGCGGTACTAGGAGAAATCCTCGATTCCCCGAACCCTATCATTCTCCCCATATTAGATTACCATCATTCCTTTAATGTCTCTATTTTTATCATGTTTTAACCTATCCACTCACCCCTGTAAAAAGTCGCTATGAGCCGCTACTATTGATGTAAAAGAAAAAAAAAAGAGGAAAAAAAAGGTTTGTAATTTCTTGAGTTACCACCATGGCAAGTGTTTCTTTCCCCACGTTCAGTGGTGGAAAGAAGGGAGAGGATCTCACCACCGACTTTTTGGATGATTTCGACATTGCTTGTGTCGTCTCCAACAAAGATGACGACGTTTCACAACTTAGAATTTTTCCTCTACTGATGAAAGTAGAGGCCAAGTCCTGGTTTAATGCATTGCCCCAGGCTACCAAGAATGCATGGGATGTGTTAAGGGCTGCTTTTGTAAAGAGGTTTGGTGGAGGCACAGCCTCGGAGAAGCTATGGCAGCTACTGACAGAATTAAAGCAGGGAGGCCTGCTGGAGTATGCCACCTACGAGTCAAAGTTTGTGGACTTATGGGAGAGATGGGTTGCCTCACTGGAGGAAGGCGAAGGAGCACCTAATTTCCTAAAGAAGGACCGTTTCATTGCTGGTCTATGGTCGCCGCTTAGAGAGAAGGTGAAGGGAAGGTTTGCTGCAACATATGAGTTGGCAGTCGAAGTATCCCACCTTAAAGACAAGAAGCTGCGCATGCAAGCGAGAGTAAACAAATCAGAGGAAACAAGCTCGACCCGACCAACCCCAGTGACTGCAACAGCCAATCATAGAGTCCAACCACAGGAGGCATCAAAAGAACAGCAAGACCTGCTGAGTTGCATCACCACCCAACTAGAGAGTTTATTTGTGCATCTAGTGCAGCAAGGGCATGCATCTGGCAGAAACCTAGAACAAGGAAGGGGACAACGAAGGCAAAACCCAGAGTACCACTGTTACAACTGCGGGGAAGATGGCCATGGAATGTACTACTGCCCACACCCGAGGAGACAGAATTTCAATAGAGGGGGGAGACAGAATCAGATCTCTCCGCCAAGAGCAAGACCACCACCACCTAGGCAGCCAGGACCAATCCCACCGGTCCAAATCCTTCGACCATCTGTACAATAGCAACCACCACCCCAACCTCTCATCTCGCCACTACCCCCACCATCTGCTATGAACCAAGCGGTGAGTGTTATTAGCTTAGAGGCTAAAGGGAAGGCGAAGGTAGAAGAAGTGGATGCTATGGGAGTGAAACGTGCGAGGCACGAGGAGGCATCTCAAAGAGAAGAGAAGATGAAAAGGAAGGCCGAGTCTAGCAAGCAAGCAGCGAAACCGCGGCGGAAAATAGACATTGTGGACTTCTCACTAGGTGAGTATGCAAAACCCTATGACTTTGTTCAGGATGTGTTAATGCAGGTCCCGAAGATAACTTGGCCCCAAGTACTCCACCTTGCACCCAGAATGAGGAGGCAATGGACGAAAATGGTAAGTACCAGGAAATCAAGACCCAGGATAGCTGGGGCTATCTCTCGGAGGGATCTCGACGACATCCTGCCAACCATGGACGCTCACATCAAGGGGCAACGGATTTCAAATGTCTACATAGATGGTGGCGCACAAATATGCTTCATGAGTGAAAAGATGATGCACCATCTAGGTCTAGAGGTAAGTAGGCCGGCACCCTGCCGAGCCAAGATGGCAAACAATGTATGAGTGAAATGCATAAGCATTGTAAATGCGGTCAAAGTAAAAGCATTCCATACAGAAGTGAAGGTAGACATCTTCGTCATGCCACACAAAGGGGAGGTCTACCCCATCATTCTTGGGAGGCCTTGGCTTATGGATATGGAAGTTAAACAAGACTGGAGCACCGGGATGATCCAGATGAAGGATGATAAAGGGAAGTCCATATTCTACGACATGAGGACTGGAAAGCAGCGCAACATGATCTTGGAGGCTTCAGAAGACGAGTGCACCAACGACTACTCGTCTACCTCAGGAGAAGAGACGACCACCACCGACGGAAGTGACAGTAGCATCGAAGTAATGGGAGTCATTCTTAAAGACCCAAATAGATTAACACAATCTGAAACAACCTCGACAAACCAAGAGGGATCATTAGGTATGCAGTCCTTGGAGGGTGCAGATAAGCTACAAAAAATGCTCTCAAATGAGTTAACCAATGAAGAAAGGAAGGAGTACGTCTCCATGTTAGGTAACTTCACTACTTTGTTCATTGATGGCTATGATAAGATCACAGGAATTACAGTAGTACACCACCACATAAAGCTCAAGGAAGGCAATAAACCCGTAGTACAAAATCTCAGAAGACTGGGAGTAATCCAACAAGAGGCATTGCTTAAAGAAGTGAGAAGTTTGCTACAAGCAGGTTTCATCTATCCTGTCGAAGACTCAGAATGGGTCTCCCCAGTAGTAGTCACACCAAAAAAAAATGGTATGTGGAGAGCCTGTGTGGATTATAAACCTCTCAATGCAGCCACGAAGAGGGACCACTTTCCCCTCCCATTCCAGGATGAAATACTCAATGAAGTGGCACGTCACGAGTGATACACAGTATGCGATGGCTACTCAGGATACTTCCAGATTAGCATTGTGGAGGAGGATCAGAAGAAGACAACCTTCATCACACCATGGGGATGTTTTGCCTACAGAGTGATGCCGTTTGGCCTCACTAACGCCCCGGCCACGTTTCAATGCTATGTGACTTTTGTTTTCCAACCCTACTTTGGAACATCGATACGGGTTTTCATAGATGATTTTTGCATTTATAGCTCACGAGCCCTTCATTTAAGCAAAGTCTATGATGGCTTAACCAAGTTGCAAACCTTGGGTGGCCAACTCAACGTGGACAAGTGTCACATTGGTGAGAGCAAATTCACTCTCCTTGGTCATGTAATTTCAGCAAAAGGAATCGAGGCTGACCCGAGCAGGACTCAGGCTCTAGTATCTTTATCATCACCCACCACCGCCAAGCAGATGGTTTCTTTCCTTCAGAAGGTAAGATACTTAAGCAGGTTCATTCACCTGCTATCTCAAGTGGTCCTTCCCCTACAACAACTCACCCAGAGGGATGTTTTCTCATGGAGTGAACAGAACGAGCAGCAGTTTACTGAGGTGAAGCAAATCCTAGCCAAGCTTCCCACTATTTCACCTCCTAAGTGGGACGAACCATTTTATCTGAACCCTAGTGTGGGAAGTGATACACTCGGAGCAGTGCTAATGCAAAAGGACCCCAAAACGTCTTTCATGCGCTCTATTTACTTCTCTAGTCGGGTCATGACCCCGTCAGAAAAAGGATTTACCGAAGTAGAACACATGGTTCTGGCACTAATGTTTGCTACCACAAAGTTCCGCTCCTATCTCCTGCCTAGACCCTTTGTAATCCTGACAATGGAGGAGGTCTTCCCATATGTAGTGCGACACATGGATGTCTCATCTAGGATCTCAAAGTGGTTAATTAGACTACAAGAGTTTGACTACACCATGCAAGTAGAAAACTCCACCAGGGCTAGTTTAGCGGGAATTCTCACTCATCGCCATTATGAGAAGAAGCTGAATGTCAACACGGAAGCAAAGGAAGAAACACCAATGATAGAAAGTCCTAGGCTAGAGAGAGCTCACTCTCTTTTCTTTGACAGAGCATACAAGAGAACAATGGATCAATCTGCAGCAGGCATGGTCATTTTCAATGAACAGCAAGAAAGAGTATTCTTCATGGGGCAGTTATTACACTCCCACTCCAACAATGAAGCAGAATATGCAGCCCTAATCCTTGGGTTGGAACAATGTATTTCACAAAGAATTCAGCGCCTAAATGTGTTCGGCCACGCTTTGCTTTTGATAAGGCAGATAAATGGCAACTGGGAGTGCAAAAATCAGGTTTTACTTGGTCAACTTCGCCAAGTTAAGGACCTCCTAAAAAGGTTTGAAGCAGTGAAACTCTTCCATGTCCCCAGAGCAGAAAATCAAGAGGCAGATGTGCTAGCTAAAGAAAGAATACAAGACGTTCCCATAGGAGCAATCAAATTAAAACTACCCCTCTTCCAAGGTAGTGATGATATGCCTGATGTCATCAGTTTTCTAGATACAGGAGAATGTCCAGCAGGACACACCAAAGGCCAAAAACAGTTGAGAAGGAGGTCTTGCCAGGAAGGAGGCAATTCTACCCGTTGAGGTACAAATAGCCAGCTTACGACAGTCGAGAAGGAGGTCCATCTAGTTTATGGGAAGGAGGAAATTCTACCCATTGAGGTACAAATAGCCAGCTTACGAGTCTTGGCTAGCCAGACACATCGTCCAATTGTAAACCTCCGAAACCACATCTTGGATCTGGAGAGACTCCAACTGGATAGGGAAGAAGCAATCAATCACTATGCAGCACAGGTAGAACGACGTCGGCTCACTTTCAACCAAGGGCTTAAAGAAAAGGGACTAGAAAAAGGCATGTTAGTACTGCGATACGACAACAGATTTGACACTAGAAAGGATAAGAAATTTCAACCCAGATGGGAAGGGCCATTCATCATCAAGAAATGCTATGACAACGGCAGTTATAAGCTGATGGAAGCAGATGAGAGAATTCACAAGACTAGGGTCAATGGATGGAGACTGAAAATATATTTTCTTATGTTTGACCCAGAATTCATGCTAGACATTCCAGAGGAGGGAAAACCCTCTAACTCTACAGCTGAAGAAGCAGAAGAAGGGCTAGAAGCATGAATGCCTCTAGCCAAAGGGAGAGAGCTAATGATAGCCGACTTTCAAAAATCAAAGAAAAAAAAAGAAAAAAAAAACTCATTACCCCCCCCCCCCCCCCGCCCGACGGGCATTGGATAAAATAACACCCTCTCTCTCTCTCTCCCTCATTTTACATACCCCTCCCTAATATCCTCTCTCCCAATTTACCCCCACTCTCATTACCCCCCCCCCCCCCCGGCCAAGTGGAAGCTTTGAGCAAAAAACCCCTAGACCCCTCTCTCGTGCTCCATCTGTGTGAGCCGCATGGAACCCCCCCCCCCCCCCCCCCCCCCCCCCCCCCCCCCCCTTCCGCTCTCCCGTATTCTTACACTCGGCCTTTACACCCCCCCCCCCCCCCCCCACTCTCATTACCACCCCCCCCACACCCCCCTTTGGCCCGCTAATATTCTTTCCCCGACCCCTCCCCCCTCTTCCCCACCCGCTCGCCTCACCCTCCCCTCAGCTCATTCCCTCCCCCTTGGCCCGCTGATACATTCCCTCACTCCCACCCATTGACTTGCTTCCCTCCTCTCGTCCTCAAGCTCCCATGCAAGACAGTAGGACCTCCCCCCCTTCTCTCTCACCCACACATCTCCCCTACCCCACTCCATTGCCAAAACCCCCCCCCTTCCTTCACTCTCTTGTCCGGCGTGGCCCTCCTCCCTCTATTCCCTCACACACTCTCTCTCTCTCTCTCTTATCCACACACCTCACCCCTCCCTCTCCCTCACAATCTCTCTCTCTCAGCCCAGCGCGGACCACCCTCTCTCTCCCACTCGGGCGCTCAGGCCGCGCAAGCAGAGAATCTCCCTCTCTCCTTCTCACGGACTGCGGCAGTAGAACCTCACTCTCTCTCTCTCTCTCTCTCTCTCCACACACACACACACACACACACACACCCCATCACTCTCCCCCCCCCCCCCCCTTTGGCGCCGTGCACGAGCTCACGACAGCACCGCTCTCTCTCTCCCACTCGGGCGCTCACGCACCGCAGCAGACCATACACACACACACACACACACACACACACACACACACACACACACACACACACACACACACCGCACACACACTCACGCTCTCTCTCTACCCCATCTCCCCCCACCATCCGCCTCGCCCAGCCTTAGCAGGCAGCCAGCCGTCCGCCATCAACGAAAAAAAAACCAAAAAATATATATATATATATATATTGTATATATATAAAGCCCTTCCCACGCACGTTTTCGCGCACACACATACAAACACACCTGCATGAATACATACACATACATATACATACACACACACACGCATATACGCACCGCACCACAAATACAAAGAAAAAAATGACTACGACATCGACGAATAAAGAAGAAGGATCCAAAGCAAGCGTCGCCAACAACAAAAAGAGAAAATGCGCGAAGGCATGCCCCGGCCGACGCCGAAAAGAAGT
Source organism: Adiantum capillus-veneris (assembly GCF_014529385.1). Lineage (NCBI taxonomy): Eukaryota > Viridiplantae > Streptophyta > Polypodiopsida > Polypodiales > Pteridaceae > Adiantum > Adiantum capillus-veneris. The sequence goes on along the minus strand of NC_140943.1, from coordinate 53,320,827 downwards.
ACACTCAACATCGACGCACCGGCAGCACACCATTCGCCGGCAACACACAACCACGACGCCATCCCAGTAATTTATAGGTTATTTTCATCATTATCTTAAGTTTTCACCCGAGCCATTGTAAATTTCCATTTTTTTGTAAATATCCTCTCTCTAGGTGATGGTCACAATGGCCCACTTAGAGATTCCCATCTTTTACTAACCTCCCAAAACAAAGCAAGGGTCAACCACACCGGACCCATCACTTGCTTTGTCTCCCCGATTAAGCTTACCCTAACCACACTGGGATTACCTTAATCCAAGCAGCTAACACCTATAAATTGTCACTGAGAGGTCTCTATTCGGGGAGGGGGGGGGGCAATTCATGAGGAGCCAAGCATTTGGTAGAGTGTAGTGGGAAGGATTGACACTATCACCATCACGGGGAGGGGACTTGTGTGTTGGTTTTGCCTTGGGAATTGCACCATGCGCAGGGAACCACATCCATCTCTCGACTCCAATGGTCGATGCACACACGTATGCACGCTCTTGGTAGTAAGTATTCACAATCATTGAGTCGTCTTAGAGAACGCGCCAAGTAGGTTGCACCACCTCCTCTCCCTACCTCTCTACCACCACGGCATGCCACTTTGTAAATATTGCAAAAATAATTCACCCTCACACCCCCGAGGGTTTTCATCATTTGCAAAAATATCTCTCTCTCTCTCTCTCTCTCTCTCTTTCTCTCTCTCTCTCTCTCTCTCTCTCTCTCTCTCTCTCTCTCTCTCTGTGTGTGTGTGTGTGTGTGTGTGTGTGTGTGTGTGTGTGTGTGTGTGTGTGTGTGTGTGTGTGTGTGTGTGTGTGTGTGTGTGTGTGTGTGTGTGTGTGTGTGTGTGTGTAAGTTTGTGGTGTTCATATCATTGTGGTTTGCATCCTAGCCGCTCAAAGCTAGGTGGTGCCCCCTGTTCACTTTACCATGGCAGGCTCAAGGCACGCCATTCGGCCCTTGGCATTTTAGAGGCCGTCGGGTTCGGGGTCCGCTTTGCGTCTATCACTGGTTGTGGTCTTTCAACTCCTACAGGTCCTGGTAGGTTACCTGCTTGATACCTACGCATCAGTGGGATTTAGGAGATGCTACTTTAGCTTGGGGAGCATAAGGTCGCTCTCTCACATATCGCTTGTTATAATAACATTCCTCCGCCACATGGTTTGTCCATTTTTGTTGAATTGCACACCACTTTGGCTGCTTAGCCTGAGGCGTGGCATACATATTAATTTCTTTTAGCACTTCTTCCACCAGCTGCTCCTGGCTTACAACTACTTCTCCTTTCTGTGCTGATTTAGTGGACTTGCTTCCACTTTGCTGTGAGGATGGATCATCATCAAGATCCTTGAATTCACCCTTCTTGTAGACCGCACAATTGTCTACAAGGTAAAGAGCTTTCTTAGTAACTCATTTAACGTTGTGCTCCTCTTCATATGTAAGTCCTTTTGGAGATCTGTATTTCTCAGTCCTTGAATAAATATAAGCATAAGTCTGGACTGGGTTGGTAGTTCTTCCATAGGGCAGAACTTCACATATCTCTTTAGTCGTAGGGCTGCCTTTAGTAGAGATTCCCCTTCCTTCTGTTTGAATTTAGAGATTTGTGAGACTATGTTATGAGCTATCCCCCTTTCTGAGAATTCCTCAATAAACTCATCAAAAACCTCCTCCATAGACTCAAAAATCTCTACGCTCCAGAGAATCAAACCAAGTGGCTGCATCCTCTTCTAGGGTAAGTCCAAACCCTGCGAATTGCGTAGGAAAATCCAAAACTTCTTCAGCTCTAATTACACGCACGAAGGCTGCTACATGATCCCTAGGATCTTTGTTTCCCGAGTATTTCTTGTTTACCCATTTTTGCACCTGAGAAGGTCTAGTTCTACGATGGTCTACAAATCTCATCATTGGTTCTCCTCGTCCTCCTCCATATGCCTCTTCTGGCCTTTGGTAGTGGGAGGGTTCCTCTCCCAGAGGTGCTCCTAAGCCATAATTTCTCACGGTTCTTGCAAGAGATGGTTCATCTCTCCGAACTCGTTCTCTTTGTTCTCGTTCTATGGGTTGTCTTCCGGGCTCTGCCGACTCTTGACTTTTCGGCTTACTCTCACCTTGGTAATGTGTATGGAGTGGTGGTTCTTGTAAATTTCTTAGCCCTTGTGCGGCTGGATAACCACCTCTGTTTAGGTCTTGTTTGGATGTTGCATTTTGTTGAAGCCATGTCTGCAATGATGGTTGGGTTGCCTACTGGTTCTGATAGTTGAAAGTCTTTTGCCGGTTAGAATGTGATGTTGCATCGTACTCTTCTAAAAATGGATTTGTAGACTTGCTAGGGGTATAGGTGGACCTTGGTACTTCTTTGGGGGCATATGCTGATGTTTCTGGAACTGCTGCCTTATCTACCTCCTCTCGCAGAATTTGTTTGTATTCTCGCCCGTACCTGCCAACAAAAATGATACCCTTCCCAATAGCAATTTCATAAGAGAACAAGTAAAGAACCTTTTCATCGCTTAATTCATTTGGGTAGGGTTCTTTGCATCAAAAATAAGATACTACTCCCTCGCTCTCATGCTTGTAACTTCCCACATTCTCATTATAGGTAGAGACTCTGGTTGTTTTTTTGGCATACATAAAAAGAGCTCCAGGTCGATCAATTTTAGGAGGCGGCTCTTGAGTTTGTGAGACCATTTTTCCTTTTGCCACATTATCTCCAGACTTGTTGTAATCCTCAGGGTTTCTAACTATCAGATAGTGGTTCCCCCTTTCATCTTGGAATCTATCTCCATCATCATAGACTTGAATTATCTCCAGTCTCTGAGAAGGCCGTTCCTTTATACAAATACACTTGCATCCCCGATAGTCAGAATAAACTAGGGCTCCCTGAGAGTTTGTTCCTTCTAAGAAGATTATAGTGAACTTGGCCTTGTTCAAAGGGTTTTGGGAGGTACTTCCTCCTAGCATTGGTCCTTCACCGGAGAAGCCTCCTGGTTGTTGACTAGCCATCATGAAGGACTTGTCTGATAAAGTGTCAGTATCACTACCTTCCTCAATGATTGGGGCTAATGGATCTAGCCTTGCCTGAGTTACACTCTCCTCAGTGGATACTAAGCTATCCTGATCACATGCCACTTTTTGGTCTCTTGGAATGTGTCTTCTTGATCTTAAATTCATCAAACTTAGCAATGCAATTTATCACAAATCCAACCACTCACCTGGCAAGGGATCAGTTTCTGCACAACTTCTTGCTTTGCTACTGAATATACATGTACACAAGCGTTTAATTTTGGCAATCGAATCAAAGAATTTAACCACTAGAGGTAGTCTTAGTAATGATTGGTATAACTGGAGTGTTAATGCCAACCACTATTGTACTCTATACACTTCTGATGTTCTTGATTAGGTCCACTAATCTTGAACTGTACACCACCTACGTGTTTTTCAATCTAGAGGTAACATCTTAATTCTCATCTTTACTCCGTAAATAGGTCAAACAAAGTCCAATTTCACTTCTAAAAGAAGTTCTGGAACCCTTAAGTCAACTAGAACCTCCTTGTATGTCCACAGTATAATATTGTCCTAAAAATGATCCTGTAGACATCCTACGCGTAGGATGTCTAGTTGCTCTGTTTCAAATAAAATTTGCACTGTGGCTTTCCCTTGATGTGCTGAGCTCACAGCTGCTATCACTTTTTGGTTTGGACACCTATAAATTGGTCAACTGATCAGAAATCTATTCCAGAAGCCTAATGTCCGTTCTGATGAATTCACTAGTCAAATCAACTCCAAATTGGACCAAACTTGACTAGGAGGTTTGTCTAAGTCTATATGAGAGCCTGGTATGTCTTAAATATAACTTTGGCCTTTTAATCATGCATTAGACATCCTACGCATAGGATGTCTTTTGCATCATAATTTAACCCAACTTAGCCCACAGCTTTTCCTTGATGTGCTGATCACCTTGGTGTGTTTAGATTTGTGTTTAAATATCAAAAGACCCCAAACTTAGCTATTCTGGCCTTTTTTCCGTCAAAAACACTAAAGTCTGCTTAAACCCCAATTTTCTCACCCAATTGAAATGAAACCTTTCACATGCACTCAATAAATCATGTAGATCATGCACATGAAGACATCCTATGGTTTTGGTCTCAAAATTATGCCTTGGCACAATTTGGGTAGGATGTCTAGCAATCTCTGTCTTTTGGCCACAATCTATCAAGATATGGTCAATCTTCCACTTTCCAAATGAAAATAGGGTAAAACTTACCTTCTAAACACTTTGGTCAACTCAGATTCTCAAAATTCCTGCCAGATCACCCTGTAGACATCCTACGCGTTGTCGTGCTGTGACACGTACATGGTGGGAACGCATGCTACAAGATCTATCTTGTTTTTTTTTAGATACATAATTATATTTCCTATAGTGTACATATGCATATTTAAGTATAATAATAAGCCTTCTATCTCATCCTATTATTTTTCTCAAGGGTAACATATCCTTACTTTACCATCAGAAAATACTATGGGAAAAGCATCAATAGCTCCGCCTCTTTAACTTGGGGCAAAAAGAATTGATTCTTTATTTCTACTATTTCATTATCATCTCACACCCTAGCTAGATCTTATATCTAGGGTAAACTCCAATATATATATATTCTATGTATTTTTTATACTTTTCTTATATTTCTTTTTAAATAGCTACTAGGAGAGAATCAAATCCTAGTGGGACACTAGGTGGCATGATTTCAAAGATACACTTATTTTAATGCATTATTGCAAGCATAATTACAAAACTTTGTCAAGGAGCAATGTCATGCTTTCATATGGCATGAGGTGTCCTTTGGAATTAAATGAAAGTCTAGGCTAAGGAGACCACATGAAGACTTTTGCTGCCATAAATGGACCCTATTTTGATGAATTTTTTACACAAGGTTCCAATCCGAATTGGAAAACGATTTTAAAATGAAAATCGTAGCTAATGAGCTGAAGTTTTTGCCCATATTTTTACTTTTTTATTTGGAGCAACGGTTGAGGAGATATGATCAAAATACTGGACCCCAGTCTGCCCACATCATGCAGGGGCAGCTCATTTCCAACTTTTCCAATTCCTGTTCACACTGGCTCCTCTCTTCTTGTGTAAACCCTTGGGGGTTCCCTTCACCTATAAAAGGGGACCTCTTCTTCCTTGGAAGCAACTCAAGCATTCAATCCATTGATGAGAGGAATTCTCGAGGGAGTGAGTAGTAATGCCTAATTGTACTTAGCCATTAACATAAGCCCAAGCCTACACTTCCTCCTAGAGGGAGCCTAGCCATTCTTGCAACAAGCTAACCTTGGAAGATCAACTCTAATCAAAGAAGGTCTTGCACTTGGTGTATCAATCAAAGTGGAATTATCCACTCTTCTTCTCTCTCCCATCAATAATGGTGCCGAAGGGTTTCAAGTAAGATGTGTTCTACATTGATGTTTTCTTGATTTCTTGTTGTTTTCATTTTCATCTCTAATCCAACATATATATATATATATATATATATGTATCTAATCTCATCTCCTTAACCAAACCTATCTCTCTCATTCTTAGTAATTCATCCTCTCTAGGTTCTCTTTGCTACAGGTACATCTCTCCCCGCAGTATCCTTATTGCCTACGGGCAAGAATAGGACTTGGGAGGGAAACTTCTCATCTCTTCACTTCTCTCATATCTACATTTCTCACATACTATCCTAGATGAATAACCCACATGATGATCATTTCTATCGCTTTCACTCTGTACGATCTATTAGAATTAACGTATGGATTAGCCGTAAAATACACTTTCAACAACGTATAATGTTTCTCTTCGGCCCTGAAAGGCTCAATGAAATACTTCTATCACCGGATCCCATCATACTACCTCTCATAGACTATAATTTTTCTTTTGATGTAAGCGTAGCTATCTTGCTATGAACCAAGAGGATTTGTACACACAATTAATCCCAATCACTAGACAAAATATCTATATTATGGTAAGCACAAAACTACAATTCCAAAGAACAATTCGTAGCCTATTTGGTCAGTCAAGGTTGAATGCCATTAACTCATCCATTAACCCTTTCATATTACCCATGATACGATATGACCATAGCCTTGATGTTTTCATCTTCGTATTGTTTTGACATTCTCTTTTGCGTTCTTTCTTTGTGTGTGTGAGTGCAAGAGAGAAAGAGTGAGTCTTCTTTGATTGCACTTCTTTCCAAACCCTAGTCTTCATGGCATCTATGGTTTAACTCCTTCATATAGTTTTTGTTGAGTTCTCTCACAAGCTCTCACAGCCATAAGCCCGGTGCTTTCCTGGCAAGACCGCAAATTTCTCGACAGCGTAAGATGTCTAAAGTCTTAGAATTTAATTTTTTTCTGCCAATGGACTGCCATTGGACTTCCTCGGTTGCTTCCTGGCCTCGCACGGACTCTCAAGCTATCTTCTCACCGCATCTACCACTCCAATTCCTACTCTCCACACCACAACCTAACTCCTATCTAACACTACCTAAGACGGACGATCCAAGCCAGCCATACGCTCCCTAGACTCCTCCTAAGACCTAGAGAGTCCACCACCCTCTGATCCTATCTAAATGTAAAATAAGTCTCTGGCAAGCCAGAAAATCCCTATCCTCAAGGACTAGTCTCAGTCACCTACCTAGGGTTTTCGTCCCCAATAGCGGCGCCAATGTTGGCGGATACGCCACGACGGACGTCAACACAGCGAGAACTCACCTAACAAGAATTGTCAGCTAAGGACAAAGCTCGACCCGCAGGCGCGTGGAAGCAAGCATAGGGTGTCAACCTACGCTCGACCGACTATTGACTACTTCCTACAGAGGTCTCTACCCAATGTCTAAGTTACAGCCTATTATTGTGCACAAGAGAAGATTTCCTACAATGCTTACATGAGCCAAATACCCATTAGACATTCTCAAAATGCTACGTAACTTGAGGGATATCCTATTAACACCAATAGGCCACTCTCCCTAAGGTCCGTGACCCAAAGCCCTACCCATAAACACCTAGTGCAAAATCATGTAGGATGTCTGACAAGTTTTTGCAGGTCAACGTTTCTGAAAACTAAGGTGCCTAATGTGTATCTCTACTCAATACAAACGCGTGGATATGCTGAAATGCAAAAACAGACACCGTTCGCTTACCGAATCCCTAGAAATAGCTCGTGGATCAATCTCGCAAATCCGGGCCATACACGCGCAGTTTGGGTATTGGCGCGTAGCTCTCTCCAGGGCAACACGCTGCACTTCTCCGTACTTGATTCCAACCTCTTGTGTGCACGTAGCATCAAGCTAAGCTCTCACTCTCTCTCGTACACAGAATACGTTTCTCACAGACACTTCATAGAATGAACAAAAAGGGGGGTTTTCTATTAAGGTTAGAGTTTGGTATATATACCTTCCAAATACAAAACCTCATGTTCCAAAGTGAAATCCTTCTTAGTCTAATGGCAAAAATAATATACAAAATTGGAAACTTCTGCAAGCCCCAAGTATTTACAAGTGAAATTACGGGTTTTCTTAATCAAGGAATGACTACATAGGATTTCCTTCTTTTATCATTTCGTTAGTCTTCAATTGAGTGTGGCCGCCCATCTTCAGCTAAGCAGTATTGTTTGGAAAAGTCTTATAATTAATCTACCTTAAGTTCCTTTTAAATAAATATCTTGAGAAGCAGAGAAAAGGTTCGACTAACGAGGATAATTTTTGGAGAAATTATAATTCCTCTTTTGGAAAATAAAGTTAGTTCTAAAAACAATTCCATTACGTAGTTTCCTTTGATGTATGGCATTACTTTTATAAGAGTAATCTAGGAAAGAGTATAAAATAACTTTAAAATCAATCAAAATATTTATGCAAGGGATTAAGGGATAATTAAGGATATTAATCACCATTCAATCATGCATACTATTTAGATAAATATGATCTCCAACCACCTATGGTTAAAGAGAGTACTTTCTACTCTCTCTATGCCATATTAGTCTGTCAATCTAAGAAACCAAAAATAATGGAGCTTGAAATATTTAGATAATTATGACCTCCAGTCCCTTATGGTTAAAGAGTGTGTTTTATACTCTCTCTCTCTCTCTCTCTCTCTCTCTCTCTCTCTCTCTCTCTCTCTCTCTCTCTCTCTCTCTCTCTGCCATATTAGTCTGGTAGTCTAAGAAACTTGAAATAACAAAAGTTGAAATAACATTGTGGTTAATTGTTAGCAACATGGTTAGTTATGATTAGTAATGAACCATAATTAGAAGAAAACAAAAATTATTAGAAAGTTATTTCTTTTTCTCAACAAGTAAAAAGACTTGTTTATAAAAATGTGAGAGTTTAAGCATGAATTTAAGTAAGCATCAAAGTAAATCACTTTCAAGAAATTACAATAGCATAAAGAGAACAAGAAAAAAATTACCTTAGTGTGTATAGGGTAGAGTCTTCTCCTTAATTTGGGAGATTATAAGTGTGTTGATGTAGTCAGCTCTTTCCCTCTTCACTTCACTTGAAGACCATCAATTTGATACTTAGAATGAGAGAATGGCAAGAGGCAAAGGGAATTCAAACTATGAAAAGCTTGAGAATTAGGAGATAGGGAGAGGGAGAGGGAGAGGGTAATGTGTAGAAGAAGATCAAGTTTTAACAAACTTGATTAGAGTTTTGGCTATGGTTTCTCTTGGAGAGGGGTGTGTATGAAAGAGACTTGGCTATGGGTTTCTCAAGCTTACTCTCATGTTTGCACCTTGGAAAAATAAAGGAGAGAATTGTAAAATGAGAAGAGAAGCCCTCATTTTATACACATTTTAGATAAGTGTCTTCACTTATCTTGATATCTTATCTTCCTTATAGATAAGTTATTTTTATTTATCTTGATAACTTATCTTGTTTTTCAGAACTTCTTCAACAAGCTACTTACTCACCTCATCATTATCCTTATGTTCTCCTTCTTTATCTTTTTCTTTTCTTTTTTCCTTATCTTATCTTTTCTATTTCTCCTTTCTTTTCTTTATATTAATTTTCTCAAAATAAAAATCTAATTTTCCATGCATTGGTTATGTCCCTATTTCCATAGTGTAAGCCGGAAGTGGCTCGTGGGTATACTTCAGTGCTTAAATTGAACCCAAATTTACTTGAATACATTTTTTATATTATTTTCTTTTTCTTTTTAAATTCAATGGCTTAGATGGGAGTCAAAAATAAGGGCTAGGAGAAGGCCCTTACACCTGTTGTCACACCTATTGTTGTGCTAAATTTTTAAATGGTTCAAAAAGTATCTGAGGTAGCAAAAGGGTACAAACCACCTCCCTCTACCCTTAGATTGCATGATAACTTATATATAACCTTTTTAATTTTTTAATAAATCTTTTTTTAAAATTGATACTTTAGTACCACTCAGTATTGAAAAATTAGCCCCTTTACTCTAGTAACTATTGTAGCTATAAAGCCCGTCTTTTTGTAAGAGAGTTTTTTAAAATCTTTTTTTCCATTTCTTATCATAGACAAATTTTAAGTAGTTCATGTAGTTTTTAATTTAAATCTCTTTCTTTGAATTAATCTAGCACATTTGTACATGTGTGCAAGACGATTGGGATGATCGTGGCCCTCCGAATGGCCTGAGCATGACCGATGGCTCAAAGGAAAAACTCTCTTATCCTTGCACCAAGTGAAAATGGGTAATCCCTTACTTGAGGCGCATTGCTTTGGATCATGTGGAGAATTAAGGGCTTCCTCCCCCCCCCCCCCCCCCCCCCCCCCCCCCCTATTTGCTTGAGGATGCCTCCCATTGGTCTGTGTTTGGTGGTGGTGCTCTTGCACGCAAGGCCAAAAGACAATAACAAGAGAGATTTGGTGAGGGCATGGCATGTGGTGACCCTCCCACTAGCTCTACCTCAATATCTCCTCCACACGCGTGTCAGAGACACTTTGAGCTTGAGGATGAGCATATGTTCAACATGGTTGTTGAGTTATTGGGTCTTGAAGGCAACATGTGGGAGGAGGATTGTAGATCATGCACTCAATGGGCAACAGCAATGGAGGAGAGGTTGTTTTTTACTGCCCAAACAAGTCCTCTTGATGGTGCACAATGCTCCCTTCTCCAAGCATCTTTGTAAGTCCTCAACTTGCAAGAAAAATTTGGTTGGATCAATGCAAGTGTAGATGCACTCCTTGGATAAGTTCTATATATGGCTTTTTATACATGGCACTCCCTACTTTTCGTGAGCTTGCATTTGTATTTTTTTTAATTTTTTTTTAGTTTGATGGGTAAAATGATTCTTAAATTTCACCACATGCCTTTGGATTTCTAACAAGTGAGATCGTATGTCACTGCACTTGGCATGCAGTATGAGCATCCACGCATGTGTCAGTGATTGCATACTATAACGCAATGAGAACGCGCATGCTACCTCATGTTTTGTGTGTGGGAAATCTTACTACAAGATCGGAGTGAGAGGAGTGCACCTACCCCACAAGGTATTGAGAAATTTTCCACATCCCTCGCATTCAAAACATGTTTAAAAGTATGCCTACAGTGGAGCTTCTCACATGGCACACCAACCATTGCTCAAATGATGGAATGATGTGTGCCCTAGGCCTACTGGTTCACCTGCATGGAGACACATAGAGACTCAGTGGCCAGAATTTTTCCTATAGCCTCGACACCTAAGGCTTGGAGTAGCAAGTGATCCCTTTAGCACCAAGTCTACCTCATGGAGCTCTTGGCATGTGGTGACCACTAACTACAATATTCCACCATGGGAGACAACCAAGAAGGAAAATATACTTCTTTCTTTGATCGTGTCAGGGAAGTTCAAGGTGAATAATATTAATCTCTACCTCGAGCCCCTCATAGAGGAGTTGGAGGAATTGTGGAGAGTCACCCTGTTGTAGAAGTCTCACTTCCAAAGGAGAGGAGAGAGGCCATTGTGAGGGGAATCCTTATGTGGACTATGCACGACTATCCTGGGCTTGGAGAGATTTTTGGTATGTTTTGTTCATTCTTCTCTCTTGTTACCATTTGAAGTTTGAAGTTTTTCTCTAACGATGTGATATGAGTGCAGGTTTGTCCACATCGGGCCATAGTGCATGTCCTACTTGTGGGCCATCATTGGTGACGAAGAGGCCAAATGCCTTGTGCAAGGTAAACTATCCAAACAACCCCAAATTCATAGCAAATACAAGTCTCCAACAAATGGGAGGACACCACTAACGCGCATGATGGCGGATTGGGAAACTATTTGGGAAGAGCACTACAATAGTCATCCAGCCTCGACTACTCCACCAAAAGGTATGTCAAGGTATTCTATATTTTTAAGGCTTCCATATTGGAAGGACTTCAAAATACAACACCTCTTGGATCCCATGCACATATTCAAGAATGTATCTCACACCCTGTGGGACCACATTATTGGCAAAAAATACTCTTTGGGGGCGAGGGAAGATTTTAGGGCCTTGAAGCATCTCCGTGCATTTTCCACTCCACGTTGAGCCCCCAACGGGAATGCTGTGCTCCCTAAAGCACCATTGATGCTAACCAAAGATGAGCTAGATCAACTGAAGGGTTCCATTGCATCTATTTGCACACCAATGGGATACATGAGGTCACTAAAGGGAGCTTTCACAAAAGCAAAGAAAGATGGAAGCATTCAATTGTATGGGTTGAAGTTCCATGATTGGCACAAGATGTTACAGGCAATACTTTCTCTCTTTTTTTATCATCTCCCTTTTGTTTAGATATTGATTTGTGTGTATGACTTTCTCTCACTTTCTCGTTTACTATTTTGACATTGCAATGAATATGTCGGATTGGCATATATGTGAATAGATTGATTAAGTACTCCAAATTCCTGAGATTTGTAAAACACCTAAAACATTACCTGATTAATGAGATTTACTTGAGATGTCCATATGCACATGTTTCACTCTTTAAGAAAGTCTTAAGAGAAGAATAAGTTGCAAATTTCCATACTCAATACGAAGGATTTAGTTTATCCTTAGAAGCAACGGTAGAGATTGAGCAGCAAAGATTTCCTAAACATTGAGCAGCTCCAATGAGAGTTTGCGGAGGAATTCTTCAAAAGACGGATCAAGCACAGTATGGTCTCCCAAATCTATGCTTTTAAGCAAGAGGAAAACAAAAAAGTGAAGAAGCTTTGCTTCATTCCAAACAATATATCAAGAAATGTCATGTGCAAGAGTTACTTCAAGATGAATGGTTATCAATTCTCCTCACAGAGGGTTTGAAAAATGAAACTCTCAAAAATAATTTTCACCTTAAGGCGTGCACCACATTTGAGCAAGTCACTACTAGAGAAGTGTTGTGTCTAGTTGCCAACCGCAAGACTTACGAAGAGGCTTGGGGGGTGCACCTTTAAGAAACTATTCATATAATGTGCATTCAAAGGGTATTAAAAAACCCCCCTTTAGTTACATGCTTAACGTAATTCAAAAACCCCTTTTCCTACAAAACCTTACGGTTTTTTCTCTAAAATCAATTAAAAACACCCTTTTGTTAATATAATCCTGTTGAAATTTTTAAAAATTTGGTAATAAAAAGACCCATTCGTTTGAATTCACATGGTAAATTACATGTCTAACAGATGAACCTCCGAGTGGAGAGGTATCGGAGGATACAAACACAACCACCAATAGTGCCTCTTCAACCATTATTGATTCATCTACAAAGTGTAATGCTTCTACTTCAATCACACAAAATGTTGATCAAGTGGTCAAGGAATGATCTGAAGGATGAACCGGGCTTATCAACAAAATCCTAATCTCTAACAATAGCCACCACAGGTAGAAAATGTACCAAGATCATTGAAGTGTTGTGCCATCGAGTAGAAATATACCAACCACAAAATGAATGAGTATTTTCAAAAACAAGAATACATCAGGAAAAGGCCATACAGACCTCCAGTAATGCAACAACTATTCCAGATAGGACCCAACAATGCAGCACAAGGGGGAGACAAACTGCAGTTGTTGCAGCCGATGTTGGGCCAATAGCCACCTTTACCTCAACACAAGTGAGCCAATATTTGATATACACAAAGTGGGAAGAACCACTCAGTAAGAAAATGGTGCTATCAACTACGTACTATGAGGAGCCTATAGAAACATACGAGAGAGAGAGAGAGACTAAAGGAGTAGCATGTGCCATTGAGGACTATCCTTTTTGGGTAAGCTTCAATGAGACTAGAGAACCTTCATATATGGCTCAACCAATGAGAAACCAATACACGATGGATGAAAATACGCTCATTTTCATAGAAAACCAAAATTAAAAACCTAGAGGATACCCTCCTAGGACATGACAACCAATGGGAGCACCACTACCTCCTCAACAAGAAGGTGCATTCTACGAATGTGTACGTAACCATTGGGCACAAGTTTGTTCAAACAAGGGTGAGAGAAAGAAAATATTTGAATTTTGTGAGGGTTGTGGAAAAGAGCACATGATCCAACAATATGCAAAGAACCCAGAGAACAAGGGGAAAGAGATTGTGAATGTCATTCAAAGTTCTACCTTGTTCTAGTGGATCTAAGTCAGAGCCAATAGTTTTTGCCAATGCAGTGATGAGAGGTTGAGCTCAAGAGGCAACAAAAAACACGCTTGTAGGAGATGAACCAAAACTTCTAGAACAAAGGAAGTTTGAAATGTTAACACGGTAAGGACTCAACGGAAATTGTGGAAACAAAAAAAAAAAAAGATAAAATGAAATAAAAAAGGCTAAGGAAAAAGATGGTCTTAGATATATAATTACACCAAACAAGGGAACATCTCAAGTGAGAGCAAGAGAACAAAGGAAAAATTGTCAAAAACCGTATCAGTTGGTTTAGTCTTAGTAGAAAAAGTGAATGAGAACTTAGATGCCATTATGCAAGCCTACAAGGTGAGACAGAAAAGAAATCAAACCCTAGAGCAAAGATGGTTGATGTATTTGCATCCAAAAGTTGAAACAAAACAATTGGAAATGTATAGATGACTTATAGAGACAACTCAAGCTCTAATGCAGCTAGAGATATTGAGCATCCTTGAACAAATAGCGTTGATACCTGAAAAGGAGGACAAAAGCGCACAAAAAGAAGAAAAATGGGCAAACCAACTAAACCGGGAAATGGAACATCATTGGATATGAGGATGGTTGCATACACAGCGGATGAGGCCAAAATTAAGGATATACTGCCATTTCCTAAAGTGAATAAGATGTGGCCATAAACCTTATGGGAAACAATCATAAACCAAAAAGATGGTAGTGCCATGCTACAGTCAGCACCAATTTCAGAGACCAACATGGACTATGAGATATAACCTTGGGATATATAGTCATTGTACGAAGATGTAGGGATGGATGTTTTAGGAGAGAGTAAATGTAGAACGTTAAGGAAATTATGTTCCTTTGTAGGGGAACATGAGACCACATTGGAGGTGAGGATTGTGTCATCTCAATTGAGTCCAATTATGTTTTGGAATTAGGGTTGCAAGAAAACACACACAGCTTGGGGAAGACAAAGAAAGCTCAAGGCACACAACAGAGAGAGTAGTACTTAGTGTGTAATGGAAAGATAAGATAGCCCTAGAGTGATGGATGTATATATAATGCACAGGGGAAAAACTTCCTAGTGAGGGAAAAAATTCTTTGACGGTGTTAAGTGTGTTCACACACATCACTACCACATGTATATGGTAACAAATCCCCCCTAGGAGTGATGCGGTGAACAAGAGTTGGCTAATAGATTAAAGGGAAGTGCCATGCCTTGAGGACATGATGAGTCCACAAAGGGCTGTAAGCCTCACGCTTTACATACAATGTGCTTTCTAATGGATTGTTATGGAAGCCTTGTTTGACCAAATGAGTGTCAGCCTTCTCATACTAAGCATAAGGAGATTGCTTCAACCCATACAAAGCTTTCTTATAATTGCACACTTTATCCTCCTTTCCTTTCTTGACAAAACCATGAGACTGCGTTACATAAACTTCCTCACATATGTCACCATTCAAGAAAGTAGTAACAATGTTTGACTAATGTACATCCCAACCAAAACAAGCTACCAATGCACATAGAAAATTCACAATAGTTGTACGACAAGTGGGACCAAAAGTCTCTTCATAATCTATGCCTTTTTGTTGTGCATAACCCTTTGCAACAACAAGTTGAGCCTTATAGCAATCAATCTCACCATCTGGCTTGCGTTATAACTTGTAAACCCAGTTTGTACCATTGACATTTTTTCCAATAGGCAAATCACATAAAGTTCATGTGTCATTTTCTATAAGTGTATCATATTCAAATTTCATGGCAACCATTCATTTTTTTGAATTGTTTGCTTCATCAAAAGATAGAGGTTCCTCAACATCACATAAGCTAGACACAACCAAAGCATAATAATCTGATGCATAAGATGCATGGAAAGAACCTGAACAAGTACGAGTATACAAAGGTGCATCCTATTTAGTGTCATGCAAAGTATGCACCAACCGCTTAGGCATACCTCTAGCATGCTCATTCTCAGCCCTTTTCTCATCAAGTACATCATGTACCATCTGCATCAGTAATAGGCTGATATGTAACATTTTTAGGAACCCCCATAGGTTGTACATTTGCCTCATTGGAATTTACATTCAAACTTCCACCATTGAAAAGAGGCAACAAAGTGTCATAAATGTCCTATGAGCTTACATTACGTCTCTAGTACATGACAGCAAGGGTTGAGCAGAATCTTCCACAAACACAACATCCCATGAGACCAAGATACCCTTTGTTTGCAAATGATACAACATGTAACCCTTGCTTTGGCAGCACTACAACCAAAAAAAATACATTTGATAGCCTTATCATCCAATTTTTTGCGTTGTGTTTGTGTCACCAAAGCATATGCCAAATAGCCAAAAACACGCATGTGCTCAATAGAAGGTTTTCTATCATGCCATGCTTCATATGGAGTCATAAATGCATATCTTTTGTAGGACACCTATTCACTACATAAATGGCACACATGATGGCCTCAAGCCAAAACAAATGCAACAAAGCTTGAATTTTGACTATACATCGTGCCATTTTCGTAAGAGACCTCTAACAACATCATTTTGTTTAGGTGTATAAGGCGCTGTAAATTGGTGTTTTATCCCATTAAATTCATGAGACATATACTCCCCCCTTGATCTGAATGGAGGGTGCCCATAGTACATTTTGAGATGTTTTCATCCATAGCCATAAATTGTTTGAAGCACATAAACACTTTGGACTTTTCCTTAAGCAGATACACCCATGCATGCTTGGAGTAATCATCAATGAAAGTCACAAAGTAAATGTAATTTCCCAAGGATGGAGCTAGAAATTTTTTGAAGCACATAAAAACTTTGGGCTTTTCCTTAAGCGGATACACCCATGCATGCTTGGAGTAATCATCAATAAAAGTAACAAAGTAAACGTAATTTCCCAAGGATGGAGTTTGCATGGGCCCACAAATATCACAATGCACAAGGTGGAACTTTGCATGTGGCCCTAATTGAGCCATCCATTAGGAAGAGAATGGAGTCTAGGAGGGCCTCTTTATTTGGTAATTTAAGGGAGTCAAACCTTTGATATCAAGAAAGCAATCAAAGGACAACTTTTGAATTCAAACAGCCAAAACGGCTAGTTTATTTGAATGCAAATTTTCCCCCAAAATGAAATTTAAAATCTAACGGGGTAAAACCATATCATGTAGCATATATATATATATATATATATATATAAAGAGCTTGGTGTGTAGATCACAGATCTGTAATCTCCATTCAAATTAGAGATTGTATGTAGGAGGTATGGAAGGCCAAAAATCATAAAATTGTCCACCCTCTTTTTGGGGGGGGCAAGTGCATCCTTTGACCACTCATATACCTCTCTTACACACCCACCATTCTTGCACACATGACGTGCATCTATTTGTTAAAATGTTAAATTATCTCCATAATCTCGTGGGAAAAAAAGAGGCCCTCCTAGATCTCATTCTCTTCCTAATGCTTTGGAAACTTTGAACGCTGCATCTTACCCAAAATATAGCCTTCACAAACATGTTTGACAGGTGCTACAAGAGGTGGCAAAGAAGCAACCATATCAGATTTTTGCAAACGTAGCAAACTGGCAAAATTCAGATGCCCAAAATGTGCAAGCCAAAGTTTTGCATCTAAAATAGCCTTAGAATCCACAAGTGTACTTTCATAATTCTACCCACACTTGTCATACAAAGTGAGATTATGCAGTTTACGACATAAAATGCATGATGCAACAATCTCATCACCAAAACTGATATCGTGTACTGTACATCTGTCATCTATAAATTTGAGTAAAAGACAAAGTCTGGCAAGTGCAGATACAGACAAAAGATCCTTCTTGATCCCAGGTACATAAAATGAATCAACAAGTGTGAAAGAACTGCCATTTGCAGCAATCAACACGATCTTTCCAACTCCCTTGACCGAATAAGGGTCATTGTTGGCACAAGTGACTGAATTCCCATGAGGGACGTCATTGAGAGATGAGAGGTCACCTAATAAAAATGTAACCTATCACGTGAGTTCAACAGAAGGGTATTTAAAGTTCTTGAAACTTACAGAAATATACATACAGAAGGGCATTATTTTTTCAAATTTGAAAAAAACTTACTGATTTTGAAATAAAAGGGTACAATACATTCTTTAAAAAATTCACAGATAAGGGGTTTTACAAACATGTCTTGAACGCACGTGATATGGTAGTTTTACACATAGTGAACCCCCCGAGGGTAAACAAGTCACGATGAGAGGTAATGTGCTTTGTAGCACCATTGTCAAAGCACCACACATGAGCATCTGCAGTAATTGACAAACATGCATCGTGGACAGAAGGATCATAAGTGCACTCTGCACTAAACGCCCATTCTACATCAACATCAACATCACAGTCTCCTTTTATGGAAGACTCAACAATAGCTACATTTATAGCAAAACCAGCATTTGTAGTGGAGCCAGCCTCTTTCTTCTTACATCTTTGGCCTTCAACTTAGGACACTCTTCGATCAAATGATCATTAGCTTTACAATAATGGCAACACATCTTCTTTTTGCCCTTATCACCAAAATTACCAAAAAAATTCTTGTTAGTAGAAGCATTAGGAACAGGTGATTTACCACTCGCAGAAGAACCATGAGAAGTATCTACATTACTATTACCACCTTTTATTTGAGCGGCAATAAAGTCCTATTACTGCATGATGTCTAGCCCTTTTTTTTTTGGAAAGTGACTATTGCAATAGCAATGTGCATAATGCATCAAACTTGATAACTTTTGGACTTCCTTGGGTCATAAGTCTTCAAGTACTATCTGGCAAGGCATCAAAAGCAATATTCACAAGGGAGCTGTCTAAAATGACTTCGACTATAGAAATAAGTTGTTAATTGATATCCTTGACACCATCAAGGAAAGTGTCCATGTCATCTTCCTCATGCATGATCTTGGACTCTAGCTCTTTACGTAGCAATGCAATTTTTGCCTCATTGCGACTTGCATAAAGACCAGCGAGAATATCCCAAGTCTGTTTTGTAGATTTTGTTGAATTAATGTGGGGAGTAAATAGTGTGCTTCATAGACAACGCAATCAATGCATGAGCCTATGCATCATTTACATCCCAATGAGCTTGCTCAGTCGTAGGAAAAACAGCTCTTCAAATAGAAATCCTTCCACCAAAACCTGCAACATCCTCAACATTGCCTACATCCTCAGAACCAGGACGTACATCAATGCCCTACATAATATTCTAGACACACTTTGACACAAGGACATGTTGCATCATGTAAACCCACATAGGGTAATTGTCCCCAACCAATCTATCCTCAGTAGCAAACATCTTGAATACTTTTGTGTTGTTGTCAACCATGGCAAATATTGTACCTAATGTGGAAACTTCCCGAAAAGAGGAGAAACAAAGCGTGAAAAAAACGTGCCATATAGC
The DNA here is from genome assembly GCF_014529385.1 of Adiantum capillus-veneris. Taxonomy (NCBI): domain Eukaryota; kingdom Viridiplantae; phylum Streptophyta; class Polypodiopsida; order Polypodiales; family Pteridaceae; genus Adiantum; species Adiantum capillus-veneris. The sequence goes on along the minus strand of NC_140943.1, from coordinate 53,301,818 downwards.
ACAAACCGTAGAAGGTTGTAAGGGACCTATTATGTATAAAATGGCATAGATAGAATTTTTGCACAAAATGGCAAAATAGCCTATGCAGTACTGCCAATAGTGGAAATGGAGGCTTAATGAGCATGAATCAAAAATCTGAGCAGACCATACTCTACAAGCTCTCCCAAAATATTTTTGACCTATGAACGGTCGTCAAAGCTCACAAAAATCGGAGAAAGTGAGCAAGCGTGTGCTAGAGCTGCTAGCAACTAAGCCAGGGAGGGAGGATGCAAGCTGCTCCAATTCCAATTGTTGGAATTAGGTTGCAGGAAAATGCACACAGCTTGGGGAAGACAAAGGAAGCTCAAGGCACACAACAAAGAGAGTATTACTTAGTGTGCAATGGAAAGATAAGATAGCCCTAGAGTGATGGGCGCATATACAATGCACGGGGGGGAAAACCTTCTAGTGAGGGAAAAAATGCCTTGATGGTCCTAAGTGTGTTCACACACATCACTACCACATGTATATAGTAACAAATCCTCCCTGTACCAGACTTACATGCATTTTTGGACTCAGATTGGGCTGGTTGTTTTGACACACGAGTGTCCACAAGTGGTTTTTTTTTCATGCTTGGCAGTTCATGTATATCATAGAAGAAACCTACTATGGCCACTTTGAGTTGTGAGGCTGAGTACAGGGCAGTCTTCACAGCTACAATTGAGTGTGTATGGTTCAGATGCTTTATGGCTGATTTGGGTGTTGGACAGGACACTGCCAACACTATCTACATTGACATTCAGAGCGCATTGACAGTTGCGAGGAACCCAATTTTTCATGCTCGCACAAAGCACATTGAGGTGCATTACCACTATGTCAGGGAGAGGCTCTCAGCAGGAGAGATCAACTCGTGAGAAGCTCGAAGCTTTCCACAAAGCTTTGGGCTTACTCCCCTTTGTGGACTGATCATGTCCGCAGGGCATGGCACTTCCCTTTACTCATGTGCCAGCTCTCATTCACCGCATCAGTCCAGGAGGGATTTGCTACCATATACATGTGGTAGTGATGTGTGTAAACACACTAGGACCGCCGAGGCATTTTTTCCCTCTTTAGGAGGTTCTTTCCCCCGTGCATTGTACATACACCCATCACTCTAGGGCTATCTATCTTTCCATTGCACACTAAGTAACACACTCTCTATTGTGTGCCTTGAGCTTCCTTCATCTTCTCCAAGCTGTGTGTGTTTCTCTGCAACCCTAATTCCAACAATCCATTGAAAACAACTTCTCTACATATGAATCTAAAGAAGAAAAACAAAAAGGAACCCCAGGAAACAGTGATGTCATAAACAAAAAAGTCCAAAACTAAACAATAATGCGAATATTAAAAGTTGAAATAGACTCTAAAAGAATTTTGGACAACAAAAATGGAAAGTGAAGAGGAATTCAACACGGAGAAATTTGATGCACCCTCTCACTATAAAAAGTACATCATTTAAGACATACAAATTGTGATTTAGCAACCAGTGAGAGAACTCAAGGAACCAGGTACATCATAAGATGGTCTTGAGAATGCAAGATAATTAACCTAGCTAAACCTAGACCGGCTTTACATAGACATGGATCTCACTGAAGAGAAAGAGAAGCTTTTAATAGCTACTGTCAAGCAGTATAGAGATGTGTTTTCTTGGTAGTATAAGGATCTTAAGGGAGTAGATCCAAGTATATATCAACATACAATGCCCCTTAAGAGTGATGCTAAGCCATGCAGACAACGTCTTTATACTTACAATGAGACATTTGTAAAGAAGATTAAAGAGTAGATAGACAAGCTTAGAGAGGTGGAGTTTATCTACGAGATCAAACACACAGATTGGGAGTCGCCAATCATGGTAGTTCCCAAAAAGAATGGAAAATTGCAAGTGCATATGAATCTCAAGCAGGTAAATGTTGCCTCTATCAAAGACAGCTATCCCTTACTCATCATAGATCATGTGATTGAGAGAGTTGCGGGCAAGGAATCTTACGGCTTTCTTGATGGATTTTTGGGCTATGATCAACTCACTATAAAGCCAAAGGATCACCACAAAATAGCATTTTCAATAGAATGGGGTATATTTGTTTACAGGGTGATTCCATTTGGCTTGACCAATGCACCTGCTACATTCTAGAGACCAATGAGTCATGCATTCAAATAATATCTAAGAAAATTCTTAGAAATTTACATGGATGACTTGTGTGTGCATGTGTACTCGAGACAGGCTCATGTACAAACAACGGGGATTCACAATGCAAAACCACAAACTTTTCAAAGATTGATGAGACTTGGAGTGTATTGGCCTCATATGCAGCAAAGTGTCCATGACTATGTTAGCTCATGTGACACTTGTGCAATTCAAGCACTGATCAAGCATGTTGCATTGTTCAAATAAGCAGCATCACCCAAGTGGGGAAAATACTTTGTGGATTACCTAGAAAGAGGAGTCTTTCCAGCAAACATAAGACGATCCAAACAACACTCAATCTAGAGAGAAGCAAAAACTATGTAGTAGCTGAAAATCACCTTTATCAAAGAGGAAATGATTACAATTTACGAATATGTGCCGCAAAAAGAGAGTATCTACCAGTTCTTGAGCAAGCACATGTTGGGCCAATAGGAGGTCACTTCTCTAGAGACTTGGAAAATCCACTTTTTCAAGAATGATCTAATTCTAGGAGGAAAGGTGCTCAATAACTAAGCCATTTTGGTTTGCACACAGATTGTCCACTTTTGCTATCTCAAACAAACTTGGAAATCAAGAAATCTTTAAGTTTTTGAAAGAAACCCTATGACATTCAAATTTGAAGAAATCATTTAGGAAATAAGTGAGTGGATACTATCTATAGGAAAACCAAAATATCTAAAGAGTGGAAGCAATCACTACTCGATGTCGGATACTCAAAAAGTGCTAAATATGAGATTCCAGCTACCAACTATGTAGAAGGAACAATTTGAATCTTCATTCAACTATCCAAGTGGCTAGATAATAAAGAAAAGAAGTGAGTGGATACTGTCTATAGGAAATCATAAAATCTCTAAAGAGTGGAAGCAAGCACTACTCAATGTTGGATACTGAAAGACTAATAAATATGAGATTCTAGCTATCGGCTATGTAGAAGGGACAAATTGAATCTCCATTCAAGGATCCAATGAGTAGAAAATAGAAAGGCGAGGAGATATGTGGCCCTATGAGGAGAGCTTTTTGAAGGAAAGGTTGTCCAATTCTGATAGTAGTTCTAAAAAAGAGCAAGACGAGATTTATGGCAAAGTATGTGAAAGGATCCAAAAGATGACTATTGAGCTAGATGACATCAAAAGGCCATTACGTGAGGCTCCTAAGTTCATAATAGGGAAGCAAACAGAACGAACATGAAGTGATGGCAAAAGCATGGTTTGATATAAACGATGACAAGGTACCATTTATTTAGATTGACTACAAGGTGATAAAATAGTGGGAGCCACTATCATGAGTCATTCTAGATAGGGGTGCTGGAGTGAATATACAAGGTGAGCATATCAGATAGAAAATGGGAATCACTGAAATGAATCTTGAACCTTTCATAATAAGAATGGAAAATCAAAGAATACTATCAGCTAGTGGCTTAGTTGAAAATTTGCAAATGAAAGTGTGTGTGTGTGTGTGTGTGTGTGTGTGGGGGGGGGGGGGGGGAGGGGGGGGGGGGGGGTTTGAAAGTAGATTTTTGATAATGGACATGTTGTTGAGAAAACCTTGGCTCATAAGTGTAGGAGTCATATATGACTACATTGACCAGACACTAACCATATAAGGAACAGATAGAAGGATTCCAAAGAGCACCAAAATCTAGAAAAGATCCATGCAACTAGAGATGTAAGAAATATGGGACCAGTAAGATAGAATGAATGCTAGCCATAATGAACATCTTCCCTGTGGCATAAATAGATCTAAATGTGGTACTACTAGATCAAAAGAAGGCACCAAAAGAGCAAGAGTAGTACTCAAATAGATCCATTGAATTGAACTAAGGGGAGAGATCAGTTATTGTGGTTGTCAAAGCTTCAATTGAGGGAGAGGATTACATACCTAGGGAGGCCTCAAATGAGAATACAATGGGGAAAATAGATCAGATAGTTGTAACACAGAGTCGAGGCATCAGAGTATGGGAATACCATATGGTGTAGGTCAAATACTATTTGTAGGAGAGTAGTCTCAAAAAAGCTCAAATACACCTAATATCAAATATTCATCTAGAATTCAAACAGAGAAAGAAGTTGAATCCTTAGCTAGAATAAAAGGGGAGCAGGGTGTTGAATTGGTTTATTACTAGCTAATCAGGAAGTAGAAGAATGGAATATGGGCTCGAAGTCAAATTCAAAGATGATAAAGATTAACAAATACCTAAGCCAGATATTAAAAATAAGGCAAGACAAATTTTTAAGAAATATCGAGATGGCTTTGCCTGGGAGCACACAGATCTGAAAGGAGTTGATTGAGGTTTGTCATCACAAAATACCACTTAAGCCTGATGCTAGACCAGTCAAATTGCAAATATATAGAATCAATCCAAACTATGCTAAGAAGGTCAAAGAAGAGATAGTCAACCCTCAAAGGTGGGTTTCATTGTAGTGATGGCGAGCAGCAACTAGGTATTTCCCATGGTAGTGGTCCCAAAGAAAAATGGAAAACTCAAAGTATGCATGGATTATAAAAATTTTATTGCTCGGATGGTCAAAGACCCATTTCCAATACCATTCATAGATATTATGCTTAATGAGATAGCTAGACATGAGATGTACAATTTTTTGGATGTCTATAGTGGATATAACTAGCTAAACATATTAGCAAAAGATAGAGTCAAAAACAAATTTTATCACTGAATGGGAAGCATTCATGTATTTGGTTATGACATTTGGTTATCCAATGCTCCAAGTTTTTAGAGATTTATGATGGAAATATTTAGTGTGTTCTTGCATAATTTTCAAGCAATCTTCATGGATGATTTCACCATCTATTCTTCTAAAGAGATGCATCTACTAGTCTTGGAGATGGTATTTCATAGGTGTAGGAAAAGAGGATCTATTTCAATCCTTTCAAATTAGTATTCATAGTCTGGAAGGGATAGCTACTTGTTCATGTGGTGTCTAGAATTGGGATTGAGATGGCCAAAGACAAGATCCAAAGTGTCTACTTGATCAGGGCACCCACCAATGCAGCTTAACTGAAAAGTTTTTTGGGATACATTAATTTTTATCAGAGTTGCATTCATATCTTTGTAGCTAAGGTACTTTCACTATATGAACTAACCCAAAACAGAGTGCAATTTGTATGGTCCCTCAAATGTGAAGGATTATTTTAGAATTTGAAGACAGAGATTAGCACAAAACCATTGCTTTGTTGGCCCAATTGGGATGTTATCTTTCATGTGCATGCTTATGCTTTTAGCATGGCAATGGGTGATATTTTAGCTCAACCAGATGGCCAAAGTGATTATCTAGTATATTTGCAAGTCAAATATTCATTAAATAAATTCAAGGGTATTCAACCACTAAAAGGAGGCACTAGGAATGGTTTTTAATACTAAAATTTTTAGACATTGTTTGTTGGTACTACAAAATTTAATTGTTTGTTGGGGAAGCTCTTTCACCTCTATATTAACCATCAAGCTTTTCTTTCTTTGATTAATAGGTTTTCATCCAACAAAAATTTATCACATGGATTATGTTCCTTTGAAATTTGATTTTAAGGTCTTTCATAAGGCTGGAAAGACTCACTATGGTGCAACTTTTTGTCTGAAAGCACAAAAGGTACCTCATCATCCTTAAGAGATGAACCAATGGATACAAAATTGTTTAGAAAAATGACTATGGAGGAGCCAAATTGAGAGTGATAGGATGTGTATAGTTTCCTGCAATATGGTGGAATACTAGATGACTCATCACGGTCCATTAAGAAGGCCCTCATTTCTCAGAAGTCTAAAGTTTACAATCATAGCTAGATCTTTATGTGCACTAGGTATTGATGGAGTATTAAGAAGATGTGTGCCTACGCAAGGAAAGATGCACATTATTTTTGAAGCTCACTCTGGGAGCTTAGAAGGGCACTTTTCTACTGACATCACTTACAAGAAAATATTTCAAGCTAGTGTATGGTGGCAAAGTATTTTCCAGAGATAATGGGAAGACCTGCAGCAAACATGACACCTCTGAACACCTCTGATAATGGGGGTTTGGATTTTATGGGACCTTTCAGGAAAGTCACACCTAGAAAGAATAAGTATCTATTAATGGCAACATGCTATGTTATCGAATGGGTGGAAGCTAAGGCACTCCCAAGCAATACATCCAAGTCCACAACCTAGTTCTTATATGAGCACACTATATGTCAGTATGGTCTCCCCTTGGAGATAGTCTTAGATCAAGGAGCTCATTTCATAAATGATGCTATCTAGATATTGACCGAATCTTCTTTATCAAGAATTAAAAATCCACACCGTATTATCCCAAATGCAATGGATAAGTTGAAAGTTGTAACAAGACCATCAACACTATTTTGACAAACATTGTTTAGAAGGAACCCCACAATTGGGATGAGAAGCTTCAAACTACACTATGGGCATAAAAAACAGTATACAAAATTATCACTAGTATGAAACCTTTCAAAATGCTATATGAGCAGAGACTCTTGTACCACTGGAAATTTTTGTGCATAGTCTCCTACTTGCAATGGAACATGACATGGATTACAATTCAAATCTTAAAAAATGGCAAGAACTAAAAGAGAACCCGTCTATGTGGACAACCATAGATAGTTTAAAGGAAGACAACACTATAATAAAGCAATCAATAATGGATAAGTATACCTACAAGTCCCTAGTAGATATCACAAATAATTATTGAAACCCTCAAGGGGGTCACTCAAATTATAAAAATGCCTATCATGTAAGTTTAGCAGTAGGGATTATATTATTCTATATTTTCTCATATTTTTGCATACAAAAGGGTGTTGAAAAAACAATCTTGAAAAATATTTACAAATTGAATAGGAAAAGGGTCTTTTATTGGTGAAAAACTCACAGCTAAGGGATTTTATAAATAAGCCTTGAAGGTACATGATATAGAGGTTTAACATATAGTGGACCCCCCCCCGCCCGAGTGGAAACTTAACTCTGAATTAGTTAGACCTCCTAAATTTGGCTGCAAATATAAGGCCACTATATGTACAAGTTTCTTAGCAAAATTGGGCAAGTTTGGAGCACCTCCAAGCCATCCAAGATGAGGAAGATACGGAGGAGGATGACTAATATGGCACTACGGACATAGATACGGATTCCAAGAAAGATGATGATAATTATCAGAGATAGATGCTCCAGATTAGATCCAAGGAGCAGGTCAAGCTAATCGGACAGCTAACCAATCCCAATATCCACTCGATCAAACAACTAGATGAAACACCTAGAATCCTAGTAGACCAAATTGATCCTACTTAGTAGATGGTCTTTACACATAGAAACAAGGGGAAAGTAGTCTAGGTGGATACATTCTTAGTATGAGTAAGAAGTACAAAAGAAAAGCAACTCCAAATCCAAACTCACTCCCAAGATGACAATGCTTATTTAGATCTAGAGAGGTATGAGATGCTATTTGTCATTGCTAAGAGGATGGTGAAGAAATACAAGGTTTTGACCTACCATGAGCAATAAATATTCCAATTGCCTCCTCATCCAAATGTGGTCCAATTCCTCAATCAAATACCTAAATATATGCTTGCATAGGTTGACACTAATGGGAATCCTTAAACCCAAAAGATGACAATGATGAATGTACAAATTATAGGTATTCAACTAGAATTACTGCTAGGTGATAGACCACCTTACATATTTATGAAGGATATTAGGACAAGTCAAAGGGACTCTTCTAAAACTATAGATTTCCAAAAGGGTCTTGGACCACATAGTAGCTACTTTGCTTCAAAAAATTCCATCCAATAGCAAAGACAAGCTCACCAATATGAGGATCACAGAGCAAGAACAAGTTTTGAAGAGTCTATTTAGTCTAGTCAAAGTCCTTAGGAGGTTGATGTAGTAGGAAAATGAGAATTTTTTGAACTATATTGAGGCTATGCTAGGCTTCCTTGTTTCGATGTATGCCATGCCCATGAAGGAGCATGAATTTCCCAAGTTATATCAAGCTCTATATCCAACCTATAAGGAACCTATAGAGAAAATGAGGTGCATTCAAATAGTGGATCAAATCAAAGACAAAGCACTGCTTTATGGGGGTGGCATGGAAGTCAAAGCTCAATGATATTGAAAAGAAACACACAATGTTAGAGTTCAAAGATGACCTTATCAACTTTAGATGTATGATAACCCAATGGAGATCTCAAGTCAACCATCTAATAAGGTACACAAATGAATTGCTTCCGATGGCTCATTGGAACCCGGTAGCAACAAAAGGTCATCCAAATAAGAACAATGATTGCAAATAAATCTCTTTGCACACTTTTTTTTTCACAATTGTGAGTGGTGAGATGTTATATTGACTCAAAAAAGAATAAACAATTAATCTCAAGCACTACATGTGCCTTGAGGGGGCAATGATTTCAAAAGGGGGCTTGTTTACATGCACATCAATCACCAAATTTTGTTATTTGAAACAGGCATCTCTTTGCACACTTATATGATGTGCTCTAAATGGGACTAATATGAAAACCAAGTGTAGCTAAGTATGTAGCTTTTTGTACCAAGCATAAGGAGTTTTCTTTAAAATATGCAAAGATTACTTGAACTTGCATGGGTCCATTTTGAACAAAACCATGAGGATGCATTATATACACTTCTTCATGCAACAAACCATCCAAAAATCTTGTCTTTGACTCCACCTGATGTACATTCCAACCATTTTGTATAAGGAATGCACAAATTCCACAAAAGGCATCACATGACAAGGAACAAAAGCTCGGTTGAAATAATATCCATTTCTTGACCACAACCCTTTTGTGAGAAGTATAGCCTTATAACGCAAAATGTTGAAATTTGGATTATCTTCAACTTGTAAACCCATTTATACCAACAGCCTTTTCTTTTTTAGGATGAAAATCTTGTAAAGACCATGTGCTATTCTTCACAACACATTGACACTGAAATTTCATGGAAGCCAATCAATTATTTGGATATTTTGTTCATAAAAACAACACCATTATCAAGCACACAATTGGTCATCAAGAGATTAGAGAGCGATTAGTTCTTACTTACACAAATTAAGACACTAATACACAACTTAATGAAAAGCAAGAGATAAGCCAAAAAAAAAATCTTCATACCATGCATTAATCAATTTTTGAAGCAAGTAAAACATCCCTACTCGGAGAAGGGGAATAGCATCATCCACACAACAATGTATAGGTAGCCTCATCATCAAAGCTCCTATATATACCTCGTAAGGAACGTGGTCGGATAGCTCTAGCTATGTTGTAGGAAGGGTACTCCCTAGGTCTAGCCATCTCTTGTATGTAGACTCTTCGATCCTTATGCAAGGATCCGGTGTAAAACAAATACAAAGATACAATTTTTGTATCAGCTCGAGGGTGTCAGTATAATCCTCAAGAACTGCTAGCATGATGCTCTTTGCAATATCCTCTGTCGTGTGTCTACACAATGTACAAAAAACATCAAGAAGGTGATTTGATAGTGTCGAGTGTACTATGGCTCTAAGCGTTTGGAAACTAAATGTCCTACGGTCTATAGACTGAAGCAATACAGGAGCAATACATACATCTGTTAGGTATCTATATGTATGTCAGAGGCAATCCATCCAGCTCACTATGAATAAACATTAGTCAAAATAGGGCCTCAGGATCCATGATCGCAAAAGTATGTCAATCTAGATTGAATATGGATATAGTTAGGGTGGATGGTCTAGCAATAGCAAAGATAGCCAAGTGCTAATTTGGTGTCACTACATGTGAAAAATCTCAAAAAATCATCTCTAGGTTAAATCTTGATCAAGTGTCAGTTGATGTAAAAAATTGGAGTCAAGTATGTGCAACCGTTTGATCTACATTTTGCATGGACTCTAATCATGCAAATTATGATCAATCCAAACTCTTTGAACTAAATCTAGTCAAAACCAAACAAATTGGATCACTCTTGCTCCATGGAAATCTTAATCACACTTCACACACATCAATTTGCAATCACAATTCCAACTGAGCATGTAACATTTAATGGCCTAGTAACTTGTGTGTAGCGGAAACTAGCATGAACATAGTGAGCATTTCATTAGAATAGATTCCTAATGAGATTAACAAGAGTGCTTGGGTGGAGAAAGCAACAAAAAGCATAACGCCTAGTTAGATAGCATGAACAATACTTCAAAAGAGAGAGAAATTAAGAAATTCACAACAGTTGAGGACCGAATTTGCATGGAGCCGGTCTCGCCTCCAAAAGGCTTTGTATTATGGTTTCTCCCATCAAGAGAGACATTTTACAATACAATTTCTTGTGTTCCTTCAATACTAGCTAGTGCAATGAAGATGGAAACTTCATGCACTATGCAAAACACTTATCAAACACAACATCAATTCTCTCACGGTCTCAGACCCAAGACCTCACACACTTCAAAGATGGTGAGAGCTAGCGGGGTATGAGAGTAGATTGAGAGGAAAAGGAGTATTCTTACAAGAAAGATGTACATCTCCTCACATAATCACTCATATTAGCATAGCTTAGCTTAGTAATTAGCATGGTAGAGGAGATGAGCATGCATTGAAGCTTGGCTCTTGGTTGGATTTGCATCACAAAGCCAAGAGTTGTTGGTGTAGGCCTTCCTTCTCACAAGCTTGGAGTAGGTAATAAGCTTTCCATTAAAGCTTGAGAAGGAGAGAGGGTCTTCTTTACTTCACACATGAGATTTTGTAAGTGTGTGTGTGATAATGCCTTGCAAAAATCAGCCCCCTCTCTCTCTTGGTCGACCCCCCTTGCTAATTACTCATTCTAGATTCCTATTGGACCTCCCCAGGCTTAGCCAATGACAATTAAGCAGCATAAGTGATATCCTTCTGACATGTGTCCCCCTTTCCCTTTTGTGAGAGCTTTAGGTAATTTAATAATTCAATTAAACTCTCATTGGACCCCTTTGCCTCCTGGCCAATAGGAATCAGGCAAGCCATTGGGCTGCTGAATGCTCATTGGTCCCCTTGGGAGACTGTCGAATAGTCTTCTAGAGAGCTTAATTCTTATTGGTTCTTTTATTAAGTGTTTTTAAATTAATTAAACTAGATTTACTCTAGCCTAATTCTCATTGGTCCACCTCCAAGGCCATCCAATAGGATTTGAGTACACCGTGTGGGCATCTGGGCTAGGGAGTTGACATGTGTCCCTCTTTCCCCTTGTGTACAAAGGGAGCTTGTGTGTGTGTGTGTATGAGTTTCTCTCTCATCCCCTACTTCTTGGGCTCACCCCCTCCTATGTAGGGCTTGACAAAGACTTTCAGGACACACACAAAGCATCCAATTTTCCATAAAGCTGACCTTTGGACACAACCTTTGAATTTTGGAACCTTAGCATTTTGGAAGTCTTAATGGGCTGAACCTTAGGATCTTTTAAGCCCGTTTTTGCACATTTCTCTTTTGCAGATGGCCGCCCCTTTGGATCCCTATTTTCCCTCCTTTGGATCCCTACTGTGGCCAGTCTGCTAACTTAACCAATATTCTAGCTTTTTCTCCCCTGGTACTTCCCCATATTAAATGATCAGTTTAACATGAGAAAATCATTAAGGAGAATTAGATATTGATTATATGACATTACCTCTCTCTTGAAATCATAGTCTTCCTCGACTATGGTGTAGAGAAGATAAAGCATATTCATGAGTCCTTTTTCTTAGCGGGTAGAGAATCCCTATGTTACCTACGACATCGTTCCAAAATGGATGACTAGTCCATTTGGTGCTTGAGAGCCTGAGGGTGCCGCAAGCATGTCTGCACATTAGTCCTATCAATCTTCCATAGTAGAGTGACAAGCACTACTTGGTGTTCGGGAGACGTAGTCTCCGCAAACTTGATCTAAGCATGCATACTACTTCATTTTTGTGCACAATAAATAAAAAGAGAGTCTTATAAGACAAAAACTTTGTTCATTTTTTACATTTGTACATTTGCTTACTCTAGGGAAGCATTGTAAGCATTGACAAGGTTTAGGTTATCCTTTAATTGTATGCCTTGCATCCATATAGCATCTTCAAAAGGATAATTATTAAACTTAATAAGATATTGTCAGATAGTCTTACCGCCTCTTAGTACCTTGTCTTCATGTCAGAGAATGGTCTCGAGCTGCAGCACCTCTTCTTGGTCCTCGATCTCCGGTGGATATTCAATAGTTGGTTCTTGAGGTGGCTCTCCTTTGTAAGGCTTTAGTAGGCTCACATGGAAATCATTGTGTATGAGCCAATGGTTGGGCAACTTGAGTTGATAGGCCATCTCATTGATTGGCCTAAGAATTTGGAAGGGACCATAGTACCTTTTTCCTAACTTAGCATAGTACTTTTGGTGTCCTTTAGGATTCTTGCCCGTCGTGTGCCTTAATCGAGCCTTGGGAAATTTGAGTAAGACCCAATCATTTTCTTTAAAGGCTTGGGATCTTTTGTGCTTGTCAGAAACAGCCTTTTGCCTTTGCTATGAGATAGAGATAGCATCTTTAATCTTTTGGAAATATCCTTGTAGGTCTCTGCTATACTCATCTACAGTAAAGATCTTCCCGTGTACCTTAAGTAGCAAGGGACTTTTTGATCTTCCCTCAATTACCTCAAAAAGTACTTTTCCCGTGGAAGTATGTACAGTGTTATTGTAGGCATACTCCACTAAGGGTAAGTACTTCCCCCATTGGGATCTTTGATCTACTTCCGTTACATAGGATTTTAGTAGATCGAGAATTGTTAGGTTAGCTATTTCACTTTGGCCATCCGTTTGCGGGTGATAGGCCGAAGAGAAGTTTAACCTTGTTTCTAAATTCTCAAAGAGACCCTTTCAAAAATTACTGGTCATTCTAGGATCTCTATCCGAAACTATGGACATTGGCAAGCCATGCAGTGCGCCTGCCTTTGTACAGTTAACGGGGCATCACCGTTGAGAGCTATGGTCTTAATAGTGGAGTCCTACGAGGCTTGCCTATGGCTTAACCACTATTGAGCTATTAGAAGCTTCACAGGAGCTCGTGCTATTTTGGTGTTGAACGACCCTCTCTTCTATTCCTTGCAATTAATGGTATTCGAGCCACAGGTACAGTAGCTTGAGTGTTTTTTCTAAAAGGGTAAAGAGGAGTAGCAACTAGGGCTTGAAGTGCCAAAGTACACCTAAAAGTTGTTAGAATGGCTGACAATAGTAAAGAGAGTGAAATTAATGTTGATAACTTTGATTTTGCTAATGAGCAAGCTACTAAGGATGCCCCGATGCTTGTTAACTATCTTGTTTCTAGGCTTCAACAAGCCATGGGCAATCCATCCCTCCAAAGTGAAGTGCAACGGCAGCCTTGTGCTCATGGGATTCTTCAAGCTCCCCACCATGACAAGAGAACACCTAGGATGCCTCCTTGTGAGACTTCCAAAAGAGGTCTCTCTCCAATTTGGGAAGAAGTAGAGGATCCCTATGAAGGGCTCAGAAATTTTCTCCTTGATGATGCATCTCCTTCTCAAAGGATAATTCAAGAGCCTCCACCGAAGGAACGAGAAATAAGTGAGTCTCCCGCCACCTGGGCAGAGATGTCATAGTGAGTTTCTATGGAAACCGCATTCACTCTCGGCCGTCTTGAGAGTGCATCGCCTACTTGATTATGCTTGCCAGCAATGTGAGCAATATGAAAATGAAATTGCAAAAGGAAATTTTTCCACCTCATTTATTTGTCAGAGAGCTTGGTTTGCGTCATGAGGTACTTAAGATTTTGGTGATCCGTTCGTAGAATGAAAGGAGTCCGCAATAAATAGTGCTTTCATGAGTCTAAGGCATGTAGAACTGCAAGGAGTTCCTTTTCATATATTCCTAGAGCTTGCTAAACAGAGTCGAGCCTTCGACTTTCATAGCCTATGGCGTGCCCTTCTTGAAGCAAAACAACTCCAAGGCAATCATCACAAGCATCACATTGGACCTCAAATGGCTTTGAGAGATCCGATAATGTAAGCACAGGTTGAGAGATAAGCTTTTCTTTAAGCTTTTTGAAAGCATTGTTCTCCTTGGCAGACCATGTGTACCTAACATTTTTCTTTGTTAGGTCATGTAATGGTCGTGCTATTAGTGAGAACTTTTCTATGAAGCGTCTATACTATGCGCACATACCTATAAAGCTTCTTTACTCATGAAGATTCCTTGGTTTAGGCCATCCTTTTATTACCTCTAACTTTGATGGATCCATTTGGATGCCATCTTGAGAGATAATGTGACCTAAATACTGAATTTTTGTAAGAAAATTTCACTTTTCTTTTGATTAACATAAAGTTTATTCTCTCTTAGAACTTGAAATATTACTTGGAGGTGTCGCTTGTGTTCATCTAATGAATTAGAGTAGATGATGATATCATCAAAGAACACTCCAGTAAAGGTTAGGTGAGGCCTGAATAGCTTCTCCATCAAGCGGTTGAATGTGGCTGGTGCATTGGTCAAGTCAAAAGTCATGACAATGTATTCATAAAGACCAAACGTAGTGCAAAATGCGGTCTTTACAATGTCTTGATCAACTATTCTTATTTGATGATAGCCACTTTTTAGGTCAATCCTACTGAAGTAGGTGGAGCCTTGTAGCTTATCAAATAGGTCTTCTACCCGTGGAACGGGAAACTTATTTTTAATAGTGATTCTATTTAGTGCTCTATAGTCGACACACATACGATATGTGCCATCTTTCTTTTGCACTAGTAGCATAGGAGAACCAAATGGAGATGATCTAGGCCTAACCATGCCCTTCTCAACTAACTCATGCACTTGCCGCATAATCTCCTCTTGTTGAGCTTGAGAAACTCTATAAGGAGGTTTATTAGGCGGTGAAGTTCCTGGAAGAAGTTCAATTGCATGGTCATCATTACCTCGTTTAGGAGGTAGCTCACAAGGGATGTCGTCAATAAAGACATCTTGAAACCCCTTGAGAAAATTGGATAACTCTAATTCCTTTTGATTGTGTATATTTTCTTTTGCTAAAACATTAGATTCATTTTGAGAATCTTTAATAAAAATCATGTACACGGAAATAGAGCTCTTTATTAACTTGTTGAAAGCTTGTGTATGTACAATGGGTATAGTGCTACCCATTTCCTTAGCATCTATATACATATCTTTTTCCCTGAACTTAAAGGAGATTCTCCTTTCAGGGAATTTAACATTGGCAGCCATGCGATCAAACCATGGTGCCCCTAGGATTACATCCTCATGCTTGAGAGGAGAGATAAAGAAGTCCTCTTTGTCCACATAGCTTTGGACATGGAGCCTCAATTTTCCGATTAAGGGAGTGACTGAAGCTACTTGCCCCTTGAAAGCACCGTCTGCGGGTAGGACATCTCCCATCTCGTAGGCTTGTATGCCTAGCTTGGTGGCCAACTCTATAGATATAAAATTGTGAGTAGAACCGGGGTCAAAGAGAATAAAATAATCATGTTCTCTTACCTTTTTCCAAGCATGGCATAGAGGAGATCCTTTGTGGTGAGTTTCCTCCTCTTGGATTTCGACCAAGGTAGCTCTAGGAGGATCATGGCGGTTGTTCTTTTGGGGACAAGTGCGATACGCATGCCCTTGTTCGCCGCACTTGAAACACCGGTTATCCTTGCGATAACGCTCAAGCTCTTCAGGAGAGAGTTTATTTTTGCCTTTATAAACTCCCTTCTCTTTAACTTTGTTGGAGTTTCCCTTAGGAGACTTTTGGACATTGTCCTTTCCCTTAGGCTCATTGGAACCCTTGTTTTCAGGAGGCTTACAATTCCTCTTAGCCCCTGTTTGGAAATTGATTCGAGAGGCCACCATAGTATGATGTATTACCGCCGATATGGTCCGTGGCCTTTGGGAGTTGACATACTCCGCCATTTCCTTGGTTAAGCCCACACAAGATTGTTGCTTTTGCTCTCCAAAATCCAACTTTTTGAAGACAGTGGCTTTGAGTTGTAGGTCCCAAAACTTGTCTACATATTTGTGGATGGATTCATAGGGAGAGAGCTTCAAGATTCGCCATTCGGTGAGTACTTTGTCTTTGGCATCGGTGGCCCAAAACTGCTTCATAACGGAAGCACTCTTAAAGCTTTCCATGTTCGTGGAGCTTCACCGTTGGCTGGTAGGCTAGACCACCATTGTCTAGCGGACTTTTGAAAGTGCATAGCTACATGATGTACCTTAGAGGACTCCGTGAAGCCCTCATCTCCGAACGCCACATCAAATTGTTGGATAAAGGCCAAGACTTTGTCCGTAGCACCAAAAGTGCCATCATACGTAAGGAAAGAGATGCTCTTCCCTCCCTCTTTGAATTTCTTGAGCTTAGCACCAAAAGTGCCATCATACGTAAGGAAAGAGATTCTCTTCCCTCCCTCTTTGAATTTCTTGAGCTTGGACAACCTCTTCCACGTGGCATAGGATTTCCTATGGCCTCTTCTTTTTGATGGTTCAAAGGTTGCACCATCACTTTCTTCAGAAGATGAAGAATTTGAGGAAGATGGAGAAGAGGGTGACCTCTTTCTCGCCTTTCTTTCCTTGATCTTCTTTGTATTCACCATCACTTTCATAAGAGGAAGAGGATGAAGAAGATGGAGAAGAGGGTGTCCTCTTTCTCGCCTTTTTCTTCTCTTGCTTTTTGTCATCCCTCTTTGAAGTTGGTGTGGAGAAGTATGCGATGGTCTTCTCCGTTTTGGAGGTGATGGAGAGCGTTTAGCCCGCCGTCTTCGTGGAGCCATCTCCGTCGAGATGGCAGAAGATTCACTTCTTTCTCGTTACTTCGGTGGAGGCTCTTGAATTCTCCTTTGAGAAGGAGATGTGTCATCAAGGAGAAACTTTTTGAGCCCTTCATAGGGATCCTCTTCTTCTTCCCAAATCGGAGAGAGACCTCTTTTGGAAGTCTCACAAGGAGGCTTCCTAGGTGTTCTCTTATCATGGTGGGCAGCTTGAAGAATCCCATGAGCACAAAGCTGCCGTTGCACTTCACTTTGGAGGGATGGATTGCCCATGGCTTGTTGAAGCCTAGAAACAAGATAGTTAACAAGCATCGGGGCATCATTAGTAGCTTGCTCATAGCAAAATCAAAGTTATCAACATTAATTTCACTCTCTTTACTATTTTCAGCCATTCTAACAACTTTTAGGTGTAACGTTTTTAGGTGTACTTTGACAAATTTTTGAGCCCTTCATAGGGATCCTCTTCTTCAATTCTTCCCAAATCGGAGAGAGACCTCTTTTGGAAGTCTCACAAGAAGGCTTCCTAGGTGTTCTCTTGTCATGGTGAGGAGCTTGAAGAATTCCATGAGCACAAAGCTGCCTTTGCACTTCACTTTGGAGGGATGGATTTCCCATGGCTTGTTGAAGCCTAGAAACAAGATAGTTAACAAGCATCGGGGCATCATTAGTAGCTTGCTCATTAGCAAAATCAAAGTTATCAACATTAATTTCAATCTCTTTACTATTGTCAGCCATTCTAACAACTTTTAGGTGTACTTTGGCACTTCAAGCCCTAGTTGCTACTCCTCTTTACCCCTTTAGAAAAAGCACTCAAGCTACTGTACATGTGGCTCGAATACCATTAATTGCAAGGAATAGAAGAGAGGGTCGTTCAACACCAAAACAGCACCAGCTCCTATCAAGCTTCTAATAGCTCAATAGTGGTTAAGCCGTAGGCAAGCCCCGTAGGACTCCACTATTAAGACCATAGCTCTCGACGGTGATGCCCCGTTAACTGCACAAAGACAGGCGCACTGCAAGGCTGAAAAATCCCTGTTCTACTTACTCACATGCAATTAATAGTACCAACCATTTATAGCTAGCTTGAGGACCTCCCTTCTTGAGCAAGAAAATAGAAACCTTGTGCTCTGATACCAATGTAACATTTAATGGCATTATCACACACACACTCACATAATCTCATGTGTGAAGTAAAGAAGACTCTCTCTCCTTCTCAAGCTTTAATGGAAAGCTTATCAGCTACTCCAAGCTTGTGACAAGGAAGGCCTACACCAACAACTCTTGGCTTTGTAATGAAAATTCAACCAAGAGCCAAGCTTCAATGCATGCTCATCTCCTCTACCATGCTAATTACTAAGCTAAGCTATGCTAATATGAGTGATTCTATTCCTAATGAGATTAACAAGAGTGTTTGAGTGGAGAAAGAAACAAAAAGCATAACACCTAGTTAGATAGCATGAACAATACTTCAAAAGAGAGAGAAATTAAGCAATTGACACCAGTTCAGGACCGGATTTGCATGGAGCCGGTCTCCCCTCCAAAAGGCTTTGTATTATGGTTTCTCCCATCAAGAGAGACATTTTACAAATACAATTTCTTGTGTTCCTTCAATACTAGCTAGTGCAATGAAGATGGAAACTTCATGCACTATGCAAAACACTCATCAAACACAACATCAATTCCCTCACGGTCTTAGACCCAAGACCTCACACACCTTCAAAGATGGTGAGAGCTAGTGGGGTATGAGAGTAGATTGAGAGGAAGAAGGAGTATTCTTATGAGAAAGATGTACATCTCCTCACATAATCACTCATATTAGCATAGCTTAGCTTAGTAATTAGCATGGTAGAGGAGATGAGCATTCATTGAAGCTTGGCTCTTGGTTGGATTGCATCACAAACCCAAGAGTTGTGATGCTTGGAGTAGGTGATAAGCTTGGAGTAGGTGATAAGCTTTCCATTAAAGCTTGAGAAGGAGAGAGAGTCTTCTTTACTTCACACATGAGATTGTGTGAGTGTGTGTGTGATAATGCCTTGCAAAAATCAGTCCCCCTCTCTCTCTTGGTCGACCCCCCTTGCTAATTACTCATTCTAGCATCCTATTGGACCTCCCCAGGCTTAGCCAATGACAATTAAGCAGCATAAGTGATAGCCTTCTGACATGTGTCCCCCTTTCCCCTTTTATGAGAGCTTTAGGTAATTTAATAATTCAACTAAACTCTCATTGGACCCCTTTGCCTCCTGGCCAATAGGAATCAGGCAAGCCATTGGGCTGTTGAATGCTCATTGGTCCCCTTGGGAGACTGTCCAATAGTCTTCTAGAGAGCTTAATTCTTATTGGTTCTTTGATTAAGTGTTTTTAAATTAATTAAACTAGATTTACTCTAGCCTAATTCTCATTGGTCCACCTCCACGGCCATCCAATAGATTTGAGTATACCTTGTGGGAACGCCCCCTCCTATGTAGGGCTTGACAAAGACTTTTGGGACACACACAAAGCATCCAATTTTCCCTAAAGTTGACCTTTGGACACAACCTTCGAATTTTGGAACCTTAGCATTTTGGAAGTCTTAATGGGCTGAACCTTAGGGTCTTTTAAGCCCATTGTTGCACATTGCTCTTTTGCATATGGCCCCCCCTTTGGATCCCTATTGTGGCCGGTCTGCTAACTTAACCAATATTCTAGCTTTTTCTCCCTTGGAACTTCCCCATATTAAATGATCAGTTTCACATGAGAAAATCATTTAGGATAATTAGATATTGATTATTATGACAGAGCATGCACATTAGTCAATTTTTATGCACACACCCTAACAATTAGTAATTTTTTTACCAATTTCTAAGTGCACACATAAATGTTAACTCATCAAACATACACATTAAGCACTCAAATGATCAATTAATAATGTCGATAACATAAATCAATCATTACATTTGCCAAATTCACGAGTATGTGACCCTAATTTACGGAGCAGGTCACATTAGTGGGAATCTTCAAAGATGCGCATTGGTTAATCAAAGAGGAAAAGGCAACGGTCGCCATCTGGCGGGCGAGAGAGAATAAGAAGGAGATCTTTAAGGTGGCAGACCTGTCAGATAGCGGGGGTGGCCGCGTTGTAGGCCTGGCAGACCTGTGAGATAGTAGGCGTGGTCGCGTTGTAGGCTTGTGGTGTCAGCGCCAAGGTGGCGAGAGAGGGAGAGAGAGAGAGAGGGAGAGGGAGGGAGATGCCAGTCGAGTGTGGATGCATGGATCTAGGTGGGCAAGTCTGTAGACCTTTTGTGAACGGGGAGCTATCATGCGCAATGCAGTAGAGCAGGTGACGATGACGAGGGGGCTAGTCTCCAAGGCAAGGTGTGAAGGGGGTGGATGCAGAACAGCCCGGAGGGTGGGGAAGGGGCGTGTTCTATGTGCAACAGGGCTTTGTGCGCTTGCAAGGCAGAGAACGTCAGGGATTTTCTGCAGCTTATTGCGATCACGGGCGGTAGAGGAGGAGAAAGACGTGCAAGGGGTGCAGCGGACAGGGGCGCGTGCAGGAGGGGGAGACAGGCCACAGGGAGCAGAGATCGCAGGTGCTCCGTTCCAGGCGACCTCACGTGTGCACCGGATGCAACTTAGGCACTGGATTTGAAAGTTAAGGTCGACGCGAATCAGGCAGAGAAATTAATTAAGGAAACAACATTAGACCCAGTATGTCCCAGTAGATTACACATTGGTTTAGTGCACACACACTTGATTTTAAGGGCAGACACACTCAAAATTAAACATACACGCACTCAAAAGAGTGTACACACACTTGATAAGAATGCATATGACTTTGCAAGTAGTGCAATTAGTAAATTTATTAATCAAATAACCACTCCACTTACCGAATAACAATGCCAATTTCATGCACTTACATACCAATTCTACCAAAATTTTGGCATTACGACAAAGTGTTAATCAATAAGTCACGAATTAGTGAATAATTTCTAAAATGAGGAGGTTTCTACACCTAAATCTGATTCTAATCACTCATTCTTACTTAAAAATCTCCTTTAGCGAGTGTAAGCTACCACCCCTGGCAACAACACCAAATGTCGGCTCTATTTGTAGCACAGCTCCAATGAATCAACAAAAATATTAATCCAAAAATGGTAGCAACCCGGATAGTCCATGGAACCATCACATATGGGTGAGTACCTATGAGTTGAAAAAGAGTGGAGAATCATTGGAGGTCATTTAAATTAAAAAGAGAGAACTAATGAAAGGGTTTAATGGTCACACACATGTTAACTCTAATGCGAATCACACAATGTTCATCGTTGCATTCTGTACTAATGCTTGTGGGTACATCCTAATCACAAACTCACCCAAGCTTGTGGGGTTCAAATTAGAGTGAAATGTAGAGAGCAATTAGTTCAGACTTACACAAATTAATAAACTAATACACAACTTAATGAAAAGCATTTATAGGTTTGTGAAGCAAGTACATAAGGTTCCAAGCTTTCACCTCCATAGCCTTCTCCTTATCCTTCTCTACTTTCACTTATATGTTGAGGGTTTCGAAATAAATATATAGCCTCCCCAAAGCACATAAAGTAAATAGTAGATACAAGTGGAACTCAAATAGAACCTGACAATGTATACATAGTGAATGTGAAAATGTGCTCATGGAGAAGATAAAAATGGTTTTTGGTATCAGATGCCTCCAAACACAGTCCATTGTTGGACAAAGCATGAGTTGATCTTCATATATGCAATTTAACTCTGAGAAAACATGTCACTTTTACCCTGGAAATTGTGAGTGTAGGTCAACAAAAGCTTTTCTCCAAGCACAGTGATCGCCAAATGCAGAAGATGGAATCTTGTTTTTCTGTAAATATCTAGAGAGGGAGAGATTCTGAAGCTTTGCACATATTAATGGAAAAAGCTTGTTATAGCATCCTTCGCATACATTTTGGTCATCTGAAGCTTGCTGTTTTTCTTGCATTTAGAAATCTAATATGGTCCCTTCATTGCCCACACATGAAGCACTTGTTAACAATAGGAGAATCCCATATGTGAAACATAACAAGTTCTTAACGTATGGGCAATGATGGGACCATATTAGATTTTTCAATGCAAGAAACTAGCAAGCTTAGATGACCAAAATATGAATGCCACTTTTTCTGCATCTAAGTTGGTGTTCTAATTTGGAACTATATTCTCCATATCCTCCACATGTTTGTCATAGTTATTAAGCTTATAAAACATGTGGCATAATAACCACATAGTATTAGATGTAATTGAGATCATGAATAGTACATTTCTCATGCACAAATGTTGAGAAGCAAACCAACCTAGGAAAGTGTGGAGGCAGAGAGAAAATTCTTCTTATTCCTAGGCACAAGCAAAGCATCTAAATATGTAAAAGTAAATTGGAAGTAACGTGTGAAAGTACTACCAAGATTGATGGCCCCAACTCATTCAATAATGGTTTCATTATTGATCGTTGTATAGCAATAAGCCCAATTTTACAAAAATTCATTGCTTTCCATGATATAAATAAATTGCTTGCATATACTAAACAAAAAGAGATTACTCACATAAGGAATGTGTGACACTTTGCTAGCTTGTTTAAATATCAAGCATCTCATGTTGATATAGAGAAGGCAAATGTTTGCCTTATATAGACTTTAAATCAGTCCATGCATGAGCCTGTCACCAATGCACAAAAATGAGCCCCTTGAAGACTGAGAGACTAATGAATGGATTCAATTGGATGTGTGACACTTTGCTAGCTTGTTTAGATGTGGATAATCTCATGTTGACATAGAGAAGGCAAATTGTAATCTGTTAACATATATAGGCTTTGAATGAGTCATGCATCATCCTACCAACAATGGACAAAAATGAGCCCTTAAGAATGAGAGACTAATAATTGGAGTCTGATGAGGCTACGCAAAAGTAGTTGGTTGAATATTTGTGTAATTGTAAGTTGGCTAGGAATTTTACTCCCATACGTGTTTTATTGTTTTGCCTTGGTTTTTTCTAGCTTAAGTAATAAAAACCAATGTGCCATGATTACTTTTATAGATCAGTTCAAAGGATTCAGTACAACTAATGGTATACATATGGCATATGTATTTTGCAATGACAGAGTAAAAATTTACCTTGATTTTGTGTCATAGGTTGATTGAAGGAGCTTGTGCATAGCATATTGATTATCCAAATCTCACAAGATTGAAACATTTGACATTTAGTAGATGTTAACACTAAGTGGCTTGGCACCTCATTCTATGAAGTCATTTTTATTTAAAATTGACTATGAAACCATAAATATACGATATCATAGAGTTTTTTATCACATAGGGGAACATTTTAGTGTACCGTTTAACCAAAAAAGTGCAAATTAAAATTTATGATTTTATAAAAATAGTAAAATGCTGCAAAAAATGTTTTTGAATTTGACAGCTTACACATTTTTCACGCCTAAAACAAGTTGCTAACCTTTTCCTAAAAATAGCATAAGCATGAATTCTCATTGTTTACATTTTCGAGTATTTTTCAAAAAAAATTCAATGTGCTTTGCAAGTTTTTAAGGGTTCTACATATCGAGACTTTTGAGCAGTGTTTGTTTGATTATACCTAAACACCTTGAAAAATACTTGATTTTTATGAAATTACATTTGCAATTTTTTGCAACTCCTTACAAGAACAAATCCCTAAAAGGCATGCAGCTCCTTGCATGCCTTACGAACAAATCCCTAAAAGGTTTTGATGAGATTTTATATGGTTCATGAAAACAAAAACTTACACAAAAAATTCTTATAGCCACAAAAGTGGCTTGTCTTCACACAACCGTAGAGCTAAGTAATGAAAATTTTGAGCTATAATCTTTAAAATATAAGGAGACATGCAATATGTGCTCGCATGCTTGTGCTCCCCAAAAAAAAACATATGTATGGCGGGGAGGTGACACCATCCTCACCCAATTATTACAAAGCATAGGGAGCGTGACCCCTCGTATGCTCATCTCCTCCAATGTTGAAAGGTTACAATATGCTCCTCCTCTAGTGTTGATCATGTTTGCTTCTCCTTCAATATAGGGGAGTCACCTTTTTTTTGGATTTACAAGGCACAAGAGGAATTCATTACCCTCAACTTTTCAGAGAGTGGTGTGATAATGATCTTGTTGCAAATGGTGCGTCCCACAAGCACCCACACCTACAGTCTGCAATGCTTCCTCTATCCATGCGAACTCAACCCCCTATTTTCCCAATGCAAACATGGGCACTTGTTTACCTAAAGTTTACTATATCTCCTCCATATTTTGACATGAATATCCCGCAAGAATCTTAGCCTTGCGATGCATTCATGATGAGGCAACAATCGACTCAATTATGGATGCTCTTACAATGAGTCCACACAACGAAGCTATCAATGTGCAGCTTCCTATTTTCCCTGTGTGAATGTCGCACATATACACGCACATTCTTTGTGTTTTCTCCATAATCTAACATACATGTCCCACAAGAACCCCACCTCTACCGTCATCACTACGAGTATATCCATTGCATCTATGCTTGCAATCATTACTCTTTGTGAGTGGCTAGGATCCCTTCTATATTCATCCTCTCTATCATCGACCTTTCTCATGTCGACCCGTTGGAATAGCTTCCGTATGCTACTTCCACCTGCCCTCAAGGAGATGCACCTCCTCTCTTCTTGAACACTTCTCCTACGTTGATCCCGGTCAAGTCGCTTCCAATTGCGCAACATCATCATCATCACTTCCAATATATCCATTGTAGCCAACAAAGAGGAAGTGCTTCTTTCTTTGAAGAATTCCAAAAAGACAATCAGTTGTACTCATACAGTCATTTGTAGAAACCCCCCCCCCCCCCCCAAAGTTGGCATATGCTTTTTTCTCTTTCTTTTCTGCCATCAATGCAAGCTTAGGAGGGAGAACTCAAACATATCCATGTCTTACAACAGTTGTTCCCACAAGGAGCCACACTGTGGGACCAATTCCTCCCATGGGGAAATGGGTAACACTCATCGAACGCAACCTTAGGGGTTACATCACTAATGCTCAACCAATTGAGACACGCTCTTTTATGTTACCAATGCATGCCACAATGTTGCATTTATTTCCACTCCTCAGGCTGACTCAGTTCATTTATTTTTTTAGCTTATCCAGAATCAAAGGTTATACCTTTGCAAAGCATATACAAAATCATGTTCAGGGGGAAGAGGATCCTTTTTTTTTCCTTTTGGTGGTGGTGGTGGTTTTGGGTGTTGGGGGGGGGGCATGATGGATTGCAAGATGCAAAACAGCTTATTGGTAGCATGAAAGCCAGCTCAAGCTTTGCATATATTGCATTCAGCAGGTATCAGGTATGGTGAAGAAAAGATACAAATGAAAATACCACCAGAAACAAGCTCATGAATACATGAAACCAGATGTGAGAAATCTCATTTAAGAATAATACATTCTTCCCAGTAGCCCTCGACATATAAAAACTCTATGCCTAGAAAGTGCCAACTGCAGCAATCTATAGTATGGCCTCGCTATAGCTAATGACTTGATGCGACACACGAGGATGCACATGAGAGACTACAATCAGCATCTCACTCATGAGATTGGTCAACTGACCACAGTAATGGCACTTGAAAACCAACATTCCAGTCTACTCGCTATTGTTGATCATATCAGCTGAGCTCTTTTCAGATCACCTACAACCCCTTTCTCTTGTCCCTTCTCAGAATACAAAACCTGCAGAAAGATCAGAGGGGAGAAAAAGGGTCAACAAACAAAGGCAAGTCAAATAGAAAAATATGCAGCCTTTCTTTTCATGCAATAATCCCCAACAATAGCAACTTGCAAATTTTGTTTATTTAACAATCATTTTCATCAGGATAATGTGCAAATTAAAGTCATCTTCTTTTTCCTTTTGGCCTAGGTCAAAGGCTATAGTGACGTGTACACTTTTTGGCTATATTCTTTCCATTGGTGCCGGAGGAAAGTGCTACTCTCACAAGTGGGTTTCATAATGAACACAAGCAGAACATTGAATCTATCTCTTAACAAAAATTCCAAATTTTAATTACAATTAAGCTTGTTTCCTATTGGTGGGTGGAGACTGTAGACGATGTCAGGATGTGGTGCCTTTTACCAGCAAGCAGTGGTGCATTTCTTGAATTTTGGGAGCATTAAATCCCACAGAAGGCTTTTGTGACCAATGTAAATAGCTCCTGCGCAACTTGCAGCTTCTATAATAAACTAGATGTGCAGCAAACGCTCAGACGCCAAGTTAGAGCCACAAAGACCATGTCACAGTGGGACTTGCCATAGCAGGTGCAGAACCTGCTCGAGCTCGGAGCTATCTACAGACCTCTAGCTGAGCAGCCACTGCTTCTTCCATTACTTTTTTTCTTTTTATGGGAGAGAAGAAGAGTTTTTCTCATTAAAAAGTAAGAAGCGCCTTTTATGAAAGGGAAAGAATTCAGTTTTAAGAAAAATACTAGAGAGAAAATTCTCGAGATTTTTAACGAGAGGAAATCTGAATTTCAGGTTTATTAAAAAGAGAAATCAGCACTCTCTAGCGGGGGGGGGGGGCGGGGAGAGAGAGAGAGAGAGAGAGAGAGAGAGAGAGAGAGAGATGAAATGAAATGTTATATTAACGTCTTTAAAAGGCCAAAGTGACCTATGAGACCAGAAAGTTACAATGTGATGGATCTGATACAAAGTCAGAGTAACAAAAATAACAACAATAACAACATAACATAACAAAATAAATATACTAAGGAATCCTAAGCCGCTCGATGTGAACTAAGCAGCTGGGTGGGATAGCTAAATAGCTAAATCACAGGAGATCCAGCATCGGTCGCTGGCGGATCTCATCAATATCCTCCATGGTCAGTAGTTTGACCGGGCAGCGTACATGCCTCCCCAAATTGACTCCAATCTTCTATTGCAGCCTCCGTCGATGCTGTGTAGTCCTCCGCGGTCGTGGGCGTCTGGATCTCCCCAGCTCAATCGCTCGGTCAATCAGTATGCCTCTGGTGTGAGACAAATGTGAGCTCTGTTGTGGTAGTAACTCCTCCGGCTGTCCAGTGTCTGTTCTAAAGAAATCTGTGATCCGTCTCTGAGACTGGCTAGCCTCTTCTCTCATCAGGCTCTCCCTGTGTCTGGGCAGTCTGTCTATGTTGAACCCATGCTCCTGAAACCGTGATGTCATCTCCCCATACCAGCATGCGGTATCTCCCTGCATGGCTAACTGTCGAGAGGACTCAAGTGCAAGGCGGGCATATCTGTCTCTGGGAAGTTCCCACATGCGGTGTATGAAGGAGACTGATCTGGTGAGCGCCTCAACCACTAGTGGGGGGGCCGCTAGCTCTGCTCGGATAATGGCACGTGGTATTGAAGCCTTGGCTCTAATGAGCCACGAGATCATAGAGACGAGAGGTTTCTCCATGTCCCCCCATCCATCAGTGCAACCCGACCTCCCGTGATGATCCAATGAAGGTCCCCATATCTCAGCTTCATAGAGCAATGCAGAAGCCACCAAAGTGTCAAAGAGCCAGAGCTTCGTCCTAGGCTCCTGAAACTGACAATCTACCCAATGCTGCATGGGCTCTAGTCAATCTGGTCTCTGCTGCCCTCCTTAATGAAAATGCTGGTCCGCTAAAAACCACTCCAAGGTAAGTGTAAGCATCTGTGTACTCCACTGTCTCCTATCTGTATGTGAATGTAGGTGCTGATCTCTTGATCCACTATGGGGTGGTATTAAACACCATAACCTTGGTTTTACCAAGGTTGACAGACAAACCACTTTCGTGGGCAAACCTATGCAAAGCATCTGAATGGCGTTGCATCCCCTCCGAGGAATCGGAGATCAACACAATATCATCAGCATATAACAATAGTGGAATCCATGTCCCTGCCAGCTATGCACCTCTAGTCAGCAACCTCATCCACATACATACCGAATAGAGTAGGAGAGAGCAGGCAGCCTTGCTTCACCCCCAATAGTGGAGTGAACCGGTGTGGATAGACCCTCTGAGGTGCGTACATGCCCCACTATTGACCTGTATAATGCCATGATCCCCCAAATGAGCTCTGTGGGTACTCCCATCTCCTGTAGTCTGCGTATCAATCTAGCTCTGGGTAGTGTCAAATGCTTTGCGGAAGTCCACAAAGCTACAATAGATCCGTCTCCCATGTGAGCTGCCCTCCTCAATGATGGCTCTGAGTGTCAAGCTATGGTCAAGAGTAGAAAAGCCTCTCCTGAACCCTGCCTACCCGGCTGCGCGCATCCTCTTCTTCTCTGCCCATCTACTGAGTTGCTACTCAAGAATGGATGCGTACAACCGTGCCAATGTGTGTCCAATCATGATAGTGCGATAATTCCCAGGCTCCATAGGGTCTCCTGACTTGAAGATAGGTACAATGGTAGATAGGCTCCAAGTATCAGGCAAGCCTTCACACATGGCACGGTTAAACATAACTGCTAGAAGCTCTGTTAGTATATCTTTGGCATGCATGAAATGCTCAGCCACTAAGCCATCATGATCATATGCTCTCCCAGTCCTCATCCTGTTAATGGCCTTCTTCACCATCTCAGCGGTGAAAAAAGCACATGCTTGTGGGCATGGATCGGGAGGGTCGGGAAGGGGCGGCTGTCTAGGAACTGTCCACTGGCCCCAGGCCTCTGTAGAGGTAATGACAGGGGGGGGGGGGGGTGCTCATGAAAGAGCCGCCATGCCTCTCGTGAGTCCTGACTCAAGAATAGTTGGTATAAATCCTGTTCTAGTTGAGCCAAAAATGCCCTCTTCTTCTGCCACACTAGGCGTCGGAAGTCAATCTGTGACCATCTGTGAGTGATGTCCCCCAAAAGCACCTCCCTCTGAAGTCTGGCTCTAGTCTCGCGGCATTCCGCATCATACCAACTGTTCTGTGGCATGCTCCCAGAACGGCGTTGCTGCTCAGGCAAAGTGTGTAGGTATGCCTCTATTGCTGCCTCATGTAACGTATGTGTCAGTATAGTAGGACGCTCTTCCAAAGGTCGCCGTGGCTCCTCAGTGCACAACCGTCTGTAGATCCCATCTATATATACAGAGTCCGTCTCCCGCGTGAAGGTGTAGCGAGTAGGTGCTGCTGCCCGTGGACTGTGTGCTACATTAAACTGAAAAGAGATGGTCATTGACAGAAGGGCATGATCAACTGCCACCCCAACAGATCTGGGTCCAACCGTGAGATCACGGATACTAGAGATGACACTCGGTTGTGCCATGACATAATCCACTGTGCTGGCTCCATGTCTGTGAGGAAAGCATGTAAAACCTCCCGCAGCGGGAAATCTTTGTAGGCCATTCAAGATGGCCAATCCATGTGCAGTTCCCATGTCTATCAAGAGTCGTCCATACTCAGTATGTTCCACATCCTGTGACAGTCTGGACAGGCCCGCTTCTACAGCATCCAACTCTCTCAAATCTCCTATGAAGTATCATAGAAGACTGTCTGGTGATGGGCAGTCCTAGCATTGAAGTCCCCTAGAATGATAATGTCACCATCTCTAGAGAACTCCCATATGTCATCATTCAAAATAGAAAAGGGGGACTGGCGTCTGGGTGATGCATAGACTGACGTGCTCGGGGAAAAGTAGCAAATACGATGTAAAGATATCTGTCTGTCTCTGCTCTCAATCTCACCCACATGTACCTAGCCTGCTCATCCCTGCAGACTATATGTATCAATGGCTGCAACTCCTCTCTCGATAACACTGCCACTCCCCCTGATCCCCGCCCTCTGTACTCTGATCGTGTCTCATGTCTGTTGGCTGTCTCCCATTTGTACCCACTGATGTGAGGCATAGATTGCCCAGGGGCCTGATGTGTCTCAGAGTAGAAGATGATGTCCCTTCCAATAAAACTATCCTCAAAAGCACCCACATCAAGGCGCATGGATCCATTACAGTTCAAAGGTGGCAACTTTGAGTGTGGTCCCATAGGCATAGTTACAGGGGACGGGCCCTAGGGCCGGGGGACGGCCGTAACCGGGCCGGGAACGGAAGGGAACGCCGAGGGACGGACGGAAATCGGGCCGAACGGGCGGGTCGCAGGGGGGACGGCCGGGGTCGGACGGGGTCCATTCAAAAATTTGCCCGTTTTTTATCGTTTTTAACGGATCTCTGCAGCCCCAACTACCATATTTTTGGAGCCTTGGCCCTTGGGAGGCTATAAAAGGCTCCCTTGGGCCTCTTAATACTCATAGTCTCAATGCTCATTCCATTTCCCTCAAGCTCAAGGCTCAAGCTACTCAAGTCTCAATCATCAATGCTTTCCTCTCTACTCAATGCTCATTGCTCAAGCTTGAAGCATGACCATTGACTACTCTACACTCTAGTCTCCACTCTCAAGTCTCTCCCTCTTCTACCCACTTTGAAGTTTGAACTTTGAAGCTCTCCTCTCCCTCTTCTACCCACTTTGAAGCTCTCCTTTACTCTCTCTCCACACAAGCTCTCCTCTAACTCTTCTAACTTCTAAGCTCTACTCTCTCGAGTCTCTCCACCATCATGTCATCTCAAGCCAACTCCACTTCTCAAGCCGCTTCTTCTCGAAGGAGGCCCGCCGTGCAAACCTGGTCGTGGTGGGATGAAGTCGACTTTAGCTCGCGTGGCAAAGGTGGCGGTGCAAGACCATGGACGTGCAAGCTATGTCCATACAAGAGATCGGGTGGTTCAAACAAAGTGCGAGCCCATCTTCTTCATGAACCCGGTCACGAGGTGAAGTTTTGCCCTTATGTAGCTCCCGAGAAGAGGTTGGATCTTCTTGAGAAGCTCACGGTGTATGAGGTTGCGGAAGCGGCCAAGAGGGACCGTTTTGTTGCCGTTGATCCCTCCGCCACGGCGACACCGCGAGAGCAAAGGGAAGCCAACCTTGACGACATCTCTCGAACCTTCAAGAGCCATGGATCTACACCGTTCTCTTCCCTTCCGCATCGCCAAACCACTCTCAACGAAAATTGGAATCCTAAATTGAAGGAAGAGGTGGATAGGTCGGTTGCCCGATTCTTCTTCCACGACCACATTGCCTTCCATGCTTCGCGGTGAGTTTCCCTTGGCATATGCACATTGCAATCTTCCATTTTGTATTCATAATGGGTTATAACTTCTCGACTCTCGACTCTTGACTCTCCATACTAACACAACATGCTCTATTTTGTGTGGATAGGTCCCCATACTTTCGAACCATGGTTACGAAAATAGGGGAATATGGCTCCTCTTATGTGCCACCTTCATCGGAGAGGCTTCGCACCACCCTCCTTGACAAAGAGAAGCTTGCCGTGGAGCAAGCGGCCCAAGCAACAAAGGATTTGTGGGAGACCAATGGCGTCTCTCTTCTTGTAGATGGATGGAGCGACACCCGCAAGCGGTCCATCCAAGGAATGGTGGCCTACTCTCGGGGGGAGATGTACTTTGTGGAGTCACATGATGCATCCGATAGTGGCAAGGCCGCCGAGATGCTTGCTGCGGAGTGGACAAGCACCATAGAGATCACCGGCCCAGAGAATGTCCTTTGTATGGTTGCAGATGGAGAGGCGTCAAATAGGGCAGCCGGAGCTATCATTGAGGGCATGTATCCCAACATCCATGTCACATTTTGCATGGCGCATTGCCTCAATAACCTCCTCAAGGACATAGGGAACTTGTCATGGATTTCACCCACCATTGGTGACGCCTCTCCAATTGTCTCCTTTGTGCTCAACCATCAAAAAGTGCGCCATGAATTCTCAAAGAGGAGCCACTTGTCCTTGCTCAAATATTCAAAGACAAGTTTGCATTTAATTGGCTTATGCTAGGCCGCTTGTCTACATGTGGCGGAGCCTTAAGGGGCCTCTTTCTCAGTGATGAGTTCCAGGCCATGCCGGAGTCTACATCAGCAGTAGGTTTGAAATGCCGAGAATGGGCCGACGACGCCGCTTGGTGGGAGGAGGTGAAGACTCTTGACGCCATGGTCAAGCCTATTCTACACCTACTTCGAGTGGTGGATGGCTTGCAGCCATGCATTGGCAAAGTCTACGAAGCCATGGATCGGATGATAGAGGCACTTGAGAAGCTTGTGCCTGACCCTGTTCAGTATGCGGAAATTCATGGCTTGTGTGAGTCGAGGTGGAATGGATACTACTCTCCACTTCATGCGGTAGCTTATATGCTTGACCCTGAGTTTCAAGGAAGGCGTCAAGAGACCGACAAGGAGGTGAGCAAAGGATGGCGGCTTGCATTGGAGAGCAGTGAGCCTAGCAGTGACATTAGGTGCAAGATTAGAGATGAGCTACTCAACTACAGGCAAAAGAAGGGCTCCTATGGATGTGTAGATGCACACCTTGATCGCAACAAGATTGGCTCGGTTTTGTGGTGGGAGGACTATGGAGGAGATGGCCCACATTTGCAACGCTTGGCTGTTCGTGTCCTTGGCCAAGCATGTACCACTAGTTGCTTGGAGCAACTATGGAGTGTGTACAGCCACATTGCCTCTAAGAAGAGGAATCGCCTTGGGGTTCAGAGGGCCAATGATTTGGTGTTTGTGAGCGCTAACTTGCGCATGCTTGCCAAGAGCGTCACACACAAGGCAAATCCTTTCACTGAGTGGGAGATGGCACAAGAGAATCCATCTATGGCCGATACTCTTTTGGAGGAGCTAGAGGAGGATTTCGAGCCTCAATGGGAGCCTCCCGAGGCCTCATACGTCGCTGACGACCTCGACTACGACGACGATGTGGAGATTCAGCAGGCGAGCACTTCTTGAGTTTGATGATCATTGATCACTGGACTCTCGAGTCTAGACTCTTGAGTCTACGACTCTACCTACTACATAGCCCTTTGTACTTTTTGTTATCCTTGAGGCCTCAGGCTTGTCCTAAGTCCTTTAGGCTTTTTGACTCTTGAGCCCTTGTGGCATGCACTTCTCATTTTGTATCCATCGATCATCGATGTTTTATTAGCACATTTCAGCCTATATGACTCGTGTTCTTTGGTCTATTTAGTGTAAATTTATGGTCAAAGTGATGCTCTATGTGTGTGGCATGTGTGTAGGTCAAAAAATGCCAAAAAAACTCTCTTTTTTTTTTGCCGTTCCGACCTCCATCCCCGTTTCCTGACTTCTGCCGTCCCGACCCCGTTCCCGACCCTGACCCGCCGTCCCATGTAACTATGCCCATAGGTCTTGCACCATCATGTGGAGCCTCGCTCCAGTATTACCACTCTGCCATCTCGATAAAAGGCAATCTTGCCTTTTTCCCTTGCCGCTCTAATCTCCAGCATTACTTCTTGCATATGAGCGATCTGCGAGAGGGGAGATCTCCGAGAAAGATGCCCGTCTTCTTAAGAGTTTGCCTTTTCTTCAAAAAGTCCTTCGCTTCCATGGAGGGAAACGAAGGATGAGTGCCCTTTCTTTCGAGGTTTCCCCATTGCTTCCATTTTTCTTGTTGCCCACCCTCCAAGCTCTTGTGTGCATCGGCTCATGAACCCCCATTAAAGCCATGAGTTCTTTTACCTCTTCGTCCACATTATCTTTGTCTTTAAGGCCAAAAATTCTCACATGTAAAGCGTGCACACGTCTTCTTTGCTCCTCTAGTGTTAGATTAATAATAGTGGGTGTAGACGTGGACGTTATTTCCTTCCCTTTTCCTTTCTTGGCAACCTCGATCCATTTCTCGGCTTCATCCGCCTTCTGCCGAGTCTTCGTAATAACATCCACCCAAGTCGTCGTCATTTCTTTGTGCTGCTCTTCTCCTTCTTTGATGGCCCGTACTTGCTCCTTGATCGTGTTGAGTTCTTCTATTACTGAGGGTTGCAATTCTCTCTCTTCAAGTGTGTTTCTTGATCGTGCTTCAGCGAGATCCTTCTTGAGTGACGTAATCTCTTCATCCTGAGCCGTCACACGATCTTCCAATGCATTTATCTTGCTTTCTTGGACCAACACATGTCCTTTGAGCATTTTTATTGTGCCCAATAGATTGCGGTTCATCTTGCTAATGGTTTCCGTCATTTTATTTTTTTCCGAGAAAAGATCCTTCTATTAGTTAATGACACTTCCCATAGGGCTACAACTACCTCTGCCAGAGAGGGCTACAACAATCATGATGGGGAGACTCTCCCAATGAAAAACCAGCATATGTACAATGAGGCTAAATCAAGAGATGGGAGGAGGGAAAAGCCACACAGGTGGATGGTAGTGCCATCTGAGCACACCCTGGACCATGGTGAAAAAGGGCCCAGGACGCCACAGTCCAAGGAAACCCTCTCTGCGCTCCCGCATGCGGTCGAAGCTGCCCTAGAGTCTCTCGAACTGTCCTTTGAGAGCATGGATCAGCTCCAACCAAAGATCCCGAACAGTCTCTACTGGTGGTACAGGGCGAGCCTCGAAGATGCGGAAGCAGCGGGCCCGCCAGATGAACCAAAGTGTCAGGCCGTTGATGAGCTCCCAACACTCCTCTCTCACACTGCACCACTCCTGTGGAGTAAGCTCTATAGCAGGCTGGAGTGTGTTGGGTTAAAGGCCCAAATGACCCCTTTTAATGTACATTTTTAAAGGTTACTAACCTTTGGCCAAGTTCACATTGAACTTGGCCACTAACTTAACAATGGTCCTATACTTTTAATAAAGGGAATGTGAGCCCATTTTTGCTCACTCACTTATTCCCCTCCAAATTGTGTAGCGCTCTCTCTCCCTCTTCTTCTTCGATTTCTAGTGCTTCTCCTCTGCAGACCTGTGCCTCCTCTCTAAGCCTCAAGCCCTGCACTTCTCCTCGTGCTCTATCACTTGCACCCACTGCTGCGCGCTCATCAACTGGTATCAGAGCCAAATTAGGTTTTGCTCCCAAACCTACAAACGCTGATTTTTAGCCAAGGAGGTCAACTTTCACGCAAGATTTTGCAATTTTATCGCCAAAGGACTCGTCCCCGGACACTAGAGGACTCCCGGCAAGTCAAATTGACCTAAAACAGGCTGAAATTAGGTCAAAATCAGCAAAATACAGGTTATGACAGCAAAATACAAGTTTTGCAAATCATGTATTAAGGTATGGAAACATCTTTACTAGGTCTCCGCTACCCGAAAACAAAGAAATTGCCGAAAAACAGGTCCCAAAAAAAGTGTTTTCAGTAAATTTCAGATTTACACAGGTTTTTGCAAGTGTATTTTTTATGCATCTACATTGAGGAAAGTGCAAATTGATGGAATCTACGCACATTTGACAAGTTTTGGCTATGTATGACCATTTGTGGCTCAATTTTGTGCAATTTGATGCTACAAATTGGAGCTTTTGCTCATACATGCTTCTAAACGTTGTGCATTAGCCTTATGTATGTTCTGTGAGGCTAAAAACAACTAAATTTGTTGTTTTTGAGCACAAATTCACTCGCTGAAATTTTCTGTGCATAAATTTCAGAAATTGTTTTTTGTGCCTAAATCGACTCATTTTGCCCCAAATTGCTCCTGTGACCATTTGGAGCTGTAGTGCACACTTTTGTGAGGTTATACTCCGGTTTTGGTGCATTTTGCCCAAAAATTCAGCGTATAAGCCCTCTTATTCGTGCAACTATGGTCTCATCTTCTTCGGATGTGAAGAATCTCTTCGAGATTAAGAGGTTCGATGGAACAGGCTTTGACCTTTGGAAAGATAGGATCCAGGGAATCCTATTTCTTAAGGATTGTTAAGGGGCACTTGAACAAGTAAAGCCACAGAATATGTCGGACGAAGCATGGGTTAGCCTGAATAGGAAGGCAGTTACATACATTAAAATGGCCATGACCGATGAGACAGTCATTGATTTGAAAGGTCTCACAAATGCTTTTGACGTGTGGGAGAAGTTAAAGGCGATGTATGAGAATACAACACCTGTCAACCAAGTGCATTTGATGCGAAAACTTGTTGGCATGCAACTAGATGAGTCCAAGAGCGCTGCAGAGCACTTGTCGTTGTTTACAAGTACTTTGTTGCAGTTACAGGATTCAGGCTTGCCTCCTTTTGATGATAAGCTGAAAGCTATCTTCTTGCTTATGACCTTACCTGATTCATGGGAAACATTGGTGGTTTCATTGTCGAATAACCCCAATTTGACCTTTGATGGTGTTAGGGGTTCTATCTTGAATGAGGAAATCGGGAGGAAAGCAGGTGGAGCGGGAGGCAGCTCTGCCAACATGGTTAGAGGCAGGACAGAGAAGAAGAATGTCTATGCACAAAGGAGTAAGAGTAAGAGTAAGGAAAGGGGAAATGCCAGCAAAGGCAAGGGTGATGTGACTTGCTATCAGTGTGGCAGGAAAGGTCACAAGAAACCCGATTGCAGGTACTACAAAGCCGAGTTAGAACGGAAAAAGAATGGCGGAGACAAAAAGAAAGAGAAGAAGGAAGTCAAGACAGATGCACAGGATAGCTCAAAGGACAAAGAGAAGGCCAATGTGGCTTCTAGTGTTGTGATTGAGGAGTTGTCAAATGTAGAGGACATCTTGTGTGCCACTTTGTCAGATGATGATGCTCGTGACCTTGATCTCTCTCTTAATGTTCATACACAAGACATGCAGATCACCAAGAGTGATCTTATTGATGCTTTGTTGACTGTCAATGATGCATTATCCCACACTTATGTAAGTTGATTCCGGTGCTTCATTTCATGTGACTCCTATCAAGGAGTGTTTCTCTACTTTTGATGCAAGCAAACATGGCCATGTATACCTTGGAAACAATCATGCATGTTCCATTGAGGGTATTGGCACTGTGCATCTCTTCATAGATGGCACAAATGAGCTTGTCTTCCATAATGTTAGATATGTGTCGGGAATCAAGAAGAGTCTGCTTTCTTTTGGTTAGATGGATATGCATGGTTACAGCATCTTGTTTGAGAGAAGATCATGGAAAATGACTAAAGGCTCAAGGCTGATTGTAAAGGGCACAAAGAAAGGGACACTTTACTGCATGCATGGAAAGGCCGTGTTGTTAACTCTCACATGGAGTTATGGCACAAGGGGCTTGGCCATATGAGCCAAAAGGGCCTTTCTACTTTGAATAAGCTTGATGCTAAAGACACAAAGCTTGACTTTTGTAATGAATGTCAATATGGCAAGCAAGTAAAGCGTTCTTATTACTCCGGTGTCTCTCGTAAATCTTGTGTGCTTGATCTTGTACATTTTGATGTATGTAGCATGCCTACTAAGTCTATGGGAGGTGCATGCTATTTTGTCTCCTTTGTTGATGATCATTCTAGGAAAATTTGGGTTTATTTGCTTAAATCTAAGGATGAAGCCTTTGCTGCGTTTAAAAAATTTCGTGCATTTGTGACCACCCAAACAGGTAGAAAGCTGAAATGCTTGCGTACGGACAATGGGGGAGAGTTCACAAGTGCTGAATTTAACAAATTTTGTGAAAATTTGGGCATCAAGAGAGAGCTTATTGTGCCATACATCCCCTCTTCTAATGGTGTGGCTGAAAGATTCAATAGGACACTTTGTGAGTGAGATGCATGCTGTCCATAGCTAATCTCTCTCATGGATTTTGGGGAGAAGCTTTGAAAACTGCAGTGCATATATGCAATTGATCCCCTCGCATGTCTTTGAAAGATGACATCCCTGAAGAGGTTTGGTCTGGCAAGCCTGCTTCATATGATAACTTACGCATTTTTGGTTGCGAAGCTTTTGTGCATGTTAGATCTGAGTTGAGAAGCAAACTAGATGCCAAGTCCATTAAAGGCCTCTTCATGGGATATGGTGAAGAAGGCGAAATGGGTTATAGGATTTGGTTACCTCAGCTAAAAAGGGTTGTGCGCAGCCGGGATGTTGTTTTTAAAGAGGCAAGGCTGCTTCAAAACAATTGTGCCTCAAAACATCACCATAAAAGGGTCAAATTTCAGCATAACCAGCCACCTGTTAGGCCAATTCTTGACCCTCAAGATGCACCACATATGGCTGAAAATGTAGATGAACCAGTGGTGTTTGAGCCAGAAGATGTTGGGTAGCAAATTGAGGCTCCTGAAGGGCATTTGCAGCCACGAAACAATGCTGAAAATAGTGCTGAAAATGATATACAACAGCCCATTGTTGATGATTTTATCATGCCACCTAATGTAGACCCGTTACCGGATAATGTGGATCATTGGGTGAGGCGGTCTACTCATCCAAGACGGCCTGTGAGTAGCTATGATCCCTCTTTGCATTACACTATGTTGACAGATGAGAGAGAGCCTCTTACGTATAAAGAGGCAAAGACATGTGAGCACAGTGACAAGTGGGAGATTGCTATGCAGGAAGAGATTAAAGCTTTGCATGCTAATCATACTTGGGATTTGGTGGAATTGCCCAAAGGAAGGCTATTCCTAACAAATGGGTGTATAAAATCAAAACAGTTGATGCAAAACCCAAGTATAAGGCAAGGCTGGTTGCAAAGGGATATGTTCAAACCAAGGGCATAGAATTTCAGGAAGTGTTCTCTCCTGTAGTGAAGATGACCACTTTGCATGTATTGTTTGCCATAGTGGCTGCCCTTGATTTGAAAATGGACCAAATGGATGTACATACCGCTTTCTTGCATGATGATGTGGAGGAAGAGCTTTACATGAAGCAACCCGAGGGTTTTGTTATTCCTGTCAAGGAACATTTGGTATGTATGCTCAATAGAAGCTTGTATGGGCTGAAACAATCATGTAGACAATGATACAAGAAGTTTAACCGCTTCATGCTCAAACATGGTTACAAAAGAAGCCATGCAAACCATTGTTTGTATACCAAACGTGATGAGGATGGCAGCCCTATCATTCTTGTGCTCTATGTGGATGATATGTTGATAGCTGCAAAGAAAAGAAGCATTGTTGATGCTCTTAAAGGACAGCTGAAATCTGCATTTTCAATGAAATATCTTGGGGCAGCTGAACATATACTTGGAGTGCGTGTTAGAAGGTAAAGAGACCAGCGCATATTGTATTTGCGCAAGAAAAGTACATTGAAAAGGTGCTAGACAGATTTAACATGGCTGAAGCAAAGCCTCTTGGCGTGCCATTACAGCCATATGTCAAAATCTCCAAGGATGATTGCCCCAAGTCAAAGGAAGAAGCCAATGGCATGCAAAGTGTGCCTTACGCTTCAGCTTGTGGTTCACTTATATATGCTATGGTTGCTACTAGGCCTGACATAGCCCATGCAGTGGGAGTTGTAAGCTGGTTTATGGCTAATCCAGGCAGGTTGCAGTGGGATGCAGTGAAGTCCATTATGACGTACTTGAAAGCGACAAAAAACAAATGCCTCTTCTATGGTAAAGAACCATTGGAGTTGAAGGGATTTTGTGACTCTGACATGGCTGGTGATGTGGATACACGGAAATCCACAAGTAGCTATGTGTTTACTCTTGCAGGAGGTGTTGTTTCATGGTGTTCTAGATTGCAAAAGATCGTTGCATTGTCTACTACAGAGGCTGAATATATTTCAGCCAATGAGGCTTCCAAAGAAGCCATTTGGTTAGCACGCCTATGCAGTGAGTTTGGTTTGCCTAACAAGGCAGCTATGCTTGGTTGTGATAGCCAGAGTGCCATATGTCTGGCAAAGAATGCCATGTTTCATGCACGCACAAAGCATATTGATGTGCGGTATCACTTCATTCGAGAAGTGCTTGAGGATGGCCTTATTACATTGGTTAAGGTCCATACATCACAAAATCCAGCAGATGCTCTCACTAAGTGCTTACCCAAAGCACAACATCAGCTATGCATACAGATGGTGGGAGTCACGTAGCTTAAGGGCGCCAGTTATGCCTTTAAGTGGGATGTTGTTGGGTTAAAGGCCCAAATGACCCCTTTTATGTACATTTTTAAAGGTTACTAACCTTTGGCCAAGTTCACATTGAACTTGGCCACTAACTTAAAAATGGTCCTATACTTTTAATAAAGAGAATGTGAGCCCATTTTTGCTCACTCACTTATTCCCCTCCAAATTGTGTAGCGCTCTCTTTCCCTCTTCTTCTTTGATTTCTAGCGTTCCTCCTCTGCAGACCTGTGCCTCCTCTCCAAGCCTCAAGCCCTGCACTTCTCCTCGTGCTCTATCACTTGCACCCACTGCTGCGCGCTCATCAGAGTGTAGGTCGACCCCCCTGCATCACTATCATTGTTAGGTGCAGCGGAATGAATGTTTGCGCTTTGCTCAAGATGAGTGCTCCGAACTGTGCTCAAGGTTCCTTTTGTTCTTATGGAAGGTAGAGCCTTCCGTTCTTAATGAGAGAGTGCTATGATCACAAACAAAGTGAATGGACACTGTGCGTGCAAGTGTATGAGACTGAGAGATAGAGAGAGAAGAGAGATACGACACTAGAGACATTGTAAAACCCTCCTCCGAAGGCCCCACTCTCGTCGGCGAGAGTGGTCTACTTATGATTGCACAATCTAGTACAAATGGTATGCATGAAACTGATGCAAGTCTAGGCTATGTCAACGATGATGACAGGGATGACGAAGTCGACCTACGGGCTGAAATCTGCAATCTTTCTACTGCTGTCCAAAAACGCTATGGGCTGAAATCTGCAAATGTTCTATCTGTTGAATTCTGACTCTTATGTCGATGACGACGATGCGACGACGACGCGCTGAAAACGCAGATGCTTAAATCTGTGTTTTCCGGGTTGAAACTGTAAACCTTGCGGAAACTGACCGTGCGGCGAGGAACTGCTGCGGGAAGGTGAGATCTGCGAGGTTCGGGACTTGATCTGCGATGTCTAATTGCTGAAAACTGAAAACGCTGATGGTACTTGACTTTCCGTCGCGGTAAAGGTGCAAAAAGCCAGGACTGATCTGCAACCAAAAACGCTAGGGGCTGAAATTGGTGTTTCTGTCGCCGTGGTTCTGCAAATGCAAAAACGCTAGGCTGATCTGTTGTGGTCTTGTCGCCAGGGATCTGCAAGAGCAAAATGCTGGCTGATCTGCGGTGGTCTTGTCCAAAAACGCTAGCCAAGCTG
The DNA here is from genome assembly GCF_014529385.1 of Adiantum capillus-veneris. NCBI lineage: Eukaryota > Viridiplantae > Streptophyta > Polypodiopsida > Polypodiales > Pteridaceae > Adiantum > Adiantum capillus-veneris. The sequence continues at coordinate 53,260,960 of NC_140943.1, read as the reverse complement.
TTGTGAAGCAAAAACGCTAGAAGTCCTTGGGTTCTGCTGAGAAGTTGCCTGTTGAGCAAGGTGCTCCTGCTGCCTCTTCTGCCATTGAGTGCTAACTTGGGTTTGCTTATATACAAACTTAGCAAAATTGCCCTACCTACTTTTGTTGGAAAGTCACTTAAATTAATAAGTGAAAAATGACAAAAATAAGGAAAATAGGCTAAAATCACTGGAAAATTCCCCTGATTGATTCTGATGGATTCTGATGGGAATGCTTATGATCATGTTGTGTGCAACCAGAGGATATGCATCTACACTAAGTGACTGGGCATGCACGGTCTACGAATAGACTCACAAAAGTGCCATATCACTTCTAATCTAGACTGCTTGGACTGACTGAACCCTGATCATGCTGTAGCTTGTCCACGGACACATAGGGTTGGATGTGTCATGTGACATCCCCTCCTTTTCAAAGTGAGGTATTGGTACCGAACTGTATGGCATCGAGGGAGATCGCCAACAGCATCCGGAATCCTGGAAGGGACTCTTCGTCGTCCCACTCTGTTGTGTGGGTCGAGCGGTACTTGAACTTCATAAAGGTCTGCAACGCTTGCTTCTGTGGGCCGCGCCGAAAGCGACAAAGTCTTTTATGGCTCCTTCAATGCTTCAACTTCGTCTAGAGTCATGCTTCTTTCTTCTTCAAGAATCTCCATGGCTGAAAATTCATGAAACCACTTCCAACACAAAACCATGAAGATACCTATTCAATGTAAAGTGAGTGGAAAAAATCTTGTCTTCTCTAAAGACTGTGTATGCAATGTAGATGAACATAGAGACGGAGTGACAAACCGTTCATCAAACACATGCAAACAATGATCAAATCTTTCTCTTTTGATCGAGATCAATCAACTGTGGCAATTCACAACGGAAATGCCCATGCTTGGTGCTCATACTTTCATGTGCTCTTTCTACCACTCTGTCGTGTCAAGGAAGAGACGGGGAATGTGACTTCCTTGAATGCATACTGTTCAACTTTTCATGAAAAATCCGCATACATTCGGGCTCATCCATGAGAGAAACGTGCTCAACATACAATATGTCATGCCTACGAAAAAGGATCACATAAAGATGCTGACTAAAATACAGAAAACGATCACGAATGAAACATTCGAACAATGCGTGCGTATCAATCATGCGAACACACAATACTTCCTGTGAGGGTTCTTTGGACCTAGACTCGAGAGCCAAGATCGGTTCTTCCTGAATGATCGAATCGTCTTGTGGGGGTTCTTTGGACCTCGACTCGAAAGCCAAGATTGGTTCTTCGTGATTGATTGAATCTACAACGAGGTTAGCTTCGCTAGAAAAAGCATCCACTAACACATCATCCTTGTAAACAATCACATCATCTTCATGCAACTCATCATGCTTGTGAGAAATCACATCTTGATCATGCAAATCATCATGCTTGTCATTGTCATCCAAATCATTGGCATCCAAATCATCATGCTTATCATTGTCATTCAAATCATCATGCAAATCATTATCATTCAATTCATCATGCTTCTCATAATCATGCAAATCCTGTGTGTCATGCTTGGGAGAAGAAGAAACTAAGAGAGTCTCCTTTCCCCAAATTTCTTGCATCTGTGCCTGAACTTGAGAAAAGAGTTGCCAGAACTCTTTGTTGTGTTGGTCGCTGTTTTCTTTGAGGGCTTTGTTCTCGCAATCAAATTCTGCTTGTCTTGCTTTGTTCTCGCGATCAAATTTGGCTTGACTTTCTTTTTGTTCCAAGTCGAACTGACACTCTATGGTTACCATTCCTTCTTTGTATTCACGATCTATGGCTGCCCTTCGTTCTTCGTAGGCCTTTCTTTCTGCTTCTCTTTCTGCTTTTCTTTCTTCGCGTTCTAACTGTCTTTCCATAAACAACTGCTTCAACTCCTCCATAGGAGTTAGTGCAATCTTTGTGGTAGATGGGGAAGGGGGAGTGTTGGAAACACCTCCTGGTGGGGAAAATTCTTCTTCGCCTCTCTCATGCTCATCACCTCCAAGCGAAGTATCTATTCCGCTTCGAGTGATGACCATTCTGAAGTCGTGGGTTCTTGTGGGTCCTTGTGGTCTTGGGTTCTTAAGTTCACGAGGAACTTGGGTTCTTCGGAGTCTTGGGTTCTCAAGTCCACAAGGAACTTGGGTTCTTGGGTTCTTGGTTCTTGAGGTTTTCTTTCGCTTGCAAACCGCGTTTGAGAAGGATCATCTCTTCACCCGAGTTCTCCTTTCCGCGGCCGCACCCCTTGGCGGCCTTCGCTCACACCAAGGTTGCTTTTTCCCACCTCACATCGATTGGCCGGCCGCTAAGTGCACAGTCCGCTCTCAATGAGTGAAAAGAGACACAAGGGGAGGCTGGACAAACCCTTCCTTCTTGGGATTCCTGTCACTCTTCAAAAAACACGATTAGGAATCGGCACGCCCAAGCGAACTTGGGTTCGTGCGACCGCAACAAGCAAAAAAAATTCTTGTGATTCTTGTGGTTCTTTCCTTGAGTGATACAGAACACTGCCAAAGCTCTGATACCAATGTTAGGTGCAGCGGAATGAATGTTTGAACTTTGAGTGCTCCGAACTGTGCCCAAGGTCCTTTTTGTTCTTATGGAAGGGAGAGCCTTCCGTTCTTAATGAGAGAGTGCTATGATCACAAACAAAGTGAATGGACACTATGCGTGCAAGTGTTTGAGACTGAGAGATAGAGAGAGAAGAGAAATACGACACCAGAGACGTTGTAAAACCCTCCTCTGAAGGCCCCACTCTCGTCGGCGAGAGTGGTCTACTTATGATTGCACAATCTAGTACAAATGGTATGCATGAGACTGATGCAAGTCTAGGCTATGTCGATGATGACGACGGGGATGACGAAGTCGACCTACGGGCTGAAATTTGCAATCTTTCTACTGCTGTCCAAAAATACTATGGGCTGAAATCTGCAAATGTTCTGTCTGCTGAATTCTAACTCTATGTCGATGACCACGATGCGACGACGACGCGCTGAAAACGCAGATGCTGAAATCTGTGTTTTCCGGGTTGAAACTGTAAACCTTGTGGAAACTGACCGTGCGGCGAGGAGCTGCTACGGGAAGGTGAGATCTACGAGGTTCGGGACTTGATCTGCGATGTCTAACTGCTGAAAACTGAAAACGCTGATGGTACTTGACTTTCCGTCGTGGTAAAGGTGCAAAAAGCCGGGGCTGATCTGCAACAAAAAACGCTAGGGGCTGAAATTGGTGTTTCTGTCGCCGTGGTTCTGCAAATGCAAAAACGCTAGGCTGATCTGCTGTGGTCTTGTCGCCAGGGATCTGCAAGAGCAAAACGCTGGCTGATCTGCGGTGGTCTTGTCCAAAAACGCTAGCCAAGCTATTGTGAAGCAAAAACACTAGAAGTCCTTCGGTTCTGCTGAGAAGTTGCCTGTTGAGCAAGGTGCTCCTGCTGCGTCTTCTGCCATTGAGTGCTAACTTGGGTTTGCTTATATACAAAAGCATAATTGCCCTACCTACTTTTGTTGGAAAGTCACTTAAATTAATAAGTGAAAAATGTCAAAAATAGGAAAAATAGGCTAAAATCACTGGAAAATTCCCCTGACTGATTTTGATGGATTCTAATGGGAATGCTTATGATCATGTTGCGTGCAACCAGAGGATATGCATCTACACTAAGTGATTGGGCATGCACGGTCGACGAATAGACTCACAAAAGTACCAGATCACTTCTAATCTAGACTGACTGGACTGACTGAACCCCGATCATGCTGTACCTTGTCCACGGACACATAGGGTTGGATGTGTTACGTGACAATCATCCTGCTGGTGAAGGATAGCTTAAAACGAAGTGCCGAGCCCATGAGAGTAGACCAAGCAACTGCCCCCCAAGAGTACTGCCGAGCTGTGTCGAAGAACACGAAGCCACACCTACTGTGCCAAAGGACAGTCCCAAAGACAGTGACGCTGACTTTCCACAAGATGGTCACAAGCTGCACATGCGGCCGAGAGACCACTATGTACAAGCCAGCTCCCAACTGTTGTAGCTCGGTGTGCAACCAGCCAACCACTGGAACAAAGTGACTCACCTCGGCTGTCTGGAGTCCCACAACGTCTCCTAAAAAGCTGCCAAGAACTTAGCTGTGAGACCCTCCTCCTGCCAATGAGGTGCTGCAACAAGATGAGCCTCTCTTTGCGCTGCTAGTATGTGACGTCCCAGTCGAACAGTGTACTGAAAGAAAGGGACACCTGGATGATCTGCTGAGGAGAAAGGGTCCGCTGTCACAAGACGGGCACCACGTGCCAATAGAAAAGAGCAGACTGAACGGACTTTTAATACTTCAATAACAACTGAACTAAAAGAGAGACGACACGCGACACGGAGTGGTGTAATTCCACCCCAGAGAGTATTGGCCCCAAACCTTGGCCCCCCTTTCGGTATTTCTTTATATTGCATCAATACAGTACAAGCCGGTACTCCAGACTCTGCACCTTCTCCAAGAAGCATGCCAAAGAATGAGACCTAACCTCATATTTAAAGGCCCTTGGCCTAAAAAGCAATTACAATGAAAAGCCTTCAAACTCAAAAGCATCTGGTCCAAGAGCAAAGCTCAAAAGCTGCTAGCGTAAAATCCGGAATTCCGTACAGCTGCCACATCAGCAGTCAGCGCAAAACGCGGAAATCCGTATAGCATGCACGTCATCAATCAACGTGATTTTTAGAAATCTGCCACGTCATCAGCCAGCTTCGTGATTTCTTGTGTGTGTGTGAGTCCTGCTTTATTTTAATTCTTTTTGTCACTTAGGGCCCCATCAGACCGGGACCCTGTGACGATTGTGACTATGTTAACAGCAATACATCTACTACTAGTTGCAAATACGCGAGGTGCCATGCCAAACAGGACCCCTGCGCTTGGATGGTCACACCCCTTCGCCCAAGAGACGTGCCTCTTCGCCAAAAGCCACACTCCTTCGACGACTGGTCACACCCCTTCGCTCTACGGGTGCGACTCTTCACCCAATGGTTGCAGCTCTTCGCCGAAAGGATGTGTCTTTACGTCTAAAGTCATGTTTCTTCACCAAGAGACGTGTCTTTTCATTTATGTCTCTTCGTCTCCTATATAAGGAGCCCTTGTATCACACATTCAATCAATCAAACACAGAGTCTTCTAAGTCTGGTTTCAGAGTTTAAGTACTTAATGAAGGATTAGTACCTAGAATCACTTACAGTGATATCAAAGCAGAATTTTTTCCAAGACCCGAAGATTCTGAGCCTCTCACCCTCGCCGCTACCCTCTCCCCCGCCTTCCCGGAGTTGCATGGAAGCAGAAGAAAGATGGAATTCAACTTCTTCGTTGATGGTATGAGGTAACCTTTACCCTATACTATTAGTAATACATATATATGATGCAAAGATACGACGGGGTGGCATACTCAATGTACATACTGAAATTCCCTGATGGACGCCTCGCGATGCACCCCTTCATCGGCACCCCTTCATCTGGTTGTGCCTCTTCGTAGCCGTCCGTGCCCCTTCTGTTTGAAGTGGTGCGCCCCTTCCCTAGAGTCACACCTCTTTTCTTCGACGCTAACATCCTTTTCCAAAAGGTATGACCCTTGGCGCTGGCTATTTTTCTACATTGCTGGGTTGCAGCATCAATTTCCTGGCTGAATCGCACCCTTTCCCAAATTGCTGAATTTTTAGCGCTGGCTGGTTTTTTTTCCCCCACTGCTGCAACTCTTTGCTGGCTGAATCGCTGGCTCAAAAGCTGCCTGCTGAAATCTTTTACGCTGGCCAATTTTGTACGCTGGATATTTATTTTACGCTGGCAGCACCCTTATAAGTTGAGAACTTAACTTATTAAAATATTAAGTGGCCGTCCACACTGGTTGGACTGCCCCAAATAAACCCCGAAATTAAAACCTAATGTGAAAACACCCAAATTTTAAAAAAACCTCGTGTGAACTCACCCTTTCAATTTAAGTCACGCAAAAAAAATGCTAGAAAGCCAGCGAAGCCATTTTTCTCCCAGTGCTGGCTTGGTGTGCGCACTCTGCGCGCAGTCCCTTTTGCTGACGAGAGCAGTTGGATAATCTGTTAGACAAAATTCCTCGACAAAATCTTGCCCAAAAATTCCACTACGCATGAAATGATCGTGATTCCGGATTCGCCTGCTCAGAGCCAGAAGAGATAATTATTCCCGATTTCCCGACTCCAAAGCGCGAACTTATTCTAGAGGCATTTTCCGCTCACGGAGAACCCGTCCCAGAACCTGTTCCCGACCCAAAACCTGCACATGTTCGAGTTCCTTTTGAGGCGTATCCATGCCAAATTCTCAGGACGGAGGTGGTCAATCTGACGATGCCCTTACTCTTATCAGGGAGCAGATGGCCACACTTTCCATAAGTCTCGCATCACTTCACACTCGCTTGGATGAGATGCAGACGCAAAACAATTCTCAAAGTTGTCCTGTTGTTTCTGGGACTACTAATGCACCATCTTCAACGCCTTCTTCCGAAGCTTCAGTGGACGAACCAAACGAACCAGATCCAACTGAAGAGGTAGACAATCGCGAACTTCAGTTACTTTACAAAAATTTTAATGTTGCACAAAAGAAGAAGCTTGATGTTAAACTGCCGGAACCATTACTGGTTGCCGCGACAAGCTTGCCGGACCAATGGCTATTCAAAATGGAGGTTTACTTATCGAACAGAGACTTGGTCGAGAGTGCAAACGTTGCACTTGCTAGTTCTCTGCTCAAGGACACAGCATTTCTTTGGTGGCAACGACGGGTTGCTGATGGTAAACACACACCTTCTTGGGATAAATTCCAGCGTGCTATTCGCAAGGCGTTCGAACCTGCCAATGCGGATTTTCATGCCTGGTCCTCTCTTCGCCGCCTGAGCCAGACAGGTTCCTTGGCCACGTACATCACAGAGTTCCAAAGGCTAACTCTGGAGATAGAGACCCTTAGTCCCTCTGATAAACTTCACAGCTTTATCAACGGACTCGAACCCAACCTGAAGGACGATGTGCACAAATACAAACCTACCACCTTGGATGCTGCAATTGCTTATGTGGAGCGTCTTGGCAATAATCGGCGCCCTACACGGAATTTTCTTCCTGGTGACAGATCTTCAAATAGCTCTCGCTTTTCACAGCGCGATCGCACAGACAGCTATAGCCAAAGTCAACAACATCAGCCTCAATTCAGACAGCAAGCAACGCAACCTTATTCAGCTTTAAGGTTCTATTCTCAAGATCGACAATCTCAAAGCAGATCTTCTTCACATGTTCCTCCACTTGATCGTGGTAAAGAACGTGATTTTTCTCAAGATCGGCATTCCAATACTCAGCAAGGCTCTTCGTCAAATGGATCTTCGACTTCAAAGAAGGAAGGATTATGTACAATTTGCGGTGGTCACCATAGATGGTATCAATGTCCAAAGAAACCAAATCCGTCTAATTCGAAAAGAAATTCCAACGCGGAAACATCATCAACTGTTGAACAACCAGATTCTGCTAAAGATAAAGGAAAATCTGTGGTCAATACGATTCGTGTCTTAGAGGATACGACTATTCTTAAGAAGCATGCTCAGTGCAATTCTTCAGTTTTGGAGCCTCTCTCAAAGCAAGTTTTCTGAGTTCAGTTCAAGTTTCTTAAGTCTTAATCATGAGTTTAAGTACTTAATAAAGGATTAGTACCTAGAATCCTTACAATCCCCATAAGTTGGGTTGGATGGCAAAGATACCTCAAATAACAAATAAAATTCCAATGGCTCTGTCTGCTCTTTTGTAGGACCGGTATGCTTTTAGAAAAGCACACGCATGATGCCCTGATACAACTGTCACAAGACGGGCACCACGTGCCAATAGAAAAGAATAGACTGAACAGACTTTTAACACTTTAATAACAACTGAACTGAAAGAGAGAGACGACACGCGACACGGAGTGGCGTAATTCCACCCTAGAGAGTATTGGCCCCAAACCTTGGCGCCCCTTTCGGTGTTTCTTTATATTGCATTAACACAGTACAAGCCGGTACTCCAGACTCTGTACCTTCTCCAGGAAGCATGCCAGAGAATGAGCCCTAACCTCATATTTAAAGGCCCTTGGTCTAAAAAGCAATTACAGTGAAAAGCCTTCAAACTCAAAAGCATCTGGTCCAAAAGCAAAGCTCAAAAGCTGCCAGCGTAAAATCCGGAATTCCGTACAGCTGCCATGTCAGCAGTCAACGCAAAACGTGGAAATCGGTATAGCATGCTACGCATCAGTTAGCATGATTTTTGAAAATCTGCCACGTCATCAGCTAGCTTCGCGATTTCTTGTGTGTGTGTGAGTCCTGCTTTATTTTAATTCTTTATGTCACTTGGGGGCCCATCGAACGGGGTCCCCATAAGTTGGTAGGACTTCTTCTGTTACTTGTTCTTCTTAGGGCTTAGGCCCCTCGGCCAGCACCTGCAAGTTGGCTCCATTCTTTAGGGCTTTGACACATCAGCAGTTTGTTACATCCCTCCAAAGCCACTCTCCAAGATCCCACTGTACTCGTGCCAGTGGACAGCTCTCCCAAGCCCACAGTCTCAAGAGCTATTCGGTTGGGATCTATGACACAAGTCCTCCCATAGATGCCCACCACTCGGATCCTCTGAAAACAGCACTCTGCCACCTGTGGGGCCTCTACTGCAACTCGGGGTAAGCGTCCCTCACCCTATAGCTCGAAAAACAGGGAGGGTACAGTCTCTGAGCAAGCCCGAACTGAGATTAGAACCTCCAGTCGCGTGAAGGCTCCCATCCATCTGGGTGCTGCTGACTCGAGAGGTGTGAGCCACTCAGCTGGTACTGCCTTTGAGATGTCCTGACACATGCTCTGCACCCCTCTCATGCCCTGTAGTAGCTGAATGCCCTGAAGCTCCTCTGACAAGCCTGAAAATTGTAGCCAATCACCTAAAGAGCGTGTTGGACCCTCTGCCATGGGACCCCAAGAACCATGAGGCCGACTACCAACCAAGTGGCCTCTCTGAGTGCTAACCATGGGGTTCCAAACAAGGGGCTGTCTCAGGCGCTCCTCCGTGCAGGTAGGCTGACGCTGCTCCAGGCCTCTCCGCAGACTCACAGCGAAGCGGTCCTCCAGTCTCCTGCTCAAGCCAACTCTGCGCATCTCTGTGAAAATCCATCTACTCGAGGGTCGCCAGGGGCCTCCAGCCTGAGGCACCCTAGAACTAAGCCGCTAAAGCAAGAACTCCTTCCAGGGCTCCTCACCTGGAAGAAGTCCTCTGACGATGAACTTCCCAAGAAGGGCTCTGCTCTGTTGTGCTGGGTCTATGATCCCCAATCCTCCCTGAGAAGAGTGATGACCTGCCATGTCACTTTGGCCCGGGCTATCTGAGTGTCACGCCTTGACCAAAGGAAGTTCCTAATCAGCCTCTCTACCTGGCTGATACAATAACTCGAAAAGATCCAACAAGAAGTGATGTACCACATAGTAGCCAACAACACATGGTTGACCACTACAACTCTGCCTGCCAGAGAAAGTCGTGCGGAGCTCCAATGTAACAACTTCCTCCTGATAGACAGGAGGAGGGGAGCAATCTGCTGCTCGGGAGATAAGTCCAAACCAACCTGATAGCCCAAGTACCGAACTGCACTCCTTGGGGGAATCCACCTGAAACCCTCACCTGGCATCCAATCAGGCGTAGGAGCACTACCAACCGAGAAAGCCATTGTCTTTCTCCAGTTGATCAATGCGCCTGATGCACAACAAAAAGTCTCAAGAGCCTGCTCACACCTGTGAAGGTTGGCCTCCTGGCCATCCAAGTACAAGGCTGAGTCATCTGCAAACTCAGCGTCCAGTAGCTCATCTCCCCGAATAGGGAGCGCTAAGCCACGTAAACCAACCTACCGTGAAACCAAAACCTGCTCATCGCCTCAGCATAGAACAGAAAGAGGAAGGGGGCAAGAGGGCAGCCCTGTCTGACCGAACGTGTGAGCATGAAACGATCACCTCTACCTCTAACAAAAGTACTTGACTGTGTGCCCGTCTGTACAAAGCTGACACCCCTCTGATCCAAGCATCTAAGAAGCCCATCCTGCGTAGAGTGCCCTCCAAAAAGTCCCAGTCAACTCTGTCGTAGGCCTTCTCAAAATCGAGAAGAAGAATCACCAGATCCTCACCACAGAGCCGCGCGAGGGCAGAAGCCTCTCAAAAAGTAAAGATATTGTCAAGGATACTGCGCTTCTTGACAAAACCTGTTTGTGTCCCATGTATAATGCTCTCTAGAGGTGGTTGAATCCTCAAACTCAGAGCCTTGGCAAGAATTTTGTAGGCTGAGTTGAGGATGGTGATGGGGCGCCACTGTCGAATCTCATCCAAGGAGCCACCCTCCTTGGGAATGAGGTAAATCAGGTCCTCACTCATGCTGTCAGGCATCTCTCATGTGTGCAAGATGAGCTAAAAAGCACTGCAAAGTTCTGAGCCAAGCAAGTCCCAGTACTCCAAGAAAAAGTTGGGGGTCAAGCCATCCTCACTTGCACAGTTACCACGGGGGAGTGCTCTAAGAGCCATGTGTAGCTCCTCTAGCTGAAGAGGCAGCTCAAGCCTCTAGCGCATCTCCTCGGTCACAAGACAAGGCATCTGTGCCCACACCTGCTCTCTGCATGCATCCTGACGCTCTGACTGAGGCTCTGCAGACAGTAGATCACGCTAGAAGTCAGTAGCAACTGCACGCATGTCCTCTGGCTCTAAAGCAACTGACCTGTCGGGCCTCCTCAACTGGCTGACCTTGGCATGCGTATGTCGGGGTCCCATTGCCTCAAAGAAAGCGCCTGTCACTCTGTCACCCACCTGGGTCCACTGAGATGCCTGTTGGTGGGAAGCGAACTCATGGCGCCTCTCCTTTGTGCTGACGAGCTCCTGGCGAGCCTGCTGTAACTGCTCCTCCAACCAAGGACTGTCTGGATGCTGCTCTTGCATCCTCTGCAAGTAAGCAGCGCCCCTCGGACGGCCTAGAATGCTGCCACACATCTGAAACCCGCAGATTCATACAAAACCTCTCCCAAGCTGCCAGCTCAACTCCATGCACAGTAGTATGGCTACCACCAATCCTATCAGAGGGTTCCTCCAACATGTTGAAGTCACCCCCTATGCACCATTGCTCTGCCTGCGGCAGAGACTCAACAATCTCAGACTAAAACTCTGATGTACACTCGCCACATTGAGCGCATAGATGTTCAGGAATCCCACGAGACAACCCTGAACCTGCATAGTGATCCACTGAGCCCTGCCTGGCACAATAATCCCTCTGCCCACAATGGCCTACTGCAAAGAATCCGCAATAGGCATACATACCCCGCCCTGGATGCCTCCAGGTCCAAATGCAGCTGACCAAAAAGTCTCATACCGTCCACGCAAAAGCTGACCACAACGCCTAATGCGGCTCTCACACAGATGATGCTCATGTAGCATAAGAAGGTCAAACTCTCCTCCCACAAGGCATCGCTGAAGCTCGTGACGTAGTCTGCCCCTCTAACGCTGAAACTGGGGCCCATCTAATCCTTGTACGTTCCATGAGACAATCCTCATGAGGAGCGAGAGAGAACTGATGCTGCCGCAGCAGCTACCCGTGCTATCTTCGAGGCAGGCTTGGATGGGGAGTAATCCGCATCCGAGCGTCCTCGAGATAGGCGTGACTGCAAAGAGTCTCTAGCCCAACCCCAAGTAGACCGAGCCGTGCGTAAAACAACCTCCTCTACCTAGGAGTACTCATGTATATGTACATAGCACGGTGGGCTCTGCGTGTCAGCAAAAAAGTGCCACAATGTGTCTACATCCTGCTTGTCAAGTGCACATCTAACCCTATGTGTACGTGGACAAGCTACTTCATGACCAGGGTTCAGTCAGCTTAGGAATAGGAAGGGTTCTCGCACTTTTGTGAGTCTGTTCGCAGACCGTGCATGTCCAGACACTTGGATTAGATGCATATCCTCTGGTTGCACAAAGCATGATCATCAAATTTCCATCAGAATCCATCAGGAGCATTTTTACAGTGCATAAAACCTCTTTTCCCTATTTTAGTCATTTTTCACTTATTATTTTTAAGTGACTTTTGTTGAGAACTAGGTAGGGCAATTTTAGCAAGCAAGTAGATAAAGAAACCTAGCGCTAGCACTTTCTCACAGGAACACCCCCCCCCCCCCCCCAAAGCAGACCTAGTGTTTTTGCACCAGTTGCAAAGCCTAGCGATTTTGCACCAAGACCAAGATCAGCCCAGCGTTTTTGCATTGCAGCAGCCTGGCGACAGCAAGACCACAGAGCAGCCCTAGCCTTAACAGATTTCCACAAGCAGAACAGTTTTCAGCCCTAGAGTTTTGGGTTTGCAGATCAGCCTTGGCGTTTTGCATATTCTCCGCGACCGTTTCACAAGAAGCATTAATGTTATCAGTTTCCAGCAGTCAGACATCGCAGTAGAAGTCCCGAACCTAGCAGATCTCACCTACCCGCAGCAGATCCTCGCTGCACGGTGAGATCAGCCACAATGTGCAGTCTCAGCCCAGAAAATGCACATTTCAGCATTTGCGTTTTCAGCGCGTCGTGGTTGCATTGTCATCATCGCCATAGAGATAAAGATTTGCAGATTTTAGCCCTTGGTGATTTTAGTTTTCAGCCCGTCTCGTCGTCGTCGACATCGTTGACAAGTCCAAAGCATTGTAGAGATTTGTGCAATCAATATTAGACCGCTCTCGCCATAGAGAGTGGGGCCTTCGGAGGAGGGTTTGACAACATTCTGGTATCGTATTCTTCTCTCTCTATCTCTTAGTCTCAGTACCTTCATTCACAGTGTTCACCACTTTGTTTGTGTCCATTGCACTCTCTCACTAAAGGAACGGAAGGCTCTCCCTTCCGTAAGTAAAAGGAACCTTGAGCACAGTTCGGAGCACTCATCTTGAGCAAAGTTCAACATTCACTTCCGCTGCACCTTACATTGGTATTAGAGCTTTGGCAGTGTTCTATATGACTCAAGGAAAGAACCACAGGAATTTGTTTTGCTTGTTGCGGTCGCACGTAACCCAAGTTCTCTTGGGCGTGTCGATTCCTAATCGTGTTTTTCAAGCGTGACAGGAAGCCCAAGAAAGAAGGGCTTGTCCAGCCTCCCTATTTGGTGCAGCGGAATGATTGTTTGCGCTTTGCTCAAGATGAGTGCTCCGAACTGTGCTCAAGGTTCCTTTTGTTCTTATGGAAGGGAGAGCCTTCCGTTCTTAATGAGAGGATTCTATGATCACAAACAAAGTGAATGGACACTGTGCGTGCAAGTGTATGAGACTGAGAGATAGAGAGAGAAGAGAGATACGACACCAGAGACGATGTAAAACCCTCCTCCGAAGGCCCCACTCTCGTCAGCGAGAGTGGTCTACTTATGATTGCAAGTCTACTTATGATTGCACAAACTGGTACAATGGGAATGCATGTGACTGATGCAAGTCTAGGCTATGTCGACAATGACGACGGGGATGACGAAGTCGACCTACGGGCTGAAATCTGCAATCTTTCTACTGCTGCCCAAAAACGCTATGGGCTGAAATCTGCAAATCTTCTATCTGCTGAATTCTGACTCTATGTCGATGACAATGCCGATGGCGACGATGCGACGACGACGCGCTGAAAACGCAGATGCTGAAATCTGCGTTTTCCGGGCTGAAACTGTAAACCTTGCGGAAACTGACCATGCGGCGAGGAACTGCTGCGGGAAGGTGAGATCTGCGAGGTTCGGGACTTGATCTGCAGGTACTAACTGCTGAAAACTGAAAACGCTAATGTTCCTTGACTTTCCGTCGCGATAAAGGTGCAAAATGCCGGGGCTGATCTGCAACCAAAAACGCTAGGGCTGAATTTGGGTCCTGCTGCTGCCGTGGTTCTACAAAATGCAAAACGCTAGGGTGATCTGCTGATCTCTTGCAAAAACGTTGGGGCTCTTGCTGTCTGCGGTAGCTGAGGCTGATCTGATGGGGAAAAACGCTAGGTGATGCTGGATCTGCAAAACGCTAGGTCTCCTGGGGGGGGGGGGGGGTGTCTGCTGAGAAGCTGCATGTTGAGCGTGGAGCTCCTGCTGCCTCTTCTGCCATTGAGTGCTAACTTGGGTTTGCTTATATACAAACTTAGCAAAATTGCCCTACCTACTTTTGTTGGAAAGTCACTTAAATTAATAAGTGAAAAATGTCAAAAATAGGGAAAATAGGCTAAATTCACTGGAAAAATCCCCTAACTGATTCTAATGTATTCTGAGGGGAATACTGATGATCATGCTGTGTGCAACCAGAGGATATGCATCTACACTAAGTGACTGGGCATGCACGGTCTACGAATAGACTCACAAAAGTGCCAGATCACTTCTAATCTAGAATGACTGGACTGACTGAACCCTGATCATGCTGTAGCTTGTCCACGGACACATAGGGTTGGATGTGTCACGTGACACTCCCCTTGCTCTCTTCTCACTCATTGCGAGCGGCCCGTGCACTTAGCGGTAGGCCAATCAACGTGAGGTGGGAAAAAGCAACCTGGGTGTGAGCGCAAGGCCACCAAGGGGTGCGCCCGCGGGAAAGCGAAGAGCTCGGGTAAGAGAAGATCCTTCTCTAACACAGATTGCAAGCGAAAGAAGAACTTCAAGAACCTCAAGACCCTCAAGAACTCAAGAACCTCAAGAACCCAAGAACCCAAGACCCACATGAATCCAAGTTCGTCGTGAACTTAAGAACCCAAGACTTCAGTGGGTGGTCATCACTCGAAGCGAAATGGATACTTCGCATGGAGGTGGTGAGCATGGGAGTGGCGAAGAAGAATTTTTCCCACCAGGAGGTTTTTCCGACCCTCCCCCTTCCCATCTACATCAAGGATTGCACTAACTCCTATGGAGGCTTTGGACCAGATGTTTATGGACAAGAAGTTGAAACGCGAAGCAAGGAAGTTAGAACGTGAAGAAAGAAAGGCCAACTTGAAGCGTGAGCAAGCGTGCAAAGCGGCTAAAGAAAGAAATGTAGCTATTGAGCACGATCGTGAGCAGGCACGCGAAGCGGCCGAAGAAAGAATGGCAGCCATGGCACGTGAAAACCAAGAAAGAATGGCAGCCGTAGCGTGTGAGCGCGAGCAAGCACGCATGGAAGCCAAAGTAAGACAAGCCGAAATCGATCGCAAGTGCGAAGAAAGACGGTTATAGTATGAAGCCCAGAGCGCCCAACAAATGAAAGAGTTATTGCGACTCTTTTCTCATGTGCAGGCATAGATGCAAGAGATTCGGGAAAAGAAGACTCTCTCAATCTCTTCTTCTCCAAAGCATGACACACATGATTTGCATGATAATGATAAGCATGATGATTTGCATGATCAAGATGTGATTACTCACAAGCATGATGATTTGCAGGAAAAAGCTGTGATTGTTCACAAGAATGATGGTTTAGTTGACACTTTGTCTAGTGAAGCTAACCTCATTGCATATTCGATCAATCACGAAGAACCGATCTTGGCTCTCGAGTCGATGTCCAAAGAACCCCCACAGGAAGTATTCTATGTTCGAATGATTAGTCAGCACGCATTATTCGAGTGTTTCATTTGTGATGCTTTCCTGTATTTTAGTCACCGTCCTTATGTGATCCCTTTTCACAAGCATGCCATATTGTATCATGAACATGATTCACTCATGAATGAGCACGGATGTATGTGGATTCCTCATGAAAAGATGAAAAGTATGCACCATGTCTCTTCCTTGGCATGACACAGTATCCGAAAGAGCACAAGCAAGATTGAGCATCAAGCATCGGCATTTCCATTGTGTTTTGCCACAGTGGATTGATTTAGATCAGACAGTCGAGATCAACCCCATTGTTTGCCTGTGTTTGATGAACAATTTCGCACTCCGTCACTTTGTTCATCTGCATTGCATGCACAGTTTTTTCGTAGGAATGGTAGTTTTCCAATCACTTTACATGGAATGGGTATGTTCATGTTTTTGGGTTGGAAGTGGTTTCAGGAATTTTCATCCTCGGAGAATCTTGAAGAAGGTAGACGCATGACTATAGACGAAGTTGAAGCATTGAAAGAGCCACAGAGGACTTTGTGTCGCTTTCGGCGCGGCCCAAAGAAGCAAGCGTTGCAGACCTTTATCAAGTTCAAGTATTGCACGACCCACACATCAGAGTGAGCCGGCGAAGAGTCCTTTCCAGGATTCCAGACGCTGTTGGTGATCTCCCTCGACGCCATACAGTTCGGTACCAGTACCTCACTTTGAAAAGGAGGGGATATCACATGCACATCTAACCCTATGTGTACGTGGACAAGCTACTTCATGACCAGGGTTCAATCAGCTTAGGAATAGGAAGTGTTCTGGCACTTTTGTGAGTCTGTTCGCAAACCGTGCATGTCCAGACACTTAGATTAGATGCATATCCTCTGGTTGCACACAACATGATCATCAGATTTCCATCAGGAGCATTTTTACAGTGCATAAAACCTATTTTTCCTATTTTAGACATTTTTCACTTATTATTTTTAACTGACTTTTGTTGGGAACTAGGTAGGGCAATTTTAGCAAGCAAGTAGATAAAGAAACCTAGCGCTAACACTTTCTGGCAAAAGAGGCAGCAGGAACTTCGGTTCAACAGGCAACTTCTCACCAGGAAACCCCCCTGCAAATCTAGCGTTTTTGCACCAGCTGCAAAGCCTAGCGTTTTCGCACCAAGACCAAGATCAGCCCAGCGTTTTTGCATTGCAGCAGCTTGGCGACAGCAAGACCACAGAGCACCCCTAGCGTTAGCAAATTTCCACAAGCAGAACAGTTTTCAGCCCTAGCGTTTTTGGTTTCCAGATCAGCCTTGGCGTTTTGCAGATTCTCCGCGACGGTTTCACAAGAAGCATCAGCGTTTTCAGTTTTCAGCAGTCAGACATCGCAGTAGAAGTCCCAAACCTCGTAGATCTCACCTACCCGCTCCCGATCCTCTGCCGCACGATCAGATCAGCCACAGTTTGCAATCTCAGCCCGGAAAACGCAGATTTCAGCATCTGCGTTTTCAGCGCGTCATCGTGCATCATCGTCATCGCCGTCGTCACCGACATAGAGTTAGAATTCAACAGATAAACATTTGCAGATTTCAGCCTTTAGTGATTTCAGTTTTCAGCCCGTCTCGTCGTCATCGACATCGTCGGCAAGTCCAAACCATTGTAGAGATTTGTGCAATCAATAGTAGACCGCTCTCGCCATAGAGAGTGGGGCCTTCGGAGGAGGGTTTGACAACATTCTAGTGTCATATTCTTCTCTCTCTATCTTTCAATCTCAATACCTTCATTCACAGTGTTCACCACTTTGTTTGTGTCCATTGCACTCTCTCACTAAAGGAACGGAAGGCTCTCCCTTCCGTAAGTAAAAGGAACCTTGAGCATAGTTCAGAGCACTCATCTTGAGCAAAGTTCACATTCACTTCCACTGCACCTTACACTGCTGCGTCTGGAGGTGTTACAACAAACTTGGCCAATGGCCAAAGAGTCCGAAGCAAATCTGTAACCCCTAGGTCTCCCATGTGATGAGAGAACTCTAGGGCCTGTGTCTGCAGCCACTCCAACACTTAGTCTATAGTCCACTTAGCCTGGTCCCTGCTGCATAGGGGAAAAGGGAAGCCAACCGTTGAGTCCAACTATCCCGCTAGCTGCAAGGAACAGTACATGAACACTAAAGAAGCACGTTGCCGCAAGGTCTAATGAGGGGTCGCCGAGAAACCGTGTAAAGTCGTAGGAAAAGAAATCCCAACGACGACGAATGTCGAAGCTCGTCAGACCACGAGGAACTGCTGCAAATGGAGATGTCTGCACCAAAAGGGGAGGTCACAAGAAAGGCTGTCCCTCTCTCGCCAAGCGACTCGTGGCAAAGGCGTTGCCAAGAGATCTCCTAACAGCCGAGGCGGGGGGGGGAGAAGGGGGAGAGGGGGATCGGCAAAGGTAGGAGGGCGAGATGGAAAGGCAGAGGGGGGAGGGGGGGGCGGAACTCGGCGGGAGAAGGGGCTGTCGAGGGTGAGGTTCAGGTGGAGGCTGAAGTAAGGGCCTCGTCCTACTGGAGAGGGTCGAATCGGTTTCCCGTGGGAACCCACTGCTGCTGGGCAGGAGCCTGAGGACCACTCTGAGTGTCAGGCTGGTGCGGTGGCCCCTGCCGATGTCGACCACGAACCTGCTGCCACCCATCCTCTGCTTGAGCCCCAGGCTCGGAGGGTGGATATGCCTGCGTACTCTGTGACTCTGTCTGCTGCTGCTCGCCAGCCTTTCAAGGCTGGGGCTGGGCCTGTGGAGTAGGTCGGGGTCTCCTTCGTGGACAGGCCTTCGCAAGATGGCCTATCTGTCGCCAAATGAAACACTAATTCGAGGGGCTCAAAAACTCCACACTCTGCCGAAACCACCCACCGCTCACCCGAGGTAGTAGGGTGACCTTCGGGGGTGGATCTGCCTGCGTACTCTGTGACTCTGCCTGCTGCTGTTGGCCAGCCTTTGAGGGCCGCGGGTGGGCCTGTGGAGTAGGTCGGGGTCTCCTCCGTGGACAGGCCTTCGCAAGATGGCTCATCTGTCGCCAAATGAAACACTAATTCGAGGGGCTCAAAAACTCCACACTCTGCCGAAACCACCCACCGCTCACCCGAGGTAGTAGGATGACCTTCCGGGGTGGATCTACCTGCGTACTCTGTGACTCTGCCTGCTGCTGCTGGCCAGCCTTTGAGGGCCGGGGCTTGGCCTGTGGAGTAGGTCGGGGTCTCCTCCGTGAACAGGCCTTCGCAAGATGGCCCATTTGTCGCCAAATGAAACACTAATTCGAGGGGCTCGAAAACTCCACTCTCTACCGAAACCACCCACCGCTCACCCGAGGTAGTAGCATGACCTTCGGGAGAGAGTGGGTGTCCCGAACCAGAACGCGTATTGTAGGGATGCCGGCCGCCTTGGCAGCTACGGAAGCTACCGTGCGTGATGTCTCCAAGACAGTCCCAATCGTTGAGCCTATCTTGGAAAGGAGCGGAAGGTACTTCCTCCTCAGGCCGGGGAAGCAGACTAAGACGGGTAGGTCTGTCTCCTCGACCAGAACATCGGGGTGTTTCCAAAAGGTAAAACAAACGAAATTCCCCAAAGAAAGAGAAAATAAACAAAAATGGAATTGCCACTTGCTGGTGACATACCCCCCTCTTGAAATCTCAAACGTCCTCGTTTGCACCTATGTCGTACATGCTTACAGTCAGCACTCGGGTGTCCGGACACCGTGTCGACACATGTACGACACATACATGCTCACAGTCAACACCTCGTTGAAACATGTATTGCCTGCGTGTGAACCCTGTCCCAATGACATAGTGGAAGCGTCACACTGCCATTGCTTTGAGTCCATAACTTTCCAATGACAAAATGGAAGCGTCACATTTTGCCACTCTCTTTTAGTACACGTTGGATCCAGTAACCTTTCGAGCATACCCAAACCGACAGTTTAAGAATGCAGTTACACATGTACTCTTCAATAGAAATAATTGCTGTACCCTTGACAAACTGACAAGAAATACTCACTTCTATAGCACTAAACAAACTTTTGGACATTCCATAAAAGCAATTGCCAAACTGACAATCTGTACAGCTCTAACATTCATGTAACATGCACTTCATTTGAGCTCACTGTAAGTAACATGTACATCATTTCTTTCAAAAGCGATTGTCACACTGACAATCCATGTAGCTCTGAATCTCAAGGGGTCAAGGTAGGTTGCAAACCAAGGTTTTAAGTTCCCATACTTTTAGTGACTCTGCAAGTTCACTTTTTTCCATCCACTTGACATCCAGAGGTGAATAGCTTTTGAACTTTACCAAACAGCACCTTGCAACCTTGCCTTTTCTTTTCTTTCTTTATGTGCCAAAATCTGTTCCGGGACCAAGATCTCGTCAAGTTCCTCGACTTCCGGCTGATCTTCAGCTGGCATATCTTCTGGCACATCACCCACATAGGGTCTGAGAAGACTCACGTGAAACGCATTGTGAATCTTCTAACTCTCAGGCAATTTCAGCCTTTATGCAATATCACTAATTTGTATACTGAGCATCGAAAACAATCTTTCTCTGCTCTTCATCTTGATCTTTGGAGATTAACCTGTGATCTACCCTTATGCTGTCACTTTTATTGGGCTGAGAATTCTCTTTTTGACCCAATTTTGGCAACATAATTGTAGTAGAAACCTTCACAACCAAAAATCCACATATCCAAGTGATTATCCACGCATAATAGAGCACTTTTGCAAACCTGTCCTGGAAATTCAGCACGCTGAATTCTCTGTTTTTAGCTCCTAAAATGCTCCAGATCACTTGTATTACTGTCCTCTAGCTTCCCCGAAGCTCTTGGGACAAAAAGGCATCAAATAGGGTCAAAACCCTAAATCTGCAAAAAAATACAGCAAGCTGTATTTTCCTCTTTCGGGCTCTGTTTTGCGTGCCAATCGCACCAATTCGTAGCCTTTGATCTTCTGCATCAATAGGACTACTTGCCCTTTGATTTACACGAGATTTCTCGCAAGAAATCTTGTTAAATCATCTTGTACCTGTTTTGAATTAGCCTTTAGCTAATTCGGTACCTGTATGAAATCATTCCAAGTGGAAGGAGTCTGTCCTTGTAGCAACAGTGTATTCCATATTGACTTGCATTTTTTTTCCAGAAAAGTGGCAGCTTTCCTGACTTTAAATGCTCCTTCCAACAAATGCTTTGTCAAATTGTTCGAGGAAAGAGAAAACCTTTGTCCTCTCATCAAAGCCATTGAATGTGTCAATGGACTCACTGATCATCTTCTTTGTATTGCTTTAGCTTATCCATTGACTCCAAATTGTCAAAAGAGACAGTTTGCATAATGGGTACACCTGTGGGAGCCATCTGTACTCCCTGGCCAGTAACATGTTGATGTCCAAGTGTCATATTCACTGATGGGATTGAAAAACCAGCCATACCCAAGTTGCCTTGTGACACCCCAAACTGGCCTTGTGTGCCCTGAAATTCTGGGTGCAAACCAATGTTTGCATACATGGGGTTGGGCACCATGCCTTGCATACCCCTGAACACTGTTCCTGGCATGCCAAAACTGCCTTGAACTTGATGTGCTATCGATGAAGATTGTATGAACTCCATAAATCTTGGATTCTCCATCAATTGCTTGAACATGGTCACAGTAGTAACAACCTGCAAAGCTTTCTCTGCTTGGCCTGAACTCTCGCCAATTTCATGTGCAGTTGGAATAGGCTGTCTATCCTCTGAAGAGGAACCCTCTTCCTTGTTGCCATCCATCCTGTATCCAAAGAAAGACTCGTAGCCTTTCTCACCTTTATCCAAAGAAAGACTCTCGTAGCCTTTCTCACCTGTAAATCCAAAGAAAGGCTTGTAGCCTTTCTCACCTGTATCCAAAGAAAGACTCCCGTAGCCTTTCTCACCTGTATCCAAAGAAAGACTCCCGTAGCCTTTCTCACCTGTAAATCCACTCGATCTACTTTCAAACTCTCTGTGTTTTCAAGGTCATCCCAAACTCTCTCTGTGTCTTTAACCCAAACTAACCAAGGCTCACTTTTTGAGGAAAAAGTGATTTAATCCCGTCGATGGAACCATGTACCCGGCCTGTTAACTTCAAAAAGGGCGGTAGACTTTACTTCAAACCTTGATTTAGCTTTCACCCATTATTAGTCGTTTATTCTACTTGTGCTATAATGACACAAGAGAGGGGAATGGGATACAGATGCTAGAATGCATCTGTATGCGAGTCATACACTAGATTGGCCCCTAGACACCCCTTTCGGTATTTCTTTATTCTTTTACAGTTAAGTGGAAGTACAAAGAGTGCTTATAGCACTAAACCTGTATCCCACAGTTTCTATCCTATTTGGAGGAATTTGGGTAGCATAACGGCGCAGAACCCTGCCCAAAACAGTCTGCAAGTAGGGAATCCTAAGAAGAACACTGTCCTTGTCCCGATTCCACCTTTAATTGACCAAAACAGAGCATAACCAGCCTCTGTAATTTCTGGTTATTGACTGGTTTTCCTCTGTTTTCAGCTCCCTGTAGCCCCTGCACTGTTCCCTGCACCTTGGGCTAGTTGCCCCTTGAATCTGGAAGGATTTAGGACATCGAAACAGCCCCAGACCTACAAAAATCAGAGTTCCGAGAATCCTAATCTATATCCAGCAATACAACACCTGTTTTGGCTAAATTTTGGCAGCACAACGGCTCCAAAACTTGCGCGAAACCAAATCCCCTGTTGGAACTCACTTCCACTGGCATAAACCCTCTGATTCCAACTCAAAAAGAGCAATTACAGCTCACTGGAATTTCTGGTTTTTCACTTGTTTTGAGCCCCAACACTTCCCAGAAGTGTTCTCTGACAATTGGGCATTGTTCCCAATGCATCTGGCATCCATACGGCTGCAAAACAGTAAATTTCAGACCGCTGTATTTTCTGGTTAGGACCTGTTTTTGACCTAATTTTAGTTGTCAATTGTCCCTGCACTGTTCCCAATGCCTTGGACTACGTGCCCCTTGATTCTGGCATGATTCCGAGCACAAATCAGTCCCAAAACAGCCCAAAATCAGCAATAAAACAGTGCTGATTTTTGTGTGTTTACTTGAGAGGTTATCACCCTCTCGTTTCCCTGCTTTGGAGTAGCAATTAGCTACTCCTGTTCCTGTTCAGGGAGGCTCTTGCCTCAGCAATAGAGCATCAAACCACAAGACTGTACATAATCAATCTAATGACCCCACTAGAGGGGCATAACCATAAAGAATAGGGGAGAGAGAGAGCAGTGAGAGGTGTGCAAGTCATGACATCCTGCACCTCACTGTACATAGAGGGTAAGCCAGCACTCCATTGAAGCTCTCCCACCTGTGACAGCACTCAAAAACAAGCTCACAGCTGAAAATCACGTTTTTGCCTTCTCTTTAAGTAGTAAATTGGCCTCAAAGTGCCAAGTGTCACTCATTTGTGCATTTTCCCGTTTTAGACCCTCGGGTCTAAAAATATCTCACCTGCAGCCTCTGTTGACTTAGCCACAGAGTAACAAAATGATCCCCATGTCAAACTGCACGTAATGACGCGAAGACATTTTGCCGTCCAAAAATAGCAGTCCCTAAAATTTAGGAGTTTCTGCCATTACATTCTTCTAGATCATCTGACCCTCTTTGTACACTGCAGCCACACCCAGAATTGAAATGTAGCCTATGTAGCAAAGGATTCCGCTTTGGCTGGCCAATGACCCCACTTTGGCTAACCATAGTCCTTGTCCAACCTTAGTGCTCTTTAGGCCTCAGGCCTAGACTCTCTCTGAACAGTTCCACACTGGCTATGCAATGCAGGGCAGTTAGATTTCCAGAGAGGTGTTTCCAAAAGGTAAAACAAACGAAATTCCCCAAAGAAAGAGAAAATAAACAAAAATGGAATTGCCACTGGCTGGTGACACCTCGACAGCCCAGCACCCCAACGCAGCATTGCTGTGGAGCACACCTGCCGCCATTGCCCCCGCCAGCCCTGTTACACTGCGCAGAATTGCCGTGGACACCTGTGCGCAACACTGCATCAAGGGTGGACCCCATATAAATGAGTGAACCAGTCAACCTGCGGGTTTCAAGAAGTGGTTTCTCCGTGGGATCGTCACCGACAAGAAACATGCCAAATGCAAAGGATAAACAAACACCCCCATCCAAGATGGATACAGGTACAGGTACAAATACAGGGACAGGTAAAGACACAGGTGCAGGAACCGAGAAATCGGTGCTATGCTCGATGCAAGATATTTGGGGCTTTATCTCATCCTTACAGGAAATGGTGATGAAGAAGGGTGAAGACATCAAAATCCTTACACTAAAGAACCAGGAATTGGAGCACACAATTCAAATACAGAATCTGAAAATGCAACATCAAGATGAGAAAATTCAGGCCCTGCAAGATGCATTAAACAAACAGGTCTCCAATGTGCAAGACGCTCTAGCTACACACGACGAGAAGCTTGCACACATCAGTGATAATGCAACAGGAAATATGACCTCCTGGGCACATGTAGTAACAAGTACTCCAAATGCCATTCCGCAGACACATGAGACGTATGCAAATGTAGATGACACAAAGTATAATGAGCGAGAGAAACGCAGTATGAATATTGTGATCTGAGGCATACCCGAATCTGACAATGAGAAAGTACTCATGTTGAATGCGGAGGTCACGGACCTCCTTGCAAACACATTTGGCATGCATGATGTAGTGGTGTATGGGGCACACCGTGTGGGTAAGCAGAGGCCTGAGAACAATCGCGCAATTGTATGCACAATGTTAGATGCACGTGAAAGAGCCATCATACTTGAAAATGCTCGCATTTATCTAAGGGACGGCCCAATTTACATCAGTGAAGACAGGACACCCGCGAAACAAAAGGAAAGAAGACAGGCATATGAAGAACGAATGAAAAAGAACACCACCCCCACAAGGACAACACCACCAGAAGCATGACAGGGGGAAACCCATGGGACCACGAACATACACGTCACAAGTTGGAATTGCCGAGGTTTCCCTTGGCACAAAGGGGAAGGATTGACAGAGGTTCTACCACAAGCAGACATACTTTTTCTACTTGAAACGTGGGAACGGGACACATGTAGACTGCCAAGTATTCCAGGATATATTACACACTCGGTTTGGTGGCCTGGTACTAAGATGTGCGGGCATGGAGGTGTTGCTATAATGTACAAGGAGGAAATGCAAAATCAGGTTAAGATATGCAAGATTTGTATATCGAACACAAACGATACATATGGGCTGAGATTTGTACATCTGGGAGATCGATGTTCATTGCGGGATGCTACATCCCACATCGGGAATCCCCGTTCTATGATTTGCATAATCTCTCCAAGAATGACCCTTTTGCCGACCTATATCAGATATTGCAACCTACACACCACAGGGGGCAGTGATGATACTCGGGGATCTTAATGCTCGCATAGCCAACGTACAGGTTCAATTGGTTGACTACTCAATCCATCCCGCCGACAAAGATGGCGATCTTGTATTAGATGCAATATGGGATAGATGCTCATGCGATCACCTCATGAATGAACAAGGTTCGTCTTTGATATCCATGATGAATTCTATGCAACTTGTAGTCATGAATGGCACCAGAAATTCGCAAGCTCCGGAACATACGCATGCTATACATCAAACCATGGAAGAAGCACTAATGACTATGCGTTAGTTAGCCACAATGCATTGGATTTAATTGGACACTTTAAAATTGGGGCTCGATCACCGAACTCGGACCATACTCCAATTCATGTATGTCTAGACCTCCCACACATGCCTACACAACGCATCCAAAAGGCGACAAGTTGGGCATATCGAATGCAAGACACAAAGAAATTCGATTATGCCACTTTTCTAGACAGCCTATTGAGTAGACAATGCATGTCCCAAAACATTTCAGAAAATTGGGCTACCTTTCGTCAAGCAATAGAAAAGGCTGCAGAGGTCACTATGGGGATATCCAAAAGAAATCACCAACAAGTGAAAGGTCTCCTTCATAACCCATGGTTTGATGAAGAATGTAAAGCAGCCAAACGCAAGTTAAAGTGCTTCAATAAGTCCACGAAGGAGTGGGAAAGTGCAGCCAAGGAATACAGGATGCTGAAACCTACACACCACAGGGGGCAGTTGTCACCAGCGTGTGACTACTATCTATCCTTTTTGTTGATTTCTTTCTTATTATCTATTTACTTTCACTTTTGGAAACACCCCTCGGGAAATCTAACTGCCCTGCATTGCATAGCTAGTGTGGAACTGTCCAGAGGGAGTCCAGGCCTGAGGGCAAGAGAGCACTAAGGTTGGACAAGGACTATGGTTAGCCAAGTGGGGTCATTGACTAGCCAAAGTGGAATCCTTTGCTACAGAGGCTACATTTCAGTTCTGGATGTGGCCGCAGTGTACAAAGAGGGTCGGATGACCTAGAAAGATACAATGGCAGCATCTCCTAAAATTTAGGGAACTGCTATTTTGGGACCTGAAAATGTGTTGGCGTCATTACCTCCGGAATGACAAAGGGAACATTTTCTTACTCTGCCGTGAAGTCAACTGGGCAACCGGTTGGGATATTTTTAGGCGGCAACCCCGAAACGGGAAAATGCTTGTAAAAGTGCCAAGTGGCACCTTCTGGTGCACTTGCCTTATGCAACAAGAAGTGGCGCTGAATTTGAAGAGGGGAGAGCCTCATTTTCAGATTTTGTCACAGGTTAAGAGCTATGGAGTGCTTGCTTTCCCTCTTATGCACAGTGCGGTGCCAGGAGTGATGCCCTGCACGCTACGCACTGCCCTCTCTCTCCCCTTTGGCAGTATGTTATGCCCCTCTAGTGGGCTCTTCATTTGACCAATGTACAGTTGTGTGGGTTCATGCGCGATTGCCGAGGCAAGAGCCTCTTGCACAGGTACTGGATTAGCTAGCGGCTAATCCCCCCGCAGGTACAGGTGAATTCGGAGAGGTTTCACGCCAGAAATCTCGTCCGATTCAAAGGGCAAGTAGCCCTACAGGTGCGGGAGCTCGAGGACTTGCTAGGGATGCGACCGGCACGCGAAACGGAGCCCGAAACAGTGAATTACAGCCTGCTGTGTATTTTTGCAGGTTTAGGGTTTTGGCCCTAAACGGACCCTAATACCCCCAGGAGGTTCGGGGACGCAAGGGGACCGCTGTACAGGCGATCTGGCGCATTTTCAGGGCTGAAAACAGAGAATTCAGCGTGCTGCAGATTCTCGCCAGGTTTTGCAAAGTGCCCGTATGCGTCGGGAAAGTCAGTCAATGCGTGGGAATACTGACCGTGAAGGGTTCTAGTACAGTTATGCTGCCGAAATCGGGCTGGAACAGTGGAAATTCAGCCGAGTTTGTGCGGGGCAGCTTGTAGGAACCACAGCGTTTATTCCCTCTTTTGAATAATAAAGAAATACCGAAAGGGGCGCCTAAGTTAGGGGCCAATCTGGTGTCCGTCTACTCATACAGGTGCAATCTAGCAGCCTGTATCCCTCTCCCCTTTGATGTGTCTTGAAAGTACAGGTAAAATAGACGACTAATAATGGGTGAAAGCTAAATCAAGGTTTAAAGTAAAGTCTACCGCCCTTTTTGGATTGAACAGGCCGGTTTCATGGTTCCATCGACGGGATTTGATCACTTTTTCCCATAGAAGTGAGCCTTGGTCAGTTTTTGGGCTTGAAGACACAAGGGATCATAGACCAGACACAGGGAATTGCAATTATGGCTGATAGACCAGATGATGTGACTGAAGAGGTTTCCTCTTCACAGGGTCAACAGACACATGAAGTGGGTGAGTCCTCAAGACCACCACAGACAGATGACGATATATTCAGGACCCAGTTGGCTACTGCTGTGGCTATGTTCACACAAGTAATGCAGAATCCGAGGTTTTTAGTCTTTCTGCAACCTCCGGTTCCGTCTCAGCAAGTTGGGTCACTGGATCATATTCAAAAGCCTGTTAAGGCTCGAGCACATGTGATTCATACCGCACAGTCGATGGAAACACCTGTACACTTGACGGAGAACATGCAGTCTCCACAACGTATGCCTAAGGTGCAAGAACAGGTGGCTGAGATGCCAGTTTTTCAAGCTGTACCAATTCAGCCCGCCACCTTTCAGCAGCCTATAGCTGGTTCTAATGGGCAGGGAAGCAACCTACAGGCTATGCAACAGGTCTTCCCACCACCTTCAGTACACCCTGGCTATTTTGGAGGTGGATCGGTATTTCAGAGCATGGCTGGTCATGCACCTGGAAATCAGTTTTATACGCCAGAAACAGTGTTTGCGGGTGCTCAAACGATGATGCCTAACCCCATGTACAGTGTCATGGGTATGCAACCAGGGTTTCAAAGCACTCAGGGACAATTTGGGATGCCACAAGCAAATTTTGGTATGGCTGGAATTACAAATCAGCAGCCAAATATGGCATTTCCAGGTCAAGTTAATAGCGGCCAAGGAACACAGATGAACCCTAATAGTGTTCCCATGTTTCAGTCACTTCCATATGACAATTTAACGCCGCTGGAGAGGCCAACTCCATACAAAGAAGGTGGCAAAGGTGTGTCATTCACGACCTTTACAGGGTTTGATGACAGGAAGAAGGCTCTTTCATTCCTCCAGCAGTTTGATAAGGCCTATGCAGGGGGAAACTTTACAGAGGCTTCAAAGGTCCGCAAGGCAGCCACTTTCTTGACAGGGAATGCGGGACAATGGTGGACAACTTTATTGCTTCAAGGGCAAGCTCCGTCCACATGGATTTACTTCAAGCAGATTTTTGCAGCAGCATGGTTATCTGATGATTTCGAAGCAGATGTCATGACAGAATGGCACCAGCTTAATGCTGCCACTTGCAGAAATCTGGATGATTACAATCGGAAGTTTTGGAAAGCTCTACTTCCAGTAACTTCCTATAGGTTTGTGCCATTGACAGAACAGATTGAAAAATACTGTTGTGGCCTACCCAAAGGATTGAGAAAATACTGCACAAAGACCAAAGTCACTACTTTGACGCAGCTCATCGAGGTAGCAAACACTGGCAATGGTTTGCTCAAGGGAGAAGATTGTGAATTTAACACTGGCGTCAAGGCAGGATCAGGCAAGAAAAATTCAGCCAAGAAGCACGTTCCCAATGAGGCTCCTAAAGGGACTCAGGAGTCGGCCAACGCAGGGAAAGACAAAGCTACGGCTGAATCAGAAAAAGGACCAGCAAAGAAATGGAAAAGACGTTTTCCTCGCAAGTCAGAAGAGCAAAAGAAGGTCCTGAGGACAGAGAACAAATGCTTTATATGTGAGCAGCCTGGCCACATTGCTTACAACTGTCCTACAAAGAAAAGGCCAGCTGATTCTGAAGACAAGGAGGACAGGAAGGGAAAGAAGCCCATGGCTGGTCTAGTGCCAGATATGGTGGGCGACAAGCCAAATTCAGATGCAAGTGAGCTTTGCAGAGCATGGGGAAAGGTTAGGGATCAAACAGTGCTTATCTTCTTTGATCCAGGTGCCAAAGGCAACTTCATTTCCCCAGAATTGGCTTCAAAGTTGGGAATCAGACCTGAAGAGATGGGGTATACAGCAGAGGCAGGTTTGGCATGTCCTGGCCATACAGAGGCTGTGACACCCATCATTGGAAAGTTGCGTCTACATATCCAGTCCTATGTAGATGCTGAAGAATTTTACATCATGCCACTGGACGGATGTGATGTGTTGTTAGGTATTCCTTGGTTGTTTCGTGTACAGGGAATCATGGATGCCTACAACAAAAAGATCACTGTACAGAGCAGGGGAAAGACTCACATTCTGGATGTAAAGCTTAAAGGGGAGTCTATTCCTACTGTATCAGCTTCTGCTATTACTTCTGTAATGAAAAAGCATCTTTCTGCGTACTTGGTTTTTGCACGTGAAGTGTCAGATTGTGATGAATCAAATTTATCTGTGCTAGATAAAGAAAGGTCAATGTTTTTACAACAGTATAGTGACTGTTTTTCCGATTCATTACCGTCTCAATTACCGCCAGAGAGACCCGAGGACCATGCGATAGATTTGGTGCCAGGCTGTAGCCCACCAAATAAGCCT
The DNA here is from genome assembly GCF_014529385.1 of Adiantum capillus-veneris. Taxonomy (NCBI): domain Eukaryota; kingdom Viridiplantae; phylum Streptophyta; class Polypodiopsida; order Polypodiales; family Pteridaceae; genus Adiantum; species Adiantum capillus-veneris. The sequence continues at coordinate 53,231,301 of NC_140943.1, read as the reverse complement.
CCGTACAGGGTTAGTGCGGCTCAGCAGAAAGAGATAATGGGCCAAGTACAGGAGCTGTTAGAAAAAGGGCTGATTCAGCCCAGTTCATCTCCATTTTGTTCTCCAGTATTGTTGGTGCAAAAAAAGGATGGCTCATGGCGTATGTGCATCGACTATCGTGCACTGAACAAGAATACCATCAAGAATAGGTTCCCTATACCTAGAATTGATGATATTATGGACAAATTAGAAGGAGCAGCTATGTTTAGCAGGATAGATCTAAAGAGTGGGTACCATCAGATCCGCATTAGATCAGAGGATGTGCACAAGACTGCTTTTAGAACGACGTTTGGCCTTTACGAATTTTTAGTGATGCCCTTTGGTCTCACAAATGCTCCTGCTACGTTCAATAGGATGATGGACAGAATTTTCCGTCCACACCAGCAGTTTGTTGGTACATTCTTTGATGACATGATAGTCTACTCAAAGAATGAAGAGGAGCATAGGCATCACTTGGCCATTGTGTTCAAAGAGCTACGCAGTCATAGGTTGCTCATCAATGCAAAGAAAAGTGAGTTTTTTCTGGAAGAGATTCACTTTCTGGGACACATTGTCTCAAAGGATGGTGTCAGAATGGATCCTGCAAAAGTCGAAGCGATCAAGTCATGGCCAAATTTGAAGACGGTGCATGATGTCCGAAGCTTTTTGGGACTATGCTCCTATTACAGAAGGTTTATCCGAAATTTCGCTGAGATTGCTTCACCTTTACATGCTCTTCAAAAGAAGGCAGTCACCTTTAGATGGACACAGAAAGAGATTTCAGCTTTTAATCTCTTAAAGGAAAAGATGACTTCAGATCCAGTCATTGTGTTGCCAGATCTTAGGAAGTCATTTGTGGTCCAGTGTGACGCCTGCGGTAGTAGCATTGGTGCTGTGCTAATGCAAGATGGCAGGGTAGTAGCCTATGAGAGCAGAATTTTGCAAGGGCCAGAGATGACCATGCAGGTCTATGAGAAAGAGTTACTGGCTGTGATTCATGCGCTCTTAAGTTGGAAACACTACCTGCTAGGTGCAGACTTTGTTGTCCAAACGGACCATCAGACCTTGCGATACTTCTTGACACAGACAAAGTTATCTGAGAAGCATATGCGATGGGCAAATATCTTGTCCATGTTCCATTTTCAGATTGTGCATGTGGAAGGCAAGAAGAACGTTGTGGCTGATGCCTTGTCAAGGAAGCCACAAATTTCAGCTGTGTCGATTCCTTATCATCATGAACTTGATGATATGAGAGAACAGTATGCAAATGATGAAGATTTTGCAAGGGTCTTCGAGCAACTAATGGATGGACAACGTCATGAACACTATCTTCTTAAAGACGGGTTCATGATGATGCATGGCAGATTGTGTGTCACAAAGCCATTGCGACGCAAAGTTATGGAAGAGAGTCATGTCCCACCGTATGCAGGGCATCGTGGTATCGATGCTACAGTTAAAGCGGTTGAGACATTCTTCTATTGGCCTACATTGAGAAGGGATGTGGATGCCTTTGTGCGAGAATGCCTAATATGCCAAAAGGTCAAGTTTGACAGGCAAAAGGCACCAGGGTTATTGCAACCACTACCTATTCCAGATAAACCATGGGAAAGTATTGCTATGGATTTTATCTTTGATCTTCCAAGAACGCAGACAGGAAATGATGGTATTTGGACCATTATTTGCAGATTCAGCAAACAGGCTCATTTTATTCCTGTCAGGAAGAAGATAAAGCCAGATCAGATGGCACGCTTGTTTATGAGCAATATTTTCAAGTATCATGGCATGCCACAGTCGATTATTAGCGACCGTGATCCACGCATGACTAGTTTGTTCTGGAAAGGCTTGTTTGAGAATATGGGTACCACGCTCAAATTCTCTTCGTCATTTCATCCTCAAACAGATGGGCAGTCAGAAGAGGCAAATTCTACTGTCCTAGATCTGCTGAAGTGCTATGTGTCAGAGCATAAAGGAAAGTGGGAGCAGTATTTGCCATTGGTGGAGTATGCATACAATAATACAGTGCATTCATCAACTGGCAAGGCACCTTTTGAGATAGTTGAAGGTGGCAAGAAAGTTCCTCCCATACTGCATACAAAGGATAAGATATTTGAAGCAGATAAGTATGTTCAAGACATGGATGAAATGTACAAGAAGGTCAAAGTGGCCTTAGAAAGGACTCAGGCAAAGCAAAAGAAAGCAGCTGATCGTCACCGTCGTGAAGTGGTATATTCACTTGGTGATTGGGTGCTTTTACGCTTTGAAAAGGCAAGGTTAAAGAAGATGAAGGGCAAGGAAAGACTGTTTCCAAAGCTCAGCATGCGTTACTATGGGCCTTTTCAAGTATGCGACATAATCAGTGATGTTGCATATAGGCTGAAATTGCCTGACAGTTGGAAGATTCACAATGCGTTTCATGTGAGTCTTCTCAGACCCTATGTGGGTGATGTGCCAGAAGATATACCAGCTGAAGATCAGCCGGAAGTCGAGGAACTTGACGAGATCTTGGTCCCTGAACAGATTTTGGCACACAAAGAAAGGAAAGTGAAAGGCAAGGTTGCTAGGCGTTACTTGGTAAAGTTCAGAAACTATCCACCAATGGATGCTAAGTGGATGGAAGAAGGTGAACTTGCAGAGTCACCAACTGTGTTATCACTTTACCTGGAAGCCTTCGATTTGCAACCTACCTTGACCCCTTGAGTTTCAAAGCTAAATGGATTGTCAGTGTGACAATGGCTTCTGAAACAAATGATGTACATGGTATTTAAAGTGAGCTCAAATCAAATACCTGTTACATCAATGTTAGAGCTGTACAGATTGTCAGTTTGGCAATTGCTCTTATGGAATGTCCAAAAGTTTGGTTAGTGCTATAGAAGTGAGTATTTCTTGTCAGTCTGTCAAGGATACAGTGATTGCTTCTATTAAAGAGTACATGTGTAACTGCATTCTTAAACTGTCGGTTTGGGTATGCTCGAAAGTGTTACGGGATCCAACGTGTACTATAAGACAGTGGCAAAATGTGCAGCTACCATTTTGTCATTGGAAAGTTAGTGACTCAAAGCAATGGCAGAGTGCGAAGCTACCACTATGTCATTGGGACAGGGTTCACACGCAGGCAATACATGAGTCGACGAGATGTTGAATACACCAGGGTTGACAATGAGCATGTATGTGTCGTATATGTGTCGACAGGTGTTGAATACATCAGTGTTGACAGTAAGCATGTACGACATAGATGCAAACGAGGACGTTTGAGATTTCAAGAGGGGGGTATGTCACCAGCGTGTGACTACTATCTATCCTTTTTGTTGATTTCTTTCTTATTATCTATTTACTTTCACTTTTGGAAACACCCCTCGGGAAATCTAACTGCCCTGCATTGCATAGCTAGTGTGGAACTGTCCAGAGGGAGTCCAGGCCTGAGGGCAAGAGAGCACTAAGGTTGGACAAGGACTATGGTTAGCCAAGTGGGGTCATTGACTAGCCAAAGTGGAATCCTTTGCTACAGAGGCTACATTTCAGTTCTGGATGTGGCCGCAGTGTACAAAGAGGGTCGGATGACCTAGAAAGATACAATGGCAGCATCTCCTAAAATTTAGGGAACTGCTATTTTGGGACCTGAAAATGTGTTGGCGTCATTACCTCCGGAATGACAAAGGGAACATTTTCTTACTCTGCCGTGAAGTCAACTGGGCAACCGGTTGGGATATTTTTAGGCGGCAACCCCGAAACGGGAAAATGCTTGTAAAAGTGCCAAGTGGCACCTTCTGGTGCACTTGCCTTATGCAACAAGAAGTGGCGCTGAATTTGAAGAGGGGAGAGCCTCATTTTCAGATTTTGTCACAGGTTAAGAGCTATGGAGTGCTTGCTTTCCCTCTTATGCACAGTGCGGTGCCAGGAGTGATGCCCTGCACGCTACGCACTGCCCTCTCTCTCCCCTTTGGCAGTATGTTATGCCCCTCTAGTGGGCTCTTCATTTGACCAATGTACAGTTGTGTGGGTTCATGCGCGATTGCCGAGGCAAGAGCCTCTTGCACAGGTACTGGATTAGCTAGCGGCTAATCCCCCCGCAGGTACAGGTGAATTCGGAGAGGTTTCACGCCAGAAATCTCGTCCGATTCAAAGGGCAAGTAGCCCTACAGGTGCGGGAGCTCGAGGACTTGCTAGGGATGCGACCGGCACGCGAAACGGAGCCCGAAACAGTGAATTACAGCCTGCTGTGTATTTTTGCAGGTTTAGGGTTTTGGCCCTAAACGGACCCTAATACCCCCAGGAGGTTCGGGGACGCAAGGGGACCGCTGTACAGGCGATCTGGCGCATTTTCAGGGCTGAAAACAGAGAATTCAGCGTGCTGCAGATTCTCGCCAGGTTTTGCAAAGTGCCCGTATGCGTCGGGAAAGTCAGTCAATGCGTGGGAATACTGACCGTGAAGGGTTCTAGTACAGTTATGCTGCCGAAATCGGGCTGGAACAGTGGAAATTCAGCCAAGTTTGTGCGGGGCAGCTTGTAGGAACCACAGCGTTTATTCCCTCTTTTGAATAATAAAGAAATACCGAAAGGGGCGCCTAAGTTAGGGGCCAATCTGGTGTCCGTCTACTCATACAGGTGCAATCTAGCAGCCTGTATCCCTCTCCCCTTTGATGTGTCTTGAAAGTACAGGTAAAATAGACGACTAATAATGGGTGAAAGCTAAATCAAGGTTTAAAGTAAAGTCTACCGCCCTTTTTGGATTGAACAGGCCGGTTTCAGCAGTGATGATACTCAGGGATCTTAATGCTCGCATAGCCAACGTACAGGTTCAATTGGTTGACTACTCAATCCATCCCGCCGACAAAGATGGCGATCTTGTATTAGATGCAATATGGGATAGATGCTCATGCGATCACCTCATGAATGAACAAGGTTCGTCTTTGATATCCATGATGAATTCTATGCAACTTGTAGTCATGAATGGCACCAAGAAATTCGCAAGCTCCGGAACATACGCATGCTATACATCAAACCATGGAAGAAGCACTAATGACTATGCGTTAGTTAGCCACAATGCATTGGATTTAATTGGACACTTTAAAATTGGGGCTCGGTCACCGAACTCGGACCATACTCCAATTCATGTATGTCTAGACCTCCCACACATGCCTACACAACGCATCCAAAAGGCGACAAGTTGGGCATATCGAATGCAAGACACAAAGAAATTCGATTATGCCACTTTTCTAGACAGCCTATTGAGTAGACAATGCATGTCCCAAAACATTTCAGAAAATTGGGCTACCTTTCGTCAAGCAATTGAAGAGGCTGCAGAGGTCACTATGGGGATATCCAAAAGAAATCACCAACAAGTGAAAGGTCTCCTTCATAACCCATGGTTTGATGAAGAATGTAAAGCAGCCAAACGCAAGTTAAAGTGCTTCAATAAGTCCACGAAGGAGTGGGAAAGTGCAGCCAAGGAATACAGGATGCTGAAAAGGAAAAAGAGAAAGATGCATGAACTTTTGAAGGAGGAGCAAGAGGTGATCAGATTTAAGAAAGAGCCCAAGAAAGCATGGCGCAACATGAAAGGAAAAAAGGAGGATATAATGGGAAATTTCAGCATGGACGAAATGTATGTATATGCACAAACACTCTATGCTCCCACCGATGCTCAAATAATGATGAATGCTGAAATTCAGGTTGACACTAAGGAACCTATAACTTTTGCAGCGGCTTTGAGAGGTTTGAAAAAACTAGCCACTGGGAAAGCCTCTGACATTTTGTGCACTTCGACTCCGAAATGCTGAAATGGTCGAGCAATGAAGCCAAGAAATGGATACACTGCATGATGAATCAAGCTATCCACCAAGGCATGCCTGAAGATTGGCAAGAGAATTGGGTCAAAGCTTTGTTTAAAGGCGGAGACCGTAACCTACTCACGAATTACCGCACCATCATGGTGGGCTCTTGCATGGCAAAACTTTTTGGGAGCCTGATAGAAAAAGATATTAGCACATGGGCTGAAAATAGTGGAAAGAGGGCTCTCGGTCAAGCAGGTTTTAGAGCAAAACATAGTACCATAGATCACTTGATTACAATCCGGATTATGATGGAAGAGGCGCGACTCAAAGGGGAAACTATGTACTGCTGTTTTGTGGACTTTAAGAAAGCGTTTGATACGGTACCTCGTCATGGGTTATGGTCCCGCATGGAGACCATTGGGGTTCCCATACACTTGAGGGTTGCGGTCGCACGCCTATACCATGCGGTTCGATGTAAACTGAAAATGCAAACAAGCTTCTCCAAAGAGTTCTTTAGCACAATAGGGGTCAAACAAGGATGTCCTCTGTCCCCAACATTATTTGGGCTATGCATAGATGAGCTTGAGGACTTTATCTGCCAAACGACGCAAGATAATGGAGATGCACCAAACATAGGTCTCATTACTTTGCTACTCCTCATTTATGCTGATGATGTGGTTCTTTTAGCGCATAGCATGTCTCTCTTGCAAAAACTTTTGGATGCGGTACATACTTTCTACGAAGCCACAGGACTCTCAGTGAATGTCACGAAAACAAAATGTATGGCGATTTGTACACACAAATCAAAGGATCAGCCCGCCCTTATATATGACGGGCAAGAGATTCAAGCAGTGGACAGCTTTAAATACTTGGGCATCATTATACCCTCGAATCATAGATGGGGGCAATGTGCAAAAACAAGAATTGAAGCAGGACAAGCAAGGTATTACGAGTTTGAAAACATGTGCAAACAAAGCGTCACTAGAAGGTGCGAAATAAAGTCCATGGCTTTCAATGCGTGTGTGGTCCAAACGCTTTTGTATGGGATAGAGGTATGGGGACCAAGTATTCCAGCCAGCACATGGAATGACATTGAGAAAATTCAGAAAAAGTTCTTATGTAGACATAAGGGGATAAAAACCACAACACCATACTCAGTGATCCTATTGGAGACTAGACAAAGACCATTGGAAATGCTTGCCTTGCAAAGAATGCATAGATATCTCTTGAAGGTGAAGCTGATGCCTCATAACCGTTTGCCTCACATAGGATGGGAGGTAGGATGTAAGCCGCAAAAGAACCACAAAAGCAAGTTTCTCACCTCTAGCCTTGTTGACGACATCAGGATATGGTTTTCTAAATGGAATGTGGGAGCACATGTGGACATGCATGTAGAGGCAGGTACAGAGCATGAGCACGAGCTGAATTTTGAACTACAATTACTTGAGGCTCTCCACAGCAAATGGAAGAATGCAATGCACAGGTCCAAGTTTGAATACTGTTGCAAGCACATAAACACGAGATACTGGGAAGAGTACAAGACCGGGGAAACCCAAATACATATCAGGACACCCATGTCTTACCGTGCGAGACGGGCCATCACCTTGATGCGGACAAGATCACACATGCTCAAAAGTGAAACGGGAGGATGGCTGAATATTGATGCAAACATGAGGAGACTCACAAACAAAATCACCACAGAATCATGACACGTCCCCTCCTTCACATGGAAAGGGGGGAGTCTCATATATGAGATTTTGGGTCCCATGGGTCATTTTGGCCTCCCGAGGACGTAAATACATCATCATCATATCTCTCTCTCTCTCTCTCTCTCTCTCTCTCTCTCTCTCTCTCTCTCTCTCTCTCTCTCTCTCTCTCTCTCTCTCTCTCTCTCTCTCTCTCTCTCTCTCTCCCCCTCCACTTTCTCTCTCTACGGACTAGCGGGGGGCGGGGGGGGGGGGGGGGGAGCGTATCACTTTCTCTCTCTACGCAAGGGCAACAAGCAGCAAAGGGGAACTTTCTCTCTCTACGCACGGGCAGCAAGGGGGGAAGCGCGATGGAGCAAGGGCGCAAGGGGGGGGAGGCAGGGGGGCGCAGGGGGAGGGTGCAAGGCAGCAAGGGTGCGAGGGAGCTGGGGCTGCAGGGAGCGCCCGAGAGCAGGGGCTGCGGGGACGCGAGGCTGGGGCTGGGGCACGAGGGAGCTGGGAGCAGGGGCTGAACACACACAGAGAGAGAGAGAGAGAGAGAGAGAGAGAGAGAGAGAGAGAGAGAGAGAGAGAGAGAGAGAGAGAGTATGACTGACAGACGGATGGTTTATCAATTGCATCCTTGATCTCGACCCACGAACCGGAACCTTTAAAATCCATCATGTACAACCTTGTAAATTCAAAGCAATCGTCCTTGATTGCAGGTTCATAACAAAAGAGAGAACAAAATTGATAAGAGGAAAACTAAGAAACATAACATATAGTATATACACATTTAACATTTAACAAAATAATGTAAGGTGTGTTAGAGTTCAAATTCCTATCTAGTGGTGGCTCCAATATCTCCCAAGAGCAGATCAAGGAGTGGGGGTTGTTTTGTGGCTGTGCCCAGCCGTATCTGAGGTAGACGTATCTTTTCTCGACATTGCACCCCACGCTGTTTCCCACCCGTTAGGCTGGCATAACCCAAGACCCCTGTTCCTAGGGTTTCCCAGGGTCAAAGTCTCAACTGTTCTACAATTTTGCTACTAAATATGTGTACTAGTTCACTTTTAGTGAGTTTACATATTTATTGGCATTTATTGGCCATTTTCAAGATCGTGGGGTTTTTATGTTGAGTAGGGAAATTTGTCTATTGCCCTATATATGCAGCGCCCATCCCCTTTTTTCCACCTCTTGTAGTTTTGGCATGTTGTATCAGTGAGCAGAGCTTCCAGCATTTGGGTACCCTCTCTCTCTCTCTCTCTCTCTCTCTCTCTCTCTCTCTCTCTCTCTCTCTCTCTCTCTCTCTCTCTCTCTCTCTCTCTCTCTCTCTCTCTCTCTCTCTCTCTCGTTTTTGCTTTGCACCATTGATCTCTCTCTCCCCCATCGCTTTTGCCATCGATCTCTCTCTCCCTCTCTAGCGCTCCACTTCTCCGCTTTGAGCCCCTACGTGCTGTCAGGTGCAGTGGAAGAGAATAAGGATTTTGCTCGGATCTAGTACTCCGCATACAAACACAGGGACACTTTACTTCACTTGAAAGAACTGAACTGAACTGAATGATAGAGAGAGACGAGAGAGAGAAAAGAGACGACACAGGGATGTCGGGTCCCAACCCTCAAGGGACCCCTTGCTGTGTTGCCAGAGCAAGTACTTTCTTTATGCTTGCACAAATGCTACTACAATGGCTCGATGCTGAGATGTGATGTAGTAGGTGTGCGGCTAATGAGTCTCGATGCTCCAAATTGTGGTGATGAGAGTCGCAATGGAGAGCCCACACTCTGGCTGGGAGAGGAAAGTGTGTAGGTCTAAGTCATGGCTAAAAATATGAGGGAAGCAAGTTCAGATGTGACCAAAAGTTGAGCACTCTAGTAGTGTGTGGTACTCAAACTCTCGAACTTGCAGTGAGCATAATGTGCACAATAGATTTGGCTCTTCTCCATTGCCCCAACGTCCTGTCTCGCATCGAAGGGAGTGGGAGCTGAGACGAATGGCTACAATAGTGCGTATCGTTGACAAGGGGATGTAAGGGTGAGTACGGTTTCCTCTTTCAGCGAAGAACATGTTGTAGTCGGGGGCAATATGGGTAGTGTAATGTATGAAGTGTGACCCACCGGATTCCTCCCAAGCTGTAATATATTGGCGTTGTAGAAAAGCTTCATTCCATTGGGAGTCTGCATCATGTAGAAAATGTAATGCATTCCATCTCCCAAACCACTTCTTTATGTCTTGCATCCATCCCGTGCTCGAGATCTTGCTTTTACGCGTCTTTTGAACTTTTTTGCTTGTTTCCCATGCAATTGTAGGAAGTCGATGTGAGGGGTTTTGATGCATCTTTATCGTGTACTCCACAACCCTTTTCATGCCCATAACCTCAATTGAAAGAAATCCCAACTCAAGAAGTAGGAGCATATATGGTGTTCGCCTCTTAACTAGGAGAAAATTTGTAAGAAAACACTTTTGAACATTCTCAAACTCCTTCAAGTAGACTTTGAGATGCTCCCGCCCCACAGTTCAACTCCATAAAGAAGAACAAGTGTCACCGATGTGTCAAAAAGGTGAGAGAGAGAGAGAGAGAGAGAGAGAGAGAGAGAGAGAGAGAGAGAGAGAGAGAGAGATGTCTACTTGAAGAGGATTTGAGGAGGGAGATCGTGGCGGTAGCATAGAGGCTTTTTGGTCTAATTATAGAGTGAAAATTCAAGGAGTAGATGATGTTGCAATGAGGAAGAAAGGGCTGAATTTATAGGTGGGGTTGTTTTATGAGCAAAAAGCGTAAGCAAGGTAGCATCCGAACAAGGAGCTGATGCATCTGCAACGTGGCAATTGAGACGGTAATGAAACAGAGAAACAATCACTAAACTCTCACAAAAATGCTGATGTAAGGTGCAGCGGAAGTGAATGTTGATGTTGCTCAAGATGAGTGCTCCGAACTGTGCTCAAGGTTCCTTTTACTTACGGAAGGGAGAGCCTTCCGTTGCCTTAGTGAGAGAGTGCAAATGATCACAAACAAAGTGGGCAAACACTGTGAATTGAAGGTGTTGAGACTGAGAGATAGAGAGAGAAGAATACGACACCAGAATGTTGTCAAACCCTCCTCCGAAGGCCCCACTCTCTATGGCCAGAGCGGTCTACTATTGATTGCACAATCTCTACAATGCAATGGACTTGCCGACGATGTCGACTCGGGCGAGGATCTGCTGCAGGAAGGTGAGATTTGCGAGGTCTGGGGGCTGCGGTACGGAGTCTTAAGTGCTGAAAATGCAAAACACTGATGCTCTATGATGATCTGTCGCCAGGAATCTGCAAAACGCTAGCTTGGACTGCAATCTGCAAAAACGCTAGGCATGGTCTGTTGTTGCAAAAACGCTATGGCTGATCTGCTGTGTGCAAAACGCCAGGGCTGATATGCATCTGCTGAAAACGCTAGGCTCAATCTGATGCCAAATCGTTGGTCTTGCTCTGTTGTTGGCCGGAAACGCTAGGCCTCTTGCCGGTCTTGCTGAGAAGGTGCCTGTGAGTTGTGGACTCCTGTTGCCTCTTCTGCCAGAAAGTGCTAGCGCTAGCTTTCTTATATATTAACTTGCCAAAGTTGCCCTACCCAGTTTCCCAACAAAGTCACCTATTAATAATAAGTGAAAAATGGCTAAAAGAGGGAAAATAGGTTCTGTGCACTGTAAAATGCTCCCGATGGATTCTGATGGTAATGCTGATGATCATGTTGTGTGCAACCAGAGGATATGCATCTACTCTAAGTACCTGGACATGCATGGCCTGCGCACAGGCTTACAAAGGTGCCAGAACACTTCCTAAGCTGACCTGAACCCTAGACATGAAGTAGCTTGTCCACATGCACATAGGGTTAGATGTGCACCCTGCACGTAACAGCTGACCTTTCTTTATCTAGCAAAGATAAATTTGACTGCCAATTATTTGAAACATCATGTTGAAAATTCAAGTACGCAGAAAGATGATTTTTAATAACAGAAGTGATAGCCGAAGTTGATACAATAGGGACAGACTCTCCTTCTAAGATGTGAGTTTTGCCCCTATGCTACAAGGTGACCTTTTTTTTTAAGACATCCAACACTCCATGTACATGGAACATCCATAGGATTCCCAACAAAGCATCGCACCCTTCCAAAGGCATGATATAATATTCTTCTGTGTCCACATACGACTGATCATGGAAGTCACCCATAAGACAATATAACCATCAACTTCATCATGCATAGTATTGACTACATACTACAACATCTCCACTAATGTCATCAATGACCAATACTAGGTGTAGAACTAGGCACTAACATATGCTCTCAACACCATACACACATAGACATGAGCATTCATCAATACAAAGTTCAGCATACTAAGTTTCTGTCATGACTCCGAAAATCAAGGGCAGACTCAACCGCGATGAAGCGTTGCACTAGAAAAAAATATAGATTGAAAAAGTCAATGCAACAAAAAAGGTAGTCGATAGGGCAAACATTTATCACACCACTAGGAATTTCCACAGTGTCAACTAGTCGCTACTCGGATGAAAGCTTCATAATGTGAAATCTACATGTCCGCTAATACGACCAAAACATATACCTAGATGAATTCAAGAAGAGCTAAATTCACCTATGAAGAAAAGTGCAACTATAGATTCATGGTAGTCACCCATAAGACAATATAACCATCAACTTCATCATGCATAGCATTGACTAAATACTACAACATAGTGTTACCGAGGAACGCCACCCCAGGGGCTAGGAACGTCGAAACACCATTCTGGGGGGTTTCATGGTCTAGAACAGCCAGACGTTCCGGACAGGTAGCTGATACCAGAACGGTTGGCTCGGAACGACCCGGAGTGGCTGGGAATGGGCAGATTTTCAGATTTGGGTGTTTCACCTTGTGAGCCTCCCCCTAATTAAATGCCCCTTCCCCTACCCCTTACCTTCACAATGCACACAAGCTTTCAAGGGCCAAAGCTCAAGCTCTACCCTCTCAAGTCTCAAGTCTTGACTCCAGCTCTAGCCTCTTTCAAGCTTTCAAGTTCTCAGCTTTCAAGCTCTCTCTCTCTCTCTCTCCCCGTCCCTCTCTCAAGCTCTCAAGTCTACACGACACACGTTTGCCATAGTAAGGTTGAATGGTCTTCAAATCAAGTTTTTTGTGAGTATTAGAGTCAAAGGACTCGGATACTACTTCTATTCAATCACACAGAGCTTAAACTTGCATTATTTGGGTCTTTTTATGCCTCCCGTTCCAGACCCCTCGCCGTTCCCTCGTTCCGCAGGGTTCCCGTCGCCGTCCCCGTTCCGCATTCTCGGTAACTCTGCTACAACATCCCCACTAACCTCGTCAATGCCCAATAGTGGGTGTAGAACTAGGTACTAACACATGCTCCTAACACCACACATTACGCGCACACACACATGAGCATACATCAGCACAAAGTTTGTACTGAGCTTCTTTCATGACTCTAAAGATCAAGGGCAGATAGATCTCCGTATAATGGTCAGAGTAGACTCACATAAACGGCATTGTGAATCTTCCAATATGAAGGCAAGTCTAATAAAGAAGATACATTGTTGATTCGGCCAATGACTTTGATAGTCCATAGAAACGCTGACTCAGCTCTTCGAATAAAGTCTTTCTTTTCCTTTCATTTTTCGCAAGCTTGCATTTTTAAAACGAAGCAAGACCTAACCGCCAATATTGATGTCAACCAGTCATCCATGCTTGGCAGCAGCCTGCTTCTATTCCTCTTAAGAAATCTGCAAGGCCTCCTTAACCTGATTGTGAGCCATATGCAATCCTGAACAACATAGTCCGTCTCAAAGATCTTGTCCCTTGTAAGAGTTGTAGGCAAACTCAATCAATGGTAGGTATTTCTTCCAAATATTTTTTTATGATTGGCTACAAACCTAATAAGTATTCAAAAGAATGGTCGAATTGCTTAATGATCTAAGATATCTTTGACTTTCGGACTCACAAGACACTCTTACCCATATCACCAAAGTAATCGTCTATAATGCCAGGCTCCAAACTTTTCATCCCTATGTCAGCCGAGTGAATAGTTGATGAAGTGCTAAAGATGCAATACCACAAGATAATTCTCTATTTCTCCACTCAAATGCAATGCACAAACAAAGTGAGAACGTAATCCTCTATTGTCACTTCTTTCATTCCCTATGTCAGCCGAGTGAATAGTTGATAAAGTGCTCAAGATGCAATACAACAAGATAATTATGTATCACTCCACTCAAATGAATGCGCAAACAACAACAGAAAGCAGGAAAATGAAGTTTTGATAGAATGTTGAGACTACCTTATCAATAAGACCATACTCCACTGCTTCAGGAGGGCTAAAATACTTTGGGCGTCTTATGTCGTCCTCAATTTTTTCTTTTGAATGGCCTGTATGCCTGGCATAAAGTGAAACCTGTAACATCGAGAAATTACATAAATAAGCGTTGAAGGACCTTGAAGCATTGGAATAAACACCACACTCAATCCAAATGTAAACCCCACCAGTTCATTTTTCACATTGCGAACTTCCCTGCGAGCAATATCTATGTCAGTAGCCTGACCTCTGAATTGAGCAATTGGCTGCCATAGCAACAAATTTTATCAACACTTCAGCGCAGTATGCAAATCAGCATAAACAAAAACAATTACTCGGAGCTCTTACCTGTTTTATCATGATAGTTGAAGATGGAAGTGCAGCACGGTTCCCCTTTGCACCAGCCGACAAGAGAAGTGCAGCCTCTCCCCATGCATTGCCAACACAAAGTGTGAAGATAGGAGGCTTTACATATCTGTCCATCATTGTACAAAAAGGTTGTCACGTACCACATCGAAAAAACTCCCACATTTCTTCCAAAAGTTGCAGCAGAAAGAAAACAGGAAACAAAAATTAAGACCAACTAAAGACAGCTCTTGAAAATAAGCTACTAGCATCAAAAAAGACTGCTTTTGAGAACGTAAACCTCTATTGTCACTTCTTTCCTAGGAGCGTGTCCTTCACACTCATGATACATCCACTACTGACACGCCCAGAGTCCACACAGAATTGACTAGTTACAAAGTCAGATGCCTTCAATATTTTCCTCAAAGAGTTTTCTTGCAAAAGATAATAAGCATAATCAAGTCAATGCAAAGTTTGGCATCAAAAGATAATGTTTAACCAATTCTGCACAAAGTTATTTTGCTCCTCTCCGAAAACTGAAAACTGTTCACAAGCACAATAGCAATCATCCAAAAGCAGTCCTCATAGTTTGACTATAGAAGCTACTTCCTTTATGGCACAGGTTTAAACATTGAAACTGGGAAATAAAATGATGGTGAAAGCAAGTGTTACCTCATGGTGTCATAGATTGCAAAAGCCTCCGTCTCATATCCAAGTTTCTCACCATCCTGTATTCAATAGCCCTATTAAAACTCTGACTGAAATAACTGACTAAAAACTAAAGCTACAGTTAGAATCTCGCCTTTGTAGTGCCCGTGGAGTTTATATACATATAAACAGGCTTTTCAGGGTCCTCATACTGAAGGTAAAGTAGTTCTGCCATTATCAGTTCTGTAACTGAAGGCACCAGAGACATTCCAAGAAACACGATGCGATTTTTGAAGAGATAAGAAGGTAAATCTGGAGGCGGCTGTTGGCGAGCATCTCCTCTTTGAAAAGGAATGACCTTTAAAAAAAAAGATTTAATCCTCAACACACAAAAGATAAATCAAAGCAGCAAACCAGATAAAATTGACTTCAGAAGGAATAACAGGTAACACAGGTTGCTCAATTTATGGACCTAACCCTTAATTTGCTACTAGAGTCTTGATCTTGTTAGATAGGAGCAAGACATTCCAATTTATTTGATGTCTTTAAGATAACATTATCATAGAAAAATGTGCATTTAAAATAGATCATTTAACAATTCACCTTTACTGGATCCTAAAACAACTGTCCATGCATAAAAGCCACGGACATATATGACCACTCATGTTACCAGTTTTGGCATCTCTCTGGATTCGTCCAGTCAGTCCCGTATCTCCCACGAACAGGTGATACAGAGTGAGGGCTGTCTTGTGGCTATAACCGGCCAGAGTGAGGTAGTTTTCTCATGTCGGGACATTTCTCGCCATGAGTAGTCCAGGGTTTAAGGCTCTCCCTTGACGGCTAGCTTCCAGAAGTCCCCTCCCCCCCCCCCAAGAACGCCGTTCCCAACGGTTCTGAGCCGACTGTTCCGGTATCAGCTGCCTGCCCGGAACGGCTGGGAATGGGCAGATTTTCAGATTTGGGTGTTTCTGTGAGAGTGCGCGTGTGCGGAAGAGAGAGAGAGAGAGAGAGAGAGAGAGAGAGAGAGAGAGAGAGACGCGCAAGGTATGGTGGAAGAGGGGGCGATCAGTCCCCCTCAGATCTGGGTGTTTCTGTGAGAGTGCGCGTGTGAGAGAGAGAGAGAGAGAGAGAGAGAGAGAGAGAGAGAGAGAGAGAGAGAGAAGAACACAAATGCGCAAGGTATGGTGGAAGAGGGGGCGATCAACCCCCCACTAAACACAAGAGCAAAAGATCCTCAATACAACTGAGATGTGTCAGACTGTGACTGTGGGTACCCCCTGACTCCATATATAGGTGCCCAAGGGGGTCAAAAAGACGACACCATACTCCGTGCTACTCTTGGAGATAGGCAAGAGACCACTAGAAATGAAAGCATTGCAAAAAATGTACACGTATATCATGAAGGTCAAAGCGATGCCTACTACTCGAATCCCCCGCATTGCATGGGAAACAAGATGTGCGCCGCAAAAGACCAAAAAAAGCAAATTTCTATCATCGAGCCTCATACAGGACATTAAGAAATGGTTCGCTAAATGGAATGTAGAGACATATGTGGACATGCTTATTGAGGAGGGCAAGGAGGGAACACATGCTGAATTTTGAAATTGCATTACTAAATAGCCTCCACACCAAGTGGAAGACAACGCAACACCGCTCGAAATTTGAATACTATTGCAAGCATGTCAACACAAAGTATTGGGAAGGCTATAGCACAAACCCAATGGAAGCCCAGGCCCACATACGAACACCCATGCCCCACATGGCACGAAGAGCCATCTCTTTGATGCGCACAGGGTCACATATGCTCAAAATAGAAACAGAGGGCTGGCTGAAAATTGATGCTTCTAAACGGATATGCACATCATGTAGAATGCAAGCTCCCCAAGATGAAGCACATGTGACATTGGAATGCCCAGAATACGCTCACATCCGGGCTAATTTTCAACCACTTCTAAGCAGTTGCTCTACCTTTGCGGACCTATTATCCAAGACAGACCCCTCCCCTACAACTCTCGGAACATACCTCACCCGCATACTTGAGCATCAAAAGACACTCATAGGAACACAAAAAGAGAATAACACACACCACACCATACACCCCCGTGAGGGGAGACTATGTATCACTTTGAGGTCCCATGGGTCATTTCTGGCCCCCCGCGGACGTTAATACCAAATCAAATCAAATCTCTCTCACCTTCCGTTGCACACTCTGACATGGTATCAGAGCTCTAGGCTTGGATCTGCCATCACCTACACTTGGGAGGACTCTGCGGAGGATTTCATTGCGAAGAACTGCTTCATCTCCATCAACGTTTTTGGGACCAACGTTTTTTGCTCTCAACCCTTGCGTTTTTGGTGGACGGTATCTTCTTCTGCACCCTTTGCTAGCGCACCCCCCTCCCTCTACCTGATCGCCACCTTCTACCTATCCTCTGCATTTGCGTTTTTCAGCCAGCACTTTGGCCTAGTGTTTTTTGCAGGAGGGCAGCCCCTTTTGGCTCTGCGTTTCCTCACTTGCCTCAGCGCTTTTCAGCCAGCTTTTGCCCTTGCGTTTTCTGTTGCAAAAGGGCAGCGAGCAGACCTTGCCGTTTTTTGGGCAGGACAACATCAACAAGCGTTTTTCATTTCAGCCTCTACTTGCCGATCTTGGACAACCGGAGCCCCACTCCTTGCCCCTTGGTCTTCCCGCTTGGAAGTTGAACCCTCACATGACTTTGCCGGTGACTTCCCGATCAACTACTTGCTGATTTTCAGCCTGTTTTGGTGTATTTACAGCCCTCACCTTACGATCTCGCCATCTGGTGATTCCATCACCTACAATATTGCTCAAACCCCTGCGTTCTCGCGGTGTTTCGAGATCCCTTTTGCTGCATTTTCAGGTTTTGGGCAGCACCTCTACTTTGCGCCTCAGCATCCCTTCGGGTTTCCCTTGCCTCTCCCGTCACTTACACCCTACTTCGCGGTCATTTGGCGTTCTATCGGGCGCGGTTACTCAGATCCTCTTCTCACCTTCGCTCCTTCTCCGACATTGAGACATGGACTCAAATATAGGTTCTGGCACAACGGACGGATCTCCCTCGACATTGCAGATCTTCCCTCCTCGAGGCTCTCTTGCCCTCGGGAAGATGCAGGGGATTGGATTGGTACAGGTACTTATGTGGACGTGGCTTGTATTTTCCACTGCTACTTCTCCCTCAGTAACCCTCCCTCCCTCTCCCTCGACTGTTGTTTCTCTATTTGGGATTTCCCTGTCCACCTCCTTCATTGGTTCTCTGTACGATAGACCCGTGCCCCTTGGCACGTCAGACACTTCTTTTGGAAAGTACTCTCCAGATACTTCGCACACTGTCTACAGGCTTGACACACATCACGTGCACTGGCCCTTGGTTGTGGGTTAGCCACCCGTACACCAGCTTGACAGGGATCTCACGCACACTTAGGGTTGTTCAGTACATTTCCCACTTTAGACCTGCTTTGGTCACATATTCTCCCATTTATATTGGAGGGTCATATTTTTAGGTCATTGGGCTATATTGAGGATTATTGCCCAACCAGCCCCTATTCTCTTATATATAGGAGGGGGGGCACCCTCATTGTCTTGTATTTTCTCACACCATGTAGCCATTTGGAGTTATTAGGCTACCAGCCTTTCCACCATCTGTCTCATGTCATGTCTCTTCTCTCTCTCGTGCCATTGTCTCTTTCTCTCTCTCACCTTCCGTTGCACACTTTGACAAGTAGGTAGGGTAATCCAAGATGAGGGGAAAGCCAGACTCAACAGTCTACCCTGTGCAGAACCTCTGAGAAGAGGAAAGGTCAGACCAATGTGTTTGCGCCGTCTTGCCTGTATCTCCTGCCTCCAATCGTCCGGTGTCAACCAAAACAAAATCCGCGCCAACAACGCCACCAAACCGCATCTCGGTGTGGCTCTCAATGTGAATGAGCTGGGAGTAGCCTGCTGCCCAGGTCGGGAGATAAGTCTGTTGGAAGGTTATCGAGGGTGAGTGTAAGCAACTCTGAAGGTAGCAATCCAAATGATCAAGAGTGTAGAAGAGCAACTGCACTACCATCCAAGCCAAGCTCCGGGTGACTCCGCATGTAGTCGCGGGATGCCTGATCTCCCGCATCTCGCAGGTAAACTCTCCAAGAGAGTCCAAAGCACTGAAGTCCGACTCCAGTCTGTAGATCCAAGCGATGAACCTGTCCAAAAAGAGATCCAAGATCCTCTCCCTAAGTCCATGTAGATGCTCCTGTGTAAGCAAGTGACCTGACGTGTCGAGGTCAAGTGGTAAGTGTGTCCACCTAAGATAGTGGTGTCTTCTCTGGGAATGTCGGAATCCCATATGCCATGAGCACGGCCATATCTCGTGTGAACTCCTCTGATGAGTGTATAGGTGTGTCCATAGCAAACCACAAGTCACCACCCCTCTGGAGTGCGCAACCGCCAAATGATGGCTAGAATGAATGGATCTCCCAAGGATCGTACGCCCGTCCCGATGATCAAGCCGATGTCGAAGATAGCGTGTACTGCAGCAGTCACTAAGAGACCGCACAGACCACCACCGGATGGTGTCTTGGCAGGAGGTAACTTCATCCTCCGTGAAAAACCAAGCTGTGCATCCCCAGAGATACCACTGTCTGCATGAACGTCACCACAAGACAAATGCACAACCTGCTCTCCATGCAGCACATCTGCAGAAGAGACACGCCTGTCTCTCACTCCAAACATGGCTGCAGATACACAGAGACTACATCGCCTCGTGTGTCACCAGACCACTCCTAGCACCTCTGGCTATCACCAGTGATCCCCTATGCATCTAAAATGACCGCTCTCTAAGCAATACAGAATGTCCACTACTTTGCAACTGACGCACTGAAATGAGACTCTGGCTGAGTCCTGATACATAACGTACATCTCGTAGCGTAAGCAATGCACCGCTAGGTAAGGACATGCATACATCTCTGGCACCTTCTATGTCATATGCTGAACCATCAGCAAACTGCACACAACCAAGTCTCCCACTAGAGAAAGAGAAAAACAAATCACGACGTGACGTCACGTGAAAAACTGCATACTCGTCTAGTAGAAAGCGCGTAGACAATGTGCTATCCCAAGACACAAAGTAGTCTAAAGGCAAGCAGACTCAAGAGTAACATGCCCGTCACATGTATACTCTCTAGCATCTGTCCTCACAGTAGCACCATGCATTTGCCTCTTCCGCTGCCTCATACGCCTGAAGCAACGACGCCTAATATGCCTATCGTGGCCGCAGTGCCAACATTCAGTCGTGATCGTGATCGAGAACCGCCTCTAACCTAAAGCGTCTCCATATCTATGCCAAAACTATGGCAAACAAAGCTCGAGATCACGAGACTCCCACACGAGAGCAAACCACTGTCTCAAGCAAAGAAGGTGACCAAAAGGTCAAGCGCACTAGCCTCTACAATAGGCATACATTTCTGGTAAAATTTCGGCAAAGTCTCCTCTGTAACTGGAGTAAAAACTCAACAGTAAATCGCAATGGAGAAAACAACAAATGCCCAAATGGCCAATCCCGGAATGTACTCGTCCGGGATCACCTCACAAAGTCATACACAGAGCCAAACCGCTCTAGCCGGAGTATCACTCAACGGCGCCACAAATGACATACATATGTGAGTGAAAAACTGCTGCCAAAACGTGTCAATGAATGACCAATGTGCCAAAAAACCATAGCATACACAACTCCTCACTCCTGCAAGAATGGATATAAGAACACTAAACTGTGTCTAAACTGACAAAACCTGCAAAAGTGAGAGCTAAGCTCGATCACAAACTATGGCGAGTAAACTCCAGCCACTATCCCACAAAAGCATACACAAAGCTAAAGCTCAAGACACTTGCGGTGTCGAAAATGGTATGCAAGCCAAAACACTGCAGAAGATGTCCTCAACTGCAAATGGCAACACCTGTGGTAGTACTAGACTCAACTTGTAGCTGGGAGTCAAAACTGGAAGCTCCAAATGGCCAAACACTCACAGGTCAAGACCAAAAATGTAGAGCGAAACACGCTCGCGATGCACCACCCAAAAGGGAAAACACTGCACGCAAATCCCGAGTGCTACAAGCAATCGCAATCTCGATCGCACTGATGATGCGCATAAAACTGTTGGAAAAATTTCGCCAAAGTTTCGAGAGCAAAACGACTACAAAACCAGTGACTGCACGCTCAAAACCATAAGCAACCAAAGCGCATCAAACCGCACTCCAAATGCATGTACCAATCTCCACACTTTGCATACATCAATGCAAACACCTGTAAATCTATGTAAGGTGCAACGGAAGTGAATATTGAACTTTGCTCAAGATGAGTGCTCCCAATTGTGCTCAAGGTTCCTTTTACTTACGGAAGGGAGAGCCTTCCGTTCCTTTAGTGAGAGAGTGCAAATGATCACAAACAAAGTGAATGACACTGTGAATGAAAGTACTGAGACTGAGAGATAGAGAGAGAAGAATACGATGCCAGAATGTTGTCAAACCCTCCTCCGAAGGCTCCACTCTCTATAGCAAGAGCGGTCTACTATTGATTGCACAAATCTCTACAATGCTTTGGACTTGCCGACGATGTCGACGACAATGAGGACGACGACGAGACAGGCTGAAATCTGAAAACGCTGTGAGCGGGATGAAAACACACACCTCTATAATGACCCGACACACACTCTTGGGATGATACACACACACATTATGGGGCACCACTCGGCTTACACAACCAACCTGGCCGAGACACGAAACACACAGACGGAGTGAGAAGAGAGAGATTTCCCACTTGCCCACTCAACACTCACACATACACACTCACACACACACTCTCAATTCAGCTCAAAGGAGGCAAACTGTTGTTGTTTAGACTCAATGAAGCTTAGCCCAACACCAATGGGGCAAATAGTTTACACAGTATTGAGGAAATACACCAGATACAACCACAAAGTTAAGCAGAGGCTTCACTCACCGGAGAAGATTACACAAAAAAACAGCAGAAAATCTGTGAGGAATTTGGCAAAATGGACAGCGCCATTGCGTCCGGAACACCCAAAAACCCCACCCTACAATGTCACAGTGCTCAAATCCAACCTCGGATAAGCAGTTTAGGGCCAAAAAATGCTCCAAAAACAGCAAAAACACACTTGCGGCTGTTCCTCCTCTCTTCTCCACGTTTTTTTCTGGTCTTCTCTCAGTTTTTTCAGTTCCCACACTTAGCTTTATTAGTTGGGCACCCGTGGCCTTTTAGATGACCTCAAACGGACCCCGAACAGGCCAAAAACTGACCTCGCAGTGCATAGTTGTCACCTTTTTGCATCATCCACACACCTGACACTCAGTTTTTCCAAATAATGCATCTCGCAACCACGTGAAGTGGCCCCAAAAAGTGGTCCTCATGATGACCTTTCTGCATAAGTATCACAAGAAAACACCCACGTCGTGTCCATACTTCTCCGCGTGCAAGTATTGACCCCGTTCGACCTCCTTACGCCACTCGATGTCATCTGACGCACCTGCTTACCTCATGTCGTCGGCCCGTGGATAGCTTCCTCGAGAAGTTTTACGCGCTACCAATTTCTCCTTATTGTAGAAAAAACACAGTGGCACTGGTAATAGTGAAAATCGATGCACTATGTACACCCTGTCCTACCTGTACACATGTGGGCCCCACGTAACCACCTGGCTCTGAAAAATGGGCAATTCTTTATTTGATGCACCATGCATGTATATGTACATATGCGCAATCCCTTGCTCCAAAAAACTCCTGACATAATTTGCCCATCCCCTAGCCTGCTAGATCATTCATGATCAGCAGCAACAAAGAGAGATATGAGACTCGCCGCATCACAGGTCTCCTCATCCCTTACCAACACTGCTTGATCCATAGACAGCTCATCTTGCTCCACCATCATCAATCTAGCATGATACAATTTAAGACGCAATCCATTTACCCTTGACTTATGTAGAACACCATCCAGGTTAGCCAACTGATATGTGCCATTTGAAAAACACTCCACTACCTTGAAAGGGCCTTCCCGCTTAATTTGAAACTTCTTTTGGAAGGTGTTGTCCAGCTTACTGTTGTCGCGCAAAACCAAGTCATGTTTCTTGATACCCTTACTTTTGACCTTTTCATTTATCTTTGCCAAAGCCTTATCCTGCATCTGCTCATCCTATCCAACTAGACCTCTTGTAACTGCAAGAGCCTCTCTTTGAATGCATCACTAGGCGGCCCAAGCAACTTCTCTAACATCTTGACCGCAGGCAACTCTACCTCCACAGGCAATAGTGCTTCCTTTCCATACATCAAATGAAATGGAGTAAACCCTGTACCTGTCTTCACCGAAGTACGGTAAGCCCATAATGCACTAGGAAATTCCAAATCCCAATTCTTTCCTTGGTTCTCTGTCACTTTAGAAAGAATTTGTACCAACTCACCATTGAATCTTTCATTTAAGCCATTACACTGCGGGTAATAAGGAGTGGTATGCTGGCACCTAATCTTCATCTTTGTGCATAAGAAGTCTAGCAGTTTAGCTCTAAATCCTGGCCCCTTATCTGAGAGTAGCTCTAATGGCTCCCCAAACTTGCAACATATTTCATCATACAAAAATTTTGCTACATCCTTTGCAGTGATCTGTTTTACTGCTATAGCCTCTGCCCATCTAGAGAGATAGTCCACTGCCGTCAAGATATAGCTATTGCCCCTGCTTGTGATAGGTAACGGACCTATTGCATCAATCCCCCACTTTTCAAACACATCAAACGCCATAATGGTTTTTCGTAGCTCTGGCTTCAACACTCTCTTCCCAAATGTTTGACACCTATTGCAAGACCTACACCAATGGTGAACATCCTTGTGCAAACTAGGCCATACATACCCCTCTTGCAAAATCTTATGCAAGGTTATCTTTAGAGCAAAATGGGCACCACATGCGCCTTCATGATTCTCTTCCAACACTCTGTAAAGCTCCTCCCGCCAAGATACACATCTCAACACGAGATCAGCCCCTTTCAGATATAAGACATCACCAATCAATTTGTACCTGTATGCTCTACGCACAAAGCCATACTTCTTAGACTTCTGAATCTCCTTTGGAATGATTCTTGTTAGCAAAAACTCCTCTTCTTGAGCCAAACTTTCCCGGCCATGATAAAGAGATAAAGTGTTCTTCAACACAAATAGCTCCCCAATCATGCCTTGAGCTGCTTCATGTGCCTCTCCATTTAGAGCACGTTCAATGTGTCTGATGATCCATGCTTCGAACTTTTTTAACAGGCCTTTAATTCTGAAGCACATTTCCTTCAATGAGGTGTTCTTGCTCTTCCACACACCCAGCACTTGCTTCACCACTAACAAGGCATCACCTTATATGCTCAACCTTCGAACCCCATGCTTCAAACAAATGTGTAATCCGGCTTCCAGAGTAGCATATTCAGCCTCATTGTTACTATGAGCATCCAATTTGAACCCTCTCTTGCATACTAGCTTCCCCTCTGGATCATAAAGTGCTATACCCCCTGAAGCTGCATCATGGCTCTTTCTGTATGAACCATCAAAGAACAACACATGTGCATTGTTGATCTGTGGCACTTCTTCAACTACCTTTCTCACCACCTCTTCCTTAACAATAAGGGGATTCTCCTTGTAGGTCAACAAATCAGCTAGGGTAGCCCTTGTACTATCTTCCACTAGAAAAGAGAACTCAAACTCTTGCAGCTCAATTACCCATTTCTTCACCACATTTGACATGTTAGTACCATTAATTAACTGTGGCAAAAAGGCATAACTCGTCAAGAAAACAAAAGGCCGTGGTAGCAAGTAATGACGAAATCATCGACAAGCAAATATTACACTGGCCATCACTAGCTCTACTTCCGAGAACTTTCTCTCCGCTACCAACTTCACTCGGCTTGCACAATACACTGGCCTCATATAATGGCTGCCCTTCCCCTTTTGCAATAGCATGGCTCCAATGGCATCATCCCCTACTGATGGATTTACATAAAACACTTTCTCCCAATCAGGAGCCTGCATGGCTGACAACCCCCCTAACACCTCTTTCACCTCTTGAAACACTTCTTCACACTTGTCATCCCCTTGCAATGGATCATGCTTTGCCACTTGCTGTAATGGATAAAGAAGCTGCGAAGACAATGGAATAAACCGTGCCATGTACTTCACTTTGTGTATAAAAGTTGCCAATTGCTTCGTACTCGTAGGTGATGGAAGAAGAATAATAGACTTAACCTTATCTGGATCAGCCTCAATGCCATTTTTTGACACCATATGGCCCAATAACTTCACCCTTGGTTGTGCTAGATGACATTTCTTTGGATTTAGTTGTCCTCCACATTCATCATATCGAGCCAATACCATCTGCAGCTTCTCATGGTGTTCAGCCCTACTGCTATAAACACAGAAGTCATCCATAAAAGCTTTAACACAACTACCAATGAATGGTTCCAACACCCAATTTGCTCTCTCTTGATAGAAGGAAGGTCCATTTGACAACCCAAATGGCAATACTGTGTAGCAATAGCACCCCATGGCGTAATAAAAGTGGTCTTTGTGCGGTCTTTAAGAGCAATCATCAATTGAAAATAGCCTGAAAAACCATCACACACACTGTACCTCTCATAACCTGCCACTGAATCCAAGATCTGATCGATGAATGGAAGAGGATATGGGTTCTTCTTAGTGGCTGTGTTTAAGGGTTTAAAATCTACACAAATTCTCCACTTCCCATCCTTCTTTGGACTGACTACAACTGGACTCACCCATTCTGTGGTCTCCACAGGGACTATGAACCCTGCCTTCAACAACTTGTCCACCTCTTCTCGCAAGGCTTCCATTTGCTCTTGACCCATCCTTCTTAGCCTTTGCCGCACTGGCTTAGCACCTTCTTTCAGCTCTATATGCATCTCTTCGCCCTTGAACCCTCTGATCTCTTCGTATGAAGTAATGAACAAATCAGGAAAACTAGCCAGCATGTGTAAATATATATCCTTCTCCATAGCTGAGAGGTCTCCACTGATCATTTGTGTCATCAATTCCTACTTCTTTGACAACTCAACCTTGGTTTGCATCAGCCCTTCAATCACTTCATAAGGCCCTTCACTTTCTTCTTCAACCTCATTCGCAAATGCAACTAAACCAAACTCCTGGATTTCTTTGTCCATCAAAAGAAATGCAACATCAGCATCCTCATCACTGCTGGTAGTGCTATCACTGTCCTCATCTGTCACCGTGGAAGAGTCTTCATCACTAGACTCATCCTCATCTTCATAAAGCTCCTCTAATCGTTTCCTTGTGTCCATATTATAAAGCTTCTTGGTACCTGTCTTTCCATAGAGGCTAATCGTACCATGTCGCCAATCTTGAACAGCTCCCACTGCACGTAACCATGGTCTGCCCAGTATAATAGGATATGCTCCCAACCCTACTGGCATCACATGAAAATCAACCACTGCCTTTGCATCATATGCCTCCACTTCTAAGCTCTTTACAGCACCCAAGCATTTTACTTTTTGATGGTTTGCCAATCTGATCCGAAAACCTGACACCCCAACCACTGTCAGACCCATCTTCTCAACGCATGAGTGTGTTATGACGCATATTTGGGCTCCGCCATCCACATAACCTTGTCCCAAATTTTTCCTTTTATGCCACACATCTACTATTGGACAAATGTCTGGTAGCTCATCCATTGCCAACACCTTTACTGAACCTCTCTCTGGCTCTTTCTCCATTGGGTTAACCATCCTCTTCCACTGTCGTTTTAGCTTAGGCACCATCTCTATAAGCTGCCCAAAAGTAACATCTGCCTTCCTGCTCGTCAGATCCTCCTTCAAGTCATAGCTTAATTGCCCATCCCCTAGTGGAAAATCTGAAACATGAAACTTTCGACGAGCTCTCCTTTTCCTCTTGGCCTTGACATCCTCGCCTTCATGGCTCTTTCCTTTCTTTTTACTAGAACCTGGGACACTTCTTCCTTCCTTATCCTCTGTGGTCCTCTTCCCAATAGGCATCACTAATGTATCCTCTAGCTTTGATGCCTTCTCCAAGGTGACTACACTTAGCACTTTTGTCTTTCCCTTTTCTTCTTGGGTCAGTCCACTGGTTCCTTCGTCTCCCTTAATTTCGATGCCATAATCATTTGACCTAGTTAGCACCTGTCTTGGCAATGGATACATGTCTCCCCCCATCCTTGGTGGCTTATCACATTGCGGACTGATGTGACCCAACTCTCCACAATTATAACATGTGGGCGTCTGCCTCCAAAACCTAGCATTGCTTTATCCAACACCATTCCTAGGCTTTTCTTCACCTCCTGGCTGATTTGCAAACCTCCCTCGACCTCGATATTTCCCACTTGACCTAACATGTTTAGGCTGAGATTCTTCATCAAATCTACCACTTGCCTCATGTCTTGCCTTAGCCCATCATCTTGCACCGATGTAGTGACCACTGCTGGCATAACCTGAGTAGTAACAGGAACCACCGGTTCATAATGAACCCCTGACATGTGACCTTGTAAAGACTCTATAGGCTGAAATTCAGACCTCAGGGGCAAAGACTCCACCCCTAATTGGCTCATTTTCCTCAACTTCCACTCTTTGTTCCTTGCTACCGCTAGTGCATCTTCATATGTCCTAGGCTTCTTTAGCTCCACTCTCCAACGTATATTCTGCCAAAGACCAGCCAAGAACCTGTCCTTCTTCATCATGTCAGGTGGGGATACCTGTGGTGCTAAGGCCTTGCACATCCGCTCCCATGCCAATGAGAACTTACGTATGTACGCATCTACTGGCTTACCTTCCTTTTGCACCAAACCTTATACTTCTTGCCACACTTTGTCAGGATCTTCTATCTTCATAAACTCCACTTCCAACCCATGCCTTAGATTGTCCCAACTCAATCTTATAGGTGGATCCGCTGCACGCAACTCCTCTTCAAATGTTTTGGACCAGACTCGTGCATCACTCTTCAAACAAATTTGGAGAAGACGTAACATCTGCGCAGGGTCATGAATCTGGTTGCTAATGCAGACAACCTCCATCTTTTCCAAAAAATCTTCCACATCTTCATCACTTCTTCCATGAAACTCCGGATAAGAGAAAGCCATGGCTACCCAAGTTACAATGCTTCGAGAACCCCTTTGAACACACGTGCAAGAACCCAAAACTTTTGACTACCCAATCCCCAAAAACTTCAATGGAGCTCAACTTTAGATAAGGACAAACACATGCACATCAAATGAGTTTTCATAGTTGATCATCGGAATTACAACAGGCAAAGGACATTCCAAGATCTCTCGTAATCTTCTTGGCCCGAACATAAAGACTATGCGCTGCTGGAAAAAAATCTTCCTGGACACATGAATATTTATCTGGATTCTTTGAGTTAAATGAAATGGAGTGAATTGAGGGCCATTTTGATTATCCATTAAAGCCAACCATGAAGCTCCCAAGAATGCACACCTGACTTAATCTCTGATTTTGCCAAAATTTCAGTAGCATAACAACATAAATGGCTCAAAAGACCAAAAAACCAGCCATCATAACTTGAAAAAATTTTGGCCGAGTTTCCCCAGAAATAGAGCAGTAGGAACCCAAAATATAGACTGTATATGTATGCATAAACTGTCAACAATAGACCCCGAGCATCAAGTAGGACTCACTAGTACATAGCCTATGGCGAGGTCACAAAAAGGGTGCTGCAGCTACCTGTATCACCGAAAGGATCTCCACATTTGAGAATCCCCCAGCTCAATAAAAACCTCACGCTATCGACCCTCACACGAAGGCTAATGCAAATCGCGTATAGTCAAGTCTCAGAAATGACTATCTTCCAGACCAAGTCTCAGAAATGGTTGGGACTGCCAAATACAACCAAGTATGGCTCCATAAATGCGTACAATGGCAGTTTCCACAAGTAACGTACAATCCAGCAGACAATGCGCTCAAATAGGCGCCAAGTGATGCATACCCACAACAACTGCAAGTGACATCACTGCTAGTATATCACTGTACTCCAGCTACCTGTACCTGTGTGAATCACCTGTACCTGTACCTGTACATGTACCTGTCCATGTAACCTGTAACCTGTAGCCCTGAATCTCGAAGCTTGAAGGTCGAAGCAGAAGGTACTCCAAGAAGATCCTCCGTGGGGGCGCCAAAAGAATGTGAGCGGGATGAAAACACACACAACGCCTCTATAATGACCCAACACACACTCTTGGGATGATACACACACATTATGGGGCACCACTCGGCTTACACAACCAGCCTGGCCGAGACAGGAAACACACAGACGGAGTGAGAAGAGAGAGATTTCCCACTTGCCCACTCAACACTCACACATACACACTCACACACACTCTCAATTCAGCTCAAAGGAGGCAAATTGCTGTTATTTAGACTCAATGAAGCTCAGCCCAACACCAATGGAGCAAATAGTTTACACAGTATTGAGGAAATACACCAGATACAACCACAAAGTTAAGCAGAGGCTTCACTCACCGGAGAAGATTACACAGAAAAAACAGCAGAAAATCTGTGAGGAATTTGGCAAAATGGACAGCGCCATTGCGTCCGGAACGCCCAAAAACCCCACCCTACAATGTCACAGTGCTCAAATCCGACCTCGGATGAGTAGTTTAGGGCCAAAAAATGCTCCAAAAACAACAAAAACACACTTGCAGCTGTTCCTCCTCTCTTCTCCATGTTTTTTTCTGGTCTTCTCTCAATTTTTTCAGTTCCCACACTTAGCTTTATTAGTTGGGCACCCGTGGCCTTTTAGATGACCTCAAACGGACCACGAACAGGCCAAAAACTGACCTCGCAGTGCATAGTTGTCACCTTTTTGCATCATCCGCACACCTGACACTCAGTTTTTCCAAATAATGCATCTCGCAACCACGTGAAGTGGCCCCAAAAAGTGGTCCTCATGATGACCTTTCTGCATAAGTATCACAAGAAAACACCCACGTCGAGTCCATACTTGACCCCGTTCGACCTCCTGACGCCATTCGATGCCATCTAACGCACCTGTTCACCTAATGTCGTCGCCCGTGGATAGCTTCCTCGAGAAGTTTTACGCGGTACCAACTCCTCCTTATTGTAGAAAAAACACAATGGTACTGGTAATAGTGAAAATCGATGCACTATGTACACCCTGTCCTACCTGTACACATGTGGGCCCCACGTAACCACCTGGCTCTGAAAAATGGGCAATTCTTTATTTGATGCACCATGCATGTATATGTACATATGTGCAATCCCTTGCTCCAAAAAACTCCTGACAACGCTAATGGCTGAAATCTGCAAATCTTTGTCCACTAAATTCTGACTCTATGTCAGTGACGATGTCGATGGCGACGATGCCACGATGACACGCTGAAAACGCAGATGCTGAAATCTGCGTTTTCCAGGCTGAACCTGCAAACTGCGCTAGATCTGACCGTGCGGAGAGGATCTGCTGCAAGAAGGTGAGATCTGCGAGGTTTGAGGGTTCTAGTGCGGAGTCTGACTGCTGAAAACTGAAAACGCTGATGCTTCTTGGATCCTTGTCGCGATGGAACTGCAAAACGTCAGGACTGATCTGCAGCCAAAAAAGCTCGGGCTGAAAACTGTTTGCTGCGGGGAATCTGCTAACGCTAGGGCTGATTGTTGTTCTGTGAGGGAAATCTGCTAACGCTAAGGCTGATCTGTTGTTCTTGTTGCAAAAACGCTAGGTCCTTGCTATGGTCTTGCTGTCGCCAGTTGATGTTCAATGCAAAAACGCCAGGGGACTGCTCTTGCTGAAAAACGTGGGACTATCTATAGCAAAAACGCTAGGTCTTTGCTGAGGGGGGTCCTGCTGAGAAGTTGCATGTTGAGCAAGAGCTCCTGCTGCCTCTTCTGCCAGAAAGTGCTAGCGCTAGGTTTCTATATATACAAACTTAGCAAAATTGCCCTACCTAGTTCCCAGCAAAAGTCACTTAAAAATAATAAGTGAAAAATGTCAAAAATAGGGAAAATAAGTTATGTGCACTGTAAAAATGCTCCTGATGGGTTCTGATGGAAATCTGATGATCATGCTGTGTGCAACCAGAGGATATGCATCTAATCTAAGTGTCTGGACATACACGGTCTGCGAACAGACTCACAAAAGTGCGAGATCACTTCCTATTCTAGACTGACTGATGTAACAGACTGGACGCTCCAAGTCAAGAATCAATCGCGATAGCACCAAATAACCACTTCAAAACAATTCACAGATCACAATAGATTTGCACTGGCCCGGCAGAGTTCCGTGCCTAGAGATATTGGCCCCAAAGACTGGCGCCCCTTTCGGTATTTCTTTTTATATTAATAAGATCAAAGTACAAGAGAGTGGCTAGGGTTTCACTCTCAGACTCTGCGTCCAGATGCTCTGAGAAGTGAAGCCCTCACCACTTATTTAAAGATACAAGGGATACCCAAAAGCAGAGCCCCAAAAGCTTTTAAAATAAGAAGCATCAGTTCTCTCTCTCTCTTAAAGAGTCTTTTCTTTTTTCTTTTTTCTTTTTTTTAAGCAAAATTCGCGTCGCTCATCATTTCAAAAAGAAAAAAAAAATTCAGTCTCCGTGATTTCCGAAAATTAGGGTTTCTGGCAAAAATTAGGGTTTGGAGGAATTCTAGGGTTTTTGCTGTCCGCCACGTCATCACTTTGTGACATACCCCCCTCTAGAAAGCATTGTAATCGACCGCGATTACGCCTGCAAAACCGACAAAAGCCATAAACCGTCTTAGCAGACACTGACTGTTAGTACCTACGTACTAGGAACACACATCTAGCAAATGTACAAAATCGACAGTCATATCACACAACATCACAGGACATCACCAGACATCACATGACATTCAACATTCATTCGGATCTTAGACCATGATTTATCAGCAATGTAGCTAGCAATCACATCTAGGTCCAATCAGGACCTCATCGATGTCGAATTGACTAACCCCTATTGCAACCATGTCTATTCGAGATCAATCAGACCAAAATGCTCCAGTCATTTCGTCTATTAGTTCCTGCACTCACAAGAAGTCAAGAACAAATCAGTATCATTATCAGGAATTCCATTTCATAAAGTCATCCAGCAGAATACTGTCAGCTATCAGTATCCCTGAAGCTCAAAGAGACATCAGTGACTTTAGTATCAAAATCGAGGCATCTGTTGACAAAGGAGAAGAGTGACTCCCCTCTTGTGCATCCCACTGCACCACATCTTCGGCCAAGCTGAATTCTAGGTTCCGTTTGGAGTAGACTATGCTAAACCAAAACATCGAGGTAAAGTTTCACAATCTGAGGAGTATCTGCTAGGTCCTCCTCCTCCATCCACTTCGCATCAAATGCAAGAAAGTTGTTGAACTTAAACAAGAACCCCCTTCGGACTTTATCTTTTTTTCGTATCGTTATGTGCCAAAATCTGTTCAAGAACAAGGATCTCCTCGTTTTCTTCCACTTCGGGTTGCTCATCAGGCTCCCCATCATCAGGCACATCACCCTTAATAGGTTTCAAGAGACTCACATGCAATGCATTGTGAATCCTCCAAGTATCTGGCAGTTTCAATCGGAAGGAGACATCATTTATCTTGTCAGTGATCTGGAAAGGTCCGTAGTATCGCATACTAAGCTTTGGAAAAAAAAAAGCATCTCCTTTTCTTAGGCGTGCCTTCTCAAAACGTAAGAGCACCCAATCATCCTCCTTCAATTTCAAATCGCGACGATGGCGATCCGCTGCCTTTTTTTGTCGTTCTTGAGACTCTTGCAAAGTCTCGCGAACCTTGGCAAAAGCCGTATCCAAATCTCACGAATATTCATCCGCTTCAAATATCTAATCTTTCGTGCTCAAGAAGGATGGAACCTTCGCAGCACTTTCAACAATCGCACATGGCGTCTTCCCCGTCGAAGAGTGTATCGTGTTATTGTAGGCAAATTCCACCAAAGGTAAGTTCTTTTCCCATTGAGTCTTCTGATCCAAGATACAAGACTTCAAAAAATCTAAAACCACTGAATTGGCAATCTCAAATTGCCCATCAGTCTGCAAGTGGAACGATGACGAGAACTGCAACCGCGTGCCAATGTTCTCCCAAATTGCCTTCCAAAACAAACTCATAAATCTGGAGTCTCTGTCGAAGACAATCGTCTCAGACATGCCATGTAATCGGAAAATCATCGTGATCATTCTGTGTTCTCGGGGAATCAAAAATGAAATCCATTTCAATATTTTCCCAGGGACAGGTGGGTATGGGTAAAGGCTTTAACAATCCTTGTGCCTTATGCCTGTCAAAATTGACCTTCTGTGGCATACTAAGCAACTGCGCACAAACTCTTCCACATCCTTTTTGAGTCTTGGCCAAAAAGTATCTCTCTACCCCGTTCATGGTGGTAGCAATGCCGCGGTGACTCGTAAAAGGTGAACAGTGACATTCAGTCATAACCTTTTCCCTCAACGGTTGTGTAACGCACAACATAGTCTTTTTCATCAAGTAGCCTTCCCAAAGGGAGTATCCAGCTATTGTCTCCCCATCCAGTATCCGTGTGAAAATATCTGCAAAATCTACATCTGTGGCTTACTGATCGACCATATCCTCGAAGCTCCTATGATGTATCGCGGAAATAGCCAAAACCAACGGCTTCCGAGACAAAGCATCTGCCACCACATTCTTCTGTCCCTGCACATGGACAATCTGGAAGTGGAACTGTGACAAGATGTTCGTCCACCGCATCTGCTTTTCCGAAAGCTGCTTCTGTGACAAGAAGTAGCGCAAACTCTGATGGTCTGTAAAGAGAGTAAAATCCGCTCCGAGTAGGTAATGCCGCCACTGAGTAAGAGCATGGATAACCGCCAAAAGCTCTTTCTCATAAATCTGTGTTGTCATCTCCGGCCTAGAGAACAAACGGCTCTCGTAAGCTATGACATAGCCTTCTTGCATCAAGACCGTACCCAGACTATGACCACAAGCATCACAATATACTTCAAATGACTTCTGCAAGTCCGGCAAAGTCAAAATAGGTCCCGTAGTCAATTTCTCTTTCAATGTCTGAAAGGTAGTCACCTCTGTGGGTCAAGGTACTCCTTTCTGTGTCAAGGTATGCAAAGGGGAAGCAACCTCTACAAACTTTCGTATGAACCGCCTGTAGTACGAACACAGTCCCAAGAAGCTTCTAACTTCATGGACATTCCTCAAATCGGGCCAATCACGGATAGTCTCTATCTTGGCCGGGTCCATTTGCACTCTGCTGACACAATGTGTCCCAAAAAGTGTATCTCTGGTAGGAAAAATTCACTTTTCTTTGCATTAATCACTAACGTGTGATCTCGTAATGCCTGAAAGACTTGAAGCAAATGATCTCTGTGTTCTGCCTCATTCTTGGAGAAAACAATGACGTCGTCAAAGAAAGTGCCAACAAATAGCCTGTACTCTCGAAAAAATCATGTCCATCATCCGGTTAAATGTCGCAGGAGCATTGGTTAAGCCAAAAGGCATCACCAAAAACTCAAATAACACAAAAGTCGTCCGAAAAGTTGTCTTGTAGACATCTCCTGGCGCTATCCTGATCTAATGATATCCACTCTTCAAGTCAATCCTGCTAAAGCACGAGGATCCCTGTAACCTGTTGAGTATATCATCGATCCTAGGAATCGAAAATCTGTTCTTGATGGTGATTTTGTTGAGAGTGCTATAATCGATGCACATTCTCCAAGATCCGTCTTTCTTCAAAACCAACAACACTGGAGAGCAATACGGTGAAGTACTAGGCTGGACAAGACCCTTTTCCACGAGGTCTTTCACTGGGTTCATAATCTTTTCATTCTGTAATCGGCTCACACAGTAAGGTGGCCGATGCGGTGGCGTGCTTCCAAGTATCAGATCAATGGTTTGATCTTCAGGCCCTCTGAAAAGCAATCGGCATGAGTGTGGAGAAAAATCTTGGCGTTCTTTTGATCAGGTCAAAACATATTCAACCTTTATCCATCGTTCAGTTCTCTCCCAAAAGAATGAGGAAGAAACTGAAGTTCATCAAGTACAATCTCTAAGCCCTTCAATTATCAAAGACGCTTTCTTGGCCCGGTAGTCAACCACGGCGTAGTTCTTGTGGTACCAAGGGATCCTGAGTAGAACGTCACTCGCGTGCCCTGAACACCCATGTCATTGCAAACGATGTTTGCCAATGCTCGGTGTAATGGCAACATCCCATCCGGGTGCCAGTCGAACTACCTCCGCCTGTGGCGTCAGTCTGTCGGGCGTAATTTCCAAATCGAGCTGCCAATTCCAAGTGAAAAGAAGTTGGCCTTGGCTCCTTCAAAAGAGCTTCCTGATCCTTCACTTTGCCCCAAAAGCGGCAAAGTTTGTACTTTCATTCATTAGATTCGGTGCAGGTTCCACGCCATGTGGTACCAATTCTGTTTTTCTATCTGCCTTTTCTGCCACGTTCCTCAATGCTCTCGAACTCTCAGGCCAGTCGTCGTCTTTATCATTCTGTTCTTTCTGTGCCTTTTTAGGGCACTTCGCAGAGATATGGCCATGTTCCCCGCATCCAAAGCACTTCCCCTCTCTGATGAAGCGAGCTCTCTCCTCAGGAGTAAGCTTGGGTCGTGCATCCTTTTTCTCTGGGTTGCTCTTTTTCTTTCTACTTTCATTCCCAGAAGTCTGTTCGGCTCGTTGTGTCATGGCCTCATCTGTGGGGTAGGTCAAACTGCCAGAGTGAATGGCAAAGCCCCGCTTCGCATGACTCATCAACTCTTGAATAGAAGCTGACTTCTGTTCCAAGCAATGATCTCGGATCTCTGTAGGTAGACCCAAGGTAAACCGCTCAATCTGTTCTCTGAACAAGATCTTCTTGAATGAAGAGGCGGGTAGAAAAGAGCTCCAGAATCTTTCACAGTAAGTATTTGTTGTATCGCTCTTGGTCATCCGAAGATGGTTCCAAGCAGCTCGTATATCTCGTTCAAACTCTTGCGTCAACCAAGAAGAAATAAAAAGCCTCTTAAATTTCAGCCATGTAACTCGCGCAGTCTTGTTTAAAAGAAGCGTGGACCACCAAGTACGAGCATTCCCCTTAGAGTAAGAGGTAGCTCTCCGAATCTTGGAGTGCTCTGAATAGCGTCCTCCCGCGAAAGCGATGTCAAACTGTTGTATAAAAGGAAAAGCCTTTGAAGCATTTGAGTATCCTAAAAAGTATCAAACTTGATCGACTGGCCACCTTCCTTGAACTCTTGGACTTTCTTGCTTTTATCTTCGAGAAAGTCATACTGGTTAGCTTTGTAAAAAAATTCTTCTTGTTCGCATAAAAGTTCCCGTCATCGGAATCTGAGCTGTCTATAGACGAGTCCTCAGTAGAACTGTCAGTCTCTGCGGGAGATGTAGCCTTCTTCTTGCCCTTTCCGAAGCTTTGTTTCTTGCTTCGCTTTTTACCTTTTCTGTCTTCTTCACTCGAATCTGAAGAGCTAGAAGAACTCTCAGAAGAAGAAGAAGAAGAAGAAGAACTGGGTACTCCTTCAAATCGAACACGCTTCTTCTGTTTCTTTGCCTTGTCAATGTCACGTGACACATCCCAACCCTATGTGTCCATGGACAAGCTACACCATAGCAGGGTTTCCGTCAAAGTCCAGTCAAGTTAGATTAGGAGTGATCTGGCACTTTTGTGAGTCTATTCGTAGACCGTGCATGCCCAGTCACTCAGTATAGATGCATATCCTCTGGTTGCACCTTGCACAAGCATAAGCATTTCCATCAGATTCCATCAGAGTCAGTTTGGGGATTTTTCAGATGACTTTATCCCATTTTTCCCTATTTTTGATATTTTTCGCTTATTTATTAAGTGACTTTTGTTGGGTAGTCAGTAGGGCAAATTGGGTAAGTTAATTTATAAGCAAACCCAAGTTAGCACTAATTGGCGGATGAGCAGAGAAAACACAACAGGCTTTTCCAAAGCAGCAGGTGTTCCTTCCCTCTCAGCAAGAACCTCTCCAACTTCGGTGAGGTCATTCCCCCCCGCATCTTCAGCCTTGGTGTCACCTTCTCCCCTTGCAGAGCCTAGAGCTTCCCTCTTGGAGGCATCGCCAGGAACCTCAGCACAGTCAGCGTTTTCTTCCCAAGTTACTAACGCCAGCAGCCACAGCAAATTCAGCGTTTTCAGTCTCAGCCTATCCAGCGTTTTGCTCTTCCCTTGGCAGCAGTAAACCTGCAATTACTAACGCTAGGAAGCAAGGAAGAACTGCAGCAAATCAGCACCATAAACGCAAGAGGAAGTGTCTACAGCAGCAGCGTTTTTCATTCCCGATCGCAGCAGAAGATCCACATGCCATAAGGGTGAATTGGGCCTTGTAAAACAGTCAATATTCAGCAATCAAAGCTCTGCTGTATCAGCGTTTTTCAGCCAGCCTTATCCCCCAAAAACGCAGCCAAAAGAGACCCGGAACCTAGTGTTTTGTCCAACACTCAGATTCAGCCAAAAGCCCCCAAGATTCCCTCCATTTTCAGCAAAGAAAACAGTCACCTTTTCAACCACGAAGCCGTCGACATCGTCACCATCGTCGTCATCGGCATAGTCCAACAGCATCAGTCCTTTGCATTCGCATTGTACTCTTTCGTGTAATCAAAGTAGACCACTCTCGCCGACGAGAGTGGGGCCTTCGGAGGAGGGTTTTACAACCCCTCGGTGTCGTATCTCTTCTCTCTCCTTCTCTCAGTCTCATTCATTTGCACGCACTAGATCCACTCACTTTGTTCGTGATCACCACACTCTCTATAAGACGGAAAGCTCTCTCTTTCCCTAAGAACTAAAAGGAACCTTGAGCAGTAAAGATCACTAATTTTGAGAAAATACAACATTCTTTCCGCTGCACCTAACATTGGTATCAGAGCTTTGGAAGTATTCTGCATTACTCAAGGAAAGAACCACAAGAACCACAAGAATTTTTTTTGCTTGTTGCGATCGCACGAACCCATGTTTACTTGGGCGTGGCGATTCCTAATCGTGTTTTGTTGAAGAGTGACAGGAATCCCAAGAAAGAAGGGCTTGTCCAGCCTCCCCTTGTGTCTCTTTTCACTCATTGAGAGCGGACCGTGCACTTAGCGGCCGGCCAATCGACGTGAGGTGGGAAAAAGCAACCTTGGTGTGAGCGCAAGGCCGCCAAGGGGTGCACCCGCAGAAAAGGGTAGAACTCGGATGAAGAGAAGATCCTTCTCCAACGAGATTTGCAAGCAAAAGAAACCCTCAAGAACCCAAGATTCTCACGAATCAAGGACCTCAAGAACCTCAAGACCCTCAAGAACCAAGTTCCTCGCGAGCTTCAGACCCCAAGATCATAGTGCATGGTCGTCACCCGAAGCGGCATGGATACTTTGCCTTCAGCTGATGAGCATGAGAGAGGCGACGAAGGATTCTCCCCACCAGGAGGTTTTTCCAACCCTCCCCCTTCGCCATCTACGCCAGACCTTATGGAGGCAATGATGAAGCAAATGATGGCCACGATGGATCGACAGGACGACAAGCGCCTTGCTTTGGAACGCGAGCGCGACGCAAGAAAAGAAAGAAAAGAACTAAGGAAGGAAAAAGCCGCAACAAGAAACGCAGCATTGGAGGCCGATCGTGCTACGTATAGATTGGCTATGGAGGCCGATCGTGAAGCTCAAAGGGAGCTTCGCAATCAAGAATTTCTTGCCGAAGTCCTAGCCTCGAAGACCGATCCACCCAAAGATCGGGGAAGTTCGTCAAGTGGCGCAAGCCACGACGCGGATTCCAATCATCCAGTCACAGAAAAGTTAATTTTCAGTAAGTATGACGGTAAGATGGATGCTACAGTTATTCATTCTTGGTCGCATCAATTTAATGCTTATTTTGCACAACTAAGAAAACAGGAAATAGCAAAGTTTTGACGGCAGCTATGTACCTTGCCGGTCATGCCATCAATTGGTACCATGCATGGCAAGAGGCACAGCTAGCCGCGCACCTAGAGGCAGCCGACGATTTCACGCCCCTCTCTTTTAGTTGGGCTGATTTCCAAGACAAGCTCAAGGCGCGGTTTATGCCACCTCAGTATCTTGCACGCTTGAAAGAGGATTGGCGTAATCTCAAGCAACATGGTATGCCAGTCATGTCTTTTTCTAACCGTGTTTTACAGCTAGGCACTCAACTACGCAAGTCGGATGATGAGCGCAAAGAGGCTTTTCTCTTTGGGTTAGACGAATACATCAAGTTTGATGTTGAAGTCTTTGACCCCGCGGATCTCAACAAGGCGGTAGCAATCGCTCTCGCCCAAGAGATGAAGCATAACAAGGGAAAGCCTAAGGAGAACAAGTCTTCTCAAGGGACATCTCAGAATTCTAAGAACACACAAAACAGTAAGAACAGTAAGAACGGTAAGAATGGTAATTCTTCTAGCCCTTCTTCCTCTAATTCCTCGGAAAAGAACTCTCACAATGAATCTAAGGGTAAAGCTAAAGCACCTGCAAAACCTAAGCTAACCCCTGATGAAAAAGCTTCTCAAGGAATTGTAGGAGGATACATCACAGCTGAAGAACAAGTGGTTTATGCTAAAGAAGGTAGATGTTTTCAATGTCACATTAAGGGTCACATTAAGAAAAACTGTCCTAAGACAGTCGCACCTAAAGAACCAAAGGCACCTACAACTACCACAAACTCTGTCACAACACAACCTTCATCTTCTCATGACTCTGACACTCACATTGATGAATCTCTCATGAAGTGTTATGGTCATGTAAAAGGACAACGTTTTATCATATTGTTTAATCCAGGTAGTATGCATGATGTGATTAGTCCCCCTCTTGTTGAGAGAGCTCACCTAGAGGTTAGTCAGAAATCTCCTATCGAGGTTTCTGGCTTCGCTCCTGGTATGGACTCTCTCATCACGACGGAGTGCCTTGGTGTGATGTTTACCGTTCAGCAAGCTTCTTTTAGTAGGAAATTTCTTGTGTCTCCTCTCTCAGGATGTGATATGATTTTGGGCATGAAGTGGTTTCGTGAACTGAACCCTCTTGTTGATTGGGAGGCTCTAACTCTCACTTTGCATGCCAAAACAGATTCCCCCCTCCTCATTCGTGCTGAGGAGGGCTTGCATTCTTTGCCTCTCATCTCGCATGGGCAGGTAAAGCGTGAATTACGACGAGGAGCACAAGCGGCATTCATATATGCTGCCCCGGTTTCCCAGAGCATTTAGGCTCCAGCTAAGTATTCGGAGTTGTTTACGAAATTTAAACATCTCTTTTTGCAGGATGATCTTCCACCTCATCTTCCACCAGAGCGGTCGGAGGACCATCGCATCGAGCTTGTGGAGGGAGCGCAGCCTGTCAGTAAGGCTCCCTACCGTTTGAACAAGTCACAGGAGGAAGAGTTACAGCGACAACTCACGGAGTTGGTGGCTAGAGGATTCATACGTCCTAGTGTAAGTCCTTTTGCTGCCTCTATTTTGTTCGTTCGCAAGAAGGATGGTTCGTCTCATTTGTGTGTTGATTACAGGACATTGAACAAGATGACCGTCAAGAACAAGTTTCCGATGCCCCGCATTGAGTATATCTTGGATAGGCTCAATGGGGCAAAGGTTTTCAGCAAGGTCGATCTCAAAAGTGGATACCATCAGGTACGGGTATTCAAAGGCGACATTTTCAAGACCGCCTTTCGCACCGAGCGAGGGCAATGGGAGTATATTGTTATGCCTTTTGGATTGACACGAGCCGTGGGTACATTCAACCGTCTCATGGTAGGTCGTTTCGGCGACATGGTAGGTGTATGTGTGTTCATCTTTTTAGATGATATTCTCATTTTTTCTGCATCGTGGGAGCAACATGAAAGAGATGTTGAAAGGGTACTAACTCGTTTGGATGAGTGTCAGTTGTACATTGCAGCTAAGAAGTCTGAATTTTTTCTTACTAAAGTCACTTATCTGGGTTATATCATTTCTGCAGAAGGCGTCAAGCTAGACCCCGCGAAGGTGGAACAGGTTCGTAATTGGGATTTGCCCAAAACTGCATATGATGTGCGTTCTTTTCTTGGTTTATGTCAAGCATATAGTTCGCACATAGAGAATTTTGCACGCATTGCTGCACCTATGACTGATGTTTTGAAAGGGGTAAAGACTCGCCGTCAACGCGTAGACGTGCCCGAAGCAGCCATTGAGGCTTTCGCAGCTCTTAAGGTTGCGGTGACAAAAGCACCGTGTCTTATCCTTGCTTCTTGGGATGACCCCTTTGAGGTATGGACGGATGGGAGCAATGTTGCCATAGGCGCTGTGCTCCAGCAGCATGGTCACCCAGTAGCTTTCCTTAGCCGGAAGCTCAATAGTGCGGAAAAGAATTATTCAGTTTATGATAAAGAACTGTTGTCTGTCATTCACTCTCTTAAACATTGGAAGCATTTTTTGTATGGTAGAGAGTTTACAGTGCGCACAGATCATCAAGCCCTCAAGTGGCTCCAGTCTATGCCTAGTGCACATTAGAGTGATCGCCAAGCGCGATGGTCACAATCTTTTGAGCAATTTGGTGGTTTGATTGAGTATGTGCCTGGAAAAGCTAACCCTGTTGCAGATGCGTTGAGTCGCAAAGGACAGATTTTGGCTCTTGAGTCAAGAACCACATTTTCTATACAGGGTGAGTCTTTCGACAGCATGAAGAGTCAGTATGCAGATTCGGAGTTTGGTAAGTATTGGTTGCAGGCTCTTGCTTCCCAAGGGCCCAACAACTATCTCAGTCGTGATGGATTGTTATTTTTTCGTCAGCGTCTATGTGTGTTGCCCTCTTTTAAGCCAGCCATATTGCATGATGCACATGACTCTCTCACGGGTGGGCACAGGGGTATGAACACCACATTGGAAAAGATTAAACGATTTTTCTATTGGCCTAAAATGCGAACAGATGTGTTTAGTTATGTCACACATTGCACTATTTGTCAAAAAGTGAAGGCTCCTCGGGGTAAGCAGCAAGGCCTCTTGCTTCCGCTGCCTATTCCCGAGGGACCTTTCCAGGATATCTCTATGGATTTTGTGACTAACTTACCACCAAGTCAGCATTCAAGGAACACTCAATGTTTAACTATTGTTGATCGTTTCAGCAAATTCTGCATGTTGATTTCTTGTAAGGCCACAGTTACTGCACAGGATGTTGCACGATTGTTCATAAAGCATTGGTACCCCCTCTGTGGTTTGCCAAAGTCCATTGTTTCAGATAGGGATGTTAAGTTTACGTCCAACTTTTGGTGTGCACTCTTTGAAAATTTTGGCACAAAGTTGAATTTTTCATCCGCTTTTCATCCACGGTCAGATGGTCAAACGGAAATTTATAATCAGTTAGCTTTTGATGTGTTGAAGTCTTATGTTCATGATCAGCAGTCTCAATGGGAGCTCTATCTCCCATTGGTACAGGCTATTCTCAATGATTACTTCTCTTCTGCTATTGGTCGAACTCCATATGAGGCAGCTTTTGGCCGCCGATTCCAGTCATTGTTCACTCGATCGGTCAGTCAAATGCCTGATGCCAATGCTAAGAGTCAGTCATTGGATGAGATTTCTGAGAGTGTGAAGCTTCGGCTAAGCAAGGCTCAGGAATCTTATTCTCGACAGGCTAACAAGCATCGTCAGGAGGTCTCGATCAAGGAAGGAGATTGGGTGTATCTACGGATTATGAAACGTCTTAAGCAAGTTGGAAAGAAATGTTCTAAATTATCTTTTCGTATGTATGGTCCATTTCTAGTCATCAAAAAGATTAATGAGGTTTCAATGAAATTAAAGTTGCCTAACTCATGGTCAATGCACAACGTTTTCCATGTTTCTTGGTTGAAAGTGTTTCAGGGGACACCTCCAAAGGACGTTTCGGAAGAAATGAGCCGGAGATCATCGATGAAGCATAGGTCATGGAGCCAGAGCAAGTCCTGCATCGGTTTCGCCATGGTTCGAAGAAACAAGTACGACAGTATTTTTTGGAGTTCAAAGATCGAGGAACCCATGAAGCGGTGTGGGTAGACGAAGAGTTCTTCAAGGATTATCCAGAGTTGTTGGCAGACTACAAGGAAGCCATGCAGCTCGGTACCAGTACCTCACTTTAAAAAGGAGGGGATGTCACGTGACACATCCCAACCCTATGTGTCCGTGGACAAGCTACACCATAGCAAGGTTTCCGTCAAAGTCCAGTCAAGTTAGATTAGGAGTGATCTGGCACTTTTGTGAGTCTATTCGTAGACCGTGCATGCCCAGTCACTCAATATAGATGCATATCCTCTGGTTGCACCTTGCACAAGCATAAGCATTTCCATCAGATTCCATCAGAGTCAGTTTGGGGATTTTTCAGATGACTTTATCCCATTTTTTCCTATTTTTGACATTTTTCACTTATTTATTAAGTGACTTTTATTGGGTAGTCAGTAGGGCAAATTGGGTAAGTTTATTTATAAGCAAACCCAAGTTAGCACTAATTGGCGGATGAGCAGAGAGCACACAACAGGCTTTTCCAAAGCAACAGGTGTTCCTTCCCTCTCAGCAAGAACCTCTCCAACTTCGGTGAGGCCATTCCCCCCCGCATCTTCAGCCTTGGTGTCACCTTCTCCCCTTGCAGAGCCTAGCGCTTCCTTCTTGGAGGCATCGCCAGGAACCTCAGCACAGTCAGCGTTTTCTTCCGAAGCTACTAACGCCAGCAGCCACAGCAAATTCAGTGTTTTCAGTCTCAGCCTATCCAGCGTTTTGCTCTTCCCTTGGCAGCAGTAAACCTGCAATTACTAATGCTAGGAAGCAAGGAAGAACTGCAGCAAATCAGCACCATAAACGCAAGAGGAGGTGTCTACAGCAGCAGCGTTTTTCATTCTCGATCGCAGCAGAAGATCCACATGCCATAAGGGTGAATTGGGCCTTGTAAAACAGTCAATATTCAGCAATCAAAGCTCTGCTGTAACAGCGTTTTTCAGCCAGCCTTATCCCCCAAAAACGCAGCCAAAAGAGACCCGGAACCTAGTGTTTTGTCCAGCACTCAGATTCAGCCATAAGCCCCCAAGATTCCCTCCATTTTCAGCAAAGAAAACAGTCCCCTTTTCAACCACGAAGCCGTCGACATCGTCACCATCGTCGTCATCAGCATAGTCCAACAGCATCAATCCTTTGCATTCGCATTGTACTCTTTCGTGCAATCAAAGTAGACCACTCTCGCCGACGAGAGTGGGGCCTTCAGAGGAGGGTTTTACAACCCCTCGGTGTCGTATCTCTTCTCTCTCCTTCTCTCAGTCTCATTCATTTGCACGCACTAGATCCACTCACTTTGTTCGTGATCACCACACTCTCTATAAGACGGAAAGCTCTCTCTTTCCCTAAGAACTAAAAGGAACCTTGAGCAGTAAAGAGCACTAATCTTGAGAAAATACAACATTCTTTCCACTGCACCTTACAGTCAAATGTCGACCGACGACCCAAATATCTCGAGAAGTCGGTGCCTTTCTTTTGCTTTTTGCCGTGCTTTTTGTCCTTTTGCACGTCGAAAAGCTGAGCAATCCGTGCATCAACCACGTTCTCCAGTTCCTTCTCCGTATATTTCTTGGAGACAGAAGATTTCTTGAGAGCGGGTTTCGGGAGTGGTGTTGTGGTTCTTTGCCACTCCATCTGTACCTCTTCCATAGAGTCTGGTTCATATATTTTGCCATCTTCGGGTCCTTGGCAAAATTGAGCATCATCTTTGTTGCATCACCAATCAAT
Organism: Adiantum capillus-veneris; assembly: GCF_014529385.1. Classification (NCBI taxonomy): domain Eukaryota; kingdom Viridiplantae; phylum Streptophyta; class Polypodiopsida; order Polypodiales; family Pteridaceae; genus Adiantum; species Adiantum capillus-veneris. The sequence goes on along the minus strand of NC_140943.1, from coordinate 53,186,757 downwards.
TGACGACGCTCCATCTCTCTTTGCTTCGCCTGAGTAGGCCGAGGCGGGCCATACTCTCTGTCTAAATCTTCATTGTGATCCCAGCCCGCATCTCCAGATGCAGAGGGAGTCGACTGATCATTGCCTGAAGTCATAGGTGCCGCAGAAAAAAATTTCGGGGATCAGATTTCCCGTAGAAGAGAAATCGGCCGTGCTCTGATACCACTGTAACAGACTTGGACACTCCAAGTCAAGAATCAATCGCGATAGCACCAAATAACCACTTCAAAACAATTCACAGATCACTATAGATTTGCACTGGCACGGCGGAGTTCCGAGCCTAGAGATATTGGCCCCAAAGACTGGCGCCTCTTTCGGTATTTCTTTTTATATTAATCAGATCAAAGTACAAGAGAGTGGCTAGGGTTTCACTCTCAGACTCTGCGTCCAGATGCTCTAAGAAGTGAAGCCCTCACCACTTATTTAAAGATACAAGGGATGCCCAAAAGCAGAGCCCCAAAAGCTTTTAAAACAAAAAGCATCAGTTCTCTCTCTCTTAGAGAACCTTTTCTTCTTTTTTTTTTTTTAAAAAAGCAAAATTCGCGTCACCCATCATTTCAAAAAACTTGCAGCCTCCGCGATTTCTGGAAATTAGGGTTTCTTGCAAAAATTAGGGTTTGCAAGAATTCTAGGGTTTTTGGCAGAAATTAGGGTTTCTGTTGTCCGCCACGTCATCACTTTGTGACACTGAACTGAACTAAACACTTGTCATGAAAGTAGCTTATCCACGTACACATAGGGTTAGATGTGCACGTGACATCCCCTCCTTTTCAAAGTGAGGTATTGGTGCCGAACTGTATGGCGTCGAGGGAGATCGCCAACAGGGTCTAGAATCCTGGAAAGGACTCTTAGCCGACCCACTCTGATGCATGGGTCATGCGATACTTGAACTTCATAAAGGTCTGCAACGCTTGCTTCTTTGGGCCGCGCCGAAAGCAACACAAAGTCATCTGTGGCTCTTTCAATGCTTCATCTTTGTCTATAGTCATGCCTCTACCTTCTTCAAGAATCTCTGAGGCTGAAAATTCCTGAAACCACTTCCAACACAAGAACATGAACATACCCATTCCATTGTGACTGGAAAAATTCTAGTCTTGTTTAAAGACTGTGCATGCAATGTAGATGAACATATAGATTGAGTGTCAAACCGTTCATCAAACACACGCAAACAATGGGGTTGAATCTCGACTTTCTGATCTAAATCAATCAACTGTGGCAAATCACAATGGAAATGCCGATGCTTGATGCTCAATCTTTCTTGTCCTCTTTCTGATACTGTGTCATGCCAAGGAAGAGACATGGAATGTGAATTCCTTAAATGCAAACGTTTCATCTTTCCATGAGTAATCCGCATACATCCGTGCTCATTCATAAGTGAATCGTGCTCATCGTACAATATGTCATGCCTATGAAAAGGGATCACATAAGAACGCTGACTAAAATACAGGAAACGATCACGAATGAAACACTCGAACAATGCGTGCTGACTAATCATTAGAACACATAGTACTTTCTGTGAGGGTTCTTTGGACCTAGGCTCGAGAGCCAAGATCGGTTCTTTCTGGGAGGGTTCTTTGGACCTCGACTTGAAAGCCAAGATCGGTTCTTCCTGAGGGGGTTCTTTGGACCTTGACTCAAGAGCCAAGATCGGTTCTTCATGATTGATCAAATCTGCAATGAGGTTAGCTTCACTAGAAACAGTATCAACTAACCCATCATTCTTGTGAACAATCACATCGTGGTCATACAAATCATCATGCTCGTCAGAAATCACATCTTGATCATGCAAATCATCATGCTTGTCATTGTCATGCAATTCTTCATGCTTATCATCATGCAAATCCTATGTGTCAGGCTTTGGAGAAGAAGAGACTGAGAGAGTCTCCTTTTCCCGAATCTCTTGCATCTGTGCCTGAACTTGAGAAAAGAGTTGCAACATCTCTTTCATTCTTGCTTTGTTCTCGCGATCAAATTTTGCTTCTCTTTCGTCGCGCTCACGCGCTATGGCTGCCATCCTTTCTTGGTACTTACGATCAACTTCTACCATTCTTTCTATTGTTCTTGCTTCGCTTTCTAACTTCATGTCCATGATCATCTTGTCGAAAGCCTTCATAGGAGTTAGTGCAATCCTTGTCGTAGATGGAGAAGGGGGAGGGTCGGAAAAATCTCCTAGTGGCAAAAACTCTTCTATGGCGAGAGCGGTCTACTATTGATTGCACAAATCTCTACAATGCTTTGGACTTGCCGACGATGTCGACGACGATGAGGACGACGACGAGACAGGCTCAAATCTGCAAATCTTTGTCTGCTGAATTCTGACTCTATGTCGGTGACGATGTCGATGGCGACGATGCGACGACGACGCGCTGAAAACGCAGATGCTGAAATCTGCGTTTTCCGGGCTGAAACTGCAAACTGAAATGGATCTGACCCTACGGCGAGGATTTGCTGCGGGAAGGTGAGATCTGCGAGGTTCGGGGGTTCTAGTGCGGAGTCTAACTCCTGAAAACTGAAAATGCTGATGCTTCTTGGGTCCTTGTCGCGATGGAACTGCAAAACCCGGGGCTGATCTGCAACCAAAAATGCTAGGGCTGAAAACTATCTGCTGCGGAGAATCTGCTAACGCTAGGGTTGATTGTTCTGCGAGGGAAATCTGCTAACGCTAGGGCTGATCTGTTGTTCTTGTTGCAAAAACGCTAGGTCCTTGCTGTGGTCTTGCTGTCGCCGGCTGATCTTCAATGCAAAAACGCCAGCGGGCTGCTCTTGCTGAAAAACGCTGGGCTGTCTGTAGCAAAAACGCTAGGTCTTTGCTGAGGGGGGTCCTGTTGAGAAGTTGCCTGTTGAGCAAGTGCTCCTGCTACCTCTTCTGCCAGAAAGTGCTAGCGCTAGGTTTCTAGATATATAAATTTAGCAAAATTGCCCTACCTAGTTCCCAACGAAAGTCACTTAAAAATAATAAGTGAAACATGTCGAAAATAGGAAAAATAGGTTCTGTGCACTGTAAAAATGCTCCTGATGGGTTCTGATGAAAATCTGATGATCATGATGTGTACAACCAGAGGATATGCATCTAATCTAAGTGTCTGGACATGCACGGTCTGCGAACAGACTCACAAAAGTGCGAGATCACTTCCTATTCTAGACTGACTGAACTGAACTGAACCGAACCCAACCCTTGTCATGAAGTAGCTTGTCCACGTACACATAGGGTTAGATGTGCACGTGACAATCTAGTACACAAATACCTGCTCTGCCTGTGATTGCCAAAACACATGCTCGAATCATACATTGCGGAGCTCAAAATGCAATCACATGAGTCTCCCTAAGCATCAAACCACATAAGGCATACATCGTATCCTCCCACCTGTGAGGAAACTTGTAGCAAATACCACTCTCACATCCGAGAGAAAACCATGTGTGGAATCCTCGACACACAATAGACAACTGCAGCAAAAAATTCAACGGTCAGAATTTCAAAATTCTGATATGACCAGCGCGTCCGGAGCGTGCCAAAACCCCAAGGTAGACTCCTGGATCACATGTATCCGAGTCCGGGTGTGGGAGATATGCCAAAAACCTCCGTTTTCGACCCAAAAACGCAGCATGAACTACCAAAAGAGAGCTGAAAAATACAGCTCCTAAACCGTAGCTCGAATGAGGTTTCTAATGGCACGAATGGCTTCGAAAGGGGGGTAAAACCCCAAGACCCTTGCTAGAATTGCTCTCGGAAAGCTGAATTTGCCAATGCCGAAATAGGAACCATGTTTGCACTCTTGAGAGTGCACGCGCGCACGGAAACGACTTCAGGAATGAAACCACTCTGATACCAGTTGTGAGTGCGCGAATGCGGTGCGCGTGCGCGGAGAGTGCGAAGGGGAGAGAGGGAGAGAGAGAGCACGACACAGGATGTGGGGTGGAGCTCCCAAATCTCACTGTATGAGCACAATGTGAGGGTATGAGTGAGAGCTCCTTATTCTTTGTATGTATAAAGAAGAAGGAGATAAATGTGGGCGATCGGACACTGACCGGCGGACACGGGCAAAGCACGGTGAGGCACACCACCTTTACCTAACATGGGCCACCATCGGATGGTGTCCTGGCAGGAGGTAACTTTATCCTTTGTGAAAAACACAAGCCATGTGGATTTTGTCCACCCAAAAACGCAACTGCGAGGTGATGAAAACGCCGCTGTCCAGCGATTTTCAGCGTGCTCGTACACTCCCGGAATGGTCTGAAGCGCTGCAGAGGGTTTGGGGAGGGTGGGGAATCAATGGCACAGCCCCGGGTGGGCTGAAAGCAGAGAAAAAAGCAGTGGCATATGGCTGAAATGTGTAGCAAATGAAGAGGATACGGGCCGACAAGGCACCGATGCCGAGCCCTGTAGGAATAGCAAAGATCCAATGGGCAAGGCCTAGCACCCCAAACCTGTCCTGTGCTGAAAACGTAGAAGCAACCAAAAAACGCAGCTCCCCAAAACAAAACGCCAGGGGTAGACAAAAACGCTAATAGAAGAGGGCATTTCCAGCAAGGAAAAGGAGTGTAGAGGCTAGCGTTGGCAGCCAATAGTAAAAACGCAAGCAAGGCTAATGAGGTCTGGAAAAAACGCAGGTGGATGGAGGTCCTCCGCGATGAAAACGTAGCTATTCGATCGCGTGCCTGGTTGTTTGCAAAACGTTGGTAGATCTGCATAAAAACGTTGATGCTTGTTAGGTGCAACCGAATGAATGTTGTTCTTTGCTCAAGATGAGTGCTCCGAACTGTGCTCAAGGTTCCTTTTACTTAAGGAAGGAAGAGCCTTTCATTCCTTTAGTGAGAGAGTGCAATGGACACAAATAAAGTGAATGGACACTGTGAATGGAAGTGCATGAGACTGAGAGATAGAGAAGAGAATACGACACCAGAATGTCGTCAAACCCTCCTCCGAAGGCCCCACTCTCTATGGCGAGAGCGGTCTACTTATGATTGCACAAATCTCTACATTGGTTGGACTTGCCGACGATGTCGACGACGATGAGGACGACGACGAGACGGGCTGAAATATGAACGCGCTACTAGCTGAAATCTGCAAATCTTGTATCTGCTGAATTCTGACTCTATGTCGGTGATGATGTCGATGACGACGATACGACGACGCACTGAAAACGCAGATACTGAAATCTGCGTTTTCCAGGCTGAAACTGAGAACCTTGCGGGATCTGACCGTGCGGCGAGGATCTGCTGCGGGAAGGTGAGATCTACGAGGTTCGGAACTTCTTCTGCGAGTGCTGAAGGCTGAAAATTGAAAACACTGGTCCTATGGCTGATTCTGTCGCGATGATCTGCAAAAACGTTGAGGTTGATCTACAAACCAAAAACGCTAGGGCTGAAAATTGACCTTGCGGCGAAATCTACTAACGCTAGGAAATCTGTTGTGTTGCTGTGGGAATCTGCTAACGCTAGGGCTAATCTGTTGTCTACTGTCGCCGGGAATCTGCAATAGCAAAAACGCTGGCTGATCTTGTGCAAAAACGCTACGCCTTCTGTTGAGAGAAAAGGCCATAGTTGTCGCGGGGGTTGGTCTTGCTAAAAAGTTGCCTGTTGAGCAAGGTGCTCCTGCTGCCTCTTCTGCCAATTAGTGCTAGTCTAGATTTGCTTATATACAAACTTACTCAATTTGCCCTACCTACTTTCCAACAAAAGTCACTTAAAAATAATAAGTGAAAAATGTCAAAAATAGAAAAAATAAGCTAAATGCATTGGAAAATTCTCTTGAAGGATTCTGATGGATTCTGATGGGAATGCTTATGATCATGCTGTGTGCAACCAGAAGATATGCATCTACACTAAGTGTCTGGACATGCACGGTCTGCGAACAGACTCACAAAAGTGCCAGATCACTTCCTATTCTAGACTGACTTGATGGAACTGAACCTTGGTCATGCTGTAGCTTGTCCACGGACACATAGGGTTGGATGTGTCACGTGACATCCCCTCCTTTTCAAAGTGAGGTACTGGTACCGAACTATATGGCGTCGAGGGAGATCGCCAATAGCATCCAGCATCCTGGAAGGGACTCTTCGTCGTCCCACTCTGATGTGTGGATCATGCGATACTTGAACTTCATAAAAGTCTGCAACGCTTGCTTCTTTGGGCCGCACCGAATGCGATACGAAGTCTTTTAAGGCTCCTTCGATGCTTCAACTTCATCTAGTGCCATGCTTCTTTCTTCTTCAAGAATCTCCATGGCTAAAAATTCCTGAAACCATTTCCAACACAAAACCATGAACATACCTATTCCATGTAAAGTGATTGGAAAAAATCTCGTCTTCCTAAAAGACAATGCATGCAATGTAGATGAACAAAGAGACGGAGTGCCAAACCGTTCACCACACGCGCGCAAACAATGAGATCGAATTTTTCTCTTCTGGGCTAATTCAATCAACTGTGGCAATTCACAACGGAAATGCCCATGCTTGGTGCTCATACTTTCATGTGCTCTTTCTACAACTATGTCGTGCCAAGGCAGAGACATGGAATGTGACTTCCTTACATATATACTTTTCAGCTTTTCATGAACAATCCGCATACATTTGTGCTCATTCATGAGTGAAACGTGCTCAACGTACAATATGTCATGCCTAGGAAAGGGGATCACATAAAGACGCTGACTAAAATACAGGAAGCGATCACGAATAAAACACTCAAACAATGCGTGCATATCAATCATGCGAACACATAATACTTCCTGGGAGGTGTCACCTGACACATCCAACCCTATGTGTCCGTGGACAAGCTACACCATAACAAGGTTTCCGTCGGTCCAGTCAATCTAGATTAGAAGTGATCTGGCACTTTTGTGAGTCTATTCGTAGACCGTGCAGAATCCATTAGAATCAGTTAGGGGATTTTTCCAGTGCATTTAGCCTATTTTCCCTATTTTTGACATTTTTCACTCATTAATTTAAGTGACTTTCCAACAAAAGTAGGTAGGGCAATTTTGCTAAGTTTGTATATAAGCAAACCCAAGTTAGCACTCAATGGCAGAAGAGGCAGCAGGAGCTCCCCGCTCAACAGGCACCTTCTCAACAAGAACCCCTCAAGCACCCCCATAAGCCTAGCATTTTCTTCATCGCCAGACACCTCCCCTCTCTTCGCGTTTTTCAGCCTTGGTTGAACCGCCACAACAACCAGCCCCCAGCGTTTTCAAGATTGCCATCAAGGCTGCAGGAAAACAGCGTTTTCAGCCCTCTGTCGCATCAGACAATCAGTGTTTTCAGTCCTCCAGTGCAGCAGCAAAAACGCAGCCACATCTCTGCAGATACTGAGCGTTTTCAGCCTTGAATCACAGCAGCACCATCATCGTTTTTCAACATCAAAACAGCAGCGTTTTTCAGCCCTAAAAACGCAGCCAGACCTGCGTTTTCAGTCGCCCCAAAACAGCCCCAAGTTTGGCAGATTTTCAGCATATAGAAGATCACCGATTTCAGCCTGTAAGTCATCGTCGTCATCACCGACATAGTCACGAGTTGCATCAGTCCATGCATCATCATTGTACACCTTTGTGCAATCAATAGTAGACCACTCTCGCCGACGAGAGTGGGGCCTTCGGAGGAGGGTTTTACAACGTCTTTGGTGTCGTATCTCTCCTCTCTCTTTCTCTCAGTCTCATACACTCGCACGCACAATATCCACTCACTTTGTTCGTGATCATAGCACTCTCCATAAAGAACGGAAGGCTCTCCCTTCCATAAGAACTAAACGGAACCTTGAGCAAATATGGATCACTAATCTTGAGAAAATACAACATTCATTCCACTGCACCTTACATTGGTATTAGAGCTTTGGCAGTGTTCTGTATCACTCAAGGAAAGAACCACGAGAATCACAAGAATTTTTTTTGCTTGTTGCGGTCGCACGAACCCAAGTTCACTTGGGCGTGTCGATTCCTAATCGTGTTTTTTGAAGAGTGACAGGAATCCCAAGAAAGAAGGGCTTGTCCAGCCTCCCCTTGTGTCTCTTTTCACTCATGGAGAGCGGACCGTGCACTTAGCGGCTGGCCAATCGACGTGAGGTGGGAAAAAGCAACCTTGGTGTGAGCGCAAGGCCGCCAAGGGGTGCGCCCGCGAAAAAGAGTAGAACTCGGGTAAAGAGAAGATCCTTCTCAAACGCGATTTGCAAGCAAAAGAAAACCTCAAGAACCCAAGTTCCTCGTGAACTTAAGAACCAAAGATCATAGTGCATGGTCGTCACCCGAAGCGGAATGGATACTTCGCATACAGGTGATGAGCATGAGAGAGGCGACGAAGGATTCTCCCCACCAGGAGATTTTTCCAACCCTCCCCCTTCGCCATCTACGCCACGAGTTGGACCCACGTCTATGGAGGCGATGGTCAAGTCGATGCTGGACATGATGGCACAACAAAAAGAAACGAATCGAGTTGCGTTGGCACAACTCGCAAGCAAAGCAGAACAACAAGAAGCTAAGGACCGTGAGCGCGACGAAAGAAACGCAAAACTTGCCACAAAACAAGCAGCTAAGGACCGTGAGCGCGACGAAAGAAACGCAAGACTTGCCACAGAACAAGCAGCTAAGGACCGTGAGCGCGACGAAAGAAAAGTGAGACTTGCCGCACAACAAGAAGACAATCGCCTTGCTTTAGAACGCGAACGCAACGCACGGAAAGAAAGAAAAGAACTAAGAAAGGAGGAAGCAGCAGCACGCAGCGCGGCCTTGGAGATCGAGCGAGAGGCTCAAAGAGAACTACGAACTCAAGAATTGGTTCAACAGGTACGTGCCTCAAAATCCGAACCACCCAAAGATCGTGGAAGTTCATCAAGTGGCGCAAGCCACGATGCGGATTCCAACCACCCGATCACAAAGAAGTTGACTTTCAGTAAGTATGACGGTAAGATGGATGCTACGGTTATTCATTCTTGGTTGCATCAATTTAATGCTTATTTTGTGACAACTAAGAAAACAGGAAATAGCAAAGTTTTGAAGGCAGCTATGTACCTTGCCGGGGATGCCATAAATTGGTACCACGCATGGCAAGAGGCACAGCTAGCCGCGCACCTAGAGGAAGCCGACGAATTCACGCCCCTCTCTTTCAGTTGGGCTGATTTCCAAAACAAGCTCAAGGCACGGTTTATGCCACCTCAGTACCTTGCACGATTGAAGGACGATTGGCGTGCTCTCAAGCAAAATGGTATGCCGGTTATGTCTTTCAAGTTTCTCTAATCGTGTTTTGCAGCTCGGCACTCAATTACGCAAATCGGATTCGGAGCGCAAGGAGGCATTTCTTTACGGATTGGACGAGTATATCAAATATGATGTCGAGGTACTAGATCCAATCGATCTCAACAAAGCGGTAGCGATTGCTCTCGCACACGAGATGAAGCACAACAAAGGAAAGCCTAAGGAAAACAAGACTTCTCAAGGAACCCCGCAGAATTCTCAGAACACACAGAATGGTAAGAACGGTAAGAATGGAAAGAATGGTAATTCTTCTAGCCCTTCTTCCTCTAATTTCTCGGAAAAGAACTCTAACAATGAATCTAAGGGTAAAGCTAAAGCACCTGCAAAACCTAAGCTGACCCCTGATGAAAAAGCTTCACAAGGAATTGTAGGAGGATACATCACGGCTGAAGAACAAGTGATTTATGCTAAAGAAGGTAGATGTTTTCAATGTCACGTCAAGGGTCACATTAAGGCGGCTTGTCCTAAGACAGTCCCACCTAAAGAACAAAAGGCACCCACAACAACCACAAGCACTATCACAAACCAACCTGTATATTCTCCTGACTCTGACACACACATGGATGAGTCTCTCATGAAGTGTTATGGTCATGTAAAAGGTCAGCGTTTTATCATATTGTCTGATCCAAGCAGTATGCATGATGCGATTAGTCCCCCTCTTGTTGAGAGAGCCCGCCTTGAGGTTAATCAGAAATCTCCTCTCGAGGTTTCTGTCTTCGCTCCTGGTATGGACTCTCTCATCACGAAGGAGTGCCTTGATGTGATGTTTACCGTTCAACAAGCTTCGTTTCGTAGGAAATTTCTTGTGTCTCCTCTCTCAGGATGTGATATGATTTTTGGCATAGATGGTTTCGTGAACTGAACCCTCTCATTGATTTTGAGGCATAGATGGTTTCGTGAACTGAACCCTCTCATTGATTTTGAGGCTAACACTCTCACTCTACATGCCAAAACTGATTCCCCCCTCATCATTTGTGTTGAGGAGGGCTTGCATTCTTTACCTCTCATCTCTCATGTGCAGGTAAAGCGTGAATTACGACGAAGAGCACAAGCGGCATTCATCTATGCTGCTCCAGTTTCCCAGAGCATTCAGGCTCCAGCTAAGTATTCGGAGTTGTTTACGAAGTTTAAACATCTCTTTTTGCAGGATGATCTTCCGCCTCGTCTCCCACCCGAGCGGCCGGAGGACCATCGCATCGAGCTTATGGAGGGAGCACAGCCTGTCAATCAGGCTCCATGACCGTTTGAATAAGACACAAGAGGAAGAGTTAGAGCGACAACTCACGGAGTTGGTGGCTAGAGGATTCATACGTCCTAGTGTAAGTCCTTTTGTTGCTCCTATTTTGTTTGTTCGCAAGAAGGATAGTTCGTCTCGTTTGTGTGTTGATTACAGGGCATTAAACAAGATGACCGTCAAGAACAAGTTTCCGATGCCTCACATTGAGTATATCCTTGATAGGCTCAATGGGGCAAAGGTTTTCAGCAAAGTCGATCTCAAAAGTGGATACCATCAGGTACAAGTATTCAAAGACGACATTTTCAAGACCGCTTTTCGCACCGAGCGAGGGCAATGAGAGTATATTGTTATGCCTTTTGGATTGACAGGTGCAGAGGGTACGTTCAATCGTCTCATGGTAGGTCGTTTCGGCGATATGGTCAGTGTATGTGTGTTCATCTTTTTAGATGATATTCTCATTTTTTCTGCATCGTGGGAACAACATGAAAGAGATGTTGAAAGGGTACTAACTCGTTTGGATGAGTGTCAGTTGTACATTGCAGCTAAGAAGTCTAAATTTTTTCTTACTGAAGTCACTTATCTGGGTTATATCATTTCTGCAAAAGGCATCAAGGTAGACCCCGCGAAGGTGGAACAGGTTCGTAATTGGGATTTGCCCAAAACTGCATATGATATGCGTTCTTTTCTTGGTTTATGTCAAGCATATAGTTCGCACATAGAGAATTTTGCACGCATTGTTGCACCTATGGCTGATGTTTTGAAAGGGGTAAAGACTCGCCGTCAGCGCGTAGACTTGCCCGAGGCAGCCATTGAGGCGTTTACAGCTCTCAAGGTTGCGGTGACAGAAGCACCATTTCTTATCCTTGCCTCTTGGGATGATCCCTTTGAGGTATGGACGGATGCGAGCAATGTCGCCATAGGCGCTATGCTTCAGCAGCATGGTCGTCCTGTAGCTTTCCTTAGCCGGAAGCTCAATAGTGCGGAAAAGAATTATTCAGTTTATAATAAAGGACTTTTGTCTGTCATTCACTCTCTTAAGCATTGGAAGCATTTTTTGTATGGTAGAGAGTTTACAGTCCGCACAGATCATCAAGCCCTCAAATGGCTCCAGTCTATGCCTAGTGCACATTGGAGTGATCGCCAAGCGTGGTGGTCACAATTTTTTGAGCAATTTGGAGGTTTGATTGAGTATGTGCCTGGAAAAGCTAACCCTGCTGCAGATGCTTTGGGTCGCAAAGGACAGAATTTGGTTCTCACATTTTCTATTCAGGGTGAGTCTTTTGACAGCATGAAGAATCAGTATGCGGATTCCGAGTTTGGTAAGTATTGGTTGCGGGCTCTTGCTTTCCAAGGGCCCACCAACTATCTCATTCGTGACGGATTGTTATTTTTTCGTCAACGTTTATGTGTGTTGTCCTCTCTCAGGCCAACCATATTGCATGATGCACATGATTCTCTCACGGGTGGGCACAGGGGAATGAACACCACATTGGAAAAAATTGAACAATTTTTTTATTGGCCTAAAATGCGGAAAGATGTGTTTCGTTATGTCACATAGTGCACTATATGTCAAAAAGTAAAAGCTCCTCGAGGTAAGCAGCAAGGCCTTTTGCTTCCGCTGCCTATTCCCGATGGACCTTTTCAAGATATTTCTATGGATTTTGTGACTAACCTACCACCAAGTTTGCATTCAAAGAACACTCAATATTTAACAATCGTTGATCGTTTCAGCAAATTTTGCATGTTGATTCCTTGTAAAGCCATAGTTACTGCACAAGATGTAGCACGATTGTTCATTAAGCATTGGTACCCCCTCTATGGTTTGCCAAAGTCAATTGTTTCAAATAGGGATGTTAAGTTCACGTCCAATTTTTGGCGCGTACTCTTTGAAAATTTTGGCACTAAGTTGAATTTTTCATCGGCTTTTCATCCACACTCAGATGGTCAAACAGAAATTTACAATCGATTGGCTTTTGATGTTTTAAAGTCATATGTGCATGATCAGCAGTCTCAGTGGGAGCTCTATCTTCCATTGGTACAGGCTATTTTAAATGACTCTTTTTCTTCTGCAATTGGTCGAACTCCGTATGAGGCAGCTTTTGGCCATCCGTTCCAGTCACTTTTGACTCGCTCGGTCAGTCAAATGCTTGATGCCAATGCTGAAAGTCAGTCATTGGATGAGATTTCTGAGAGTGTGAAGCTTCGGCTAAGCAAGGCTCAGGAATCTTATTCACGGCAAGCTAATAAGCATCGTCATGATGTTTCGATCAAGGAAGGGGATTCGGTATATCTAAGAATCATGAAACAACGTCTTAAGCAAGTTGGAAAGAAATGTCCTAAGTTGTCTTTTCGTATGTATGGTCCATTTCCAGTCATTAAAAAGACAAATGAGGTTTCAATGAAATTGCAGTTGCCTAACTCATGGTCAATGCACAACGTTTTCCATGTTTCTTGGTTAAAAGTGTTTCAGGGAACACCTCCAAAGGACATTTCGGAAGAAGAAGAACCGGAGATCATCGATGAAGCTGAAGTTATGGAGTCGGAGCAGGTATTGTTGCATCAGTTTCGCCATAGTTCGGAGGCAAGTGCGACAATATTTTTTGAAGTTCAAGGATCGAGGAACCCATGAAGCGGTATGGGTAGACGAAGAGTTCTTCAAGGATTATCCAGAGTTGTTGGCAAACTACAAGGAAGCCATGCAGCTCGGTACCAGTACCTCACTTTAAAAAGGAGGGGATGTCACGTGACACATCCAACCCTATGTGTCCGTGGAGAAGCTACAACATAACAGGGTTTCCGTCAGTCCAGTCAGTCTAGATTAGAAGTGATTTGGCACTTTTGTGAGTCTATTCGTAGACCGTGCATGCCCAGTCACTTGGTATAGATGCATATCCTCTGGTTGCACACAGCATGATCATCAATATTCCCATCAGAATCCATTAGAATCAGTTAGGGGATTTTTCCAGTGCATTTAGCCTATTTTCCCTATTTTTGACATTTTTCACTTATTAATTTAAGTGACTTTCCAACAAGAGTAGGTAGGGCAATTTTGCTAAGTTTGTATATAAGCAAACCCAAGTTAGCACTCAATGGCAGAAGAGGCAGTAGGAGCTCCCCGCTCAACAGGCACCTTCTCAGCAAGAACCCCTCAAGCACCCCCATAAGCCTAGCGTTTTCTTCATCGCCAGAGACCTCCCCTCTCTTGGCATTTTTCAGCCTTGGTTGAACCGCCACAGCAACCAGCCCCCAGCGTTTTCAAGATCGCCATCAAGGCTGCAGGAAAACAGTGTTTTCAGCCCTTTGTCGCATCAGACAATCAGCGTTTTCAGTCCTCAAGTGCAGCAGCAAAAACGCAGCCACATCTCTGTAGATACTGAGCGTTTTCAGCCTTGAATCACAGCAGCACCATCAACATTTTTCAACATCAAAACGGCAACGTTTTTCAGCCCTAAAAACGCAGCCAGACCTGCGTTTTCAGTCGCCCCAACACAGCCCCAAGTTTAGCAGATTTTCAACAGATAGAAGATCATCGATTTCAGCCCGTAAGTCATCGTCGTCGTCAACCGACATAGTCACGAGTTGCATCAGTCCATGCATCATCATTGTACACCTTTGTGCAATCAATAGTAGACTACTCTCGCCGACGAGAGTGGGGCCTTCGGAGGAGGGTTTTACAACGTCTCTGGTGTCGTATCTCTCTTCTCTCTTTCTCTCAGTCTCATTCACTCGCACACACAATATCCACTCACTTTGTTCGTGATCATAGCACTCTCCATAAAGAACAGAAGGCTCTCCCTTCCATAAGAACTAAAAGGAACCTTGAGCAAATATGGATCACTAATCTTGAGAAAATACAACATTCATTCCGCTGCACCTTACAGGGGGGTTCTTTGGACCTAGGCTCGAGAGCCAAGATCGGTTCTTCGTGAGGGGGTTCTTTGGACCTCGACTCGAGAGCCAAGATCGATCCTTCGTGATTGATCGAATCTGCAACGAGATTAGCTTCGCTAGAAAAAGTATCAACTAACACATCATCCTTCTTGTGAACAATCACATCTTCTTCATGCAACTCATCATGCTTGTGAGAAATCACATCTTGATCATGCAAACCATCATGCTTGTCATTGTCATCCAAATCATCATGCAAATCATTGTCATTCAATTCATCATGCTTCTCATAATTTGCAACGAGATTAGCTTCGCTAGAAAAAGTATCAACTAACACATCATCCTTCTTGTGAACAATCACATCTTCTTCATGCAACTCATCATGCTTGTGAGAAATCACATCTTGATCGTGCAAATCATCATGCTTGTCATTGTCATCCAAATCATCATGCAAATCATTGTCATTCAATTCATCATGCTTCTCATAATCATGCAAATCCTGTGTGTCATGCTTGCGAGACGAAGAGACTGAGAGAGTCTCCTTTCCCCAAATCTCTTGCATCTGTGCCTGAACTTGAGAAAAGAGTCGCCAGAACTCTTTCCTGTGTCGGTCGCTCTGTTCTTGTCTTGCTTTGGCTGCCTTTCTTTCTGCGTCTCTTTCTACTTCTCTTTCTGCGTGTCTGCGTTCCATTTCTGCCATTCTTTCTGCATTTCTTGCTTCGCATTCTAACTTCTTTTTCATAAACATCTGGTCCAAAGCCTCCATAGGAGTTAGTGCAATCCTTAACATAGATGGGGAAGGGGGAGGGTCAGAAAAAGCTCTTGGTGGGGAGAATTCTTCTTCACCTCTCTCATGCTCATCACCTCCAAGCGAAGTATCGATGCCGCTTCGAGTGATGACCATCCACTGAAGTCGTGGGTTCTTGTAGTCTTGGGTTCTTAAGTTCACAAGGAACTTGGGTTCTTGGGGGTCTTGGTTCTTGGGGTTCTTGAGTTCTTGAGGTTCTTCTTTCGCTTGCAATCTGTGTTAGAGAAGGATCTTCTCTTCACCCGAGTTCGGCTTGATGAGCGCGCAGCGGTGTGTGCAAGTGATAGAGCACGCGAAGATGTGCAGGCCTTGAGGCTTGAAGTGGAGACACTGTGCTGCAGAAGGGAAGCGCTATCAGAACGAAGAGGGAGAGAGAGAGAGCTCACGTTTTTGGGAAAAACTCAATGAGTGAGTTTTGGGTTTTCCCACTTTTATTATAAGTGACCTTTAAAAAATGTGTCTAGGTTCCTGGACAAAGTATAAAAATGTACAAAAAGGGGTTATTTAAGCCTTTAACCCAACACGGCTCTTTTCTGCGGGCGCACCCCTTGGCGGCCTTGCGCTCACACCAAGGTTGATTTTTCCCACCTCACGTCGATTGGCCGGCCGCTAAGTGCACAGTCCGCTCTCAATGAGTGAAAAGAGGCACAAGGGGAGGCTGGACAAGCCCTTCTTTCTTGGGATTCCTGTCACTCTTCAAAAACACGATTAGAAATCGGCAGGCCCAAGTGAACTTGGGTTCGTGCGACCGCAACAAGCAAAAAAAAATCTTGTGGTTCTTTCCTTGAGTGATACAGAACACTGCCAAAGCTCTGATACCAATGTAAGGTGCAACGGAATGAATGTTGTTCTTTGCTCAAGATGAGTGCTCCGAACTGTGCTCAAGGCTCCTTTTACTTAAGGAAGGAAGAGCCTTCCGTTCCTTTAGTGAGAGAGTGCAATGGACACAAACAAAGTGAATGGGCACTGTGAATGGAAGTGCATGAGACTGAGAGATAGAGAAGAGAATACAACACCAGAATGTTGTCAAACCCTCCTCCGAAGGCCCCACTCTCTATGGCGAGAGCGGTCTACTTATGATTGCACAAATCTCTACAATGCTTGGACTTGCCGACGATGTCGACGACAATGAGGACGACGACGAGACGGGCTGAAATCTGAAAACGCTACTGGCTGAAATCTACAAATCTTGTATCTGCTGAATTCTGACTCTATGTCGGTGACGATGTCGATGACGACGGTACAACGACGACGCGCTGAAAACGCAGACGCTGAAATCTGCGTTTTCCGGGCTGAAACTGGGAACCTTGCGGGATCTGACCGTGCGGCGAGGATCTACTGCCGGAAGGTGAGATCTACGAGGTTCGGAACTTCTTCTGCTAGTGCTAAAGGTTGCAACTGAAAACGCTCTCAACCTCGACACGTCAGATCACTTGCTTACACACGAGCATCTACATGGACTTAGGGAGAAGATCTTGGATCTCTTCTTGGACAGGTTCATTGCTTGGATCTACAAACTGGAGTGGGACTTCAGTGCTTTGGACTCTCTTGGAGAGTTTACCCGCGAGATGTGGGAGATCAGGCATCCCTTAACTACATCCAGAGTCACCCGGAGCTTGGCTTGGATGGTAGTGCAATTGCTCTTCTACACTCCTGATCATTTGGATTGCTACCTTCAGAGTTGCTTACAGCAGACTTATCCCCCGACCTGGGCAGTAGGCCACTCCCAACTCATTCACATTGAGAGCCACACCGAGTTGCGGTTGGTGGCGTTGTTGGCGCGGATAGTAGGTATAGGCATGTGCATAAGCGGATTGAAACTCCTCCAAACTGGTGAATACTACGGATGTAGGTCTGTTGCGATGTAAACACCGACCACACAAGCTACTAGGTAGGCTTACTGATGTCACAGATTACCAGCCTTGGTGCTGACTCTGCCTTGCGAGCAAGTACTACCACTCTAATAGTCATGTCGTGAAAACATTGCGGGTGAAGTTGAAAGGTAAGGGTGCTCGGAGGTATTTCCAAGGGTTGCTTGTCGACGGAAGTAAATGCACGCTACATGCGAATGCGAATGCAGAAGAGGGTTAGGGATCTTGTCTCCAACTCCTTCCATATCCGCATAAGAGGCAAGTAGATCCTGGTACTCGAGATCTGGGTTTTCGTGTATCATGTCAATCTTCCTTCAAAGACATGGCAATGAAGATGGGAGCTAATAAGTCCATGATCGGGACTCCAAGATTCTTTCGGGGAGAAAAAACCAGGAGAGGTTCTTTGAGTTCGTGGTGGTTCTTAGGTCCTTGGGTTCTTGGGGTTCTTGGTTCTCGATGGTTCTTGATGGTTCTTTGGTTCTTCGTGGGGTCTTTGGTTCTTGATGGTTCTTCCCTCGAGTTCTCGAAGCTGAAGCACACACATAGCTCTGATACCAATGTCAGGTGTAGCGGAAGTGTTTAAGGATTTATGTCGGATCTAGTACTCCGCACAAACACAAGGGACACTTTACTTCGCTTGACGGAACCAAACTGAACTGAATGAAAAGAGAGACATGAGAGAGTGAGAGAGAGTTGACACCGGATGTTGGGTCCCAAACCCTCAAGACCCCCTTGCTCTGTTGCAAGAGCAAGTACTTTCTTTATTCTTGCACAATGCTGATACAATGACTAAATGTTGAGATGCTAATGCTAATGGGTACTGATGCTGGGTACAGAAGGGTACAGCAAGTACTGAGGTGCTAAAGGTACTGAGGTACTGCGGGGTGTTGCTGGGTTCTATGTCGACGACAATGAAGACGGCGACGAGGTATTGTAGGGTCTATGGATCCTTACGTCGAGCCAAGGCACAAGGGGTACTAGGTGCTGGGATACTCTGTCGACGACGGTGACGACAACGACGACGCTAAGGCTGAATGCGGAATCTGCTAGCCATGTCGATGGCAAGGGATCTGCAACCACGACGAGGCTAGACTCAAATCTGTTGGCGCTTCAAGATGAAAACGCTGGCTGTCTTGGGCTGAAAACGCTGACTAGGCTGAAAACAATGCTCAGGCTGGCTGAAAAACACTGGTCTTCAAGGGCTGAAAACGCTGATGGAGAAAAGGGGTTGAAAACGCTGGTGTTGGCCTGCTTTCACGAGTCTGTAGGCTCTTTTGCTGTTGCTCCTCTTCTACCAAGTGCTAGCGCCCAAAGGCTCCTTATATAGGAGGCAAAGGCTGGGTCGAGCAAGTACAATTGCAGCCCCACGACCATGCTAATAAAATGCTAAAAATGAGTTATTAAAAAATAGCATGATAAGAGGTGGTTCACACGCGGCAAATTACCTACATGCTGAAATGTTGTCCTATGCAAGAGCGGGTATGCAACTATGATCGGCCTGGACATGCACGTCCTGATAGAGGCTCACAAAGGTGGCAGGCTAGGTCCTAAGCTAATGAATCATGCTAGACTGTAGCAGAAGCATGTCCACGTAGCGCAAGTGAAGTGCACACGTGACAGTAATCTGCTAGGGTTTCCGTGGCAAGCATTTCAGGATTACCCACTCTGCCAGAAGCTGTACTCCGAAGGAAGATGTCAGAAGGCATATAACTTCGGGCAAAAAAAATTCTTGAAAGCTTGCCAAGTCCTTGGAATGTGCGGCTTGGTAGCTATAGACTTCCACACTTCATGGCACTGCCTTTGAGAAAAACGGTGGCTCGAAAAAAAAAAGTTTTGATCCTTAGTGCAAGTGATCTTTATGGCTTATGCCTTGTAAGACAAAGCGATGAAGACGGGATCGGGACACGAAGATTCTTTAATAACATTTTCGGCGGAACTTAGAAGCGCATCTTGCTCTGTTTTCTTTTTGGTAGGACCGGTACGCTTTCAGAAAAGCACACGCATGAAGCCCGGATGCCACTGTCACAAGACGGACACCACGTGCCAACAAAAAAGAACAGACTGAACAACTTTAAGTACTTCAAATAACAAATGAACTGAAAGAGATGCACGACACAAGACGGGGAGTGGCAAAATTCCACCCCAAGAGAGCACTGGAACCAAACCTTGGCGCCCCTTTCGGTATTTCTTTATATTGCTTGAACTCAGTACATTGTCGGTACTCCATCCTCTGCACCTTCACGCTGAAGCATGGCAGAGAATGAGCCCTTGGCTCAAATTTAAAGGCCCTTGGCCTCTCAAAAGCATGAAAAGCTTCAAACTCAAAATCATCTAGCCCAAAAAGCACTAGCGCCAAAAGCTGTCAACGCGTTTTGTAAAAAAGTAAAATCCGTACAAGTGCCACGTCAGCACAGCCAACATGAATTGCGGAATTCTATCCATACAGGTGCCACATCATCAACTCTCCACGCAAGAGATTGTGTGTGTGTGTGTGTGCACAGTCTTGCTTTATTTTAATGCCTTAGGTCCCCTGGGCCCCATCTGACGAGGTCCCATAAGTTGGTGGAAACTCTTCTTTAAAAATAGGCCACTCGACAAGACTTTGCAAGTTGGTAAAACTTATTGTGCCCCTTCTACTTCTGTTGCTGCTTCTTCTTAGGGTTTAGGCCCCTCGGCCGGAATTTGCAGGTTGGCTCCGTTCTTCAATGTCTTGACACGTCAGCAATTTGTGACACTGTGCCCAAGCCGGACATGGAAGGCCATCCGCTTCTAACCCTACTAACTTACATTCTTTCCTTATCTCAATACAAGAGAATAACGGAGCTACTGCAAGGAGCAAAGTCCCAATGTGAAGGCACCATATTGGAACTGTGTCAAATCTTGTTGCATTTGTAGTGTGCGACACCTATGATGACTTAACTTCTTGTTTGGTGAAGTCACAAGGCTCCTTTCAAATTGAAGAAAGCTTCAAGCTTGATGTCAAAAGGTCAATGCTTTTACATAGTCCTTAGGCTCAAATTCTCAAAAATCCACTTCATGAACACCTGCTCCCCACTTGCACTGGGTCTTTTGAATGTTTTTCTGGTATATCTTGCACCAATGATACTCTCTCTCTCTCTCTCTCTCTCTCTCTCTCTCTCTCTCTCTCTCTCTCTCTCTCTCTCTCTCTCTCTCATCCAGGAAGTCTCTCCACCTTTGAGATTTCATCCCTGGAGCATAATCATTATCTCATCCACACAAGGTAGAAACCCCCAAGATAAGGTGAAAAGCATACCATTGTGACGATTCCCTTGCGAAAGTTACTACGAGAGATGGCTTGATCGATGGTGTCCCGTGTAGCTGTCCGAAGAGAAGATCCGGAGAAGGATCCATGAAGGCTTCCTGTAAGGTAAGAACACTTAAAATCTGTCCGCAGGTCGATGCCCTTCTTCCTAGAGTTTGACGCTCGGCATGCAGTTGCGGAGCTTGAAGCTTGCGAGCACAGCTCTCTTCTGCTAGAGCTACTGCTTGATACTGGCGAGACGCGCGAGAGCAGCCCCGAGGCTACACCTTCCATTGAAAAGAAACGTTGCTGTAAAATGGAAGGAGAGTGTCTTAATTGCGGCCAAGGCGTTGAGTTCAAGACCCCACCCCCCACAACACTCAACACTCAAAACTCAATCCCACGGATGGGATCTACGGTTGTCGAGCCACACACTGATCTCGAGGAACATGGACAGTCCCAAAAAAAAAATCTGCAGAATTCGACTTTCAAACTTGAGTCCCTGCAGTCCAAGGCATGTGTGCTAACCATGCACACACTTATAGTTCATTGCAATGCATGTGTGTTTACTTTTACTTATGCTTGTTTGAGTTTACTTTCTCGCTGTACGAGTTTACTTTTTCCAGATTGGACGACGATGTGTGTCTCTATTTTTGTGCCTAGACTTCTCCTCCATGGATCCCATCACCGAGGGTTCATTTAAGACGCCATGCTCTTTAGTGATGAGGCCCAACCCCCCCCCCCCCCCCCCCCCCCCCCCCCCGTCACTATCTCACATTGGTCAGAGCCGGAGGGAATCTATGGCCCAGGTTGAGGGGGGATGTGCAGTATTGATCTCACCCCTACTTCACCGGCCTTGAGGGGCATGGGTTGAACCTGAGACCTCCCAATTGCCACACAAAAGCCCTATTGCCACACTAGCGCACGTCGATGCCCATGTCAGTACGGCAGACCATAACCCCCTAGTTTACCCACCTCTAGTTCACCTTAGTTCACCCTTCCCCTAGTTTACGCACCCCTAGTTCACCTTAGTTCACCATTCCCCTAGTTTACCCACCCCTGGTTCACCCTAGTTTACCCCTAGTTCACTGGGCGATCAAACGATAGACACCAAAGCCACTCTCGTGCCCCTAAATTTGGGCCTTAGATCCCCTCTGGGCTAGCCCCCGTGTGATATAGTGACAAGTGCCCTCCCCCCCCAAAAAAAGGTTAAAACTGAGAGGAGAATTTTTAAGGTCATAAGAGGAAAATGGGATAATCGTCTACCACACTAGGGTGATCATAATTTTATTCCATTCTCCACTCCATAAAGGAGTAGTACTGATGGAATTTTCTTTACTAACAAGAATATCGCGCCAATATTGTTGGAGTGTTGTTGGATTGAGGACTCTTGAGCATGTAGAAAAAATACAGTTGAAGCAGAAAATAAATTTCTCACACATCAGCATATGGATGGAAAAGCACAGAGCCCATTGCAAGATGGTGATGAGAGAGATCATATGAAGCTGACACCTATTCTCCATAGGTTGAAACGGCCCCTAAAATTTATCACACGTCAACACAAGGAAGGTAAACAATCCGAGCAAGATAGTATTGATACCTCAGCTTGGAGAAGGAAAATGCTCATAGGAGGTTGTCCCATCTCTCCCAGATCATTGACGAGTGAGAAAGTTCATTGATTGACCTATCCAATCATTTGCACTCCCACTTGGCTCCCAACTAACATCGGTCTCCACGGGTCACACAAATTACAGGGAAAGGTCAACTAATGACCTTTCCAATTAGATTTATGTTTAGGTTCAATATCAAGACCTTCATAAACTATGATGTGCTTTTTATATGGTAGTATATTATGGATTATAAAATCAAGTATAAATAGTGAATAGAAGCTCGTCAAGTGTACATGCTAAGATCCCCACTTGTTCATCTTTGTATAGTGAGTTTCACACACTACATAGTTCCAACAAAAAGGTTGGAGTGGAGAGCAGTCTACATATCATCAAGTTTGACATGGTACTAGAGTTGCATGGTCATTGATCGTGGGAGGAGAGTAGCCACATGCGTTGAGGAGGAGAAGGAAAAGAGGCTAAGTGCATCGGCATTTTGGGTGGCATTTTGACCAACAACGAACCGACAACATTTATGGGCTCCATTGGCCTTTTGCCATTGGTGTTTTAAAATGCAGCCACTAGGGGAGGCTCCATCGACATTGACTTTTTAGTAGCGTATATGCAACGATCTATAAGTGTTTTGAAATGTTGAACCACTCTCTACAATGGAAATGAATTGGAATAATTCTAGGGATTTGCAAACACACAACGTCTTGAAATGATGTGGTTGCGGCTAGGGGTCTATGTAGGTGAAGCAAGTCAATGGGCTGCGTTCTCAGAAGCGTTTTGAAACACCTATACAAGCAAAGGCACCGGAAGCATGTTGCAGCATTTTCTTACTTTCAAGCCCACGAAAATTGTGTTTTGAGACACTTTCAACAATGGCAACATGGATGGACACAATGAAAATGGTTGTGGTCAATTTGCACTACCCTCTAAGGCAATGTTTTGAAAGGCTACCCAAGGAGAAGGGATTTTTTAGCTTGGTGGATGGCAAGGTGATTGAAGACCCGATTGAGGTCATGGAGCTAAGTGCATGCATGTGGACGTTTGGCTTCTACGGTGACCAATTTTGAACAACACTTGTATGGAAAGTGACTCAACTAGTGCTTAGTTAGCTGCCTTGGTACCCCCACAAGTTCAGTAAGCCATTTTTATAACTATGAGAAGAGGCTTTCTTTGGCTTGGGAATGTAGAGCCAAAGGAAAATGGAAGAGCTCGCAAGATGACAAAGGCAAAGGCAAGCTTGACGAGGACATCAGAGAAAATACAACCACCATGGAAGATGGCATGGCTCATGTGGCGACAGCCACACTGGCCTTGGCTCCAGTTTTCTAGCCCCATGGAGGTTTTCGCCACAAGCTTCAGCTAGAGAGAGGCTTGTGAGCGATAGAGAGGGGGAAAAGGAGCTCCCTATACATTATATGGACCCATGTGTTGGAGTTCAAGTTATTATGTTTGAACTTATGAGTCAAAGTTCAAGGCAAATGCAACTGGCAAGGACTTATATAAAACACTATGGATATGCACACGATTCATTATTGTTGGCCATATTATGGATAGGATACGTTCCAAAAGTTCATTGTCTTGGAAAGTTTATACATGATGTGTTCACAGTTCACGAATGGGGATTTCGAGTGTAGTGTGGTCTATGTTTTAATTTTCTATAAGGAAACAAGTGCTCAAGATGGCATTCTTTTCAGGTGACACTTGGTGGTTGTTGCAAATCCAAGGTGTATCATGTGGAAGGGCCCTTTGATGGGTTGTCCATGGTAGCTTCTTCATTGACTTGGTCTTCCTACATATGTCCGTTGTGAGTTGCAGAGAGGGTGTTAAAGCTCAAGCATCTAAAGTGAATGGCCCTATGTGCTCCTAGTTAATTATTTGTCTTTAGGTATTTATTTTACATATTTGACATGATTCTGGGCAGGGCAATTTGTTGAGAGGGGTATATAAGGCCCCTAGGTTAGTATATAAATGCATCACGAGCCCACAATGTATAATCAATTAATTCATTGCCTACTTGGTTGGTTCAACAAAAACTCTCTCTCTTTCTCTCTCTCATGCATTCTCTTCCAAGCTCTAGGCTTCTGCATCCTCGACTTTGATAATAATATCTCCCATGCAATGTTTGGAAATGGAGTGTTGTATAATGTAAATTGGGCTTGTGAGGAGTCAAGTTGTAAGAGCTATTCAATTAGTCAATTCTAGGTTATTAGTTATATGATTAGAGTGCTCATTAGTTTTGGGTGCTATGCAATTAGTGAATGCTAAGTGATTAGTTATTATAAGATTAGAGTGCTCATTATTTTGGGTGCTCATACAATCTTTATGCAACCCTAAGTGTAAAAGATACTTTGTAAGATTTGGACTCACCTTTGGAGAAGAAGTAAGATTGGAGCTTGACTATGGTGTCTCTCTCCTTCTTCTTCACCAAGCAACTTACGGGCTTCCTTGATCATCGTATATCATTCTCCTCTTGTTCAAAGTATCAATGAAAAATCAATACAGATATATTGCAAAGGAAAGGAGTGGAATCCATAGGGCTTTTGACTATAAAATCCTTGTGAGATCTTAGGAAAATTTTATGTGCACTTATACAATGGCATTCATCTTTTGGCACTTTTTTAGCTATGAGTGCATGTCCTTGTATGCCTCATTTTCCTTCAACATGTGGTTTCTCTCTCTATTGTAGTCATTTGTTCCTAGAAAAATGTGTACCCTTACAGGATTCCTTAGGCACTTATGGACGTAGCGTCAACCTTTTGGAACCGTAAAGTCTTGTGGTGCACCTTTATATCATTGTCTAGCCCTTGTCTTTCCACGCTATCTTATTTCTTTTACTAGAATGACAATTCTATGAGAGATAATTTAAGTAGAACAAAAGTTAACTTTTGTGACACTACCTCACCTTTGAAAATCATAGTTGGCCTATGTTCTTAATAGTGGAGGATTTTTGAGGCACTTCTTAAGGTAGTATCATCTGTGTTGGCACCCTATAGTTTTGTGACGCACGTTTTTTGCCATCATTATAACTCTGGCCCTATTTCTCTTTTAATTTTTTCCAAAGAGAAAGTCATTTAAGTAGACCAAGAGCTAAACATTATCTTACTTGGACAATCATTGTCATCTTTAACTTCTCATAGGCACATTTAGAGGTATCATGATCCTTATAAACACCCTAAGGTCCTAAGATGCACCCTTTTTGCCATCTTTATAACCTCGTCCCTTTTATTCTTGTTATATTCTTCCTTTAGAATGGCTAATTCTAGAGAGAGAATTATTTAAGGAGGACAAAATTCATTACCTCACACTTATAATCATAGTTATCCTTGATTATGCTTCTTATGAGGAGGGATTACTCTTTGGTTTATTGGAATTTTGCATCCCTTTTTTTCGCTTGACACCATTCCACAACAGATGACCAAGCTATTCAGTGCTTGGGAGCCTAAGCTACCGCAAGTGTATCTTAACATTTTAATGCAAATGTTTCTATAGTAAATAGCAAGTATACTCAGTAATTGGGAGGCAAAGCTATCATGCAAGTCTGTATCCTTGATATCCTAGCTGCACACATTTTTCTGTCAGTGTTGGAATTAGGGTTGCAGGGAAACCCACACAGCTTGGAGAAGACAAAGGAAGCTCAAGGCACACAACAGAGAGTATATTACTTAGTGTGCAATGGAAAGATAGATAGCCTTGATACGAATGGGTGTATATACAATGCATGGGGGGGAAAACCTCCTAGAGAGAGAAAAAATACCCCGGCGGTCCTAAGTGTGTTCACGCACATCACTACCACATGTATATGGTAACAAATCCCCCCTGGAGTGATGCGGTGAACGAGAGCTGGCACATGAGTAAAGGGAAGTGCCATGCCCTGAGGATATAATCAGTCGACAAAGGGGAGTAAGCGCAAAGCTTTGCGGAAAGCTTCGAACTTCTCATGAGACGATGCCTTTTGTGAAAATATCTGCAAGGTTGTCTTGTGTTGGCACATAAGCCAAGCTGATCTCTCCTACTGAGAGCCTCTCCTCCCTGACATAGTGGTAATGCACCTCAATGTGCTTTGTGCGAGCATGAAAACTGCGTTCCTCGCAACTACCAATGCGCTCTGACTGTCAGTGTAGATAGTGTTGGCAGTGTCCTGCCCAACACCCAAATCAGCCATAAGGCGTCTGAGCCATACACACTCAACCGTAATCGTGAAGACTACCTTGTACTCAGCCTCACAACTAGAAGTGGCCACAGTAGGTTGCTTCTTGCTCAACCATGATATACATGAACTGCCAAGCATGAAACAAAAACCACTTGTGGACACTCGTGTGTCAAAACAACCAGCCCAATCTGAGTCCAAAAAAGCATGTAAGTCTGGTGGCAATGATCCCCCCTTGAGATAAAACAAGCCAAGATGTAAAGTGCTATGCATAAAATCCTCTTGACAGTCTTCCAATGCTTAGACCCTGGGCTATGCATAATCTGCTGACTTGTGAGACTACAAACTGAATATCTGGCCTCGTGTTGCATACATAAATGAGGTAGCCAACAACAGTTTGGTAAAGAGTGATATCAGCAGGATCACCAGCATCATGTAGACTCAACTTCAAACCTGTTTCCATGGGAGTGGCAAAAGGTTTGCAATTCTCAAGTCCAAACTTACATAGCAATGTCTCTATGTAACTTTTCTGACACGAGCCAATACCACCATTACACTACTTAAATTGTATGCACAAGTAATGATGCAACAGCCCCAAATCTTTCATCTTGAAAGTAGCATTCAAATCAGCTTTAAATTCAGCAATATGTGCATCATTGGGACCAGTGATCAACAAATCATCCACATAAAGAACAACAATGAGAAGTACATCTCCCTCACGTTTGACATACAATGTGCTTTCTATTGGACTGTTACGAAAGCCTCGTTTGACCAAATGAGTGTCAGCTTTCTCATACCAAGCACAAGGAGATTGCTTCAACCCATACAAAGCCTTCTTATATCTGCACACTTTGTCCTCTTGTCCTTTCTTGACAAAACCGCGAGGCTACGTTACATAAACTTCCTCAAATATGTCACCATTCAAGAAAGCAGTAACAATGTTTGACTGATGTACATCCCAACCAAAATGAGCTGCCAATGCACATAGAAAATGAACAGTATTCATACGACAAGTGGGAGCAAAGGTTTCTTCATAATCTATGCCTTTTTGCTGCACATAGCCTTTTGCAACAAGTCGAGCCTTATGGCGATCAACCTCACCATCCGGCTTGCGTTTCAACTTGTAAACCCACTTTGTACCAATGGCCTTTTTTGCCAGGAGGCAAATCACATAAAGTCCATGTGTCATTTTCTATAAGTGCATCATATTTTGATTGCATGGCAGCCATCCAATTTTTTGAATTCTGTGCTTCATCAAAAGATAGAGGTTCCTCAACATCATGTAAGCTAGACATAGCCAAAGCATAACAATATGATGCATAAGAGGCATGGCGAGAACCTGAACGAGTACGACTAGACAAAGGTGCATCCAATTTACTCTCACGCAAAGTGTGCACAACCATTTTGGAATACCTCTAGTCTACTCATTTTCAGCCCTTTCCTCATGAAGTACATCATGTACATCTGCATCAATAATAGGCTGATCTTTAACATTTTCAGAAACCCCCATAAGCTGTACAATTGCCTCATTGGAATTTACATTCGTACTTCCACCATTGAAAGGAGGCAACAAAGTGTCATAAATGTCCTGTGAGCTTACATTACTGTCCCTAGTACATGACAACAAAGGCTGAACATCTTCCACAAACACAACATCACGTGAGACCAAAATACGCTTTGTTTGCGGATGGTACAACCTGTAACCTTTGCTTTCAGCACTATAACCAACAAAAATACATTTGACAGCCTTATCATCCAATTTTTTGCACGCGTTTGTGGCACTAAACCATAAGCCAAACAACCAAAAACACGCATGTGCTCAATAGATGGCTTTCTATCATGCCATGCTTAATATGGAGTCATAGAATGCAATGCTTTTGTAGGACATCTGTTGAGTACATAAGTGCCACACATGACAGCCTCAAGCCAAAACGAATGTGGTAAAGCTTGACTCTTGACCATACATCTTGCCATTTTCATAAGAGACTTGTTTTTCCTCTCAGCAACACGATGTTGCTGAGGCGTATTTGACAATGTACATTGGTGTTTTATCCCATGACTAGCCAGAAATGCATTAAATTCATGAGACATATACTCCCCCCCTCGATCAGAATGGAGGGTGCCCATAGTACATTTTGAGACCTTTTCATCCATAGCAATAAATTGCTTGAAGCACATGAACACTTCGGACTTAGCTTTCAACAGATATACCCATGCATGCGTGGGGTAGTCATCAATGAAAGTCACGAAGTACAAGTAATTTCCTAAGGATGGAGTTTGCATAGGCCCACAAACATCACTATGCACAAGTTGCAATCTGCATGTAGCAGGAACTGACTCATCCTTTGGAAGAAAGTTTACTTAGGTAATCCCTGGGTTGCGCGTTTGGTAGTTAACTCGCCGTTCACGCTACATTTTACCCAAAATAGAGCCTTCACAAACATGTTTGACACGTGCTTCAAGAGGTGGCAAAGAAGCAACCATATCAGATTTTTGCAAACGCAGCAAACTGGCAAGATTCAGATGCCCAAAACGTGTATGCCACAGTTTTGCATTTGAAACATCCCTTGAATCTGCAACTGCATTTGAAAAATTTTGTCCACACTTGTCATACAAAGTGAGATTATACAACCCATGACACAAAAGTCTAGATGCAACGATTTCATCACCAAAACTAAGATGGTTAATTGTACATCTGTCATCCACAAATTTGACTACAAGTCCAAGTCTAGCAAGTGCAGATACAGACAAAAGATTCTTCTTGATCTCGGGTGCATAAAGTACATCAACAAGGGTGAAAGAGCTGTCATTTGCAATAGTAAACACAATCTTTCCAACTCCTTGAACAAGATAAGAGGCATTGTTGGCACAAGTCATGATATTCCCATGAGGGACAGACTCAATAGAGGTAAACAAATCACGATGTGAGGTAATGTGCTTTGTAGCACCCCTGTCAAAATACCACACATGTGAATCTATAGCAACTGACATACATGCATCATGACAATAGGATCATAAGTACACTCTACACTAAATGCCCATTCTGCATCAATGTCAACATCACAATCTCCTTTCATAGAAGACTCTACAATCGCTGCACTTGTATTGGACCCTGTGGTGGATCCATCCTCTTTCTTCTTAGCCTCTTTTGCCTTCAATTTTAGACACTGCTTGATCAAGTGATCATTAGCTTTACAATAATGGCAACACATCTTCTTTTTTCCCTTATCACTAGAGTTGCCAGACGAAGTGCTACCAGCAGAAGCAATAGGAACATAAGCTTTTCCACTCGCATCAGAACCATAAGAAGTGGTTACATTGTTGGTCCCACCTTTTCTTTGAGCTGCAATAAAAGCCTGTTCAACTGCACGGTGCCTAGTCCTGTTTTTTTTGGAAAGTGACTCTTGCAACATCAATGTTCATAATGCATCAAACTTGACAACTTCAGGATTTCCTTGGGTCATAAGTCTCCAAGTACTAGCAAAAGTCTGGTAAGAATCTGGCAAAGCATCAAGAACAGTCTGCACAAGTGAACTATTAGAAATGACTTCTCCTGTAGATATTAATTTCTCATTAACATCCTTGACACCAGTAAGGAAAGTGTCCATTTCATCTTCCTCATGCATAATCTTCGATTCCAGCTCTTTACGCAACAATGCAATTTTAGCCTCATTGCGGCTTGCATAAAGACTAGCCAGAATATCCCAAGCCTGTTTTGCAGATTTCATTGAGAGGAGTAATGGTGCGCTTCACAGACAACGCAATCAACGCATGAGCCTGTGCATCCTTTACATCCCAACGAGCTTGTTCTATCGTAGGCAAAACAACTCTAACAACAACAATCCTTGTAGCAAGACCTACAACATCCTCAACATCGCCTACATCCTTAGAACCAGGACGTACATCAATGTCCTGCACAATATTCCAGACACCCTTTAACACAAGAACATGTTGCATCATGTAAGCCCACATAGGGTAATTGTCCCCATCCGATCTGTCCTCAACAACAAACATCTTGAACACATTTGTGTTGTTGTCAGCCATGGTAAATGCTGCACCTAATGTGAAAATTGCCTGAAAAGAGGATAAACAAAGCGGGATCAACACATGCTATATAGCACAAGCCATAGAAGACTGTAAGGACATGTTATACAAAAAATTCACATAAAACGGCACTAACAAAAATTCTGCAAAAAATGACGAAATAGCTTGTGTAGTACTGCCTGTAGTGGAAACGGAGGCCGAAATGAGCCCAAATTTTTTGTCACCTAAGAACGCTTGCCAAAGCTCACTGAAATCAAAGAAAGTGAGCAGGCGTGTTCTAGAGTTATTGGCGACTAAGCCCGAGAGAACGCAACCTGCTCTGATACCAATTATTGGAATTAGGGTTGCAAGGAAACGCACACAGCTTGGAGAAGACAAAGGAAGTTCAAGGCACACAACAGAGAGTATATTACTTAGTGTGCAATGTAAGATAGATACCCCGAGAATGAATGGGCGTATATACAATGCACAAGGGAAAAAACCTCCTAGAGAGGGAAAAAATGTCCCGACGGTCCTAAGTGTGTTCACACACATCACTACCACATGTATATGGTAACACTCAGTACTTGAGAGATGAAGTTGCTGCAAGTGTGTGTGTTTTTGTATGCATACACATTTGAAACATTCATAATATCTAAATATGAAGAACGTCTAGACACAAGGGCCTCAAGTTTTAATTCATTAAATCATTTTGGTAGTTCTCAAACTCTCTCCCTCACAATGTATCATTGGAGTTTTGTTTTAATGAAGATTATTTTTTGGTGGGTGGGATGCCAAGAAGTCCATGGTATGTAATGAAACCTGTTAAGTGGTTTTTGATAGCAGTTGGAGTCTAGGATCCCTTTGGTTGAAAAGTTTTCCCTTATACAAGTGTATATCAAGGATGGTAGCTTCATATGTAGAAATGGAAGTGGTAATATTGATGTGGTCAAGGAGAGGTCTGACATATGTGTTGAGACCTAGAAGTCAAGGATTCAAGTGTGCCTGTCCATATTTCAAAGGCATCATCTATAAATCTTTTATAGTATGACAAATGGAGGTCTTTAAGGAGTGTGGAGTGCGATTCAAGGTGGCAAACATTTACATCAATGTTTACATTTTATGCAATTCATTGTTGAAGGTGGCAAACATTTACATCAATGTTTACATTTTATGCAATTCATTGTTGTAAGCACCAACGAAGTACATTTAGTCCTTTAGTTAGAGCTTATCTATTCTTTCAACAACTTTGAAAGTGCACCTCCTAAAAATTTAAATGAATACTTACACAAGGCTTTACCATTGTGAAATGTTTTGTCTTCATGGTGGTATCTCTTCTTTTATTTAGGAGGAGCATCTACGATTGAACCTTGAAGGAATGTAAGCTTAAGGGATTTTGATAGAGTTTCATGAAACATTGTATCTTGACCTTCTTTAAAAAAAGAGCAAGTACAACTGCTTGAATTATCTCCTTGACTTTAATCTTTATGCATAGAGAACTTTCAACTCTTTGTGAGCAATTCCTTGATGAGATGCTAAAGTTGGTAATTTGAGTTATCTTCTTTGGAGTCCATCTTGCAACTATGGATGCTTTGGATTGCACCCTCTTGTTGTTTATGTTGCTAATCTTGTTTGTTGATTGCTTAAAAATAACATTCAAAGAGGAAAATGGATGCTCTTTTTGGGAAGACATCCATGACAACATGCATGGAATGTATTTCCCTACTTTGTAGCAACTCTTGGGAGCCTCAAGAGGTCTTCTTTCCTCTTTTTAAGAGAAACCCATAGTGTTTTACTCATGCTATTTAGATTAATTGACCAATCTAAAAGTAAGAGCTCTCCTTCTCTAATTAGAAACAATAGAGAATAAATTTTTGAATGACAAATAGTAAGATGCTTGCTCTCTTTGCCTTAATTTATTTCATAAAATTGCTAATTATGCAACAAATTTAAAATCTCTTTATCTTTCTTTCTTACCTCAAAAGTTATGAGAAAGAGAGAAACCTTTGACATTTTTAAATCTTGCCTTGCGATGGTGGAGTCTCTTTGATCGGGCTGCTCCATAGAAGAAGAGGCCATCATGGGTGCTTTGATACCAATAAAACCTTAATTAGCTTTAGCTTGTTGTAGGCATAAAGTCACCTTAACATATGCTACATTTTTGGGTGCATAACCAAGCTTCATTTCCACACACATATTCAAACTAACATGCTTTTAACCATAACTAAATAGAAGATTATTAACATGAGACGATACAAGACTGCGAGCCGGATTTTATAAGGCCGACCCCCACTCAAGAGGCTTTTCATTATTCATGCTCTTGGAGCTCTTTGAACAAACAAAAGCTTGAGTATGCATAGGACTGTGGAGGCTAAGCCTCAAGGACCCAAGCAACTTAGCACCTTCTCGATCATCATATATCATTCTCCTCTTGTTCAAAGCATCACTAAATAATAATTACAACTATGTTGTAGAGAAAAGAGTGGAACTCATAAGACTTTTGGTTATAAGATTCGAAGCTTCATAGCATAGTCGTTAATGGAATATTAACGGAGGCTCCTTAAATTTCAAATGGTCTTTGATAATCCCATCATATGACCTTTGTAATCTTAAGATTAGCTTTCAACTTCTTCTATCTAGTTTTAGAGCTTGAAAAGAGCTAAATTTTGATAAAATGACCATTTGTAATCCGACCTCTTATGAGTGAGTTATGATTAATTTATCGAAGACTACTTTATCCCTCCCTTTTTAGAACTAGTAACTTTGAATTTCTAAGAGGTGGAAGAGTCCAAAGTATGAGAGTACTTTATCCCCCCCTTTTTAAAATAGTAACTTTGAATTCCTAAGAGGTGGAAGAGTCAAAAGTATGAGAGTATGAACGTGGGGATTTGTCCTCTTTTGGGATTTTTGAAGCAAAGTTTTGATTGAAGCTCATATTGCTGTTCCAATGACGAACCAGCTAAAAGCCAAGGGGAAAACCTTTCAGTGGGGTGAAGCTCAAGAATAAAGTTTTGATTTTCTCAAGGACGCATAAGCTACAAAACACCATATTAGTAAATTTGAAAATCTCCGAATTCCCACTTTCAAAAAGAGCTTAAGATTTGACCACATGGTTAAATCTTAGCCCAAGTTTTGAGAGCATGGCTCAAAAGATCTTTTCAAGTACTACCTTGTGGAATTCTTTGATCTTAAGAACCATTTAAAGATTTTTCCATACAATCGAATCTTCAAGACATTGATGAATCTTCAATGCGATCAAATCTTCAAGACATTGATGAATCCCAAATTGCCTCTAAAGTCTTAAACTCTCCAATATGGTGTTACAACTTCTATTTTAGCTATTGTGGATCCTTTAAAACTGTTCGTATTAGAAATGAATGCAAGTAAATGTGCTATTGGAGCAGTGCTTCTGCAAGAGGGAAGGCCAATTTCATTCAAAAACTAGAAGCTTGATTTGGCACACAAAATTATTCTGCTTATGAAAGAGAACTCTATACAATAGTGTCTGCTTTGAAGACATGGCAACATTATTTGTATGGAGCTCAATTTCAGATTGTGTTTGACCATGAAAGTATAAAATGATTTACAGAGCAAACAAATTTGAGGGGTCAAAAGGCTAGATGGGATGAGATTTTTTAGGAGTATGATACAAAGCTCTGGTATCATAAAGGATGGTACAATGTGGTAGATGATGCTCTTAGTCGTATGCAGTTGACCCGTGGGTCAACAGCACGAGATAACTCAACAAAGCCTTATTTTTTGAGAGTTATGAAATGCTGCGGAATATGGTTAGAAACATTATTTGTAATAAGTAGCTACTCTTGTTACAGAAGTCAAGGTGCAATGGCACTTCCAGATTGTACATACAAAGCCATTTGACCCGTTAAACTCTATTTTAGGTTTAACCTATGGTAGCCTTAGTATATAAGGTACCTAGGTCATTTTGTAAAGAGGACTTTTATCACAATCAAGTTTTAAAGCTACCGTCGACTACGTGTGAGGGAGGAAGAGAGAGAGCATGAGCTTCATCCCGACGCTACTTCCCGCTCGTTCATCACATTCGAGATCCAATTGCACCATCGTGATAGGCTAGGTGAGAGCTACACATCAACACCAAGCATTCCTTGTGGAATGGAGCACACGCACTAACGCATCTACGAGCTATTTGCGGCTGTAAGTATATGACACGATGTCTTTTTTTTTTGTGTGCAAGTAGTCATCAGAATCGTGGTGACATAAGCTATGCATAGGTACCCATAGACTTCAATTTTGGGCACTTTAGAATTTTGGCTCTGTCTTCATATGCATTTTTTGCAAATGGGTATAGAGTGAAGGTTTTGAGTGTAGAGGCTTGGCAGCAGGTGTATTCTAGTGAGGGGATGGTATTCCTTAAGTTTTGCATGATTCTGGTATGGTTTAGTGAGTTTCCTTCCGTTTGTGTGTATGTGGGTTGAGTGGTGTAGTTGAGAGCAGTGAGATTCTAGATTGTGGTTTAGTTAGCCTTTTAGAGTGTTGTATGTGTGGGATGGTCTCAACCTGACAAGCTAAAGAGATTGCCTCCGTGCGCCTATCGTGTCATATGTGTCCTCGATTGACATTATGTTGATCTAGGTTGTGTTGCATGCACTTTATAGGTATTATGATTCACTCTCGCAACATTTGTGCCGTTGCCGAGGACACAAGGAATTGAGTAGGCAATCCTACTAACACTCGTATGATGGTTGCTTGCTTTAGTTTCGACTAAAGAAAGCATTTTTCTAAAATGGATGCGGAAGAGGTTATTCCGAGATCAAGTAGATAGCCAGGAAGTGTGTGTCTTGCCGAGGATCTGCGACTAGGTAGATTTAGTTAGGATTTGTGGATTAGATTAGTTGTTGGTGATCAAGTGATTTGTGAGCTGATAAAAGCCTTTGGGAGTCCATGTGTGGCATTGAAGCGTTTTTCTACCCATAAATGCAAAACCCCATATGATGTGTAAGAGTAGCTTTGGGTAAGTGATCTCATTCTGATCTAGAGGTATTCATCACTGATTTATTTGCTGAAGTGCTTGTTTGCATTCATGATCTCTGAAAAGTCTGCTTTTGAGGAAAAAATGCAATAAAAAGAGTTCTGTTGACATTTTGCATGGCTGATTGGTGTTGAGCATATAAGAGGGTAGGTGCAAGAGCTCTGTGTATAAAAGTTGTAATTTTGTAAAATTGGACATCATACGCGTATAATGTCTCAAGGGGCATCTGAAGACCAAATTTGAAAAATTTGATTGCACCAGAGTGTTAAGAAGGGGGGTTTTACTCTAAGTACTAGTGTTTTGACCCAACCGTGACACTCAAAAGACAAAAGACGAAGTGTTAAATCCGAAAAAAAGAGAAACTTGTGATTTTGAGCATGTTTTTGCATGATTGGTAGAGGTGCTTGAAAACCAATGCTAGAGACTTGAGGATGCTTGTGAATGAATTCTGACCAAAAAATCATTAGCAGACATCATACATGTATGATGTCTGAGAGGTGATTCTGGTAGCAAAAATGAACTTTTGACATTATACCCATCTTTTGCATGTTGTGTCGAGTGCACACACCAAATTTCATTTTATTTGGGCTTATAGATTGAGAGCTAAGGGGATTTTACTCTTTCAGGGGATTTCCTTGTCAAAAAGTGGTGATTTTGTGCATTTTTTAGTTCCAAAATTTGTTGTGAGCACATAATCCTCTTGTACACATCAAGGGGCACCTTGGGTAGAAAAAGAAGTCCATTCTGACCACCAGGACATCATATATGTATGATGTCTTAGAGGCCAGACCTGAGGTCAAAAGTTACCTCTGGGTGCACCCTTGTGATCTAGAGCATTTAGGAAGCATATAGGCCAAATTTCATTGAATTTGAATTATTTTTGGCTTGTAAAGACCATAAGATGCATCTAGGCAAAGTGAAAACTGGAATTGATCATAACTTGCACAAAAAGTGATCAAATTCAATTTTGAAAGTTGCTGTGAATTGCTAGTGTAGTGGGAACCTCTTGAGTGAATTTCACTTCATTCTGAGCCGTTAGACATCATACACGTATGATGGCTAAAGGGCACTTTTAGGGACCAAAATTGAAATCTGAGCTTACCAAGGTGTTAAGCACAATAAAACAAGCTTACAGACCAAGTTTGGGCCAATTCTGAGCACATAGACAGTATGGGGGGATATTTCTAGGCAAGCAATTTTTGGTGAGCGCTTTTTAGGAATCAGGTGAGCAGATTTCTAAAAAGATTCTCTCTTCCTCTTTGTCCACTTTTTTGTCTTTTTCATATCTCTATCTGTGTGTGTGTGTGTGTGTGTGTGTGTGTGTGTGTGTGAGAGAGAGAGAGAGAGAGAGAGAGAGAGAGAGACAGTCAACGAGGTATTAGGGAGGTTGAGACATAGACAAAGATATGTGAGCTAAACAAATTGTTTCAAAAACAACAGAGACAAGGGTACTTAAAACAAAAACATCCATTAATAATAGAAAGTTACATTTTATTGCACTTGCATTACATAAGCAAGAAGCATTCATCTTCTAGAAGGCCCGGTTTTAGGAGTAGATGTGCTGCCTTCGAGTGGCAAAAGAAGATTCACCATGTTCCCTAGCTGTTGCGTCATTTCCTCCTCATCCTCCTCTTTGATGAGCCCAATCTTCTTCCAGCAAGAGAAAGCGAATTGTCCCTTCTCGTTTCAGCTGAGTAAGGTTAGCAAATTGAGTTCCGTGCGGCAATGATAGAGGCGACACACATTGACTATTGCCTTTAGAGCCTCCCTAAACCAGTCGGCTCCACACAACGCCTCTCCATTGGGAATGGCTTCCATGGCATCCCATTAGACTTGATTTTATTCTCAAGATCGTCGAACATCATGGAAAGTAAGAGAGGTGTGCTACGGAAGCTACTTGACGCTTTCATAAGAATTCAAGCAATGGAAATTTATAGCCATTGTAGAAATATTATATTACTTTATTCACGATCTGACATCAATGTACCAAATGTGGCCATCATAAGATAAAATTAGAACCTGGTAGAGTTGTCCATTTTGTGAAGCATACATACAAAAAGCAAGAAACAACAAATGCTATGCATCCATGCCTGGATAGGTCCGGCTTCGGCTCAGTGGCTTGAAAATATCAGCATCTGCCAGAATTGGTTGATGGATAAACATGTTCTCATTTTGGCTTAACCCTAGCACACACAGATAAATAAAATACAAATGTTTACATGCAAGATATGGTTTTTGCTTTGACACCCGTTCCATGAAGTCTGGACATGTGCACGATGGCTGGTTGCAAATACAAACTTTGTACAGCCCGACATGACCATCTTCACTTTTGGTCTCTACTTTGAAGACCTCATTAACACTATCTGCCGCACATTTCTCTTCTACGACCTTGGCTCTCAGCGCTAGTGCTAAATTGATCTTGCGAGTAGCATCCTCTAAAATGGAAGTTCGATAACGTACACACACACCATCTCGCATTGTGGCTGGTGCACTGCCTTCAGGAGTGGATGTATCTTTTGACTTGAAAGGAGAGTTGGTCATATTTTGTGTAGAAACAACTGGCGTTACATTAGAGATTCCTTCTTTCCTGAGCTCCACTTGATACCCCCCTTCATGCAATATTTGCACCTCATCCTCAGATAGGTTGGTGCCCACATGCACGGGCCAAGTGTGTGGTGGATGCTAAGGCTGCGGCTCAATGTTCTGGTCTACTATATGGCAATGCAAGACATGATCCGAACAAAACCAAAACCATTGACGCACCACACCATTCGGATGCTTTCGATATCCATCAAAAGATGGGACCGACATACCAAGGCTAGAACCTGCAATACTGTATCCACACCTTCGTCCTTCTCTTGGCGTGCCGCTACATGTGACTCTACTACCTTGTGGAGTTCGACTTATGGCCCACATTGCCTCATTGACCTTGCGTTCAACTACACACTGCCCACCCAAACCTATACTTTGTTTTGGTGTTTGTGGTATCCCTTCTTCTGCAAAGTTGATCTTACGTGGTCTTCCACAGTTCTTGTGATCTTTGGTGACTGAGTTGTACTTAGGCCTATGCGGTGCATCATCTTCCACATTGATAACCTCATTTGGCTTGCGTTTTTTGCCTTGATGTCTCCTTATCTCCTGTCAATGGAGTTGGTTGTTTATACATTGGAGTGCCCTCTGTAGCATCATTCACTGCTTTTATCACTTAGCTGTGACGTTTTTCATGGCGTTTCGCAAGCTTCTATATTGATGGACCCTTCCCAATGTGTTTTCCATGGCCTTTGTGCTCTGTAAGATGGAATTTTCAAGGTCGGTTGTACATGCATCATATAATGAAATGCGTTTACGAAAACCCTCCCCTGCTAGCCAGCTGCCATGCTTGCTCTCCGCAAGGTTTGTGCATGGAGTGTTTGGTCCATCAGAACTACTTTCTACGCATGTCATAATGCCACCCCAATGTGCAATACGAATTTCCCACCAACTAAGCCATGAATCCATGTAAGGAATGTTATGGTCTATGCAATGACCGTTACACCACCATTGGCATATCATACGAGCCTCTGCTGTTGTAGCCTCTTTTGTTGGTGCTTGCCTCCACTTCTCACACATTTCTTTGTGTGTGTGTTGAGAAGCTTGCGCCACATACTTCATTGTGTCTTGATTCAAGCTTTGCTTCCAATGGAAAAGACAAGAACGCTCTCGACCGCTCATTGTATTGGTCTTGTCACCACCATTGAAAACAATTCAAACTGCATTCCAATTTTCTTGAGCTTCATCCACCATGAAGCCAAAGAAATTAGCTTTGTCACACCCACATGATAGCATTACATCATTGAGGCACTCCCAAAAGAAACATTGTGTTTCCATGTCTTCCTGTTTCATTTCACAAGTTGCAATAGTCAAAAGGTCCTGCATGCTGCAAACAAATTGTTTGAGAGAGAGTCAAAGGCAACCCACAATGCTGTGAAGGTGCACCATGTACCTTGGATCATAGACATGACAGGCCATAGACACCCATTCATTAAGATGTCCGATGTGATCAAACTTGATCCACGCACGTCGAAGATCACCATCCTTGTCTTGTCTCATTCCGTTTACCAGGTCCACACCGGATGCTGGACCAATTGTGGACATTTTGAAGACATAACATTTCTCCCCCTCTGTACCTTGACCAGGAAACCTGCTTCCATGGAAAAAGTCATATGTGCAGTCTCGCTTCAGCTTTAGGAGTGCATCAATGCTGAAAGATTCTTTGTCAACCCCTCTTCGTAAACTAGATACTGACCTTTCAAAACCTAACAATGTTCAAAGTGTTTAGAGCAAAAATAATTTAGCATATAGTTTTGCATCGAAATAAGAATCTAGGAAATGCCCATACCAATTATCTTGCACCAATGGCTCCAACTCCTCAGCGATTGCAAATAGCTATTGCTCGTCTAAAATTCCTTCGTTGGTGTTGTTGCAAAGAAGTGTTGTACTTATAATTTCTTTTGCCAAACACATTTGAACCTTCCTGGCTCCTGTGTGTGGGTCAACATTCAAAATCCTTTGCACCATCACCTTGGTGTTGTCTGTTAGTGTTTTGGATGTGCCGTTGCGCACATCGTGTCTATGTGTACCACGATGAATCATGACTCTAGTGGCGGTCTCATCGGATGGCATGACATAGTATAATACACAATCACATGTTGCCATACAGAAAGCAAGTGCCTTACAAAAGTGGCATGTAAGGCTCTTATCTTCAATCTTACAATATTGTCCGGGTGGAGTTGCCTTTTGTATGTACCCGTTGAAATGAATTGTATTGGGAATATGATAATTAGCCAAGCGGGCACATTGTTCATTCATGCACTTTAGAGATCCTATGCAATGAATAAGACGCACTACACCTGGAAAAACTATATTGGATGTTTGTGCTTCGACCACAAATGAGGATCATATTTATGCTCCATTGCATCCATATGGTGCAACTTTCCCATGGTAGGTGGAAATTCTAAAACAAGATCACCATTGTAAAACCTTGGAATCTTTGTAACTTATTCCACTTGTTGTATTTGCATTAAAAGATTTGTCAATGTGCCCTTCTTTTCGGCATGTAGAAGTTTTTGTCTTGTACTCCTTTTGAAGCTATTTGGGAGCAAAACTCGAGGCGCGGTGCATAGATCTATTAACTCTTTTTGAGCGAATTGCACCTCTGACGGACTATCCACAATGGCAATGGGAGTCGTGCTAGGTGAGCCTGCATAGTGTGTTTGATGGGATAAGTTGACTTTGTATTTACGTGAAAGCTGTTCATCCAGTACATAGATGAATTCACCCACATTGTTGAGCGTCCTTTCAAGAGGCAAATTCATTTCAATATCACCAACTTCGATGACTGCATCTAAAGTTGTAAATTGCATTGGAGAAATTAATTCTAAAAGAAATGATTCAAATATTATAAAATTACCATTGTAAAAAGGATAAGAAAGCTCTTTACATAGGAAAAATAAAGAGCAAGCCATAATAATAAGCTAAACAAATAATTAAGCATAAGATCACATTATATAAATTAACAAATTGTTTATATACTCACATCTAATAATATAGCCATTATAAATTTAAATTTAATAATATTTTATTATTTTAATAAATTTATTTAAAAAATATAAAAAATATTTAGTATCAAAACAATATTTGTGTGCGACTGTGTGACTGTGTGAGCACGTGAATGCTTGTCTAATGCAATGGATAAAAGGAGAAATTCCATCCGAATAATTCTTTAAAAATTTTCTTTTGGAGGTTTGTGTGGTAGGGGGGATGCGCTCGTCCGAGTGTGCAGGCTATCGAGGGAGGGGTGGGGGCGCGTGGGCGATCGGGTGTGCTGGCGGCCGTTGGGAGGGTCGGATGTGCTGGTGAGGGGGTGGGGTGTGCTGTCGACCGAGAGGCGGGTCCGGTGTATGCGGCGGCCAGGAAGGGGGGGGACGTGTGTGTGCAGGCTATTGGGGGGCGGGGGCGTGTGGGCAGTCGGGTGTGTAGGCGACCGTGGGGGGGTCGGGTGTGCTGGTGGAGGGATGGGATGTGCTCTCAATTGAGAGGGGGAGAGGATGCGCTATCTCCAAACACAACAAAGAAATCGGACAAAAAGAAACAGGCCTCAAAGAAAGACCCAAAGATTGGCTCCACATCGGCCCCGCAAGCACCATTGGCTGATTAGCAATGTGGGAAGAGAAAGAAGAGAGCTGTTGCTTCCAGTGATAGTGAGAGCAAGCATGTGGTTGAGGAGTATTCTGTAGAAGTCAACGATAGTGCTCATAGCCTTGGTGCTATGAGCCACAGTGTACCGACACTTTCCTTCACTCCGAGACCAGTAGGGGGCATCCAGGAGTCCCCTCCATGTGCACCATCACATGGCAGGGCTGCCGAGGGCCTATTAGACATGGCCAGAGCGGTCGGAGAAAACCCTCCAGGTACGTGAAAATGGTTAATGTTGTGTTGTTCTCTTTAGCATTGCTTGAAAGATATATTTGATCTTATGTTGAGCATACAGAT
Source organism: Adiantum capillus-veneris (assembly GCF_014529385.1). Lineage (NCBI taxonomy): Eukaryota > Viridiplantae > Streptophyta > Polypodiopsida > Polypodiales > Pteridaceae > Adiantum > Adiantum capillus-veneris. The sequence goes on along the minus strand of NC_140943.1, from coordinate 53,145,089 downwards.
ATGCATGTAGAGCCACGCCACCTTGCAGTGCATGCTAGTGTCAAGTGCTTGGCAAAAGCTATTCCAGATGTGTTGTGCAATGACAGTTAAGCCACACTAATTTACCTTCGTAGTTATGTCCACAATTTTAGTGCTAACAAAGATTGCACGGAGTTCTATGCAGTCACTACGTAGATTCTTGGGCTCTCTAGCAGAAACACGGCATGAACCCCAACTTGAGATTGGGTGGCGTATGTTGGATGTACATGGCCTTTTCCTTACACACTAGGCCACATGCAGCTAACACGGGTGGGGTTCCTTTATGAAACCAATGGGATAGTGAGCTTGTGGATGCTGCATTCCTTCTGGCAATCGAGTTTCTTTTGGTTGATGCATGGTTGTGTGACATGTCGTGCATAACATCTGTCCATTGTCACTTCAAAGGCAGAGAGAGCTCATTTCCACTTGTTGAGGATATTGTACATATACAGCTGCCTGAGTCTAGCTGCACGATTGTTCAGGACTATGTAGAGGGGGTTATTTTTTGTTTTGATATTGAATAATATCATTGATGTTCACATTTCAAAATATCAACATTTTAATGTTATTCATAGGTTGGTACTTTGTTGCTAGTCATTTTTCAACCCCCTAGAACCGGTGGGTGTCGGCTTCTGAGGTATGATCGAGCGGATGGAGAGATTGCAGCAAATGTACGTGGCTTCTCTACAGATGAGGACATGTTGTGGGAGAAGCTACCAGGTACAGATTCCACACAATGGACGCTTGATCGTATGGGCAGGCCTTATCGTAGAGGTGCTGGGAGGAGTCCAGCGTTTGCCAGGTGCTAGAAACTTATTGGATGTTTTTTCTTCATGTTCCTATAAAATTAGAGGTATAACAAATCTAAAGATTTCTGTTGTTTTGTAGATGGCTATTAGGTACCTTCACAAACATGGGAGATGCTGTGTTGGACTTTTTTTGCAGGAGTGGGGACATTGGCATCACAATGTTTACTACTACGCAGGCATTGCATTAGTTGTGAGAAGGATTGGTCAGTTTTCAGTGCTTGTCTAGAGCCGGCTCAACGCCTACCTTCCGATTTAGGCTCGACATTGATGTTTTGTAGGAGTGACAGAGTTCAGGTAACTGAGCATTCGGAGCAGGTGACAGAGAAGATTCATCCACTGGAGCCATCTTTGCCGACACCACTCAGCAGTCAGGGCGGGGCAGTAGCAGCTCCATATACTACTTTCACGGCCTTAGTTTTGGCATGGCGTGCAACTGGACCATCTCCCAGTGCATTCAGTGCCTCCACATCTGAGGCCCCACCGGAAGTTGATCCATTGCCTCTTTCACTACCTAGTGCATTCAGTGCCTCCACATCTGAGGCCCCACTGGAAGTTGATCCATTGCCTCTTTCACTACCTACAGCCCCCGTCACATATGGTTCGTACCCTCTGCCATTTGGAGGAGTTCCCCCTTAATTTGGTGCACTCCCCCCATTGGCACGACCTTTGTTTCCTCCCGAAGCATATGGCCCCCCACCGCCCTTCTTTCATCTACCTCACCCATGATGTATCCCCGTCCATATGTATTTACTTTTGATGCAATGGAACACATAGATTTGGGGTTTGCTATATGTAATCAACCATAATTGTGTGTAAGGAACTTCTCTTTGTCTTATCAATAGTGTATTGAATGCATCCATGGTGGTTTTTGTTTGAATGTAAGTTGGCCGTGAACCTACAATCAAATTTTAGTTGAAGAGAGAGAGAGAGAGAGAGAGAGAGAGAGAGAGAGAGAGAGAGGGAGAGAGAGAGATGGGTAGATAAAGGATCTTTTGGAATTCGCTCGCCCGATTCTTAAAAGGCGCTCGCCATAAATTGCACCCGACAGTATGTACATAGACCTCATACGCGTATCATGTCTCAAGGCCAGATCTGACAATCCAATTGCACTTTTGACCACATAGGGGGTTTGGGAGTGATGTGTTAAGCTTGCTTGCAAAATTTCATCTCATTTGTACACATACTTTGCATTTAAAGAGATTTTTGCAGATACAAAAAGGTAAAGGTAAAAAAGTGGTGATTTTGAGCAATTTTGACATCCAAAATTTCTTGTGATCACATATTCTTGTTGTATGCATCAAGGAGTACCTTGGGTGGAAATGTAAGTGAATTTTGAGCCAAAAGACATCCGTGTATGATGTCTTGGAGGCCAGATCTGGGTCAACTCAGACATCTGAGTATACCCTAGTATCCTAGAGCATTAAAAAAGTCCCTAGCCAAATTTCATTGAATTTGGAGCACATTTAAACTTGCAAAGGCCAAAAGATAGAAATTGGGCAAGGTTCTGCTTGTATTGACCATAACTTGCATAAAAAGTGTTCAAATTGAAATTTGAAAATAGTTGAGAGTTTCTTGAGTGATAAGGAGTCTTTGAGATAAAAGTCACTTGAATCTGGCAGAGAAGACATCATACGCGTCGACAAGCGCAAGCACAAAACGGACCCCGACGGTCTCTACGCTAGGACCGTGCACACCGAACTCATCACAGGAAGTAAACAAGGGGCACCACCTAGCTTTGAGTGGCTAGGACACGGACAACTGTGATTAAAGTAACACTAATAATTCACATCGGAGAGAGAGAGAGAGAGAGAGAGAGAGAGAGAGAGAGAGAGAGAGAGAGAGAGAGAGAGAGAGAGAGAGAGAGAGAGAGAGAGAGAGAGAGAGAGAGAGAGATAGATAGATAGATTTTATTATCGTCCTCGGAGGTCAAATATGACCTATGGGACCAAAGTTACATGTGATGTAGTATGTGTATGGCTGATGAGTGACTCTCGATGCTCCAAAATTGTAGTGATGAGAGTCGCAATGGAGAGCCCACACTTTGGCTGGGAGAGGAAAGTGTGTAGGTCTAAGTTATGGCTGAAAATGTGAGAGAAGCAAGTTCGGATGTGATCAAAAGCTGAGCACTCTAGTAGTGTGTGGTACTCAGACTCTCGAACTTGCAGTGAGCATAATGTGCACAATCGATTTGACTCTTCTCCAGTGCCTCAACGCCCTATCTCGCATCGAAGGAAATGGGAGCTAAGCCGAATTGCTGCGATAGTGCGTATCGCGGACAAGGGAATAGGCTCAAGCATGTAAGTGTGAGTACGGTTTCCTCTCTCAGCGAAGAACATGGTTTTGTAGTTGGGGGCAATATAGGTGGTGTAATGTATGAAGCGTGACCCACCGGATTTCTCCCAAGCCGTAATACATTGGCGTTGTAGAAAAGCTTCATTCACTTGAGAGTCAATTGAAGCATCATGTAGCAAGTGTAATGCATCCCATCTCCCAAACCACTTCTTTATGTCTTGCATCCATCCCGTGCTCAAGATCTTGCTATTATGCGTCTTTTGAACTTTTTTGCTTGCTTCCCATGCAATTGTAAGAAGTCGATGTGAGGGGTTTTGACGCATCTTTATCATGTACTCCACAAACCTTTCCATGCCCATAACCTCAATTGGAAGAGATCCCGGCTCAAGAAGTAGGAGCATATATGGTGTTTGTGTCTTAACTTGGAGAAAGTTTGTAAGAAAACGCTTTTGGACATTCTCAAACTCTTTCCAAGTAGACTTTGAGATGCTCCCGCCCCACACTTCAACTCCATAAAGAAGAACCGGTGTCACCAATGCATCAAAAAGATACTTCTTGAGAACCCAACACTTGATGTTTCCTGCATTACACATGTTCTCAAATGCATAATATGCTCTCTTTCCCACTTCCAAACGACGCATAGCACATTCATGCCACTTGTGATTGGATGGAACCTCAAGGCCAAGGTACTTAAAGCTCTCAACAACTTCAAGTGTCTCGTTGTTGTACACAATGCATGGCTTCTCCTTATGGTTGGTTTTCACAAGCATAACCTTTGTTTTGGATTCATTTACAATCAGCCCACTATGCAAGCAAAAGTTCTCAAGGACAACCATAAGCTTTTGTGCATCTTCTAAAGTGTGTGCTAGAAGCACTACATCATCCGCATACAACAAAAGCATGATTACCGCATTGCAAATAGTGACCTCTTCAATGCCTTCTTCTTGCATAAAGTCAAGTACCATTTGTTCCAATTGATCGATGCATAGACCAAAGAGAGTTGGTGACAATGGACATCCTTGTTTAACCCCAATAGTGCTTACAAAAATTTCTGAAATTTCTCTTCCCATGCGCAATTGACAAATCACCTTCTCATAGATTCGAGAAACCGCAAGCATAAACTCACTTGGCACTTGGAGTTCTTCCATCCTTCTCCACAAATTGTTATGTGGAATCATATCAAAGGCTTTCTTAAAGTCCACAAAACAACAATACAATCGCTTGCCTTTCAACCGACTTTCCTCCATGAGAACACGAAGAGTGACAAGATGATCAATGGTGCTATGGCATCGACGAAAACCCGCTTGTCCCTTTGCACGCTTGTTATTCTCTTCAGCCCAATCACTCAATTTCATCTCCATTATGCACCCAAACAACTTTGCCATAAGAGACCCAATCATTATAGTCCGGTAGTTGCTTACATTCTTTACATCCCCTCCTTTATGCAAAGGCTTAACCCAATTAGTACTCCAATCATAAGGCATACCATGTTGAAGTGCAAGGTTGAACATATCACACATCCACTCATGGGTAAAATCTCCCGTCCATTTGATCATCTCCGGCTTGATACCTTGAAGATCTCCCGCTTTGCGAGTGGCCAACTTTTCAAGCCCATCGCATACATCCTCAATAGTAAAAAAAGACGGCATACATGGGAGTGAACCATAAAATGGCATTTTTTCAGTATTTGCTTGCTCATATAATTGCCTACAATGTGTGTACATATCCACTAGACTCAAGTTACCAAAATTCTCAACCCGCTTGCCTCTCAAGTTTCTCCGAAATCTTCCACATGCATGTGCCTTTTCTTGGACTTGAAATTCTTGTTGCTTTACTTCCCATCTTCTTCTCTTCTTTTGAATCAATGCCTTGTATGTATGCAAATGACTTTGATAGTTGTCTTTGTCCATAGTTGCATCAAGCTTTATCAAGGACTTTCGAGCATCTTGACATTCTTTATCAAACCACCTTTTGCGTGATCTATCTTTGTTGATACCATGGAGATGCTTTATGGCAAAGCATTCTTCCGCACAAGAACAAATAGCTTTCTTGAAAGCTTCCCATTTAGTTTCCAATGGTGCATCACATTGAAGCTTTGTCATCCATAATTTTTGCTCAACCATTTCAATGTAAATTGGTGCCCGTTTGAAATCCATACATAGTGATAACTTCTCTTTCCTTTGGCTGAGATTATCATGCTTAGTTGCTTCTCCACATGAAAGGTCAATACATAAGGTGCGATGGTCGGATTCCGGGGTCCATTGACCAAACATAAAACTCTTTATGCGATACATGATGGCTTCAGAGAGTAGCATATAGTCAATCACACTATCCCCATTATGTCTCCTACATGTAAATCCATTGGTTCCACTCCACAAAGATACACCATTGGCAATGAGCATACCCGTGCTATTACACATGTGTAAAAGTAACTTTCCATAGTGATCCGGCTCTTTCTCATCCATTGAAGTATGATCATACAAGTGAACTTCCTCCAACTCCCTTGAAATGTATGGCATATCAAATTGTTGAGTATCATGTTGCAATGTTTTTGTGCGAGCATTCATATCCCCAAATACAATAACATCACCTTCACCTTTGAAATAAGAAATGTCCTCTTCCAAATCAGAAAATGGTTGATCTCTATCCATGCAAGCATAAAAGGGAGAATCATGATGAGGAATGTAGCAACCGGCTACAAAAATGGGTGCTCTTTTTGGTGTCATAATTTTCAGCCATACATAACGTTTGTACTTGTCATCTTTCACAATTGATACAAAATCTTCCAATCCTTTCTTAACCATACATGCTAACCCTCCTTGTCCTCTTCGTTGCTTGAGATTCTTTGACCACATCAATGAATGTACATTGTAATCCTCCAAGCCGTTAATCCTTTGTGTATCATGCTCCCAAGTTTCAACAAGAAGTACAACATCGGCTTTGCTTGTTAGTTCATCAATGCCAACCCCCGCATTCCATGGGTATCCATTACAATTCCAAAAGCATATTTTCAATTGTAACTCGGTCTCATAGGTCACGCATCCCTATGTGCTTGAGAGACTTGCCTCCTCCTTGGGCACATTTTCTTCATGAGAGATCTCCTTGTTTTTATTATTCTTTTCCTCATATGCCTTGCGATGCATATTTTGTTGCTTAATAGTGCGATCTTCACATACAAAACATTTTGTATCCCTCAAATAGATCCAACTATTATCAAGGATAATCTTTCGCTTGGTCTCATCCAGCATGGAGCATACAATTGGCCGTTCTCCCGAGCGAAGAGCTCCTTGCTTCCCCACTCTATGTGCTCCATAGACCATAACTCCGGACATGCCAAAGTGGGTTTTGAAGAAATCTTCAATAACAATGGCAAGAGAAGGAGGTGTCTCTAACTTCTCTTCGGGAATTCCACGAATAACAATGTTCTTGGAACGTCGCTCCCGTTCCTTCAACTCCTCCACATCCACATTCTCAACATTCTTTGTTTGAACCATAGCTTGCATGAGTGAGGAATTAGAAACCACATTGCTACCACATACATCAGCCCAAGACTTGTTTGTGCATACATTTTTCATGTCGCATACATCCCGGCTCGTAGTGTCAAATTTCTCCTCTTTCAATACATGGTCATGCTCTACTTTGCTCATCCGCTCCTTCAAAGCATTCAAGTCCACAAGAGAGCATTTACATTCCTTGACTTCCTCTTCAAGTTGCATCAAACGTGTTGTTTTCATCTCAAGTGTCCTCTTGAGATTCTCATTCTCAACCACAAGTACCCTTAGTGTGCCGTTCTCCATTGCAAGTGCTCGTAAGTCTTCGCCTTGTTTGTTTACGGTCTCTTGCAATGATACCAAGTACGCCATGATCATGGTTTTCGATGTCGTTGGTTGGGTGGTTGTGTTGCTATCTCCACACTTAGGAGATTTTGGATCATTTTCCACAATGGTTGTGAACCTTGTTGAAGAAGAAGATCCCTTGCGAGTGCCGGAAGACATTGTCTGTAAAATAGGAGATGAGAATCAATTTTGTTGAACCTGTTCACTTCGAAAATGCTGCTACAGAGAGAGAGAGAGAGAGAGAGAGAGAGAGAGAGAGAGAGAGAGAGAGAGAGAGAGAGAGAGAGAGAGAGAGAGAGACACGTATATGATGAAAACCCCTCGGGATGTGAGGGAAATCTTGATTCAACGTGGTATTTATAGGAAACTCAGTTTCGGTGGGATGGAGACCGTAGTGACACACACACACACACACACACACACACACACACACACACACACACACACACACACACACACAGAGAGAGAGAGAGAGAGAGAGAGAGAGAGAGAGAGAGAGAGAGAGAGAGAGAGAGAGAGAGAGAGAGAGATTTTTTTACATGGCTGACTAGGCTGACTCAGGAAAGGAGAGAGAGAGAGCAAGGCTAAACGAGGGGGGAGAGAGAGAGGCTCAGAGAGCGGGGATGTGTGTGTGTGTGTGGGTGGGGAAACGAGAGAGAGAGAGAGAGAGAGAGAGAGAGAGAGAGAGAGAGAGAGAGAGAGAGAGAGAGAGAGAGAGAGAGAGAGAGAGAGAGATTTTTTCCTACGCCTTGCCCGGGCTGGTGCAGACACCTGACAAGAGAGAGAGGGAGCGAGAGAGAACGAGCGAGAGAGGGAGGGAGACAGTGAGCAAGAGATGGGGAGAGAGGGAGGGAGAGTGCATGTGTGTGGTGGGTGTTTAGAGAAAGAGCTACTCTGCTGGCTCACGACTGCCGAGTCACCGACTTAGGAGAGGAGAGAGAGAGAACGAGCATGAGCGAGAGGGAGAGCACGGGGGATTCACTAGTAGTAATAGGGGGATGCCACGTGCGTGCAACAAAATTGCCTTTTTAAACCCTACATACGGGACCCTCCTATGTAAAATCTATCCATTTGGCCTTAGAATACCCCCTATTGTACACTCACGTGATACCATACGGTAACCCTTAGTGAATACCCCATGAGGGAGAGAGAGCGAGCATGGGTGGGGAACTAGAGAGAGAGAGGGAGACCATTGCTACATGGCGGGCCTCGCTGGATTGACGAACGAGAGAGAGAGAGAGAGAGAGAGAGAGAGAGAGAGAGAGAGAGAGAGAGAGAGAGAGAGAGAGAGAGAGAGAGAGAGAGAGAGAGAGAGATTTTCTGCGCCCTGCATGGGGTGGTGATGAACAAGGGGGAGAGAGAGGGTTTTGGCTTGCGGTGATAATGGAGGAGAGAGAGAGAGAGAGAAGGTGGATAATGGAGGAGAGGGGGGAAGGGTGGTGCCAAGGGAGGGGCGGCCCATTGCACGCATGCGAGCAAGGGAGGGGAGGTGGGCTAGTGGCAGCAATAGGCAAAAAAACATTTTTTTATAAAAAAATCTCCTTGCATTATAAGCTCTCCAAATGGGGTTCGTTCCCGTGGTCGCGGCTTGTCAAAGCTGGCCATCATTGGCCCTCCCCTTTCTCTAGCAGCGGAGTTGGAGGGTTCTCCCTCCTCTGGAATATCTAGCATGAATTCTGGATCAAACCTTAAGAAGTACCTTTTTAGCCTCCATCCATTGACTCTGGTCTTATGAATTCGACCATCTTCTTCCATCAATTTGTAGTTGCCATTGGCGTATCACTTTTTGACGATGAATGACCCTTCCCATTTGGGATGAAACTTCTTATCTTTCCTAGTGTTGAATCTGATGTCGTACCTCAATACTAACATGCCTTTCTTCAAACCCTTTTCCTTAAGCCCCTGATTGAATGTGAGTCGGCGTCGTTCTGCTTGTGTTGCATAGTGCTTTATCGCATCTTCCCTATCTAGCTAAAGCCTTTCTAGATCCAGGATGTGGTTGCGGAGATGGGCAATTGGGTGCTATAACTGACTAGCCATGACTCGTAAGCTGGCTAACTATACCTCAATGGGTAGAATGGACTCCTTTCCATATACCATATGGAAAGGGGTGAAACCTAGTGATGTTCGAAATGTCATGCGGTAGGCCCAAAGAGCGGCGATGAGATGCTTATCCCAATCACTTGTGTGGTTATTCACCTGCTTTGTGATGATCTTATAGATTATGCCGTTTACCTTTTCTACTAGACCATTGCACTGTGGATAGTATGGAGTGGAGTGTTGGCGTGTGATGCCTAGCTTTTTCATCAATTCTCCCACCAAGTCACCTCTCTCTGAAACCTTGCCCTTTATCAGATATTATCTCCAGAGGTGTGCCAAAGCGGCAACAAATGTGCTTAAATATGAACTTCGCCACTTCTTGGGCTGTAATGCGTGTGGTGGCTGCTGCTTTTGCCCATCGGGTCATGTAGTCTACACCCGTGATGATATACAATTTACCTGATTGGCTCCTTGGCAAAGGCCCAATGGCATCAATTCAAACTGCCTTTGAGTAAATGGGAAGCCTACACAGCTTCCAATTTTTTTTGCCAATATCCTCCAGGATCCTAAGTGAAGAATAGGATAATCACTTTAGCTCCTTCCAAGACAATACTTAGAATAATGATCCCCAAGATTGTACCAAGAGTCCTCCATCCATGGCTTCCTTGTTCATGTGGTAAGTCCCAGTTTTCTTTAGAACCTAGCTCACCACTATCGGCAAATCTAGCAAGCAGCTCGAAGACAAGCTTGATACACACTGTACCAAAGTGCATAGCATATACGAAAGGTACACTGCAATCCACTTGTTGAAAAACACTTCATCTCGACTATATGCATGCAGGACCATACTACCATCTTTCTCACATTGAGATCCATTTTCTACAACCCTTATGACCACCCCTTGTGCTAAGGGTTCCTTAGAGACTTTCTTAAATGCATCAAACACAGTATGATCAAACACAATCTTTACATCTAGGTTGACAAACCTAGATCGCCAATAGGTTGCCACTGCATCCACTTGCTTAAGAATCTCCTTAGGGTGGACTTCACAATCCCACTGCTTGGTAATAACCATTCCAATTTGGTCTGTGATTGCTTCCTTTGATTGGTGTAGTGCCAAAGACATCATGCTTTCTTCTTGCAATTGTATATCTGGTGGATCCACCTTGTTGTGATTAGTGAGAATGAGATCGATGATTTCAAGAGAGTTGTCACTATCATTTATTGTTGTAGATTCCTCCTCTAATGTTGTAATAGATTTTCTAGAGAGTGCACTAGTCTCTAGGTCCATCCCTTGTTTCTTACTGGCCTTCGTATCGTATGGGATCTCCTTGCCCTTTCTAGCTTGCATATTGAGAATTCCTGTGTCCAAATATTGATTTTCTCTCATGGCCATGAGCCATAGTCTCTCTGGCATAATTGGGTAGCCCTCCCCTTTAGGGATGCTCATGCCCTGCATAGAAACATCACTCACAAGATCACAAGATTTTATAGACTCACCAACTTTGAAATCTAAAATGCCAGTCTTTCGTTGTGGCTTAGAATTTCTCTTGATTGACTCCGTTTTGGTCTTCATCTTTTCTTCCTTTTGTGAAGCTTCCTCATGTATAGAGTGATTAACTCCCATGGAGTCTACCTTTTTAGCATCGGTCTTACCCTCATCTACTTCCTTGTCGTGTTTCTCCACCTTCATCTTGTCAAGACTGATGACACTCACTACCTGGTTGCTAGCTAATGGTGGTGGTAAAGGTGGAATGAGGGTATGTGGTGGTGGTGGTGGTGGTGGTTGTGGAACATGTCGTTTGTAAGATTTGCACGGGTGGTGCTAGTTGTGGTGCCCTCGATGGTGGTGATCTTGCTCTCGATGGTGAAATCTGGTTTTGTCTGGCTCCTCTGTTGAAATTTTGCCTCCTTGGATGTGGGCAGTAATACTTGCCATGGCCATCTTCTCCACAGTTGTAACAATGGTAGTCTTGATTTTGTCTTCGCTGCCCTCTTCCTTGCTATGGATTTCTAGCAGGTGCATGTCCTTGCTGCAGTAGATGTATTGAAATATTCTCTAGCTCGTTGGTGATTCGGTTGAGCAGGTCTTGTTGATCTTCAGTCGGTTCCTGGGGCTGATTCCTCTGGACGGATGCTGCAGGTGCGGCTAGATGTGGTTGAGCCCTTCCCGGTTCCTCTTCCTCGGTAGTTATGGCTTGTAGATGCAACTTCTTATCTTTAAAGCAGGCTACTTCAACTGCTACCTCATATGTAGCAGAAACCTTCCCTTCACCTTCTCTTTAAGAATTGGCCACAAACCAGCCACAAACCGGTCTTTCTTCAGGAAATTGGGTGCCCCTTCACCCTCCCTCAGCGATGCAACCCATCGTCCCCATAGATCCACAAACTTTGATTCGTGTGTTGCATACTCCGCCAATCTTCCTTGCTTCAACTCCATCACCAATTGTCATAGCTTCTCAACGTGGTGTCTTTTCCAAAACACCTTAAGAATGCTGCTCTTAGCAGATCCCACCTCTCCTTGGTGAGTGGCACCAAGGTGTTGTACCATGATCTTGCTTCCACTTTCATTAATAGTGGAAAACTACGCAGACGTGAAGCATCATCATCCCTTTCAGAGATGACACATGCTATTTCAAGATTGTCCAAGAAATCTGAAGCATCTTCCCCCACCTTATCCGTGAAGGTTGGGAAAGAAACATTTGCCATTTCCAAAAACAAGATATTTCTTCAAACCTATTTTTTTTCTTGAACACAAACGACTTAGTGGATTATAACGGCTTTCTTACAGGGTTGGGTGGATAGATCAAAACACATGATGCAAATGGAAACATTGAAAGAGTGATGGTAATCCAACATGGGGAGGATAATAGGGTTTGGGGAGCTAAGGATCTCTCCTAGCACTGCAGCACCAAACAGATACACAATCTTCTGTTGATAGAAGATTTTTCTATCTACATATATATTTATGTGCATGTGTTGCAAAAACCTAAACGGAAAAGTAGTTGGTCCGTTATCCATGATGTACAGAGTACTTACTTACACCCTTACCATGCTGGTGTTCACAAGTCGGCACATCCACAGGAGGTCATCGCCCTTCATAGGCTCCACCTTCCCTTCATCGCTCAGCACGTATGTAGTGATGGCGACGCGTTTGACCATTCCTAGCCTTTTAACTAGCAGCAATTGCAAGTAATTACTGTAGTCGGCTCGTTGTATGAACTCCACACCATTTAGTTGTAACTCGCCTCTGGTCCACTAGGTTTCACCCGTGGTAGACAGTTTCTTTAGGATGAGTTGTATGGGGAGAGGAGGAAAGCCCTCTACCCACCCTCCAAAACAGCGAGGATAGTAGCCAAACCACTCCTCTATAGGGCATGGGAACCTCCTTACCACCTCTGCTTTGGGGTTGTCAAAATGGATTGGCAGCACTCGCATGCGCCACACAAATCGATAGGCGATCTTCCACTGCTTTGCTTTGGATGAACTTCTTTTTGGTAGCCTAGGTACGATTCTGCTTCCTAAACTCAAAGCACTCACATGGCCAAGTGTTTCTTCTTCCTTGGGGGTCATGTGATTCATGACTGGCATAGCCCTTCCTTTCCTTTGGCACGAGCAGCCCCTTTGGGCCACTTAGGAGCAGAGGCTATACCTTTACTTGCAGATTCCTTGGGGAAGAGAGGCCTTACAAACCTTTTTCCTTCCTTGATATGGATGAACTCTTCGTGGTGGACGTCGATGTAGAGGATTTCCGCTTCTTCTTTACCTTTGTTGACGGCACTCATTGATGTAGTGCGGTGGGTGACGGCAATAAGAGCAGCATGCAGCCCTCCCTCGGGTGGCTCTTGATTTGTAGTTAGAGTGAGAGATGCGAGACGGAGGATTTACTTCCTAGATGTTGACGATGGTGTATTCCGGTAGCAGCACTTTGATGAAGGTGATCAGTGCTTCTTCATTTTCTTCCTCCTCCATTCTCCAATTGGAGAATTCCCGCAGCCATTTGTCCATGGTCAATGACGTGCATCATTTTGGGCATTGCAAGATGAAGGTTTTTGAGAAGCCCTCCTTAGTGGGGGCACCAAATGACAAGCGCAAGCGCAAAACGGACCCCGACGGACTCTACACCAGGACGGTGCACGCCGAACTCGTCACACAGGAAGTAAACAGGGCGCACCACCTAGCTTTGAGCGGCTAGGACACGGACAATAGTGATTAAAGTAACACTAATACTGCACCTTGGAGAGAGAGAGAGAGAGAGAGAGAGAGAGAGAGAGAGAGAGAGAGAGAGAGAGAGAGAGAGAGAGAGAGAGAGAGAGAGAGAGAGAGAGAGAGAGAGAGAGAGAGAGAGAGATGATGAAAACCCCTCGGGATGTGAGGGAAATCTTGATTCAAAGTGTTATTTATAGAAAACATAGTTTCGACGAGATGGAGACCGTGATGAGATAAAGAGGGAGAGAGAGAGAGAGAGAGAGAGATAGTGTGTGAGAGAGAGAGAGCCTATAGTTTATTCTCTAGGGAAAATTCCATATACACGGAGATCGTATTCTTGTGTGTGGAAACCCTTGGAGTCAGGGTGTGTGCATGGCTTCCTTCTCAAGTGCTGCCTCCCCCCCCCAAGTGCTCTCCAGGTGCTGTAAGTGCTCCCCGATAGTGACCTCTCAATGTTCTTTTATAGGTGCATGCTGCATTAGTTTAGGATAATTTGATTAGGTTAGGGCCCTAATCAGGAGAGACAAAGCAAGGAGCCGGGTCCGAGATGGTTGACCCTTGCTTTGTTTTATGAGAAATTTAAAATGATATCTCCTAGGTGGGCCTTGGTGATTATCCCCTAGAGAGAGAGGTGGCAATATACAATTGGTTTTTTATACAAGGTTTTGGCTTGAAAACGGAAAAATAGATTACCCTACGGATTTTTACTGTGGAGATGCATCGTGGACGAGATGCCGGTGAATGGCGGGCTTCACTGGTGCATTGGTGTAGCGAGTTCGTAACTTTCGGGACCGGCCAGGACATGCCTTCGGCGTCATTTCTTGATTCGCCGTCGTCTTTGCGTGATTTTGGTGTGTTTTTCAAAGCTTGTCGTTCGTCTTTGTTGTTTTCTTTTCGGTTTTCTTCTTCTTGTGCGTGCATATGGCGTGAATGGTTGTGTGCGCTCATGCGTGCAGTGTACTTGTGCATGTATGTATGTGCTTGTCAGTGCGTATGTGTATGTGTCGATGTATGTAACTATTTGTGTGTGCTTGTAAGTGTGAGAGTGTGTATGGTAAGTGTGCGTGAGGATAGGTTAAGAGAGAGAGATTTCTTACACAAAATGAGAGTGTGTATGTGAGTGTTTGTGGGTGTGTGTATGTGTGTAAGTATGTCGGTAAGTGTGTGTGTGTGGGAACTAGAGAGAGAGAGAGAGAGAGAGAGAGAGAGAGAGAGAGAGAGAGAGAGAGAGAGAGAGAGAGAGAGAGAGAGAGAGAGAGAGAGATTTTTACATGGCTGACTCAGCCGACTCAGGATAGGAGAGAGAGAGAGAGCGAGGCTGAACGAGGGGGGAGAGAGAGAGAGGGTTTTGGCTTGCGGTGATAATGGAAGAGAGAGAGAGAGAGAAGGTGGATAATGGAGGAGAGGGGGGAAGGGTGGTGCCAAGGGAGGGGTGGCGCACTGCACGTGCATGAGCAAGGGACGGGAGGTGGGTTGGCAGCAACAACATGCAAAAAAAAGTGTTTTTTTTAAATTTTCTCCTTGCATTATAAGCTCCCAAATGGGGTTTGTTCCCGCGCCTACGGCTTGTCAAAGCCGGCCATCAACGTATGATATCTCAAGCCCCAAATTTGAAGTCAAAATTTCCAACTCAGACTTGGAGTGGTTAGAGTACATCAAGGCGAGTCTACAGTTGAAGTTTGGAGAAAACCTGAGCCAATAGACATCATACACGTATAAAGTCTCCGGGCACAGATTGACTATTTTGGCCATAACTTGACCTACCGATATCGGATTCAGAAACATTTTTTTATATCAAAACAAAGCTCCAGAGTAGCTCTACAAGATTTAGTGCAACCCTTGAACAAAAATTAAAGACCCTTCGGATCATTCATTGTTGGTCAATGTCCGAAAAAACGTCGTTTAGGCTTCAAAATTCATCCAAAAGTTAGGGGTGTCTAAAAATGACAATTTGAGAAAATTGTGAGAAAACGGGCATCCTCCCACGATGGATCTTCCAAACTTGTAAATGATAAAGATCAATTTTGTTGAGAGAGTTTTGATAACAGGTCATGAGAGTGAAGGATTGTATAGATACGTTGTTGGGAGTGAGGTCAACCTATATAGGTGCTTAGAGCCATACCCACAAGAGCTAACGGATTACAAGCTCTTATATGTTTATACATTTGGAGTCGACTACCAATGGGAATCTATAGTTGCTGACAAGTATGGACAAGAATACAGAGCTGTAGAAAGCACAAACCCATGGACTGCATTAGGAATAGGTGGACATTTGGTCAATGAAGGATCACATATATCTCCACCAAACATGAGAATTCCGAAAAGGAAGCCACCTAGATATCCTTCTAAAGCGATAACAAGAGATGAAATGATCACAGAAATGGCAGACATGCCTCCTCAAGGGAATCTTCCTAATGGACCAATCTCCAAGAGAATGACCAATCCCTTTGAAGAAGAACCTAGCCATAGTAGAAGGCCTGGAACGAGAGCAAAATTTGGAGAGTCTATGGTTAGACTTGTAGAGAATCGATGAGTTAGACTATCCGAAGTCCAAAAATGGGTAAATAGGAAATACTCCAGAGATAAAGATCGGAGAGTTCATGTAGCAGCTTTTAGAAGAGTAATTAGAGCATAGGAAGCTTCAGATTTTGCGACACAATTTACACGATTTGGACTCTCTCGAAGATGACGTGGCTACATGGTTTGACTCAGTGGAAAGATGTGATTTTGAGACTCTACACGAGATGTTTGAGGAATTCATCAAAGAATTCTCATAGAAAGGCATAGCTCACAATACGATGTCGCAAATTCACAGGTTCAAACAAAAAGAGGGTGAATGAGTACGCAACGCGGCATTACGGCTCAAGAGATATGTCAAGTTCTATCCAAGAGCGGAACTTTCTACGTAAGCATGGTTAATGCTGATCTTTATCCACGGAATGAGACATGCGGGTCGTCTTCAAAAGAATCTGCATATGATAAGGAGCTTGATGCTAAAAGAATTGATCAAAGAAGTTCTTTATTTGGTGGATAACTATGAGAAATATAAAGAAAACGATTCTAAGATTCAAGAGGATGACACATCTTCTCAGCACAATGATTCACAGATGAGTGAGTCCATAGCAAAACCAGCGGCATGTATCAATTAAGAAACATATATTAACAAAATGGTCAAGAGGTTAGTTCCTCTTGTAAATGGTGATTCGAGGCAGCTTAAGTGGGGTGAAATTGAGAGAAAATGGACAAACCATACGAGAGAAGAATGTTACTATGATATGGAATATGCTAGGGGGAGGTATGTACAAGCTATTCTAGTAGCACCTACTCCACCTAGATACGTTATGGGGAATGTGCCAAGACCAGTAGGAGTTGCAAGACCACATCCTGTCTTAGGACAACAACCTCTGTTGCCAGGTGCTAGAATTCCTATAGACATGAGATACACACAGATGATGGAAGAATCTAATAAACAAGCATTAGTACCAACTACAATGTATTATAACAACCAAAGTGGGTACTACCCTTCAAAGCGACAGAAGATGAAAGAAACACATGGAGTGATGAGGTCGTACAACCTCCACCTTTTGCGTTTTGACCTGAAGAAAGAAGATACGAGATGGACAAAAGGACATTGCGGTTCATTGTGAATAGAGGCTTAGCTAGGTTAGAGCCTGTTTATAGCCAAGAGGAAATGCAAGAAGAAGCGCCTCAACTAGAGATAGATTGTCACAAAAGCCGTGACAACCACTTGGTCAAAAAATGTCCTTAGACAAAGATCACTCAAGTGAATGCCTATTGTCTTGACTGTGGTGTCATTCACTTGATCCCCAACTGTCTAAAAAAACCAAACCGATTGAGAAAGATCACAACAAATGTTTTTGGAATTGTCAGCTACCCAATAGCTCGAAAAATAAAAACGTCGTTCTAGTTCAAGTAGTTACAAGAGTGCAAGCTCAAAAGTAAGCCAAGGAGAAGCAAGAGACAAAGAAAATAGAAACTGACATGAGTCCAGAGACAATTGAACCAAAGACCAATGCACCTAGTAAAAAAAACCAAGAACAAATAGAATAGTTGGAAGCTAAAAAGGCAAGGATGAAAGCACGTAGAGAACGAGAGCAGAAATCCCTAGCTGAGGAGCTTACCCAAGCTAAAGAGAAGATAAGACAACATGACGAAAGTGTTACACCTTCTCTTGCGCAGACATCTCAACCTCCAAAAGAACCATCAACGAAAAGTGAGCCAAAAAGTGCTAGCTCAGGAGGACCAGTGTTAGTCGAGAAGATTAATGAGCCATTAGACACCCTCCTAAAAGCCTATGAAACACAACTCAAAAACAACCAAACCCAAGAACATAGATGGATGACATATCCATATGCAGAACTAGAAAAGGACATGCTTGAAATGTGACAAAAAATGATTCAAACAGCCCAAGCTTTACTTAGAACCACCAATTGGAAAACCTGAGGGTGTGATCCTTGTCCCACCTACACCAGTAATCTCACCAAACCAGGAAAAAAAAGAGCTAGATTCTAGTCACGAGCACGAAAAAAATCTCAAGGACCCCACATTAGAGCCAAGGATAGTGTTGAATACCACAAATAACTCTTCCACGGGATTTCACATAGCTATACCTCACAACTGAAAAGAAATAGATGGTCTTGACAAATTGTGAAAATAAGTCAGAGAGGCCAAGGAAGCAAGTGAGATAAGGAGACAGTAAACCAAACGAGTGATGATGGAGGAGTGTCTCTTCCACCAATAGAGGAAATTGAGACTAGATCTCAAATGAATCTAGAAGTGGAATTGTATTGGGGAGACAAAGGATATGTACAGTCTATGGACAGTCAACCCCATTTGCTAAGAACACTACCATCCTATACTTACAGGAGAGCATGAGGCCAAGTCAGATGTTATTCCAATCCCATCATAGAGACTATTTTCCAACAAGTTCATCGATTCAAAAGGATTGATAGACATTTTGTGGACACCAATCACCTGTATGGTAACTTTAACTGAGTTGCTCAGAATATGACCAAACATGTGGGCTACTGTGGGAAAATTCCTAGAGAAATTTGGTGTAAAAAAACCAATGATTTAAATCGAGAAAGGGATCAAAGAGCTAGAAATGCCTCAGCTAAACACTAGACCATTGCCATTGAACAAGGTCAGAGAGTATTATGAGGAAGAAGATGGGAACATCACTCTTCTTGTGGAATTTCAAGGTGTAAAAACCATGGCAATCCTTGACAGCGGAGCTGGTGTTTCCATTGCAACAAAAGAGATATGGAAGAAATGGGAAAAACCAGCAGTGAGGGCTACCAGGTTGAAACTGCAGCTTGTAGGCGAACTTATGAAAAGGCCCCTACGAATGCTAGAAAAAGCAGTTGTTACTTCTTGTGGCATTGATTATGAGAAAACCTTTGCTATTGTTGACTTTGGCAAGAAGAACAATTATGATATCATTCTAGGAAGACCATTCATGCGACAATTGAAAATGGTTGAGGACTAGGGTTATGACCATATCTATCCGAGACATATGGAAACCACGACAAGGATAGACTTGAAGGACCATAGTTACAAGGATGTGACAAGAACTCCTGTGGAAGAGTTTGATTCTGCTATTGTAGTAGAATCAAAACTTCGAGCATGGTTGGGTAAGCCTAAAGAACTGTGGATGTGTGGAGCTTTGCAATGCGGAAGCTTAAAGTGAGAGGAATGCATCATAGAAAGAGAAATTGAAGATAAGGATTATATCCTAGAACCCTTTTCTAAGGAAATATTAGAGCCACTTGAATGGGAACACATCTTGGTCACTTTGGATGTGTGCGCCATTCAAGACTGTCCAACAACAAAGTTTTGTGATGAAAATGCTTATGATGTTTTACTTTGTAGTGAGTGTAATTTAGATGAAGAAAAGAATAAAGAGATTCTGCACCGTACAAAACAAAGAAGGTCCAAGAAAACGATGACACTTCATGAAGCATGTCTCAAAAGCCAGACACACAATGGGTAATGTCAGAGGGAAGAAAAGAACACTAATGAGCCTTTGATTATAATAGAATAGTCAGAACTCCGGGATGGACTACAAGGACAAAGAAAGTTGGTGATCGACTAGACAAAAGCATCCATCAAGTGTAAAGTTGCCTATTAGACATTTCATGCGACTACAAGGCCGTATACATGAAGTAGATCTTTATATTGTAAATCTTCTATATTGTATGTGACTTAATGAAGCCTAACAAACAAAAGGAACTAATAGTACTGACAAGAACATACGGTGCAAGAGATGACCATCAGTCATTCTCGTGATTGAAATTCAAAAAATTAAGCTTGGAAAGTTAAACGCAAGTCCAAATCAAGGTAAAATTTGTCAGGAGGCTATGCATAGAGAGTACAAACTAAGGGTTTCAGGAAAAAAAGGTCTAACCCTAGCTAGCCAAAGATGCAATTTTTTTAAATTTGAAGCCATGATAGCCATCTACATACCCTGTACATCATGTATATGAATTTTGGGGACAAATGGACAATGATAGCTCATCGATGGTCATTTATCGCGAATGATGTTGGATGAGACCCTTTTGATGCAAGTTACTAACTTGGGGAATTAATTGGGGTTTGTCGGGCTTTAATTAAGTCATGTATCAAGTAGAAGCAGTATAATGATTTATAAATCACACAAAAGCTAACAGTAGTAAATGAAACTTTGATCACCTTGATGCAGGAAGAAAGGAATCCCACAAAGAAGATCAGACACAAATAGTAGACAAACCAACCTTCGTAGGGTTAAATATCTTGTCCTTGATAAGGTGGATCGAATGCTAGACATGGGTTGTGAATCTCAAATCAAAAAGCACCTTCTAGATTTGGCTTGATAGACAGACTTTGTATTGGAGGGCAACTTGGGCTAAAGAAGTTGAAGGTTTAGCCAGATAAATTCTACAGAATCCTTACAAAGTTGTCATTGGCTCACAAGATCTGAAAGTCAATCATTCGGCTTGTAGAAGTTATTTCTGAGAATGAGAAATACTCAAATTGATAGATTTGTTGGAGCAAGTGACGGATGGAACTTTATCTATGCATGGTGATAAGAGTCAAACTGAAGGAGATTGGGTTTTGTCAGAATTTTGATCAAGCAATAGCCCTATCATGACATCAACATATATTTCAGCTCAGGGTGGCATGGATGCGAAGGACGTAAAGTTTGTCATCAATTATGATTTTCATGGATCATAGTTCTTGCTGTGGGTTGACAAAAGTAAAAGTAGTGTAGCACAAGGAAGCAAAAATAACAACAAAGACCGCATCGACATTGACAACCAGGTCATGTTGGGGACGCCATGAACTCAGAGGGGGGAGTGTTGACCCGTGGGTCAACAACACGACATAAATCAACAAAGACTTATTTTTTGAGAGTTATGCAATGATATGGATTATGGTTAGAAACATCATTTGTAATAAGTAGCTAGTCTAGTTGCAGAAGCCGGGGTGCAATGGCACTTCCAGATTGTACATACAAAGCCATTTGACCCATTAAACTCTATTTTAGTTTTAACCTATGATAGCCTTAGTATATAAGGTACCCCTACATCATTTTGTAACGAGGACTTCTATCATAATCAAGTTTTAAAGCTATCGTCAACTGTGTGTGAGGGAGGAAGAGAGAGAGCGTGAGGTTCATCCTGGCAGTATTCCCCTCTTGTTCATCACATTGGAGATCCGACAACACCATCATGATAGGCTCTGTGAGAGCTACGCATCAACGCCAAGCAGTTCTTGCGGAACGGAGCACACATGCTAAATCATCTACGAGCTATTTGTGGCCGTAAGTATATAAATGATGTCTGTTTTCTATGTGAAAGTAGTAATTAGAATCGTGGCAACATAAGCTATGCATAGGTACTCAAGAATTCAGTTTTGGGCACTTCAAAATTTTGGCTCTGTCTTCATACGCGTTTTTTGCAGATGGGTATAGAGTGAAGGTTTTGAGTGTAGAGGCTTGGGGACAGGTGTATCCTAGTGAGGGGATGGTGTTCCTTAAGTTTCATACGATTTTGGTATGGTTTAGTCAGTTTCCTTCTGTTTGTGTGTATGTGGGTTGAGTGGTGTAGTTGAGAGTAGTGAGATTCTAGATTGTGGTTTAGTTAGCCTTCTAGAGTTTTGTATACGTGGGATGGCCTCAGCTTGAAAAGCTAAAGAGATTGCCTTCGTGCACCTATCCTGTCATCTGTGTCCTCGATTGACATTATGTTGATCTAGGTTGTACTGCATGCACTTTATAGGTGTTTTAATTTGCTCCTGCAACATATACCTGATCAACTCTGTTCTTTTCATTGAGCTTTGAAGTAAGTTTTTGGAATATCTGAAGGGAAAATATGAGCATGAAGATGCATACTCCAAAGTGTTGATCCATGTAAAAATGAGGGACCCTTCTCACTCCAATGATGATAGTGTAGTTAACCTCCACACCTAGTTCTTTCAAGTGATGAACTGCAAAGATGGAATAATGTTTCCATAGATGATGGGTACCTACTCCACAAGGGGAGAGTTTGTGTACTGATAGACGCGAACACCAAATTCTTTATGAATTTCATGATTGTCCTAGTGCAGGGCACCCAAGCATAAAGAAAACTTACGACGATAGTTTTGTTGGCCAGGTGTAGACAAAAATGGTGCACTCGGTGCTCTCTAGTGGTGGGGTTATCTAGATACAATATGCATGCTAACTCACAAGCTAGCTCAAATCTATAGACAATAGTGTAAAGACATGAAAATAGAACTGAATTGAACAATGAACAAAAACTGACAATAGCCACAAGCCCTCCAAGGCAGCACCCTATACATAACCGAATGACCATACAAGACTATAGTCTGACTGTAGCCAACTCTGCCCAGTCTACGATTACACCACAGGGTACAATGGGGATGTAGAGGCTGAGGTGCAATGGAGAGTGAAGTGGTGCAAGTACAACTGAAGACCACAATGTAACTAAGAAAAACCATAATATAACTAGACACAGAACTACAAGGCTCACATGCTGACTACAGACCACCAAGGTGAAGTGCTCCAAGACTAGTGCACAAGAGTGTACAAGATTAGGAGTAGACTCTGGATTCGGGCTAGAATCTCTCAAGACTGTCGCTATATGCTGTCCACATGCTCTGTATAGATCCACAAGCTAGGCCGTCGTCGGCCACCACACATATCTGATCCAACTGGATATAGCCAAGGAGACCCTTGCCAACTGCAAGTATCTGCTAGTGGTAGCCTAGTAAAGCCACTAGTGAGTTGGTCCACCATTTGCCTAGTTGGCCACTGGATGGCCTTAGTCCCCGGCCATGGTCCACTATCCCCTCGGCTACTAAAGAAGTACTGTCTGGTAGCTCCCAAATGCTCTGAAAGGGGTGGACATAGACTGGCCACAATCTGGATGATCAATGATACCTCTCTAGCCAAGGTGGTATGAGCCCCACCTGGACCAGCCGGTGTGTCCACATTGGGCACCCATCTCACGGTGGGTGGTCCAAGAGTGCCCAGGTGCTCGGGCCAAGGAAGGTCCAACTCGAAGAGGATGTCCTTTGGAGCATGTCCACCAAGGTGGCCATGCAAGCCAAGCTCTGTGTAGCCCTGATATGGATGCCTGCCACTATTCCACTCACTGTCCCGGGAGTGGTGCACCAAGGATTGAAAGGGTTCTAAAAATTGAAAATTGAAAGACTGAAAACATCTCTGAATAGTGAAAGAAACTCTAGGGCAGGTTGAAAAGGGTGAGTGTGATCGAGTGAGTTGGGTTGGAAAGGATGAGGCAAAGGGGGGGAGGCTTGATGTTGTGAGTGAGTACGGCGAGGGAGATGGAGAGCGAGGCGAGGGTGGGTCAAAAAGGGCGAGGGTGGGATGGAAAGGGTGAGGGAGATTGGGAGAAGGGCGGGCTGGACGGGCTCTGGCCATAAAGGGCAAGGGTGATCGGGAGAAGGGTGGGCCGAAATAGGCTAGCTGGAAAGGGCGAGGCAAAGGGGTTGGATATCTGAGGTTGCAGTCTAGTAGGGCAAGGGAGAGTAGATATGCAAGCAAGTTTGGGTGAGCAGAGAGAGAATAACTGGGGTGAGTAGAGAGAGAATATCTGGGGTGAGTAGAGAGAGAATGAAAAAGGGCGACTAGAGAAAGGGGGAGAATTGGGGCGAGTGCAAAGGGACCAAGGCGAGTAGAGAGAGAGAGTAAGGGAAGGCGAGTAGAGAGAGAAGTTGTAGGTAGAGGGGTATTTCTGCGCAGTGCACAGTTGGAGTTGCATAGTAACAACCCACGCCGTTACATCCAGCTGTGCTGCCTAACCAGACGGATACTATCCGTTTATAGAAGGGGCATCAATAGAGGGGAAAAACAAGTTGGGAGGGTAGTAGCAGGTAAGTAAAAGAGGAAAAATAGAGCAAGTGGAGAGAGATTATGGGGCGAGTAGAGAGAGAGGGAAAATGGGGTGAGAGAAATTTGGGTAGGAAAAAAAGGCGAGTAGATAAGGGGCGGATTTTCCAGTAACGCAAGGGGAGGGTGGGAAGGGCGGTCATACAAAGAAGTGGAGAGAGAAAATGGGTGAGGGGTGGGTTGTGAGGTGAGTAGAGAGATAAGCGGGGTGAGGAGTGGGTTATGGGATGAGTAGAGAGAGAAAATGAGGTGAGGGCGAATGGAGAGAGAAAATGGGTGCAAGACGGAGAGTCAGTATGATCAGGCGGCCAACAAGGCAGGGCGAGAAAGTTGAAAGCACAGCTAGGTTAAGACCTGTGAGGTCCTTGTATGACGAAGCAAAGATATCCTTTCATCTGTTGATAAAGGAAACCATTAAATTTAGTAATTGGGGGTGATCCCAGAGCCATGTAGCTCACCATACTGGGTTGGGCTCTTCTTCAGTACCTAAGTTGACTTCTTTGAGAGGGTCTTGATATTTGTCTGGGTTCCACTCTTTAGCTACATCTTGGCCAGCTTTGGTCAATGCGTCCACATCATGAAGAGGACTCTACTCTGATTAATAAGAAAGTCGTGCGCCTGCTCCTGTAACCATCCTGGAGGAAGTTCCTCCAGTGGCAAGTCATCTCTACTTTTCTTTGAGCTGGTCTGCTAACCATTGGTCAATGCGTCCACATCATGAAGAGGACTCTACTCTGATTAATAAGAAAGTCGTGCGCCTGCTCCTGTAACCATCCTGGAGGAAGTTCCTCCAGTGGCAAGTCATCTCTACTTTTCTTTGAGCTGGTCTGCTAACCATTGGGTGGGGTGGTGTCAGTTGAAGCCTTGCCTATGGATAGGGAAGAATCATCTGTGAGTTTCATGCCCTAATTCTTTTTCTTGTTGCCCTTGTAGAGGGGACTTCTTACCACGACTTTGGTGAGTTACACCTTTAACTTCTAGATAACGCTAGTTTGTTCTTCTCTAGCTGGTTCATCTATACAATGCACAATCTATCCTCATCTCTTACGATATTCTTACCTTCATCTTTGTTTTGCTTCCCATATCCTTGTCAATAAATTCTTAGGATTGTCTCTTTTAACCCTTTTCTATTGTCTCTTTGCTTATTACCTTACTTTATGGATCAGTGGCAAGAGATGATCTTATATGTGGCCATTCCTCATCTACAACAAACAAGTGAATCAGGCAGGAGGGATTTTGTGAAGCGGTATGAGCGCCTACTTTTTCCTCACTTGGGAACTTCATTAGCTCAAACCAAATGTGGGATGTTCCGATACATAACAAGGGTGACACTTTGGGATCAAGATCACTTTTGCAACAATGTCCACTTGGCTATGGTAATTGAAGCATTGGGTTTGGGTCCTCGATACTATTGTGTGATGAGGTCGATGTATCGTGGGTTCTTCAAGCAAGTATTTTGGCTTGCACAGTCTCTTCCTCATCAAAAGATGTATCTTTACCCTCACTTTGGTCTAACTCTTAGAGGACCCTTTAACTTTTCACCTCATACTCAAGAGATCAGTGCAGCAATTTCACAACAAATTCTTCCTATGGCTAAAAGGCCTAATATGTGTCCTGCTTGTGATAGTTGCTTTTGTGATCATGTGATGGATGGGCTTATTGACTTGTAAAAAATCCATCATCGTTGTATATTTGTCGTTTATTAAGATCTTGGTCCTTGTCTTTAATCCTTCTTTCTCTGATTTCTCTTGACAAAACAATTACATTTATTCTTAGCTTCGTATGTTTGGTATTTTTGTAGAATGTCTTGAGAGAAATACAAATGTAGCTAGCTTAGATGCAAAGGATAATACTAATCTTGTTATTATGTAGCAAAACAGTCAGGCTACATTGCTTGGGTGACACAAAAGTTTAGTAAGATAGAGCTTGTCGTGGTAATTACATGGACAAGTACAATCCATTTTGAGCACAGAAAGAGGAAAGTTTCCATCAAATAACTGAGAAAATTGAGAATTAAGGCATTCTTAGTCCTCCAAGTAAGTATCTTCAATGAGATAGTCCTCCCATTGTACCAAAAATCTCCTAAACCATTCTCTATGTAGTAGCTTTGGATCCTTCATGTCTAAGATTTTCCCTAGCTCCTTCCTCATACTCTTCCTTAGCCTCGAGAATTCCAGCCACTAGCAAGCAGGGCAACATAGAGATTGGCTTGTTCATCTATCTCATCCTTTACTGAGACAAAGTTTACTGTTGCTGATCTAGGTGGGTTGACGGTTGGCCTTTGAGAACGAAAATGAGTGGTAAGGGGAGTTCTTGCTTGGGTTGGATTTCTTCCTCTTGCTCCAAGGTTTTTGAATTGTTCCCATTGATTGGGTGGATTCTAAATGTTGACAAGGAGTCTTGAATTACTAGGGTCATTTTCTTTAGGGCAATGGGCCTTCTTATGACCAAATTCTAGGCATTCATAGCACTGAATTTATCTTCCACTCTGAGTGACAGGAAGAGCATTCACATGAACAAAGTGCAGTGATGATTGGGGTTGGGTAACTGGCTTTGGTATAAATGGCACTTTGGGTGCTTGGGAGGGCTAATTGGGGTAGAAAGGGAGACCATGCTTCCTACTTGTTGTACTACCTCCCTTAAAAATAATCTTGTGTTTTGACTTGGCTCGGATTAGAGCATCCGCTAGTGAGGTAGGTCGAAGGGACTCTATTTCGGGAGCCAAATCTTCTCCGAGCCCAACGATGAAGGGACTTAGATTTTGTTCCTTTGTCATGAGAGGAGCATATCGTGAAAGTCCCAGAAAAACTCCTCATAGTAAGTTTCAACAGATCAATTCCCCAGCTTGCAAGAAAGAAACTCATTCATCTTAGTGGTGGAATAGTCTAGGGGAAGATATCTCTCCTTGAGACGATGCTTTAACTCCTCCTAGCTTTGAGTCACCTCTGCTACTTGACGAGATTGGAAGTTGAGCTTCCACCATGTTTTTGCTGGTCCTTCTAACTTAGCTCTCCCCATTATTCCCTAAGCAACTGTATTGTAGCCGGCAAGAGCAAGAGCCAGCTTGAACATATATGCCAAAAAGTGAAAAAATGGTTTTCTTACACTATTTAATTTGCATCTAACCAATTCAAACCTTATGTACTTTGAAACTTCTCCTAATCCTACTTATCCTAATCTTAATCAATGGGAGAAATT
Organism: Adiantum capillus-veneris; assembly: GCF_014529385.1. Taxonomy (NCBI): domain Eukaryota; kingdom Viridiplantae; phylum Streptophyta; class Polypodiopsida; order Polypodiales; family Pteridaceae; genus Adiantum; species Adiantum capillus-veneris. The sequence continues at coordinate 53,118,273 of NC_140943.1, read as the reverse complement.
CTCAACTACAATGGTTTTTTGATGGTTTGAGAGACTCTTGCAACTAATAATATGTGATTAATCATAAACTGTAATCTAACTTAATGTAATGAATGAAAATAAGACCCCAAGAAACATACAAAGCAAGAAACCATGCATCATCCTAAGCTTTGTTCTTCTATCACTCCATGAGCAGCAACTTCAAAAGAGGGGTTGTGTGACCATGATAGTATAGCGTTGCACCAATCAACTAAACTATCAATCCCATGAATTTGGAATGACCCTAGCCTAGAGCACCGAAGCTAACTATTCACATCACTACATTGGTGGCCTCAAGAGATGCATATCGATAGCATTGTGAGCTTAGTAAGTTCTACTCTTTGGCCTACTTGCTTGGAACACTATGACCGTTCTTTCCTACTTGTGCAATGCTCAAAGGATCAAATGCTCAATGAACCTTTTTAATGCAAGATGAAGTGATACAGCTACTCCGTTCATGCACAAGGAAGCAATATATGTGCTCCAATGATTAAACAAGTGTGCTACTTAATCCTTCCTCTTGTTACAGACAACACCACTAATCAATCAAAAGCACAACACAATTATTAAATGCTCCAATGATTAAGAAAATTTGATAATCTACTTCAAATGCATCTACAAAAATCAAAAGAGAGAGAAAAAGCATTGTCATTATTTATATTCTCAACCATGATGCATACGTAAGCATAAGGGAGCAAAAGATTACAAGAAAACAGCTCCTTGGAGTGGATGTGGAAGCTCCAAAAGCTCCTTGGTGCTCACACAACTCAAGCTTGATGTTACTAACTCTCCAACTTTGGAACCTTCAAAATGAGTTAAAAGTGACTATATATCATAATGAGACTAAAAACTAGGGTTCACATCTGCCCAACCAAATTATAGTCTAGGCACCTAGTTTTGAGCTTCATGAGCATTAGATAATTACAAGAAAATTTATCCAACTTCCCAATCAACTCCTAAGTCTTCCTATACCAAATTATGGATTTTACATGTCCAAATTACAAAGTCTTGAATAATGGACGTTAGTAGCTACAACCAAAATTGGTCGTGTAGGCAAAATAGTGCAAAAGTGGCTGATTTTTAACCTTCAATGTCCCCTTTAGCCATTTCTTCCATCGTCAATCTCCCTCGTGGCCATTCTAAAGCTTTAATATACATTTTCTACATATGTACAATTGAAGGCACACATCTACTCTACTTGAAAACTCAATGTGATGCTTATTCCTACCATACGCTACAATCGAGTTTTGCCAAACACTGAACGAGTTTTCTTGAGGAACAAAGTTCATGGTCTCTTTTGTAGCTATTTCAAAGCTATTAGAGACAAATGAAAGATGTACATACAATAGGATATATGAGTCATGGATTACTTAAACTAGTTAATTTTAGAGCTCACATGTAGTACAAGTACACAACACATATTCACACACTTGCATAAGACATTATATTGAGGTTTATGCATTCAATCAATTAGTAATTTTATTCCAAGATATCCTTGAAAGTGCTTTAAATTTTTACCTATAAACTGGATGAATTTATGGGTGTGCCTGTATTTTCTTTGATTATAAAAAATGTTTTTTTGCAATCTCTAGTCCTACTCGCTCAATTGTTCAATCTGGACACATGATCCAATCCACTATTAGATTATTAAGACAAACATTTGAGAGCGGCTGGTCTTGCTATCCTCTCCTCCTCGACAACCATGATAGCCTCTCCTCCAACCACTCTCTTCTGAACAAGCCTCTCTCTCTCTCTCTCTCTCTCTCTCTCTCTCTCTCTCTCTCTCTCTCTCTCTCTCTCTCTCTCTCTCCTCCTTTTTTGAAACTAGATGATGAAACATTGAATTTAGTCAATTTGACAATTCAAGATTCCATCCAAATATGCATAGCTCTGTGTGTGTGTGTGTGTGTGTGTGTGTGTGTGTGTGTGTATTTCGAAAGACACTTCTTTCAAAATTATTAGCAAAAACACAAGAGTATTTGTGAAAATGTGTATTCTTGTCAATAAGTAAGATAATAGGTGAATCTCCCTCAAAGCCCCGCCCCCCCAACAAAAAAAAAAACCTCAATCATGGTAGTATGAAGGTTTTGTATTGTAGTTTCCAATTATAAACCTCTCCTTTAGCATTGATGAGTAATTCAAGCCCACTATTCTCTTGGAGCTAGCTGGCACTTGGTCCTCCTACCATGTGACTTTCCATTGCTTATCATAAAAAGTCCATGGCTATGCTAGTTTCTTTAAAGTATCAACATCTTCATTCTTCCAAACAACAGCACTCCAAGCATAGATGAATAGCAAGAGCTTGCCTCAAAAGGCTACTAGTTTTATCTAGAGGTTCGACAATCAGCCACACAGTCTACAACTAAGGAACGGATCATATTGCATGCCCATTCAAGGATTCTACCTCTAGCCATAAGTGAGATGTTTTCACGTAGGCCCACCGTCAAATAATTTTGGTGTTAAAAACAATGGGATCCTTGTTTGTAGATGCCTTAGTCCAATTGTCTTCTAATAATTTTCTTTTGATGGGTTCGGCCAATGACCTCCTCATCAATAATTGCATATACTTGACCTTGTTGTCTCCCATGAACTACTAAAGTTTCCACGTCCCGGTGGCATGCTAGAAGAGCCCAGCCATTGCAAGCCTTGGATCAAACTTGCCTACAAAATAGAAAGTTGCATGTCACCCGGGTCCTTATTGGTTTTGTTGTCTCCTTTGAGGGTGCCCCTTTGTTCTGAAGCAGAACACTTCCACAGAGTTGCCTTTGGAGCCACACTTTGTGTATCAAACTCCTCTTCCAACATTGTCACTAATTAGGATACCACAGTGTTTGATGATTCACTACTCATGTAGAAAAGCTTGCAAGAATTTCCAAAAAAGTAAGGATTCCTACAAGCTCCCACAAACGGCGTTGTTACTATCACTGCTGCTTCAAAGAAAGAATCAATGAAGTCAAGGTCGCCCTATTTCCACTACCATGGAGGTAACCATATCCCTCTCCATCCCTCTCTCCCAGTATGGCTTGATCTCCTTCGCTTGAACTTTGCACGTTGTGGGCGGGATGAAAACACACACAGCGCCTCTATAACGACCCGACACACACTCTTGGGAAGATACACACACACACTATGGGGCACCACTCGGCTTACACAACACACCTGGCCGAGACAGGGAACACACCTCTGGAGTGAGAGGAGAGAGACTATCCACTTGCCCACTCCACACAGAGACACACACACACACACAAAAAAACTCAGCTCAAAAGAGGAGAAATTCTGATGTTTAGATACAAATGAGCTTGGGCCAACACCAATGGGGCAAACAGCTCACACAATATGGGTAAAAGATACCAGATACAATCACAAATTGGAGAAGAAGCTTCACTCATCGGAGAAGATTACACAGAAAAACAACAAAAAAAGAGTGAGGAATTTGGCAAAATGGACAGCGCCATCGCGTCCGGAACGGCCCAAAACCGCAGTCTACAATGTCAAAGTGCTCAAATCCGACCTCGGATGAGCAGTTTACGGCCAAAACAGGCTCCAAAATGAGCAAAAACACACCTGCGGCTGTTCCTCCTCTCTTCTCCACGTTTTTTCTGGTCTTCTCTCTGTTTTTTCAGTTCCCACACTTAGCTTTATTAGTTGGGCACCGTTGGCCTTTTAGATGACCTCAAACGGACCCCGAACAAGCCAAAAACTGACCTCGCAGTGCATAGTTGTCACCTTTTTGCATCATTCGCACACCTGGCACTCAGCTTTTTTCCAATAATGCATCTCGCCACCACGTGAAGTGGCCCCAAAAAAAGGTCCTCATGATGACCTTTCTGCATAATTCTCACAAGCAAACACCCACGTTGTGTCTGTACTTCTCCGCGTGCAAGAATTGACCCCATTCGACGTCCTGACGCCACTAGATGCCATCTGACGCACCTGCTTACCTCATGTTGTCGGCCTGCGGATAGCTTCCTCGAGAAGTTTTAAGTGCTACCAACTCCTCATTATTGTAGAAAAAACACACTGGTACTGGTAATAGTGAAAATCGATGCACTATGCACACACTGTCCTACCTGTACACATGTGGGCCCCACATAACCACCTGGCTAAGGAAAATGGGCAATCCTTTATTTGATGCACCATGCATGTATATGTACATATGCGCAATCCCTTGCTCCAAAAAACTCCTGACATAATTTGCCCATCCCCTAGCCTGCTAGATCATTCATGATCAGCAGCAGCAAAGAGAGATATGAGACTCGCCGCATCACAGGTCTCCTCATCCTTCACCAACATTGCTTGCTCCACAGACAGCTCATCGTGCTCCACCATCATCAATCTAGCATGATACAATTTAAGATGCAATACATTTACCCTTGACTTATGTAGAACACTATCCAGGTTAGCCAGCTGATATGTGCCATTTGGAAAACACTCCACTACCTTGAAAGGGCCTTCCCACTTAATTTGAAACTTCTTTTGGAAGGTGTTGTCCAGCTTACTATTGTAGCGCAAAACCAAGTCATGTTTCTTGATACCCTTACTTTTAACCTTTTCATTTATCTTTGCCAAAGCCTTATCTTGCATCTGCCCATAATGCTCCAATGCGCTCATCCTATCCAACTGGACCTCTTGTAACTGCAAGAGCCTCTCTTTGAATGCATCACTAGGCGACCCAAGCAACTTCTCTAACATCTTGACCGCAGGCAACTCTACCTCCACAGGCAATAGTGCTTCCTTTCCATACACCAAATGAAATGGAGTAAACCCTGTACCTGTTTTCACTGAAGTACGGTAAGCCCATAATGCACTAGGCAATTCCAAATCCCAATTCTTTCCTTGGTGCTCTGTCACTTTAGAAAGAATTTGTACCAACTCACCATTGAATCTTTCATTTAAGCCATTACACTGCGGGTAATAAGGAGTGGTATGCTGGTGCCTAATCTTCATCTTTGCACATAAAAAATCTAGCAGTTTAGCTCTAAAGCCAGGCCCCTTATCTCAAAGTAGCTCCAGTGGCACCCCAAACTTGCAACATATTTCATCATACACAAATTTTGCCACATCCTTTGCAGTGATCTGTTTTACTGCTATAGCCTCTGCCCATCTAGAAAGATAGTCCACTGCCGCCAAAATATAGCTTTTGCCCCTGCTTGTGATAGGTAACGGGCCTATTGCATCAATCCCCCACTTTTCAAACACATCAAACGCCATAATGGTTTTTCGTAGCTCTGGCTTCAACACTCTCTTCCCAAATGCTTGACACCTATTGCAAGACCTACACAAATGGTGAACATCCTTGTGCAAACTAGGCCATACATACCCCTCTTGCAAAATCTTATGCAAGGTGATCTTTAGAGCAAAATGGCCTCCATATGCGCCTTCATGATTCTCTTCCAACACTCTGTAAGGCTCCTCCTGCCAAGGTACACGTCTCAACACGAGATCAGCCCCTTTCATGTATAAGACATCACCAATCAATTTGTACCTGTATGCTCTACGCACAAAGCCATACTTCTTAGACTTCTGAATCTCCTTTGGAATGATTCCTGTTAGCAAAAACTCCTCTTCTTGAGCCAAACTTTCCCGGCCTCAACACGAATAGCTCCCCAATCATGCCTTGAGCTGCTTCATGTGCCTCTCCATTTAGAGCACGTTCAATGTGTCTGATGCTCCATGCTTGGAACTTTTTTAACAGGCCTTTAATTCTGAAGCACATTTCCTTCAATGAGGTGTTCTTGCTCTTCCACACACCCAGCACTTGCTTCACCACTAACAAGGCATCACCTTTTATGCTCAACCTTCGAACCCCATGCTTCAAACAAATGTGTAATCCGGCTTCCAATGTAGCATATTCAGCCTCATTGTTACTATGCGCATCCAATTTGAACCCTCTCTTGCATACTAGCTTCCCCTCTGGATCATAAAGTGCTATACCCCCTGAAGCTGCATCGTGGCTCTTTCTGTATGAACCATCAAAGAACAACACATGTGCATTGCTGATCTGTGGCACTTCTTCAACTACCTTTCTCACCACCTCTTCCTTAACAATAAGGGGATTCTCCTTGTAGGTCAACAAATCAGCTAGGGTAGCCCTTGTACTATCTTCCACTAGAAAAGAGAACTCAAACTCTTGCAGCTCAATTACCCATTTCTTCACCACATTTGACATGTTAGTACCATTAATTAACTGTGGCAAAAAGGCATAACTCGTCAAGAAAACAAAAGGCCGTGGTAGCAAGTAATGACGAAATCGTCGACAAGCAAATATTACACTGGCCATCACTAGCTCTACTTCCGATAACTTTCTCTCCGCTACCAACTTCACTCGGCTTGCACAATACACTGGCCTCATATAATGGCTGACCTTCCCCTTTTGCAATAGCATGGCTCCAATGGCATCATCCCCTACTGATGGATTTACATAAAAAACTTTCTCCCAATCAGGAGCTTGCATGGCTGACAAACCCCCTAACACCTCTTTCACCTGTTGAAACACTTCTTCACACTTGTCATCCCATTGCAATGGATCATGCTTTGCCACTTGCTGTAATGGATAAAGAAGCTGTGAAGACAATGGAATAAACCGTGCCATGTACTTCACTTTGTGTATAAAAGTTGCCAATTGCTTCGTACTCGTAGGTGATGGAAGAAGAATAATAGACTTAACCTTATCTGGATCAGCCTCAATGCCATTTTTTGACACCATATGGCCCAATAACTTCACCCTTGGCTGTGCTAGATGACATTTCTTTGGATTTAGTTGTCCTCCACATTCATCATATCGAGCCAATACCATCTGCAGCTTCTCATGGTGTTCAGCCCTACTGCTATAAACACAGAAGTCATCCATAAAAGCTTTAACACAACTACCAATGAATGGTTCCAACACCCAATTTGCTCTCTCTTGATAGAAGGAAGGTCCATTTGACAACCCAAATGGCAATACTGTGTAGCAATAGCAACCCCATGGCGTAATAAAAGTGGTCTTTGTGCGGTCTTTAAGAGCAATCATCAATTGAAAATAGCCTGAAAAACCATCACACACACTGTACCTCTCATAACCTGCCACTGAATCCAAGATCTGATCGATGAATGGAAGAGGATATGGGTTCTTCTTAGTGGCTGTGTTTAAGGGTTTAAAATCTACACAAATTCTCCACTTCCCATCCTTCTTTGGACTGACTACAACTGGACTCACCCATTCTGTGGTCTCCACAGGGACTATGAACCCTGCCTTCAACAACTTGTCCACCTCTTCTCGCAAGGCTTCCATTTGCTCTTGACCCATCCTTCTTAGCCTTTGCCGCACTGGCTTAGCACCTTCTTTCAGCTCTATATGCATCTCTTCGCCCTTGAACCCTCTGATCTCTTCGTATGAAGTAATGAACAAATCAGGAAAACTAGCCAGCATGTGTAAATATATATCCTTCTCCATAGCTGAGAGGTCTCCACTGATCATTTGTGTCATCAATTCCTGCTTCTTTGACAACTCAACCTTGGTTTGCATCAGCCCTTCAATCACTTCATAAGGCCCTTCACTTTCATCTTCAACTTCCTTTGCAAATGCGACTAAACCACACTCCTGGATTTCTTTATCCATCAAAAGAAATGCAACATCAGCATCCTCATCACTGCTGGTAGTGCTATCACTGTCCTCATCTGTCACCGTGGAAGAGTCTTCATCACTAGACTCATCCTCATCTTCATAAAGCTCCTCTAATCGTTTCCTTGTGTCCATATTATAAAGCTTCTTGGTACCTGTCTTTCCATAGAGGCTAATCGTACCATGTCGCCAATCTTGAACAGCTCCCACTGCACGTAACCATGGTCTGCCCAGTATAATAGGATATGCTCCCAACCCTGCTGGCATCACATGAAAATCAACCACTGCCTTTGCATCATATGCCTCCACTTCTAAGCTCTTTACAACACCTAAGCATTTTACTTTTTGATGGTTTGCCAATCTGATCCGAAACCCTGACACCCCAGCCACTGTGAGACCCATCTTCTCAACGCATGAGTGTGTTATGACGCATATTTGCGCTCCGCCATCCACATAACCTTGTCCCAAATTTTTCCTTTTATGCCACACATCTACTATTGGACAAATGTCTGGTAGCTCGTCCATTGCCAACACCTTCACTGAACCTCTCTCTGGCTCTTTCTCCATTGGGTTAACCATCCTCTTCCACTGTCGCTTTAGCTTAGGCACCATCTATATAAGCTGCCCAAAAGTAACATCTGCCTTCCTGCTCGTCAGATCCTCCTTCAAGTCATAGCTTAATTGCCCATCCCCTAGTGGAAAATCTGAAACATGAAACTTTCGACGAGCTCTCCTTTTCCTCTTGGCCTTGACATCCTCGCCTTCATGGCTCTTTCCTTTCTTCTTACTAGGACCTGGGGAACTTCTTCCTTCCTTATCCTCTGTGGTCCTCTTCCCAATAGGCATCACTAATGTATCCTCTAGCTTTGATGCCTTCTCCAAGGTGACTACACTTAGCACTTTTGTCTTCCCTTTTCCCTCCTGGGTCAGTCCACTGGTTCCTTCGTCTCCCTTAATTTCGATGCCATAATCATTTGACCTAGTTAGCACCTGTCTTGGCAATGGATACATGTCTCCCCCCATCCTTGGTGGCTTATCACATTGCGGGCTGATGTGACCCAACTCTCCACAATTATAACATGTGGGCGTCTGCCTCCAAAACCTACCATTGCTTTGTCCAACACCATTCCTAGGCCTTTCTTCACCTCCTGGCTAATTTGCAAACCGCCCTCGACCTCGATTATTTCCCACTTGACCTAGCATGTTTAGGCTGAGATTCTTCATCAAATCAACCACTTGCCTCATGTCTTGCCTTAGGCCATCATCTTGCACTGCTGTAGTGACCAATGCTGGCATAACCTGAGTAGTAACAGGAACCACTGGTTCATGATGAACCCCTGAGATACGACCTTGTAAAGAGTCCATAGGCTGAAATTCAGACCTCATGGGCAAAGACTCCACCCCTAATTGGCTCATTTTCCTCAGCTTCCACTCTTTGTTCCTTTCTACCTCTAGTGCATCTTCATATGTCCTAGGCTTCTTTAGCTCCACTCTCCAACGTATATTCTCCCAAAGACCAGCTAAGAACCTGTCCTTCTTCATCATGTTAGGCGGGGGTACCTGTGGTGCTAAAGCCTTGCACATTCGCTCCCATGCCAATGAAAACTTACGTATGTACGCATCTACTGGCTCACCTTCCTTTTGCACCAAAGCCTGTACTTCTTGCCACACTTTGTCAGGATCTTCTATCTTCACAAACTCCACTTCCAACCCATGTCGTAGATTGTCTCAACTCAACCTTACAGGTGGATCATCCGTACACAACTCCTCTTCAAATGCTTTGGACCAAGCTCGTGCATCACTCTTCAAACAAATTTGGAGAAGACGTAACATTTGCGCCGGTTCATGAATCTGGTTGCTAATGCAGACAACCTCCATCTTTTCCAGAAAGTCCTCCACATCTTCATCACTTCTTCCATGAAACTCGGGATAAGAGAAAGCCATGGCTACATAAGTTTAATGCTTTGAGAACCCCTTCGAACACACGTGCAAGAACCCAAAACTTTTGACTACCCAATCCCTAGAAACTTCAATGGAGCTCAGCTTTAGATAAGGACAAACACATGCACATCAAATGAGTTTTCATAGTTGATCATTGGAATTACAACAGGCAAAGGACATTCCAGGATCTCTCTCAATCTTCTTGGCCCAAACATAAAGACTATGCGCTGCTGGAAAAAGATCTTCCTGGACACATGAACATTAATCTGAATTCTTTGAGTTAAATGAAAAGGAGTGAACTGAGGGCCATTTTGATCATCCATTAAAGCCAACCATGAAGCTCCCAAGAAGGCACACCTGACTCAACCTCTGATTTTGCCAAAATTTCAGCACCATAACAGCATAAATGGCTCAAAATACCAAAAAACTAGCCATCATAACTTGGGAAAATTTCGACAGAGTTTCCCCAGAAGTAGAGTAGTAGGAACCCAAAATATAGACTGTCTATGTATGCATAAACTGTCAACAATAGAACCCGAGCATCAAGTAGGACTCACTAGTACATAGCCTATGGTGAGGTCACAAAAAGGGTGCTCCAGCTACCTGTATCACCGAAAGGATCTCCACATTTGAGAATCCCCCAGCTCAATAAAAACCTCACGCTATCGACCCTCACACGAAGGCTAATGCAAATCGCATATAGTCAAGTCTCAGAAATGACTATCTTCCAGACCAAGTCTCAGAAATGGCTGGGACTGCCAAATACAACCAAGTATGGCTCCACAAATGCGTACAATGGCAGTTTCCACAAGTAACGTACAATCCAGCAGACAATGCACTCAAATATGCGCCAAGTGATGCATTCCCACAACAACTGCAAGTGACATCACTGCTAGTATATCACTGTACTCCAGCTACTTGTACCTGTGTGAATCACCTGTACCTGTACCTGTCCCTGTAACCTGTAACCTGTAACCTGTAATCTCCAACCTGCAACCTGTAATCCCGAATCTCGAAGCTTGAAGCTCGAAGCAGAAGGTACTCGAAGAAGATCCTCCGTGGGGGCGCCAAAAGAATGTGGGCGGGATGAAAACACACACAGCGCCTCTATAACGACCCGACACACACTCTTGGGAAGATACACACACACACTATGGGGCACCACTCGGCTTACACAACACACCTGGACGAGACAGGGAACACACCTCTGGAGTGAGAGGAGAGAGACTATCCACTTGCCCACTCCACACAGAGACACACACACACACACACACACAAAAACTCAGCTCAAAAGAGGAGAACTTCTGATGTTTAGATACAAATGAGCTTGGGCCAACACCAATGGGGCAAACAGCTCACACAATATGGGTAAAAGATACCAGATACAATCACAAATTGGAGAAGAAGCTTCACTCACCGGAGAAGATTACACAGAAAAACAGCAGAAAAAGAGTGAGGAATTTGGCAAAATGGACAGCGCCATCGCGTCCGGAACGGCCCAAAACCCCAGTCTACAATGTCAAAGTGCTCAAATCCGACCTCGGATGAGCAGTTTACGGCCAAAACAGGCTCCAAAATGAGCAAAAACACACCTACGGCTGTTCCTCCTCTCTTCTCCACGTTTTTTTTGGTCTTCTCTTTGTTTTTTCAGTTCCCACACTTAGCTTTATTAGTTGGGCACCGTTGGCCTTTTAGATGACCTCAAACGGACCCCGAATAGGCCAAAAACTGACCTCGCAGTGCATAGTTGTCACCTTTTTGCATCATTCGCACACCTGGCACTCAGCTTTTTTCCAATAATGCATCTCGCCACCACGTGAAGTGGCCCCACAAAAAGGTCCTCATGATGACCTTTCTGCATAATTCTCACAAGCAAACACCCACGTTGTGTCCGTACTTCTCCGCGTGCAAGAATTGACCCCATTCGACGTCCTGACGCCACTAGATGCCATCTGACGCACCTGCTTACCTCATGTCGTCGGCCCGCGGATAGCTTCCTCGAGAAGTTTTAAGTGCTACCAACTCCTCATTATTGTAGAAAAAACACACTGGTACTGGTAATAGTGAAAATCGATGCACTATGCACACACTGTCCTACCTGTACACATGTGGGCCCCACATAACCACCTGGCTAAGGAAAATGGGCAATCCTTTATTTGATGCGCCATGCATGTATATGTACATATGCGCAATCCCTTGCTCCAAAAAACTCGTGACAACGTCTATTCCCAAATCTACTTTTGTTGCATTTAGACTTAGAGATTGAGGTAGAGTGCCTCTTGCCATTGCTTGCACTTTGGCCATTGCCTCATTACATCAGTCCCACTTTCTACCATTTGATGCTCTCAAAAGTTATTGTGCCATGCTACAATGGCCAACTAAGAAGACCTTTACCAAGTTGATTGAATGATAACATTGCAAAAAAAAAAAAAAGGCTCTCAATCTGCATGCATATTGTAGGTACGGTTTCAATCACCCACCTCTAATGCCCCAAAACAATCCGTAGTATTGTGGATTGTTTTGAGGGCTTTTCTGAATGCCTACTCAAGTCAACGCCATAAAATTTTTGGCTCACAGCACCCTGCTTGCATGCAATTACTTGGCTTCAATCGCCCAACTCAAATGCCCCAAAACAATCCATGCACCACGGATTGTTTTGAAGGCTTTTTGAATGCCTCTAAAGTCAACAATCATAGGGACGTACTACTGGATCCACTTTTTAAAAAACTTGACTGGCCCAAATATTCCTCTCCCCACCCCTCATGCCTAAGGTGCCCCCAATCTTGCTACAATGATAGAGAGTAGTGATGTGTTGATAGAAGCTCCTAGCACGCCCTTACAACAAACAAACAAGAAGCTCACATTTGCCTCTACCTCTTCACGTGTGTGTGTGTGTGTGTGTGTGTGTGTGTGTGTGTGTGTGTGTGTGTGTGAGAGAGAGAGAGAGAGAGAGAGAGAGAGAGAGAGGGAGAGAGATTTTATTATTGTCCTTGGAGGTCAAATATGACCTATGGGACCAAAGTTACATGTGATGTAATATGTGTGTGGCTGATGAGTGATTCTTGATGCTCCAAATCTGTAGTGATGAGAGTCATAATGGAAAGCCCAGACTGTGGCTGGGAGAGAAAGTGTGTAGGTCTAAGTCATGGTGGCTAAAAATATGAGGGAATCAAGTATGGATGTGACCAAAAGCTGAGAATTCTAGTAGTGTGTGGTACTCAGACTCTCAAACTTGTAGTGAGCATAATGTGCAGAATCATAATGTGCATATGAGTGTGTGTACATTGAATGAGTGGGAGCGAAGCCGAATGGCTACAACAGTGTGCATCACTGACAAGGGGATATGCTCAAGCATGTAAGGGTGAGTACGGTTTCCTCTTTTAGCAAATAACATGGTTTTGTAGTTGGGAGAAATATGGGTGGTGTAATGTATGAAGGTGACCATTGGATTCCTCTCAAGCCGTATTACATTGGTGTTGTAGAAAAGATTCATTCATGTGGGAGTCAATCCAGGCATCATAGAGCAAGTGTAATGCATCCCATCTCCCAAATCACTTCTTTATGTCATGCATCCATCGTGTGCTCAGGATCTTGCTTTTATGCATCTTTTGAAATTTTTTGCTTACTTCTCATGAAATTGTAGGAAGTTGATGAGAGGTGTTTTAAGGGATCTTCATCATATACTCCACAACCCTTTCCATTCCCATAACCTCAATTGGAAGAGATCCCAAGTCAAGAAGTAGGAGCATATATGGTGCTTGTGTCTTAACTTGGAGAAAGTTTGTAAGAAAATTATTTTGAACATTCTCAAACTCTTTTCAAGTAGACTTTGAGATGCTCCCGTCCCACACTTCAACTCCATAAAGAAGACCCAGTGTCACCAATGTGTCAAAAAGGTACTTCTTGAGAACCCAACACGATGTTTCCCACAATTCACATGTTCTCAAATGCATAGTACGCTCTCTTTCCTGCTTCCAAACAATGCATATCACATTCATGCCACTTGTGATTGGCCAGAACATCAAGGCTAAGGTACTCAAAGCTCTCAGGAAATTCAAGTATCTCATTGTTGTACACAATGCATGGCTTCTCCTTAATGGTTGGTTCTCACAAGCATAACCTTTGTTTTGGATATATTCACAATCATTCTGCTATGCAAGCAAAAGTACTAAAGGACAACCATAAGCTTTTGTGCATCATCTAAAATGTGTGCTTGTATAGAAGCACTACATCATCCGCATACAACAAAAGCATGATCACTGCATTGCAAATAGTGGTCTCTTCAAGTCCTTGTTCTTGCATAAACTCAAGTACCATTTGTTTTAGTTGATGTATGCATAGACCAAAAAGAGTGGGTGACAATGGACATCCTTGTTTAATCCCAATAATGCTTGCAAAAATTTCTAAAATTCCTATTCCCATGCACAATTGACACATCACCTTCTCATAGATTCAAGAAACCGCAAGCATAAACTCACTTGGCACTTGGAGTTCTTCCACCCTTCACAAATTGTTACGTGGAATCATATCAAAGGCTTTCTTAAAGTCCACAACGCAACAATACAATCGCTTGCCTTTCAATCAACTGTCCTCCATGAGAGCATGAAGAGTGACAAGATGATCAATGGTGTTATGGCATCGGCAAAAACCCTTGTCCTTTTGCACGCTTGCCATTCTCTTCATCCCAATCACTCAATTCTATATCCGTTATGCACCCAACAATGTTGCCATAAGAGACCCAATCATTAAATAGTCCCATAGTTATTTACATTCTTTACATCCCCTCCTTTATGCAAAGCGTGACACAATAAGTACTCCAATCATAAGGCATACCATGTTGAAGTGCAAGGTTGAGCATATTACACATCCACTCATGTGTAAAATCTCCCTTCCATTTAATCATTCCATCCCGCTTTGCGAGTGGCCAACTTTTTGAGCCCACCACATACATCCTCAATACTTAGAAAAAGAGGGGACACATGAGAGTGAACCATAAAATGGAATTTTTCCAGCATTTCGTTGCTCATATAGTTGCCTACAATGTGTGTACATATCCATAAGACTCAAGTTGAAATTTACCAAAACTTTCAACTTACTTGCCTCTCAAGTTTCTCCAAAATCTTCCACATGCACGTGCCTTTTCTTGCACTTGAAATAATGATACTTTACTTCCCATCTTCTTCTCTTCTTTTGAATCAATGCCTTGTATGTATGCAAATTACCTTGATAGGTGTCTTTGTCCATAGACGCATCAAGCTTTATCAAGGACTTTTGAGCATCTTGACATTCTTTATCAAACCATCTTTTGTGTGATCTATCTTTGTCGATACCATGGACATGCTTTATGGCAAAGCATTCTTCGGCCAAAAAACAAATAGCTTTCTTGAAAGCTTTCCATTTAGTTCCCAATGGTGCATCATATTGAACCTTTGTCATCCATACATAGGTGCCCATTTGAAATCCATACATAGTGATAACTTCTCTTCCCTTTGGCTAAAATTATCATGCTTAGTTGCTTCTCCACATGCAGAGAGAGAGAGAGAGAGAGAGAGAGAGAGAGAGAGAGAGAGAGAGGAATAAGAAGAAGAAGAAGAAGTCACCTCTGTTGTACATGTGTGTACGTGTGTGTGTGTGTGTGTGAGAGAGAGAGAGAGAGAGAGAGAGAGAGAGAGAGAGAGAGAGAGAGAGAGAGAGAGAGAGAGAGGTGGGAGGAGGAAATTGCCTTTGTAACCTCCATAACCATAGAGAGAGAGAGAGAGAGAGAGAGAGAGAGAGAGAGAGAGAGAGAGAGAGAGACCATAGCACGGCAAAGCACAATACCTCTCTCCAACAACACGTGACAAGTAATCTCCTCGTGAGTTCTCTTACCCATGTCTGTAGGGAGAAAGGTCTCAATTGATTTTTCATTGCTTATAGGAGAATACTCCATCAATCAAAAATGTAGAGAGAGAGAGAGAGGCCTCAAAAAAATTTCCACCTCTTATAGGATACTCCATCAATCGAAAAATGGAGGGAGAGAGAGAGAGAGAGAGAGAGAGAGAGAGAGAGAGAGAGAGAGAAGTGATCTAGAAAGATTCTTCTCCTGTTGTTGTTTCAAAATTGTGGCTTTCTTGCATATGTTTCTTACTAGGACCCTACTGGTAGCTTTCATATGATATTGCTAGGATTCTCCACAGATTCCTCTTTGTCGTTATTTACCACTGGCAAACGTGGGTAAAATTACCATGAAAAGTGAGGATTTGTGCCCACGACGTCAGAGCAATACCATATATTATTTGTGCTAACCACATCACCTGATAGCTATTGTTGTCTCTATGATGTTCACCTCACAATACAAACTTCACCCTTGGACCATGCGACACTATGTTAGTCTTTGCATTCTCCTAATAGTGCCACCTACAAACCCCTACAAGTGCTGATCACCTCGTGCTCTGTCCATCTCTAATTGTCACGCGTACATCTACCATCGTAGATTTTTGCTTTCGCTTTGTGCCGAAAGGGTATCACCTTCGATTCCCTTCTTCTTTTTATTTTTCCCCAACTCAGACCCCCTACTTAAGTCAACACCATTAAATTATGGCTCACAGCACCTTGCATGCATGCACATATTTGGCTTCAATTCCCACCTCCAATGGCCCCAAAATGTTTTGAGGGATTTTTGAATGCCTACTCAAAGCTTATTGAACAATAGTGACTTTTTTAATGCCTAATCAAGGGGTTTAAAGATAGAATATGTCATCAAAACAACTTGAGATGTTGTGTGTCGTCAATTTTTCACTCACAAAATCATTTCTTGCTCCATATCATGCATCAATATGACACACACACACACATCTATAGAGAGGGAGAGGTGAAGAGTGGAGGAGTGAAGGGAAGAACTTTGTGGCACAATAGTGTGTATGGATGTAGCTCTAACTTTGGATAGGACAATAACTACAATGCCCCTCTTGCTTTGGGATGTAGCTCTAACTTCGGACACGACAATAATAGCAGTGTCCCTCTTGCTTTGGGATGTAGCTCTAATTTTGGACATGACAATAATTGCAACACCCCACTTCTTTGGGATGCCAGTAGCCATCTATGCAACTTTCCCAAGTTAGAAAAGTCGTGGCTATTCATCTAGTTTTTTTAAAACTTTTAACAAAGCACAAGCTACCTCAATGTGAACTCAATGTAAGTAATGACCATAAAATAAGATTAATATAACATGCACTTTGGAAACTAAGGGCACACACAGAATGTTTATCTTTTTCATCTTTGAGTTTGGTATTGTAGATAAAGTTTTTGGCATGCTAACGGCCTTAGTGCACTATAGGTGAAGGTCGTTCAATTTTAATTGCTTGACAAGTATCCCAGGGGGCCTTGAAAGTCTCGTAATTAGAAAGACATCATAGTTTTTTAAATGATATTTTTCAAAGTTGCATTAACCTTTTTGGATTAAAATGCATAGTCGTAGGAGTTTGACCCCATGATATGAGGTATTGATAAAGGATCTTTTCATAAAAAACTTCATAAAAATTCATTTCAATATCTTGTTTTAGTATTTTCTATAATTATTAAATTTATATTTTCTTATGAAAAAACACTAAAATGTCTAATGTTTTTAAATTTTTATTGTTTTTATTTAGCTTATTTCTCATTTTATTTTATTTCAAAATGTTGATATACAATGTGCAGCTTTCACATTATTTAAGTGAGGCTCTTTGTAATATATAAACCACTTGTAATTATATATGTATAATAGATCATACTAATTTTATATTAAAACACAACAAAAATTCCATGGCACATATTTAAACTTACTCTTTCTTGTCTCCCTTTAACTTAGTAGACTTTAGGGCCTCCTCACCTTGTTTCAAATATGAAATTATTCAAATCAACATGGATGTGAAGAAGGCTCTACACTACAAAGTCAGAGTAAGCATTAGAATTGATGTGTGTGTGTGTGTGAGAGAGAGAGAGAGAGAGAGAGAGAGAGAGAGAGATACTTTGACTAATCAAACTAAACAACCTTTGATTATATATGTTCTTATTTATCTATTTTTACAAGGAGCATGAAGTTAAATATGAGATTTGATAGTCTAATTGTTTTCTCTTTCTTTTGTTTATTTTATTTTGAATACACTATTGATATTATTTTGCCCTACCATAAAATTTCCCATCAAAATACCACACTAAAGCTTTTCATGGTTATAGCAAAATTTCCCATCAAACTTACCACACTACAGCTTTTCATGGTTATAGCATAAAGAGCATTGTCTTATGTCAATGATGCTTGTAACTTTTAACATATTTTCTCATGCTACATAATTATTCATTTGATTCCCTTTCCGAACAAAAATTTGGATATACTCTATGGATGTGCGTAAAGAATGAATTCCCTTAGCAATTTTCATGTTGCGGATTGAATTCTATCGATATACATATTCAGATATAAAGTTGGCAATTTTTCATGAATTCTTTACTTTCTTTCCTCAAAATATCTTGATTGATCTTTGGAAGTCCTCACTCCAACCTACTATTCCAAAATGCTCAATGCAAAACAAGAAGAGTGTGGCTTCTCCTTGAATGTTATGGGAGAAAATATGTATGCATAAAGTGAAACCCAAAATGCTACTCTCTACTCTACACCTAATTAGCAAACCCGGACCTCAAATGACATAACTCACTGACAAAGCACCATCAATCAGCTACTTCAAAGACCATTGCAACAATGAAAATAAGGGTAAAACATTGGTTCTACTGATAAATTCTCAATTGTAATGCATGAGAAAGCATGTAGAATTCAAGGAGTACAAATAGGTTAGAGCCCATACAAGGATGTAAAAGCTATGGAGGTGCTTGGTGTTCACAAAGCTCTCAAGCTCATGAAGCACCAATTTCTCATATTGTTGAGCCTTCAAATGATATGACAAGTACTATTTATCATAATCAGCTTATAAAACTTGGGCTCGTACTAAATCGGCCTACTCCACATTTTCAATACATAGAATCTACACGGATCCCTTTGGAGATTCTACATCATCTTCAAGAGTTCCAATAAAATATCATATTGCAGCAGCTTGTAATCGAGCTCATCGCCTGTGGCGTATCAGGGGACAATACATTGCACTAACCAATTGGCCGCGAGCACTTCAATGCCAAATATAGAATGGCTCACATTAAAAAAGAAATCAATGCTGTGGCCTCCTTCGCTTGTTGCTAATCGGTAGAATGGCTACCTATATTGCCCGCTAGTTGGCCTCTCTCTATGTCTTGCACGTCTTCTGCCCTCGCACATTACTTTTGCTACTTTTCTTTTACTCTTCAATCCCCAAGGGATCCTCTGGGATTCTATCTAATAAACCCAATTCCAAAATTGGGGACAAATACATACTGGGTCGATTTACTCATCCATTAATTAATTTCTCACTGAGATTCTCAACGAATCTCTCATTTCAAAGATAAATTCCTTCAGTTGTTGCCATCACTCCTCCGTCGTCCTATGCGCTTGTCTGTCCACCATCCCCTTTCCAATAGTGCACTCCCCCACCCTTGTGCACTGCACTACCCCACCTCGCTGGCAGTCATGTAGCTGAGTCCCACCCTTCTGCAAAATAGACTGCTCTTGCACCATCAGCTCATCACCCCGCACCTGTACATGTGTTGCACGCCTATACATCAAGTGTTGCCTCTGTGCACACTCCCGATTGTGCTTCTGCCTCGCCCGCCATCTGCATCTGCACCTCATCCGCTGCGCTCTTGGAGATCATTGCCTACTCATGGCCTACCCATCCCTTTGAGCCTCGCTCTTGCTCTACCCATTTTGCGTCTGCTTCCTTCCCAAACCATGCATGCACGCATATATACAGTGTCTTGCGGCATTATTGCCTCTCACAAATGCTAACCAAGGTTACAAAACCACCTCTTGCATCAAACACCTCATATTTTTGGATGCGTGGAAAAAAGAGCAGATTTTCTTTCCCTGCACGTGTCGATTCACTCGCTTTCCCCCCTCCAAATACAACAGTGTCTCTCAAGATACCTCTTAAAACAAATGGCAAAAAGATTGTAGGGACATACTTGATCAAATACAATTAAAAGTAGTCTTGTTGCCTTGAGTAGGTTTGCCAAAGTGTCTCATTAACCAGTATCTTGCAAGATACCTCACTTTGGGATTGGGATGAAAAACTAAAGACTAAACGATTGGCATGCAAAAGGAGGTGGCCGCGCGAGGCATGATGAGGGAGCAAAAGAAGTGCACGTGCTCGCTCTTCTGGCATTTCTCGAGGGACCAGGTGGCAGACGAGGGTGGCGAGAGGTGCAGACAAGAGAGGAGAGACTTTTTTTTATATGCTTGGTTTTACAACATTGACAACCTGCAGCTGTTGGTGAGATGGTTAGCTAGTTGAATTGTTTGCCAAGGGGATAGCGTTCAAATCGAATGTTGGGATTTATTATACAGTGCTGGGCTCCATGTAGAGATGGAATCTAGTGGAGATTTCAATGGAATTAGGAATGAGCCAGTAGGGTGCCATAAAGTGTAGTTATTGGCGTGATTAGGACTTTGTAAGCATAGAAAGATCAAAGAAGAATATCCCCAAGCTTCTTGATCCTCTTTTAAAGCTTCAAGTAGTATTTAACTACACACGATGGAGACGGGGAATGGGGGAACACACCCAACACACACAAATACCTCTCTATAGCTCAAGGAGTGCACAACAACCCTATTCTCTCAAAAAACACCTTCAAAAAACACCATTTACCTAACAAGCCACCGCTTGCACACACACCAACGCACAAACACAATTATCGAGAATGGCTACCCACGCATTTTATAGCTCGTTTCAAGATACACATTGTGCCACACACAAAACCACTCGCTCACTTTCATTCCGCAAAGAAAAATGGCCCGGGAGCACACCTACTTAAACACCAGCATAGCACACAAAAGCAAAAGAAGTAGAGAAGGGGACATGGGAAAACGACACTCAAGAAACGGCTATTGAAGCTTCACCATGCTCAAAAAAACCATATACAACTCCCTTACAACAAATGGCACACCCACTTAGTCGTCGGGCAAGAAAATGCACACCTTGGGCTTTGCAAGCACATACCTTTGCACAAGAAACCCCTCAAAAAACTCACACACTCCCCATGGCTATTTGCAAGCTCAACAACTATAATGTACCCAAAATTTTTCAATAAAAGTATTTCATTTACTTTGCAAATATTTGAGGTTTGCATTTTATTAAGTCAAAGAGCATTCTCATGGAACGATCAGATAAAAAATCAGACTTTAGAACTATTAATTATGACCCTTATTCACTTGAAAACAATAAGGTTGATGGGAAATTTAAGCCTCAAGATTGTATCTAGAGAAAGAGTTGACTCTTGGGAAAGAAGGAGCCATTTTAGGAAATGAGGAGTATTTTTAAGAAAGGAAGAGGAGAGAGTTAAGTTTAGAGTTCTTGTCTTGGAGCCCAAGCTTCTTCTAAAATTGGAGATCCGAAATCGTGCATCGAAATCTGTGTCCGCAAAAAAGGGGGTCACGAACGTACGTGAACTTATCCCTCTATTCTTAGCTGGCCTTGAGAGCCTATATAAAGACCCCTCTCCCCTCACTTGGAAGGGACAGACACACTCTCAGAAGCGACAACTCTCTTGCCTCGACGTCGAAGTTACCTTCTCTCCCTCAACCTCTCTCCCTCGAGCTCTTACCTTCAAACCATCTCCATCTCCAAGTCTTTCTCTACCATCATCGTGTTGCCCTTTGGATTTCTCTTCTCTCTTTTCCTCTTCTCTACATCGATACGATGGCCCCGAAGCGAGTGACTCAAAGCTCGAAGGACGCTCATGTCGCTCCACCTCCAAGGAAGGTGCAGAGAAAGGCACGAACTACTTCAAACGTTGCTCAAGTAGAGATATTCGAAGTCGTCAAGCCTCAAACATGGGAGGTAATCGAACATGTCGTTAATCCAGTAAGATAAATTTATAATTCTGCATCGCTATTCATGATGACTTGGGAAGCTAAGCATAGGGAACCCCTTAAACTGTCTGAGAAACGTGATTTATCACAAGAAACAAGCATATGTTTTCATAGATCAGTGAAATAACTGTTTGATAAATTGTCACTGTTTGTTGAATTGTTATTGCTTAACAAATTGTTATTGTTTGATAAGTGGATTTTGATTGATATTAAGAATTGGTTGATCATGTTTGAAGAATCATATAAAGAAAAGAATTGTTGAAAGAATATATTTTGTTCCTCGCGGGTAGCGAGATGATTCCGTGGTTTAGCGGAGATTAAGCTGAGGTTATCGGCTCTCTTTTGTTCCTCGCGGTTAGCCCGGATGCCTCACGGGTAGCGGGATGCCTCGGGATTAGCGGGATGCCTCGCGGTTAGTGTCATAAAATATAATATCTAACTTTACCAAATGATTTTCTCATATTAAACTGATCATTTAATGTGGGAGAATAAACGGGAACAAGAGTTAGAACAGAGACATGTGCTTCTAGACCTGTCTCAACACGGGACCAAAAGGAGAGATGGTTGCATCTCAATAGGGGTCCAAAAGGAGATGGTTTATCAAAGAGCAATGTGCAATAAGTGCTTCTAGTTCTACCTCAGCAGGGGACCAAGAGGAGAGATGGTTACATCTCAATACGGGTCCAAAAGGAGGTAGTCTATCAAAGAGAAATGTGCAAATAATGAAGCTTAAAAGACCTTAGGGTTAGCTTCATTAAAGACTTCCAGTGGTTAGTGTTATAAGCCTTTTGACCTTAAGCAAATTAGGGCTGAGCTTGAGGTGGGAACCCGGCCTAAACTTAAGCAAGCTAGGGCTGTGCTTGAGGTGGGAACCTTAAGCAAGCTAGGATTGGAGCTTGAGGTGGGAACCCGACCCAAACTTAAGCAAGCTAGGGTTGTGCTTGAGATGGAAACCTTAAGAAAGCTAAACTTAAGCAAGCTAGGGCTATGCTTGAGGTGGGAACTCCACCTAAGGTGCTTGTCATGCTTGATGACTAAGGTACTTGAGGTACTTGTCACATTTAATGAGGAAACTGCTTGAGAAGCTTCCTATGCATGGGGGGTAAGATGCTTGAGTCAAAAAGAGAACCTACACAGCTTAAGAAACTTCCTATGCATAAAAATCTCAAAGTTAGGGGAATTCTAAAAGAGCACACGGGACACATGTACGACTCTCACTAAGCTTAACCACATGGTGTGCTTGAATGCTATTGGTTGGGTTAAAGAGGGGTCCAATGAGCTTCTACTTCCATCTAAAAAATATCTAGATATTTTCAAGCTCTCTCTCTCTAAGGGGTAAGGAGGACACTTGTCAAAAGACTACCCATGTGCTTGACTGCATGCTGCATGTGATTGGCAAGGGGAGAGGGGTCCGATGAGCTTGTACCATGTAGAAATTTTGCCCAAAGCAAGGAAGGGGGGTGCTAGGGAGATATACTCCACACACACACTCATTTGGGAAGCCATTCTCACTTGGTGAAAGTTGAGGAACACCACCTCCTTCTCCAAGCTTGTGAAAGTGAAAGCCTACACAAACACTCTTGGCTATGGAATGCAAATCCAACCAAGAGTCATGCTTCAATGCTTAAGCTTGCCATATTCTCCATCTTCATTACTATGCTATTATGTATGCTAGCAATAAGAGTAATGATAAGTGAGGAACTATTTCTTTCTCCTATGGAATGTTTCTTCTTCCTCTTCCCTATTCTCATTCCCTGCTAGCTCTCTCCACCTTCGAAGGTGTTTGAGGCCTTGGGACTCAGGCTTGGGATAGTTAATGCTTTCTTCAAGTTTATGTTATGCTTGTGATGCATGAATATTTCCATCTTCATTGCATCACCTAGGTTACAAGGAACACAAAGATTGTATTGTACCAAGGCTCTCTTGATGGGAGAAACTATAATACAAATGCCTATTGGAGGGGGGACCGGCTCCATATGAATCTGGTCCTCAACTATTGTTATGTTCTCTAAACTCTCTCTCTCTCTCTCTTGCAAAAGTATTGTTCATGCCAAGTTAACTAAGTACCATGTTTATGTTGCTACCATCAATTAAGTTCACCCGCTATGCTCACAAAGTAATCTC
Organism: Adiantum capillus-veneris; assembly: GCF_014529385.1. NCBI lineage: Eukaryota > Viridiplantae > Streptophyta > Polypodiopsida > Polypodiales > Pteridaceae > Adiantum > Adiantum capillus-veneris. The sequence continues at coordinate 53,094,619 of NC_140943.1, read as the reverse complement.
TTAAAAGTGCTTTCTCTAATTTCCTGATTCTGCTACTTTCAAAGTTGATAGGCCATTTCCATTATAGTTAGTGAGATGGGAAGGTTGCGCAATTTGCGGTTAGCAAATAAATCCTTTGCAAAGGCTCTGTTGGTTAAACAGAGAAAGTCCGCGGGTAGCGGCAACTCATGAGAAATTGAAAAAGTTATTTTTGTTGAATAATAGGACTGTCTTCATTAGGTCTTGTTTGAATTGTTTTGGTATTGTTTGAAGGGCTGTATAAAAGAACCTGTGTTTGGAATTAATTAAGGAACATTGTTTGTATATGTAAAACAATGTGGTAAAAAGTGTGAGTGTGGGGTGGAAAGAGGGGGCTGGCTCAGGTTGCGAGTCAAGGATGGGTGGTCTTGATTAATCGAGAAACTCTCCACTCCCTCTTATTAAGAGAAGTGAAATTAGAGACTGATTGTGTCAAGAGTCGAAATGACCCAAATCTACGTGACACAAGATTACTATTTAATTTAGACTATGTCTCATATCATATTTATGGTTTATGAATGGCGGCCGTGCCTCTTAAACGTGGGGAAAAAGACGTTGTTTATGGATTCTAAATATGTCAATGGGGTTTCATCTTTATGTTAGGAAACAGCTTCATTTGAATCTTAGATTTATCGACCTGGCTTGTGGTGTATGACCCTTATAACCATGTAAGCGATGGATAGAGGACTTCCTCTCTTCTGTTGCTCGTATCTCTACTTTGTGGAAATGGAGTAGGGTGTCGTCAACAGAAAAGGAGAATAAAGGAAGGCCATCTATCAAGTTGCCCCAATCTTCTCCGGGTTGGGGACCTCACAACAACTCAAAAGCATGGCAAAAAGTATACATCAAACTCCCTCTGCTTGGGCTTGACAAGCACACACACATCTATCCAAAAGCCCCTCTTTGCAGACATATATCCCTATGGCTCAAGGCCTCTAGTCAAAAAGCATAAAAAATGTACAAGAATGGCCTTTATAGAGGGCCTTTGTTGACTTTTGGAAAGGGGGCATCTGATTGGTCCATCTGGCATCTCTTTTGGGAAATTTTTTAAGAGGGCACCACCTTGCTTTCATTTGCTCTCTTCACTTGGGGAGGTGCACTAGTGAGGTTGCTTGTGCCCCTAGCATTTTTTCAATTCTTCTCTCTCTCTCTCTCTCTCTCTCTCTCTCTCTCTCTCTGTCTCTCTGTCTCTCTCTTTCTTTACCTTCTACCTCTTTCTCCACCTCGGACTCCCTTCTTTGTCTGACTTGGCTTTGATCGCCCTTTTTTACTACCCTTGACCGGATTTGTTTCACACTGGGCCGACTTGAACTTGCCTTGGGCTAAATTCAAGGTTGCCTCTCTCTCTCTCTCTCTCTCTCTCTCACACACACACACACACACACACACACACACACACACACACACACACACACACACACACACACACACACACACACACACACACACACACACACACACACACACACACACACATGACCCCTATGTGAACACTAGCGAGGTTGCTAGTTGGGGGGGCGGGGGGGTCTCCCTCTTAGCCTTCCAAAAAATTGGGCCCTATCGGGCGCGAGACCAAGCTCCTACCGGGATGCCACATCAATGCCTGTCGGGGCTGCCGTCTGCCACCTCTGCCGGCCACGGGCTCCACAATCTTGGCTGCATTTTTAATTCACCGGACATGTCGATCGAGGCCGCAAAAACAAGAGAAAATCATCTGCAACAATCCCTCGGGCAATCGCCGCAACTTCATCGAGTCATAACTCACTAATCGGGAACCCGATTGACAAGCCATCATTTTGTGCTGACTCCATACATCACACATTGCATTCTCGAACTAGATGGCATGCCTACCGATGTGTTCAGGTACCACACAACTAGCCCCCTTGAAACTTTCAATTGACCATAACTTTCTTGTCTGAGCTCCGATTGGCAATCCGGAAAGGCCGGCATGCTTTACAACTCGAGCACTTCAATTCTATCCATTGATATTAGCTCTACTCATATGTCCCCACTTGTTGTGTCCATCGGCGATCTGCAAACCACTTCAACCTTAAACCACCATAACTTTCATGCCGGGGCTCCGTTCGAGGCGCCGTCTAGATCGGCTTCTAGAGAACCTCAAGCACCACATTCTAGAGCATCGACTCGGGACTTCGGACACCTGGACCTTCCATCCCAATTTGTCTCCTTTGGAGCCCTCCTGACCTAAAAAACCACTTTAGCCATACACTTTTGCTATCACTTGCCCGCCCAAGTCATTTGTACCTGCTTTAACACTTGATTCTGCACCTATATACAGCCATAGCCCTTTCTAGATCCGACCAACTTTGGTTGCACCAACGATGATCATAAATAAGATTTATATAGTTACAATTATTGTGGGTAAAATAGTGGCTTTTGAGCAAGATATTGGACAAAAAGGATGGAGCTGCTTGTCCCCTACTTCCAGGCACTTTGGTGGATTTTTATAGTTTTGACCTGTGCACAATAGCTCACATTATACAAAATAAAATTATCTTGCTAGAAACATCACCCGCACAGTGTTGAATTGGCTTTATCACTGCACTTAATGGCGAGTAGGTGTCCAAAACGACTTTTTGAGAAACCCATTAATTAATTTAGGGGGGGGAAAAAAGGAAAAGGGAAGAGTGGAGGAAAAAATGGGAAAGGAGGAAGAGGGGGGGGGGGGTTTATTGTTTTTTTAAAGTAGTTAAGGGCACCCCAAAGGGTGCGTGGGCTTGCAGCTTAGTGGTAAAGGTTGAGCTTTATACTCTCTACGTGATGAGGTAAAATCCTACCCATTAGGATTGGTTTTAAATTGTGAGTTGAACGGAGATGCTAATTAGAGTTAAGTTTTGATAGGCATGGTTGCCACTTCAAGAGCCTCAGAAAGAAAACAGAGAACAAATAGAATCCTCTTTTTGAACTACATAAGTAGTGCTTAGGAACAATATTTTGAACTAGGCATTGAGTATTGTGTCAAACAATATTTTTTATATTTTTAAAAGATATTGCAATCTAAATAATTTAATTTTACACTTATTGTGATACCATTTGTTTCAAAAAAACTAAAGCTACTTTCCATTTTTCTAAATTTTTCTCAATAGCCTTATATGTAGGCCATAGTGAATTTTCACCTTGTTTATGATGGAATGTTATCTCCTTTTGTGATGCGCATCCCCCCCCCCAACCCCAACACCAACAACAAACCCCCCAAAAACACAATAAATAAATAAATAAATAAAAAGTTGAATACAGTAGGGGAGTTATAAGAACACTAAAGTTCTCCATACTTTTGAAACCGTTTTATAGATGCCAAAGAATCAAAGAATTCACGTTACCATTCATCATGCTCACTTGTTCTTCACAGAATCAAAGAATTATGGTGGCTGTTTTCTTAGCACAATTACTATTTTGTAGCTCGTTGCTCACATGAATAAGTAGTTGGAAAAGAGCTTTCCATTCTTGCACCCATTTTCCCCTAACTGTCGGTTGGTCGTGTGCAAGTTTTTGACGAAAGAGCGGTACGTCAAAAAGTTGCACTTGAAAAGTGTACCAAAATTCTAGAAAAGAGAAATACTTCTTGTAAAGAGCATGTGGGAAGGCTCTGTGCAAGAAAGTAGTTCCTTTCTCAAAATGCTGTTTAGTGAAGGAAGAATTCTTGAAGATTGCTCCATCAGCAGCAAGCCCATCATTTTCTTAAGGATAGCTTTTCATAGGGCTCACTTTAGTGGGCTAGACTTGAAAGCAATGGTGGAGGCTCCATAGAAAGTGTATAATTGGTAAAAAGGAGAATATTTTGAACTGCAAGAAACACTTCATGTGCAAATTCACTATCATGACATGGAAGCAAACAACTTTGCTTATCAACATGCACAAGGGAGACGACCATTTGGATCTGCATGTCGAGCTCAAATAAGTGCTTTATTAAAGCTTTCTTTTTCCAACTTTAGTTGTTTGAACTTTGAAAGTGTAGAAAGCAAATGGATTGTCTATTGCACTTTCCACTAAAATCTTTTTTTTTTTAGCAGTACGAGCCTTCCCGTTCTTGATGATACAAAGCACGTGCGTGAGCGCCATCCTAGTCACTTGGCCACATTCGAAGCCATGATCCGGGTCACGATGGGGACGTATGCTCAACCAACCAAGCTAGCTCCTTTGGGCAAACTTTCCACTAAAATCTTTGTTTTAGTCAATCTCACAATTGAGTATGTATTAAAATCTCCTAATAGATATGTACAAAGTAACCTCAAGCTCGTGCTGAGCCTTGAGTTATCTCACGATTGGGTAACTTTCCACTAAGATCTTTTTTTCTAGAACTCACATAATGTGAGTGATTATATTATATGTTTAAAAAGAATTTACATAGCAAACCGTGCTCAAATTGAGGCATGATTGCATTGAGTTCGGCTTCACAGGGAGCCACCTGCTTTCATCAATCTAAAGGTATATAGTTCGGCTTTACAGGGAGCCACCTGCTTATATCTACCTGATAACATTGAGATTAGATTTATAGGGAGCCACTTACATAAAGAACCATAATGCTGAAGGAAATGGACAGACTTGCATGGGGGATGCCACCATGATGGGAGATCTTTCACCCCATCCCGCCATGTCCTCCATGGAGGCACAACACAACAAGTGCGATGACCCGCCACGAACAAGATCACCACCAAGGGTCAGCTTGGGTTTTAGAGGGAGCTAGCAACCCCAACCTACAAAGGCTTGCTTCACCACAAGGAACTACTTTATTTCTTCTTCTTTTGTATCAAAATGGTATTGGTTGAAGGACTCGAGATATCTATAATATGCCTAACTAGGTCGAGCTTTAGGTCTTGAATGACTAACAACAATGTCGGGCTTAAGACTTTCACTAGTCGGCGTCAATACCTCTTGTGAGGTTTTAACAAGCTTATTTGGTTTCTCTGGATTCTCTTCTAGGGGGGTGACCGTTCTCTTAATTATTTTATCATTATTCATATCCTGATCATTGACAACTATCTCTGGCTTGCTTGCACTCGCATGAGGCTTGGCATCTCTGGTGACACACCTCCAAGTGGCCTTGACCATTGAAGCACGAACTATCTCAATCTCAGGGTAGTTCCTAGCACACTGACCAATTCTGCAACACTTGTACCAGGTGGTGTTGGGGAAAGAATCAAATGCCACCTCTTGTCGAAAGGCACCAAACTTCACATATTTAGATCCACTTTTCACTAAAATATTAACTTTGTACCCGTAATTAGCATTAAATGACTTTTATAGCTCTCCAAGCTTGAAACCACTGATAAGATGCCCATGTGAATGTGCCATCGCTTCTCTACTAGGGTTTTGCAGTGCATAGCTCTAGCGACCGCACAAGGGGTGGTGGCCCCTTCGGTAGCTTTGAACATACTACAGCTCTAGAGGCTTTCACAAAGGGGTTGGCTTGTCATAAAATCTAATATCTAACCAACCCAAATGATTTTCTCATATTAAACTGATCATTTAATGTGGGAGAATAAATGAGAGATGGCTATCAAAGAGCAAGGCTAACCAATGCAGCATAAGACCTTAGGGTTAGCTTCATTGAAGACCTCCAATAGTTAGTGTAAAAGTCCTTTGACCTTAGGTAAGCAAGGGCTGAGCTTGAGGTGGGAACCCGGCCCAAGCTTAGGGTGCTTGAGGTGCTTGTCTTGCTTGATGACTAAGGTGCTTGAGGTGCTTGATGATTGAGGTGCTTGAGATTCTTGAGGTGCTTGATGATTGAGATGCTTGAGGTGTTTGTCATTCTTGAGATGCTAGGGCTGTACTTCAAGTGAGAACCCAGCCCAAACTTGAAGTGCTTAAGGGCCAAGATTGTGGTGGGAGCTGGGCCTAAGCTTAAGGGGCTTGAGGTGTCAAAAAATCAAGATTCAATCCCTACAAGGAGGGGGTGAGGCCTACAATAGGGGGGATGAGAGAGAACACCCACACACTCACACAAGGCATGCTTGGTACAAAGAAAGCAAAGGGACACTTGTCAAGTTCCTCCTCATGTTGCCCTCATGGTGTGTCTGAAGCCTATTGGTTGGCCACCCAAGGGGTCCAATTTTATAATTTATGAGATTTAATTATTTATCTTTGCATTTATCAAGTCCTCTCTCTCAAAGGGGAAAGGGGTACACTTGTCCCAAGGCTACCCTTGTTGCTTGTAATGCCTCCTGCTTGTGATTGGCTTGTGTTGCTTGTAATGCCTCCTGCTTGTGATTGGCTTGTGTTGCTTGTAATGCCTCCTGCTTGTGATTGGCTTGGCCTGGAGGTGTCCAATGAGCCTCAAGCATGAGCTACAAAGGGGGGTCGATCAAAGCAAGCTAGGGGATTTTTTGAGGGGTATCCTCTCCCTCACATACTCACACAAACTCTCATTGTGCATTGTGCAAAGTGCAAGAGCTCCCTCTCCTTCTCCAAGCAAGTAGAGGTTGAGAGCCTACACCAACACTCTTGGCTAGGGAGTGAAAATTCAACCAAGAGCCATGCTTCAATGCTTAAGCTTGCCATCTTCTCCATCTTCATTACTATGCTATTATGTATGCTAGAAAGAAGAGTGATGATAAGTGAGGAACTAATTCTTTCTCCTATGAATTGTTTCTTCTTCCTCTTCCTTACCCTCATTCCCTACTAGCTCTCTCCACCTTCGAAGGTGTTTGAGGTCTTGGGACTGAGCCTTGGGATAGTTAAAGCTTACCTCAAATTTTATGTTATGCTTGTGATGCATGAAGTTTTCCATCTTCATTGCATTACCTAGGTAACAAGGAACACAAAGATTGTATTGTAGCAAGTCTCTCTTAATTAGAGAAATCATAATACAAATGCCTATTGGAGGGGGGACCGGCTCCACAAAATCAGATCCTCAACTGTTGTTATGTTCTCTAAATTATCTCTCTTGCAAAAGTATTGTTCATGTCAAGTTAACTAATTGCTATGTTTATGTTGCTATCTTCAATTATGTTCACCCGCTATTCTCACAAAGTAATTTCTCAAAAGTACTCTCATTAATTTTCTCTACTCTCAAGTTAATAGGCCAATTCCATTACATTGGTATCAGAGCATTTGGTTTCTCTTTTCTTGCTTAAGAAGAGAGGTCCTTAAGTATCCTATAAATGGTTCATTTTGTTAATTATATTAGGGTAAGTGGAACTAGGATCTATTATCAGTTTTGTTGAGCCCACTATGTGGGATATGGTGCACACCTCGGGAGCTTTGGACTTAATAATGGAGTCTTTTTAGACTTGCCTACGGCTTTACCATTATTGAGCCATAAGAAGTCCGGAAGGAGCTAGCCATCGGCGACTCTGCTATGTAGACCTACTCCACTACTCTCTATAATTAACCACTTTGAGCCGTGGGTGTAGATACTTAAGAGCCAATTTTCCAAGGCTAAGAGGAGTGGCAACTAAGGTTTTGAATTGCCAAAGCATACACTAAGTACATACACAAATTTTGTTACCATAGCTGACAATAACGAAGAGAGTAGAATGAACATTGATAGCTTTGATTTTGCATATGAAGGTGCTAATGATGATGCCCCCATGTTTGTCAATTATCTCGTTACTAGGTTGCAGCAAGCTATGGGCAACCTTGCTTTGCAAGCCAAAGTTACACAACAACTTTGCGCTTATGGGATTTCCCTTCCTCTCCATGAGGAGAGAGAGAGCTTACGAGGCCTCTTGATGAGACCCCCAAAAGAAGACTCTCTCCCATACGAGAGGAGGAATCCAAAGAGCAAGAAAGCAATGAAACTTAAAGCTCCACTAAAGATGTGGCTCCACAAAGACGACAGTCTAGACGATCGCCCACTCCTCCCAAGAGGAAAAGATCAACACATAGTCATTCTTCTCGGCATTCCAAAAGGGAAGAGAGGAAACAAAGAAAGAAAAGGGCTAGAAATGTTGGAATTAGGGTTGCAGAGAAATGCACACAGCTTGGAGAAGACGAAGGAAGCTCAAGGCACACAATAGAGTGTGTTACTTAGTATGCAATGGAAAGATAGATAGCCCTAGAGTGATGGGCATATATACAATGCTCCGGGGAAAAACCCTCCTAAAGAGGGAAAAAATGCCCTGGTGGTCCTAGTGTGTTCACACACATCACTACCACATGTATATGGTAACAAATCCCCCCTGGAGTGATGTGGTGAACGAGAGCTGGCACATGAGTAAAGGGAAGTGCCATGCCCTGAGGATATGATCAGTCCACAAAGGGGAGTAAGCCCAAAGCTTTGCGGAAAGCTTCAAGCTTCTCACGAGACAATGCCTTTGTGAAAAGATCTACAAGGTTGTCCTGTGTTGGCACATAAGCCAAGGTGATCTCTCCTGCTGAGAGCCTCTCCCTGACATAGTGGTAATGCACCTCAATGTGCTTTGTGCGAGCATGAAAAACTGGGTTCCTCGCAACTGCCAATGCACTCTGACTGTCAGTGTAGATAGTGTTGGCAGTGTCCTCTCCAACACCGAAATCAACCATAAGGCGTCTGAGCCATACACACTCAACTGTAGCTGTGAAGACTACCCTGTACTCAGCCTCACAACTCGAAGTGGCCACAATAGGTTGCTTCTTGCTCAACCATGATATACATGAACGGACAAGCATGAAACAAAAACCACTTGTGGACACTCGCTTGTCAAAACAACCAGCCCAATCTGAGTCCAAAAAAGCATGTAAGTCTGGCAGCAATGATCCCCCCTTGGGATAAAACAAGCCAAGATGTAAAGTGCCACTAAGGCAGCGAAAAATCCTCTTGACAGCCTGCCAATGCTTAGACCCTGGGCTATGCATAAATTTGCTGACCTGTGAGACTGCAAACTGAATATCTAGCCTCGTGTTGCATACATAAATGAGGTAGCCAACAACAGTTTGGTAAAGAGTGACATCAGCAGGATTGCCAGCATCATGTAGACTCAACTTCAAACGTGTTTCCATGGGAGTGGCAATAGGTTTGCAATCCTCAAGTCCAAACTTACATAGCAATGTCTCTATGTAACTTTTCTGACACAAGGCAATACCACCATCACACTGCTTCAACTGTATACCCAAGTAATGATGCAACAGCCCCAAATCTTTCATCTTGAAAGTAGCATTCAAATCAGCCTGAAATTCAGCAATATGTCTCTCATTTGGTCTAGTGATCAGCAAATCATCGACATAAAGAACCACAATGAGAAGTACATCACCCTCACGCTTTACATACAATGTGCTTTCTGTTGGACTGTTATGAAAGCCTCGTTTAACCAAATGAGTGTCAGCTTTCTCATACCAAGCATGAGGAGATTGCTTCGACCCATACAAAGCCTTCTTATATCTGCACACTTTGTCCTCTTGTCCTTTTATGACAAAACCACGAGGCTGCGTTACATAAACTTCCTCAAATATGTCACCATTCAAGAAAGCAGTAACAATGTCTGATTGATGTACATCCCAACCAAAATGAGCTGCCAATGCACATAGAAAATGCACAATAGTCATACGACAAGTGGGAGCAAAAGTCTCTTCATAATCTATGCCATTTGCTGTGCATAATCCTTTGCAACAAGTCGAGCCTTATTGTGATCGATCTCACCATCCGGAGGCAAATCACATAAAGTCCATGTGTCATTTTCTATAAGTACATCATATTTTGATTGCATGGCAGCCATCCAATTTTTTGAATTCTGTGCTTCATCAAAAGACAGAGGCTCCTCAACATCATGTAAGCTAGACACAGCCAAAGCATAAAAATCTGATGCATAAGATGCATGGCGAGAGCCTGAACGAGTACGATTAGACAAAGGTGCATCCAATTTACTATCACGCAAAGTGTGCACCAGCCATTTTGGCATACCTCTAGCCTGCTTATTTTCAGCCCTTTCCTCATCAAGTACATCATGTACATTTGCATCAGTAATAGGTTGATCTGTAACATTTTCAGAAACCCCCATAGGTTGTACATTTTCCTCGTTGGAAATTACATTCGTATTTCCACCACTGAAAAGAGGCAACAAAGTGTCATAAATGTCTTGTGAGCTTACATTACCGTCTCTAGTACATGACAGCAAGGATTGAACAGAATCTTCCACAAACACTGCATCCCGTGAAACCAAAATACGCTTTTTTTTTGCGGATGATATAACCTGTAATCTTTGGTTTCAGCACTATAACCAACAAAAATACACTTGACAGCCTTATCATCCAATTTTCTGCGCTGTGTTTGTGGCACCAAAGCATATGCCAAACAACCAAAAGCACGCATGTGCTCAATAGAAGGCTTTTTATCATGCCGTGCTTCATATGGAGTAATAGACTGCAAAGCTTTCGTAGGACACCTGTTAAGTACATAAGTGGCACACATGATGGCCTCAAGCCAAAAAGAATGTGGCAAAGCTCGAATTTTGACCATACATCGTGCCATTTCTATCAGTGGCCTATTTTTCCTCTCAGCAACACCATTTTGATGAGGTGTATCAGGCACTGTACATTGGTGTTTTATCCCACGACTAGCCAGAAATGCATTAAATTCATGAGACATATACTCCCCCCCCTCGATCGGAACGGAGGGTGCCCATAGTACATTTTGAGACATTTTCAAATGACCAAAATGTGCATGCCAAAGTTTTGCATCTGAAATAGCCCTTGAATCTACAATTGCATTTGCAAAATTTTGTCCACACTTTTCATATAAAGTGAGCTTATATAGCCCACAACACAAAAGGCCAGATGCAACAATTTCATACCAAAAATGAGATCATGAACTGTACATCTGTCATCCACAAATTTGACTACAAGTCCAAGTCTAGCAAGTGCGGATACAGACAAGAGATTCTTCTTGATCCTAGGTACATAAAGTGCATCAACAAGTGTGAAGGAACTGCCATTTGCAGCAGTAAGCACAATGTTTCCAACTCCCTGAACCGGATAAGAGGCATTGTTGGCACAAGTGACTGAATTCCCATGAGGGACAGACTCGAGAGAGGTGAACAATTCACGATGTGAGGTAATGTGCTTTGTAGCACCACTATCGAAATACCACACATGTGAATCTGCAGCAACTGACAAGCATGCATCATGGACAGCAGGATTGTAAGTGCACTTTGTGCTAAAAGCCCATTTTGCATCAACATCAGCATTACAATCTCCTTTCACAGAAGACTCATTAATGGCTGCATTTGTAGTGGAGCCAGCATTTGCAGTGGAACCACCCTCTTTCTTCTTAGCCTCCTTGGCCTTCAACTTAGGACACGACTTGATTAAGTGATCATTAACTTTACAATAATGGCAACGCATCTTCTTTTTTCCCTTATCACCAGAATTGCCAGACGAAGTGCTGCCAGTAGAAGCATTGGGAACAGAAGTTTTGCCACTCGCAGCAGAACCATAAGAAGTGGCTGCATTGCTGTTACCACCCTTTCTTTGAGAAGCAGTAAAAGCCTGTTCAATTGCACGCTGTCTAGTCCTGTTTTTTATGGAAAGGGACTCTTGCAACAGCAATGTGCATAATGCATTAAACTTAACAACTTCTGGATTTCCTTGGGTTATAAGTCTCCAAGCACTAGCAAAAGTCTGATAAGAATCTGGTAAGGCATCAAGAACAGTGTGCACAAGAAAACTGTTTGAAATGACTTCACCTGCAGAAATAAGTTGTTCATTGATATCCTTGACACTAGCAAGGAAAGTGTCCATATCATCTTCCTCATGCATAATCTTCGACTCCAACTCTTTACACAGCAAAGCAATTTTAGCCTCATTGCGGCTTGCATAAAGACCAACCAAAATATCCCAAGCCTATTTTGCAGATTTTCTTGAACGGATGTGAGGAACAATGGTGCGCTTCACAGACAACGCAATCAATGCATGAGCCTGTGAATCCTTTACATCCCAATGAGCTTGTTCTATTGTAGGCAAAACAACTCTAATAGCAGCAATCCTTGCAGCAAGGCCTGCAACATCCTCAACATCGCCTGCATCCTCAGAACCAAGACATACATCAATGCCCTGCACAATATTCGAGATGCCCTTTGACACAAGAACAAGTTGCATCCTATAAGCCCACATGGGGTAGTTGTTCGCATCCAACCTGTTCTCAGCAGCCCCAGCGAACATCTTGAAAACATCAGTGTTGTTGTCAGCCATGGTAAATGCTGCACCTAATGTGAAAACTGCCGGAAAATAGGAGAAATGGAGCGGAAACAACACGTGCTATATAGCACAAATGGTAGAAGACTATGAGGCACATGTTATGCAAAAAACAGCGCTGACAGAAATTCTGCACAAAATGATGAAATAGCCTGTGCAGTACTGCCTGTAGTGGGAACGGAGGCCGAAATGAGCCCGAATCGAAAATCTGAGCAGATTGAGCTCTACGAGTCCTCCCAAAATTTTTGTCGACCTAGAACGCTCGCCAAACCTCACTGTAATTGGAGAAAGTGAGTAGGCGTGTGCTTGAGTAGCTGGCGACTAAGCCCGGGAGGACGCAACCTGCTCTGATACCAATTGTTGGAATTAGGGTTGCAGAGAAACACACACAACTTGGAGAAGATGAAGGAAGCTCAAGGCACACAATAGCGAGTGTGTTACTTAGTATGCAATGGAAAGGTAGATAGCCCTAGAGTGATGGGTGTATATGCAATGCTCGGGGGAAAAAACATCCTAAAGAGGGAAAAAATGCCCCGGCGGTCCTAGTGTGTTCACACACATCACTAACACATGTATATGGTAACAAGCAAGAGGTCACCCTCTTCTCCTTCTTCTTCACCTTCCTCCTCTTCCGATGAAAGTTATGGCTATTCTCCTAGACAATACAAGAGGGGAGGACATCGTAAATCATACCCTGCATGGCGAAGGTCACAAAAGCTAACGAAGTTCAAAGAGGGAGGAAAGAGGTATCTCTTTTCTCACCTACGATGGCACCTTTGATGCTAACGCTAAAGAAGTTCAAAGAGGGAGGAAAGAGTATCTCTTTTCTCACCTATGATGGCACCTTTGGTGCTTCTGACAAAGTGCTGGCCTTCATCCAGCAATTTGATGCGGTCTTTGGAGATGAGGGCTTCACGGAGTCCTCCAAGCTACACCATGTAGCTATGCACTTCTAAAAATCAGCTCGTCAATGGTGGGCTAGCCTTCGTGGCAATGGCAAAGCCTCAAAGACATGGAAAACTCTACGAGTTTCCATCATGAAGCAATTCCTTGCAAGCGATGCAAAGGACAAAGTGCTTACTGAATGGCACAGCCTGAAGCTTCTCTCTCATGAGTCTCCACAAGTATGTAGACAAGGTTTGGGATTTACATCTCAAGGCTACTGTCTTTCAAAAGATAGACTTTGTTGAGCAAAAGCAACAATTCTGTGCGGGATTACCTAAAGAGATGGACAAATACATCAACTCTGTCCTGGTTCTATCATCGAAGTAATCCATCACACCATGGTTGCTTCACGCATCAATTTCCATCAAGGGGCTAGACAGAATGTCAAGCCCATGGAAAACAAAGACAAAAATGATGCAAAGGGGAAAAACAATGCTCAAAATTCTTCCCAAGGCACTTCCAACAACAACAACAACAATTGGTCCAAGGAGAAGGGAGTTTACAAAGGCAAAAACAAACTCTCTCCTGAAGAGCATGAAGCTTTTTGCAAGGACCATAAGTGTTTCAAGTGTGGGGAGCAAGGACATGGCTATCGTTCTTGGACCAAGAAGAAATTCCTCGCAATCAGACTCCTAGGGCTTCCACCATTGAAGCTCCAAAAGAGGATGTTCATTGCAAAGGATCATCACTTTCCTATGCTTGGGGAAAGGTAAGAGAGCATGATGCCTTCATCTTGTTTGACATTGGCTCTACTCACAACTTCATATCAACAGAGTTGGCCACCAGGTTGGGCATTCAAGCTTTTGAGATGGGAGATATTGTAATGGATGACACAACTTTCAAGGGACAACAAGCCTCCGTTACTCCCTTGATTGGGAAGTTGAGGCTTCATGTCTAAAGCTATGTCGACAAAGAAGACTTTTTCATCTCTCCTCTCCAACATGAGGATGCTATCCTAGGGACGCCATGGTTTGATCGCATGGATACCAATATGAAGTTCATTGAAAGTAGAATCTACACCTACAGGGGAAAGAACATGTAATTAGATGCTAGTGAGTGTGGTCGCACTATTCCACTTGTAAATCCTCCTGCTTTTGATAAATCAATGAAGAGCTCATTTTCTGCGTACATGATTTTTTTCAAAGAGTCTCTAAAAGATCGTAATATTTCTTCAAATATAAATGGTAGGAATCAAGAAGAATTAGACTTGTCTAATTTTCTAAAAGGATTCCAAGATGTGTTCATCGATGATATCCCTATGGACTTACCTCCAAAACAAGGGGATGATGACCATCGCATTGAGCTCCTTCCAAGAAGCTCACCGCCTAACAAGGCTCCTTATCGAGTCTCTCAAGCTCAACAAGAGGAGATCATGAGGCAAGTACAGGAATTGGTAGACAAAGGGATGGTGAGGCCTAGTTTCTCTCCCTTTTTTTCTCCAGTCTTTTTAGTGTAAAAGAAAGATGGTACATACCGTATGCAATGTGGACTATCGAGCACTAAACCATATCACTATCAAAAACAGATTTCCCGGGCCTTGGGTAGAATATCTATTTGATAAGCTACAAGGCTCTTCCTACTTCAGTAGGATTGACCTTAGAAGTGGTTACCATCAAATAAGGATAGTGGATGAAGATATCTTAAAGACCACGTTTCACACAACGTTTGGTCTCTATAAATATCTAGTCATGCCTTTTGGCTTGACTAATGCACCAGCCACGTTCAATCATCTGATGGAGAAAATTTTTAAACCTTACCGCAAATTCACTAGAGTGTTCTTTGATGATATCATCATCTACTCCAAGTCTTTGGAGGAACATAAGCAACATCTCCAACTGATTTTTCAAGCATTGAGGGAGAACAAGCGTTTTCTCAACCAAAAGAAAAGCGAAATTTTCCTTCAAGAGATTCAATACCTAGGTCATATTATCTCTCAAGATGGTATCCGTATGGATCCATCAAAGTTAGAGGTAATAAAAGCATGGCCTATCCAAGGAATCTACATGAGCTAAGAAGATTTATTGGTATGTGCGCATACTATAGATGCTTCATAGCAAAATTCTCCCAAATAACAGGACCACTACATGACTTAACTAAGAAGAACATTAAGTATGTATTGTTGGGGTCGAGGCTATGGTGGATGCAGCCGAGGTGGTGACATGGCTAGGAGAAGGTGCAGTAGTCAAGGAAAAGAGAGAGAGAGATAGAGCTTGACAGATCTTGAAAAGAGAGAGAACAAATTGCACGCTATTATTGATTGATGGTACTTTCTTAAAACCTTACAATGTATATAAAGCCAAAAGAGGCCATGCAAACTTGACTTGCAACTGAACCAGTGGCCTACAGCTGCATGCATTATGAGAGTGTTCCCATAGGCTAAAAGGCTAAGACACCAAACAAAGGGCTTGCATCCCCAACAACTGCCCCCCCCCCCCCCCCCTCAAGCCCAAACTACTGACAATGGACTCGAGACATACCATGGTAGAGTTCATTCAACTGAAACCATGAGTAGAAGTCCCCCCTTGACTATAGCATAGGTGTGTGTGTGTGTAATTCCCTCAAACAACTATCAACGTGAGACATAACAGAACTCAACCAAACAACAAGGGTGGTCTTACCCCTTTTTATGTGGCAGTGTCTATAATCCATACAATTTCAACATGATGACAACTGACAAGCATGACAATAACTGACAATAAATAATGTAAAAGGAGGCTTTGACTGAAAGTTTATGATGGTTTTGAAAATAGACAAAAGCTGACAAAACTATGACACTAAACTGGCAAAAATAGTTGGTAAAAAACTTGTACTGTAGGCTCGAAGCACATCTGGATGTTCAACATCTTTTGATGTACCTCTTGGTTCTCGAAGAAAACTGTTGGCTTATGGATGTTTTGCATCTTCCTTACATCAACATGTATTGGATCAATCTCCGTCGAGTTATTTTCTGTCCTATCAAAAAAGTATTTGCATGTGTCGCAATGCTTTTGGGGGAGACATAGAAAGGACCTTTCTGGATCCACGGTATACCCAAATCATCTTGAGCAGCCTCACCCACAATAGCCCGAGCAGTGCCTATAGTCAACACTTTCTCTACCCGCTTTACTCCGAGCATCTTAAGCCCCAGCAAATAGTTGAGGGTGTGAATCCCTCTTGCTTAAGGGTTTAATTGAGGTTGGCCTAATCAAACACAGTGTGAAATAAAACCCAAAATAAACCTTCTGTAGTTGGCAAGCTCGTAGACAACAACACAGATGGCAATTTGATGAAAAAAGGAGCCTGTAGAGGCCAAATTTGGACTCGCTCAAGAGTCGGGATCGCATCAGCAAGCCAGGGCGATGCTATTCATGCAGCCTTTGCTCGATTTGATGCAGGTCGACACCCTTCTCTCATCTGTGTAAGCGGTTGTACCCGCGTGCTGACTCGAACCGAGGCCAACAAGGCTCTATTACCATATGTTGGGGTCGAGGCTATGGTGGATGCCGCCGAGGTGGTGCCATGGCTAGGATAAGGTGCAACAGTCGAGGAAGAGAGAGAGAGAGAGAGAGAGAGAGAGAGAGAGAGAGAGAGAGAGAGAGAGAGAGAGAGAGAGAGAGAGAGAGAGAGAGAGAGAGAGAGAGAGAGAGAGAGAGAGAGAGAGAGAGAGAGAGCTCAACACAGCTTGAAAAGAGAGAGAAAAAATTGCACGCTATATTGATTGATGATACTTTCTTAAAACCTTACAATGTATATAAAGCCAAAAGAGGCCATGCAAACTTGACTTGCAACTGAGCCGATGGCCTACAACTGCATGCATTATGAGAGTGTTCCCATAGGCTAAAAGGCTAAGACACCAAACAAAGGGCTTGAATCCCCAACACGTATGGACTGCTTAGGAGAAAAATGCTTTTGATAAGCTCAAGGGGAAGCTTACCTCCCAACCTGTCCTCATGCTTCCGGATCTCTCAAAGCCATTTAAGGTCCAATGTAATTCTTGTGGTGATTGCCTTGGAGCAGTTTTGCTTCAAGAAGGGCATGCCATAGCATATGAGAGCCGAAGGTTCAATACGGATGAACGAGTCTTGGGCATTTATGAGAAAGAGCTTTTAGCTGTTCTACATGCCCTAGACACATGGAAGCAATACCTATTGGGGACTCCATTTATTTTATGAACCAACCACCAAAGTCTTAAGTATTTCATGACGCAAACCAAGCTTTCCAACAAACAAATAAGGTGGGCAAATTTTCTTTCGCAATTTAATTTCCATATTGCTCACATTGCTGGTAAGCACAATCAAGTGGCCGATGCACTTTCTCGATGACCAAAAGTTAATGTGGTGTCTATAGCTACTCAAAATGATCTATCCTCTATGATAGATGAGTATGCTACTGACCCCAGCCCTTGCTTTGGGGAAGAAAGAGGAACCATTCACCTTGCAGGATGCTTATCTTCTCCATGGCAATAGGCTATGTGTTACCCATTCCCTTCGTGAGAAAGTTATGTATGAATTTCATGCTCCTTCCTATGTGGGGCATAGAGGTATTCAACCTACTCTTTGAGGAGTAGAGACGTATTTCTATTGGCCTACCATGAAAGTGAAAATACAAGAGTATGTTTCAAAATGCGTAGTATGCCAAAAGACCAAATATGATAAAGGGAAGCAACCTGGATTACTCCAACCATTGCCTATCCCAAATCCACCACGGGAGAGTATATCCATGAATTTCATCTTTGGATTGCCCAAGTCTATCCATGGGAATACGGGAATATGGACAATAGTCGACAGGTTTAGCAAGCAAGCACGCTTTATTCCTGTCAAAAAGACTATTAAGGCATACCAAATGGCAACTCTCTTCATATCTTAGATTTTCAAACACCATGGATTACCAACATCCATCGTGTCAGATAGAGATCCTAGAATGACCAATAATTTTTGGAAAGGTCTCTTTGAAAATCTAGGAATAAGATTGAATTTCTCTTTGGCCTATCATCCAGAAACGGATGGCCAAAGTGAGATAGCCAATCTTACGATACTCGATCTACTAAAAACTTATGTTAAAGAAGTTGATCAACGCTCACAATGAGAAAAGTACTTACCTCTTGTGAGTATGCCTACAATAATACTGTACATACTTCTACGAAAAAAGCACCTTTTGAGATCATTGAGGGTAGACCTAAAAGTCCCTTGCTACGCAAAGTACATGGGAAGATCTTCACCGTCGATGAGTATAGCCGTGAACTACAAGAATCTTTTTCAAAGATTAAGGAGGCTATATCCATATCTCAACAAAGGCAAAAATCTATTGCTGACAAGCACAAAAGGGCTTTAACATTCAAAGAAAATGATTGGGTCTTGCTTAAGTTTCCTAAGGCTCGATTAAGGGAAACCACCTATGGGCCATTAAAAGTATTGTGCTAAGCTAGAAAAAAGATACTATGGTCCTTTCCAAATCTTGAAGCCCATCAATGAGACGGCTTACCAACTCAAGTTGCCCAACTATTGGCTCATACACAATGCCTTTCATGTGAGCCTACTTAAGCCCTACAAAGGAGAGCCACCAAGTGAACCGATTATAGAAGACCCTCTCGAAGTTGAAGACCAAGAAGAGGTGCTACAATCCAAAGCTATCCTTGGGCATGAAGACAAGGTACTATGACATGGTAAGATTATTGGGCGGTATCTTATTAAGTTCAAAAATTATCCTTTTGAAGATGCTAGATGGATAAAAGGAATACAACTTAAGGATAGTATGAACCTTGTCAATGCTTACAATGCTACATTAGAGTAAGCGAATGTACAAATTTCTTTTAAATGACCCATGTTTTTTGTCTTATAAGACTAGTTCTCTTTTAATTCTGCACAAATTTAAATAGTATGCATGCTTAGATTCATGTTTGTGATGAGGACTTCTCTCAAACACCAAGTAGAATTTGTCACTCTACTTTGGGAGAATGAAATGAACTAAAGAGCAGACATGCTTGCGGCATCTATGTCTCCCAAGCACCAAATGGATTAGTCATCCATCTTGGAAAGATGTCATAGGGTAAAAAGGGATCCTCTACCCCCTAAGTCAGATTGACTAATGACTAAGTCTTTATCTCTTCTACCTCATAGTCGAGGACGACTATGATTTCAAGAGAGAGGTAATGTAATAAAATCTAATATCTAACCAACCCAAATGGTTTTCTCATATTAAACTGATTATTTGATGTGGGAGGATGAACGAGAACAAGGGTTAAGATATAGACATGTGCTTATAGATCTATCTCAACCCGGGGCCAATGTTAAAGGGGCCCACATGAGAGATGGTGTATCAAAGAGCAAGGCTAACCAATGGAGTATAAAACCTTAGGGTTAGCTTCATTGAAGACCTCCAATAGTTAGTGTGAAGTCCTTTGACCTTAGGTAAGCTAGGACTGAGCTTGAGGTGGGAACCCGGCCCAAGCTTAAGGTGCTTGAGGTGCTTGTCGTGCTTGATGACTAAGGTTCTTGAGGTGCTTGATTATTGATGTGCTTGAGATGCTTGAGGTGCTGGATGATTGAGATGCTTGAGGTGCTTGTCATGCTTGAGATGCTAGGGTTGTACTTGAGGTGAAAACCCAGCCCAAGCTTGAAGTGCTTAAGGGCCAAGCTTGTGGTGGGAACTGAGCCTAATCTTGAGGGGCTTGATGTGTCAAAAAGGCAAGATTCAACCCCTACAAGGAGGGGGCGAGTCATACAAGAGGGGGGATGAGAGAGAACACCCACACACTCACACAAGGCATGCTTTGTACAAAGAAAGCAAAAGGGACACTTGTCAAGTTCCTCCTCATGTTGCCCTCATGGTGTGCCTGAAGCCTATTGGTTGGCCACCCAAGGGATCCAATGATAATTTATGAGATTTAATTATTTGTCTTTGCATTTATCAAGTCCTCTCTCTCAAAGGGGAAAGGGGGACACTTGTCCCAAGGCTACCCTTGCTGCTTGTAATGCCTCTTGCTTGTGATTGGCTAGGCCTGGAGGGGTCCAATGAGCTTGCATGAGCTACAAGGGGGGGGTTGACCAAAGCAAGCTAGGGGGTTTCTTGAGGGGTATACTCTCCCACACACACTCATACACACTCTCATTGTGCATTGTGCAAAGTACAAGAGCTCCCTCTCCTTCTCCAAGCAAGTAGAGGTTGAGAGCCTACACCAACACTCTTGGTTATGGAGTGCAAACCCAACCAAGAGCCATGCTTCAATGCTTAATCTTGCAATAACACCATTTTAGATGAAATGGGAAAATCCCACAACTTTGGGACTAATTTCAACACCTATGGATTCCTATTTCCCATTAAATTTGGAAAAATTTCATTTAATTTGGGAATGTGACAAAGAGATAGATTCTCAAGAAAATGGTGGTGTTGAGAAACACCTTTTAAAATTTTTATTTTTATGTGGGTGTTTCAAAACACTTCATAAAAGAGATAGATTCTCAAGAAAATGGTGGTGTTGAGAAACACCTTTTAAAATTTTTATTTTTATGTGGGTGTTTCAAAACACTTCATAAAAGAGATAGATTCCCAAGAAAATGGTGGTGTTGAGAAACACCTTTTAGAATTTTTATTTTTATGTGGGTGTTTAAAAATACTTCATAAAATCATACATAAGCTTGGGAAATAAAACAATGAGCAAGATATGAAATGCTATTCAATTTCTCCTATTAAGCTAGCCCGTGCCTTCTCCATGACATTTGATGGGATCTTGATTGTTTCCTCAATTCTTCCACCCCTTGGAGTCCATGACCATACAATTGTATCAACACACTCCCAGCGCTTTGGGTCCTCAAGATTGCAGCACCAACTCTTTTTCCAACAATCCTCATACTGTTGTTGGATTGTGGGATTTCGTTTTCGATGTTTTGGTGCCCAATACTGAATCAAAACTTTCTTGTAGTTAGGAGATGATTTGTCTACATCAACGTTGACTCTGCCACTCCTAGCCATATCGGATATTCAGGATCTGTGGGTCTCACAAGAACAAGATCCCCTTTTCTTACATCAATTTGAGGCCTAAAGGCCTCTTGTGGCCTTGCACTTTGAGGACCAACATAGTGATCATTCAATTCTTCATATCCTGAAACTCATCTCTGTCTTTCTCTATCTCTTGCATTCGATGACTCCCTATAGTCTTTGGCCAAAATGTTGTATATTCAACAATGTGTTTATTGGTTGGTTGTTCAAGCTCATTGATTATGTTTTGCCAATAAGTGATAACAGGCTCCATGTATTTTGTGGAGTCATGGTCCTTTCCCTTTAATAGAGAACATCTTTTCCAAAATTCAAGATATGACTTAATCCCTTGAATAACAAGTGGACTATCTCTCACATAGTCTGCTATAGGTACAACATCTGGACAGCCTATTGGTAATTTTGGTTTTCCCTGGTCATCTTTTTTCCACAACTCAATTCCCGACTCCTTTGGCATCCAATCGGATGATTTGGGATGAATTTTGTACTGCATTACTCGGACTTCACCTTGCATATAGAAACTAAATTGAAGTGGCTTAGAGTGTCCGACTAGAGCATCTTGTCCGTCACACATGTACCCTTTCACAAAGGATTTGAAGTCGGGAACTTGTGTCATCAAAAATGGTGCTGGAGCTGAGCTTTCACATTTTTGAAAATATTCCATCAGATGTGGAAAAGTGAATATCATTCCTGTTCGCAATCTTTCTGAGAACATTTAGGTAAATTGAGCAGCACAAAGAAGAATAAGAAGCGAAAGAATGAAGACACAGGTACAACAAATCAATCTAAGACGCTCAAGGAGAGTCAAACTCCCTCACTTGGAGAAAATAGAGGAAATGTGGCCGAAGAAAATCTTTTAGTTATACCCTTACAGACTCAAGAAGCAGGAGATTCTAGTGGACTTGCAACCCTAACAGTTGGAACCCCCTCAGTGGCAGTGGTTGTGGACTCAGCATCCTTAGCTGTGTTGGACTCTATTATACAGCCCAAAGAAAAAGATCTTGATAAAGAAGTTGCCAAAACTTCTAAGAGTGGGCTAGATGCATACGTCGGAATTGATCACTATGTTAAATTTGGTATACAATTTACCCAACTGATCCCAGTTGAGCAATGAAACCTTGCACCAGATGGCTATAGATGCAGACCATTGTCAAATGTATATGTGAAATATCTCTTGAAGCAATTTGCAGGGCACTCTAGGCCAGTCTCCAGTGCAACAGACTTGATGCCGTATAACCCAATTACAAAAATGCCTTTACAAACAACTGAAGTGCATGGAGACAAGCTATCAACATACCACTACTATATTCTAGCTGGTCAACAGTCCATCATAGCGGCTAGAGCTTTTTTGCGTAACAACAGCACTAAGTATGCTTTGAGAAAAGAGTTCTACAAGTTTAGAACTGCAAGGATAGTGGTAGACGCTCCGAAAGAGGTTGCTGTTCGAATTTCCAAAATGGAGAACATGGAGAGAATAACAACAATGAAACACCAGCCTTATGTGGAGGTCTTGAAGCATGGCCGTAGTCAATGGCTTTCATATTCTAAACCAACAAAACCCAAGGCAGGTGTTCCTGTCGGTCATCCGAGTCGAGCAGGTTGGGATGTAAATTCCACTTCCCTATGCTTGTTTTTGTTACAAATATATCTTGAAATAAAGTTAATTTTCTTTCTTTATTTTGAAGGCCTTTGTAAATGTGGCGAACATCGTGTTCAACCATAAATCATTTTCCAACAAAGAAGTACACATGGTCATGTACGATGATGAAATCTATGATCAGTGGATACACATCTTGGAGAAGCATCAGACATCAACTGCTTGTGGGCAACAACCAAGAATAACAACCTTTATATGCCTAAATGGTTTAGAAGATAATGATGTCAAGCTACTACAACAAGAGCTGGCAGATGAGAAGGTCTGCTTAGTGAAGCAACCACGTCAAGCGGGCATGCTCGACCTCACTGCACGTGCAACGGTCTTACAGAAGACCAGGGTTTTTGAGCCTCAAATGTTGATGGCATTTAAAGAGATAGATCCATCAGCAATAGCATTTACTTCATGGGATAAATGTAAGTCTCATTATAACATTACAGATGAGATTTACAAATCTCTCTTCACGAGTTGTACGGAATGGCTAAATCTCCTACTACAAAAAGGAAAGGAGAAAGAGCCAATTCCTGAGATCACTAGGGGATATGTGCAGTGGATCATTGCACAAAAGAATGGCACTTCTAGTTTGCAATTCATTTTACCATGGACAATCAAATGTGTTGGAGAGAATTAGGAAGGCATTGAGTTTCTCTGTAGTGAGAATAGCTCTAAAATTCGTGTTGGTGTTTGCATCATACAACACACAAAAGTCTTACATCTAGTGGTTGGAGTGCTGCCCAATTTGGTAAAGTAATTGATGGAGTATGTGGGGTAGCACATCAACCATCAGAGTTTTTAATTGCCGGCTTAGTCAAGTATCAGCATGATGCTTCCCTAGAGAAGGCAATTTCTGAAAAAGCTAAATGGTATGAAATGCACGTTCTACCTTTGAGCTTCTTAATGGGATCAGAGACCATCCAAACATGTGCTCTTCGCGAAGTAATTTTTGGGGTTTGGGCATTTTTCAGTGAAGGAGAGCAGTACACCAACTACTCTAGTGTTAAAGAGTCATTGTTGGAGCCAATGCATACTCTCTGCATCAATGACGACGAGTATGATGCTGTGACCATGGCCAAATCCTTTTTTGTACGTCGTGCAATCAAATGAATCTGTCTCAAAGAAGATGATCAAGTGATAGACATCTTCTCATTAGGCTATGGGACTAAAGAGGCACTACAACAACAGAGAAAGATGATATCAGTTGCATGTAGTAGTGATCAAATGACGCAATTGGAATCTCTTTGCCATTCCATAGTGGAAGAAGACCTTGATCTTAGAAGGTGGGCAGGTGTGGATAACACAGAGAAAGTCAATGCCAAGGATTCAGAGGAAGAAGAAATTGAAGAGCCATTGGATGCAAGTGCTGAGGCCATTCTAGAAATTCTACAGGAAACAGGTTAAGCTAGCCACCCATGATATTACATTACTGATATTTAGATTATTATTGTTGTCATTTTATTTTATTTGTCCCATCTCAAATCTGCCCATGATGTTAAAAACATTGATGTTCTCGTTATTTTTCTCAATTTATTTTCTTTGAAAAAATGTGAACTTGTGAGTTTGAGTTTTTTCACAATAAATGAATTAGACTTAAGTGTATGATATTATATGGACATGTTTTGGTAAATAGAATTCTACATTTATATATGGTCATAAGATATATATTATGTAATACTTTAAAGTTAATTGATCATATGAGGTTTGGGAAAAATACACTATGACTTGAGGATCATAGAGTTCTTTGTAGACTTGAGGATCATAGAGTTCTTTGTAGACATGGCACCCTATGGTCCTAGGGCCATAGAATCCCCCAAAAGAAAATGGGATACCCTACAACCTTACAGATGTAGGGTGATTACACCGAATCTCTAAAAGGGCACATAAGCATCTGGGTTACTCTATAGCCTTAGGCCCATAGGGTGTCAACATAGAATCCCCCAAAAGCATTTGGCTACCCTACAATCTTATGGATATAGGGTGATTACATAGAGTCTTTAAAAGGGCACATAAGCATTTGGGCTAGTCTACAGCCTTAAGGCCATAGGGTGTCAACACAACTATCCTACAATCTTATGTATATAGAGAGATTACATAAAGTCTCTAAACGAGCACATGAGTATTTGGGATATTCTAGAAGGAAACATAAGTTATCCAAGAGCATTTGGGATACCCTAAGGCCTTAGGGCCATAGGGTGGTGACATAGAATCTCCACAGGGGCACTTAAATCACCCCATGGATGCAAATAACCTAGCTCTTATGGACACATCTTATAAAACATCACATGACACCCTATGGCCTTTACACCATAGGTTGGTTATTCTAGGTCACCTAAAGACTCTTTAAGTGTTTCAAGAACATTTTTCTTTGGCCTTATATCTTGTGTCCATATACATTAGGGACATATATTTATTATCTTGTGTGATTAAGGTTTAATATTCTATTGAGAATGAAATAAGCTAGAAAAAACTAAAAAGTATTTAGTGATCAGAATTCCAAAATGAGAGCTTGAACAATAGTGATGTATGATCATTTTTTGTTGGGTGTAAGTTCTTCTATTGTGAATTGATGGTGTAAGTGTTTGAAATAATTATCTTTGTATTGCAACTAACTAGATTAAACATATTCGCTTTGAAATAATTATCTTTGTATTGCAACTAACTAGATTAAACATATATTCAACATTTGTTGTAAATGCCAGTTATTTGCTTAGATAGTAAACATCGAGTATAAATGGTTATTGAAGCATTTGTCCTTTGGATTATGTGAAGATCTAGTTCTTTGATTGTAACAAGATTTTATTCAAAGATATAAAGTGCGAGTATTTTGTTCCAAACTATGATTTTGTTTCTCTTCTAGATGATGCAGAGAATTGGAATTTATATCTTGAATTTTTTTCAATAGAGGGAAGCTAGGACTAGTAGAATTTTTTAGCTTGTCATGTAGCAATCGGAACATTGTATCAAGGTTTATTGCAAAGAAATGATTGTATAATGTATAACCATTGTTTAAATTTGTAAATTGGAAGTAGAAGGCAATGCAAGTTCCAAAACATGTGCAATTCCATAAGGAGAATCCAACACAAATTCTTTTGCCCCTCAGGATTTGTAAATCAAAGTGCATGGTGAGCCGGACCTTCCATCCACCAACAGATCAATACATTTGTGAATTAAAGTACTTGCAAATTTGATTTAAATGTTTGAATGTTATGATGATATTTGAAGGCAAAGACCCCTTCAATTGTGTTGCAAAGCAACAAATGTATGATGTATGATAATGATTCAATTTTGTATATTGGATTGCATATTTATTGCAGTATTAACTTACACATTTTGATAGCATAGAGGACACCCTATGGCCCTAGGACCATAGGATGCCATCATATCCCATGTACAATTTCTCTTTTACCATAGAGGACATCTTATGGATCTAGGGTCATAAGACGCCAACATAGTGCATAAATGGCTTCTTATAAGTATACACATAAACATACTGCATAGAGGGAATTTTACTAGCATAAAGACCGCCCTATGGCCTTGGGACCATAGGGTGCCAACATAAAGCATAGAGGGATTTTTATTAGCACCTTGTTTCCTTTGGGATGCCATAGTGCCATAAATACTAGAGAATTTCACACACATGATACCTTGGTCACTATCTAGCCCTTGGACCATATGATAGTAGCATAGAGGACACCCTATAGCCCTAGGGTTTCCTTCTCTCCCTAGGGCCATACACTGCCAACATATAGTATACATGGTTTCTTCATAGAGCAAACCTTTTAGCCCTACACTATAGAGTGGAAACCTAGACCATATAATGTATCCTACTAGCATAGAAGGCACCCTATGACCCTGAGGCCAAAGAGTACCAATTTAGGACATAAAGGGTCTCTTCCTAAGTTGAAGGGCACCTTGTGGCCCTAGGGAGCACCCTATGGCCCCAGGGCCATAGGGTGTCAACATAGTCAAATGGGGTGTAAACTTAGAGCATAGAGGGTTTCTTATTATCATGGAGGACAACCTCTGTCCTTGGTGCCATAGGGTGCAAACATATAGCATGGAGCATAGAGAGCACCCTAGGGCCTTGGGGCCATATGATTCCAACAAAGAGCATAAACGGTTTTTTGATAGCATAGAGGATAGCTTATTTCCCTGGGGCCATATGATACAAAAATAAAAGAGTCTTAAGAAGGGCACCTAGGCCACTAAATCACCATGGGGACATAACGTGGTCTTTGTGGGGAATGCTCCTAAAGGGTTCCTTGGCTATCCTATGGCCTTTGGGCCATAGGCTACAAACATAGAGTTTAGATGGTTTCTTAATAACATAGAGTTCACCTTGTGGCCTACGGTCTTTAGATTCTAATATAGAGTTTCAATGGTTTCATACTAGGCGTAAGGGGCACCCTATGGCCTTGGGGCCATAGAGTGTCAATGTAGAGCGCAGAGGTTTCCTTTCTAGCATAAAGGGCAGCATGTGGCCTAGGAGCAATTTGATGCACCCTACGGCCTGAGGGTTGTAGGTTGCCAATGTAGACAAGATTTCTTAGTAGCATTATAAAGGGTACCTTGTGGCCCTCAAGTCACCATAGGGTGCCAACATAGAGCGTAGAGGGTTTTTCTTACTAGCATAGAGGACATCCTATGGCCTTGGGGCCATAGGGTTTCAATATTGAGAATAGAGGATTTCTTACTAGCATAGAGGCTGCCTTGTGGCCCTAGGTCCATAGGGTGCAAACATAGAGAATAGAGGATTTCTTACTATCATACAGGGTACCTTGTGGCCCTAGGTCCATAAGGTGCAAACATAGAGCATAGAGGATTTGTTACTAGCACACAGGGCACCCTATGGCCCAAAGGCCATAGAGTGACAACATGTAGCATAAAGGGTTTCTTACTAGAATAAGAGGCAGACCTTGTGGCCCTCGGGTCATAGGGTGCCAACATAAAGCATATATGGTTTCTTACTAGTGCTCATAGAGGGCATCTTTTGGCCCTATGACAACCCATGGCCTTAGGGCCATAGGGTGACACATAAATAAAGTACCATATGGCTTTGAAGCCATATATCTATTTATATGTTGAGACCTCCCAACAATCCTAACCCTATCGCCTTGAGGCCATAAAGAGACATATTTTGGATTATCTTAAAGTCATAGAGATATCTACAAAGAGAACCGTATGGCCTGAAGGCCATAAGGAACTTAGTCAAGGAAATCATCCAATGCAAGAAGATCATGGCAATAGAAAATGAGACTTCTGCTCTAGAGCTTAAAGGCATAAATGTTTCTCCAAGTATACTTCTAGGCGCCACCATCATGGACAAATAACTAATGTAGCTAGAGAAAGACTAGGAATCTCTAGAAAATAAGGAGCATAAAAATAAATTCATTGTAGATGTGTTGTCAGTTATTAGTAAATTTGCTATTTGTGATTAGTTTTTTGTAAGAGTGTGACAAAAAAGAGCTATCAAAATGTAGATACTTTGGAATCTAAGATTAGGTGTTCTTTAAACTTGCAGTCCGACAATGTTTTAATCAAGATTGTTGGTATAGAGGATGCTAATGCCATTGACCCTACTGAGAAAGATTCTACCAATCTCCATGTCAACCAAAGAGTTTCTGACGAAGATAACAAGAATCTACAAGGCTTTGAAGGTCAACTGCTACAACGACTGGAGATAAATTTAAAGAGTAATCCAATGGAAGAAGACAGTGAAAGTTCCAGAACATGTGCAAGGGAAGCAGAAGAATCTAATGAAAATATTCTAGTAGCCCAAGAGTTGGGAATTGGATTGCATGACACCACAATGGAAGTAGAAGGTATGTTTTTTTTTTTTTCTGAAAAGCTCTTTCAATTTCGGAGTATTAACTTACACATTTTTCTAGCATAGAGGACACCCTATGGCCCTAGGACCATAGGATGCCATCATATCCCATGTACAATTTCTCTTTTACCATAGAGGACATCTTATGGATCTAGGGTCATAAGACGCCAATATAGTGCATAAATGGCTTCTTATAAGTATACAGGTAAACATAGTGCATAAAGGGAATTTTACTAGCATAAAGACCGCCCTATGGCCTTGGGGCCATAGGGTGCCAACATAGAGCTTAGAGGGCTTTTTATTAGCACCTTGTTGCCCTTGGGACGCCATAGTGCCATAAAGTGGTTTTTGTATATATAGTAGAGAATTCTCACACACATGATACCTTGGTCACTATCTGGCCCTTGGACCATATGATAGTAGCATAAAGGACACCCTATACCCCTAGGGTTTCCTTCTATCCCTAGGGCCATACACTGCCAACATATAGTATACATGGTTTCTTCATAGAGCAAACCTTTTAGCCCTATGTAATAGAGTGGAAACCTAGACCAT
Organism: Adiantum capillus-veneris; assembly: GCF_014529385.1. NCBI lineage: Eukaryota > Viridiplantae > Streptophyta > Polypodiopsida > Polypodiales > Pteridaceae > Adiantum > Adiantum capillus-veneris. The sequence goes on along the minus strand of NC_140943.1, from coordinate 53,065,526 downwards.
ATAATGTATCCTACTAGCTTACTAGCATAGAGGACATCCTATGGCCTTGAGGCCATAGGGTTTCAATATTGAGCATAGAGGATTTCTTACTAGCATAGAGGCTACCTTGTGGCCCTAGGTCCATAGGGTGCAAACATAGAGAATAGAGGATTTCTTACTATCATAGAGGGTACCTTGTGGCCCTAGGTCCATAGAGTGCAAACATAGAGCATAGAGGATTTGTTACTAGCATAGAGGGCACCCTATGGCCCAAACGCCATAGAGTACATGTAGCATAAAGGGTTTCTTACTAGCATAAAAGGCAGACCTTGTGGCCCTGAGGTCATAGGGTGCCAACATAAAGCATATATGGTTTCTTACTAGTGCTCATAGAGGGCATCTTTTGGCCCTATGACAACCCATGGCCTTAGGGCCATAGGGTGACACATAAATAAAGTACCATATGGCTTTGAAGCCATATATCTATTTATATGTTGAGACCTCCCAACAATCCTAACCCTATCGCCTTGAGGCCATAAAGAGACATATTTTGGATTATCTTAAAGTCATAGAGATATCTACAAAGAGAACCGTATGGCCTGAAGGCCATAAGAAACATAGTCAAGGAAATCATCCAATGCAAGAAGATCATGGCAATAGAAAATGAGACTTTTGCTCTAGAGCTTAAAGGCATAAATGCTTCTCCAAGTATACTTCTCGGCGCCACCATCATGGACAAAGAACTAATGTAGCTAGATAAAGATTAGGAATCTCTAGACAATAAGGAGCATAAAAATAAATTCATTGTAGATGTGTTGTCAGTTAGTAAATTTGCTATTTGCGATTAGTTTTTTCTAAGAGTGTGACAAAAAAGAGTTATCAAAATTTAGATACTTTGGAATCTAAAATTAGGTGTTCTTTAAACTTGTAGTCCTTCAACAAGATATTGCGGCTGCTGACAAAGTTTTACTCGAGATTGTTGGTATAGAGGATGCTAATGCCATTGACCCTACTGAGAAAGATTCTATCAATCTCTATGTCAACCAAAGAGTTTCTGACGAAGATGACAAGAATCTACAAGTCTTTGAAGGTCAGCTGCTACAACGACTGGAGATAAATTTAAAGAGTAACCAATGAAAGAAGACAGTGAAAGTTCCAGAACATGTGCAAGGGAAGAAGAAGAATCCAATGAAAATATGCTAGTAGCCCAAGAGTTGGGAATTGGATTGTATGACACCACAATGGAAGTAGAAGGCAATGGAAGTTCCAGAACATGTGCAACGCCAGAAGGAGAATCCAACACAAATATTTTAGCACCCTTGGATTTGGAATTCGAAGTGCATGGTGAGTCAGACCTTCCATCCACCAACAAACCAATGCTGACTATAATAGTGAGCTTGTGTGGATTGTTCCCGAGGAGATGCTGGCAAAAGTCCAAGAAAATAAAGAGCTTAAAGTTTGGACATGAGCATATTGTTCTTCGTCCAGGATGCATTGAGTTTTTAAAGGCTCTATTTAGCAATTTCAATGTAGGGATATGGTCAGCTGCTAATGACATGCATGTTGTGGACATCATCAATATTTTAGAAAAGGAACCTAAAGAAAAATTTCCATTCTTTATGATCTGGGGGCAAAGCCAATGTCAACCATGCGTAGAATCAAGGATCACTTGCTTAGATAATCCAGGAGTAGAAGCACTTTTCAAACCGTTGGCTATTGCATCATCAAAATTTGGGCTTGATGCAAGAAGATTGCTTCTTGTAGATGATGAACCATTAAAGGGATGTGTGAATCCTGCATTGAATTGTATTTTTCCACCATCATTTAATGTTGATGATGAGGAGGATAATATCCTCCTTGGGGAGCTGCTACCATATATCAAAGCTCTCAATCATTTTAATGACATTCGCACAGTTGCAGGGTCTCATTTATATGGACAAGCACCCATTGCTCAAGGTCATGAGCTTTATAACCGTATACACAAGGTTGTTGCAGAGCGGGAGGAGAGAAATCTAATTTTTCTAGGAAAAACCTACTTCACGGGAAGGCTACCAGAAGTTTCTCGTCCTCTTCATGATGAGAAATTTACAACATCTAGCACTAGTGGAATGTCCACTCGAAGTCAAGACAAGAAACTTTCAGCACGTGATCGAGAAAAATTAAGGGTCTTAAAGAATATCAAATCATTATCAGCCTTGAAAGGTACGGAAGCAATCATGCTTGCCCAAAAATTGGGATACAAGGAGCCTGTGATCAAAGTACATGAAGCCAGGAATTATATAAAGCATCTAAAAATTCAGTATGATCGCAAATAGCCCTATATAAAGAAATGATGGAGCAATGTTTTGTAACATTTTGTCATTTACAAAGATCTTTATGTACTCAGAGACTTTGTTATATGAAGATGTAAATGATTAATAGTTTTTTAAATTGTCTTTCAATACTATAAGTAACTTCTGAGTTTCATGTGCCAAATGCTCTTTTTTTAAAAGGCTTTTATAGTTGTTTGCTTCGAAATTTGAGTTCACTGTGCCATCAAGGACAATCTACATGCTCATAAGGTCAAATCTTGCTCTATAACCTTGGGAGAATTTCACTTTATGGTCTCAACACCCTATGAATCTAAGGCCATAGGGTCATAGTTTGGCATGTGTTCTTGCATAGGACTTACTAAGTGTAACCACAAATTAGCACCCTATGTCCCTAAGGTCTTCAACACACTTAAGATCTCTATATTAACTTTTTTTTAAAATCATTTCAGGGCTTCTAAGAAAAAATGTTTTGCTATTACATTATCACAAAATAGAGGAGCTCCCTTTCATATTACATCAAATATCACATTCAAAACAAGAGCAATGGTTTCATTATCTACCAACATCTTTCAAACAGGACAAAAGAACGCTTATCTTGGATTTAGAGGGTGTGCTTCTTGCAACATTTGAGCTTCAATCAAGGCCAACTTGGACCAAGTACATGTGCATTGTAGAAGATAACAATGAGGTGTATGCGGTGTGTCCAGATGTAGAGTATTTCTTAAGATTTTGCTTTGAGTTCTTTGGGGTTTGGATTTGGAGATGCCATCGTTTACAAAAATCTCAACACATAATCAAGACCTGTTTTCCTACACAAAGTCACAAATTCAAGATGATTATGGACAACCGATGCTGCCAAAATTCAAATTTAATGATCGGTTACAAAAGAGCCTATCACAAAAATCTTTCGACCATATGGAAGCTATTTGATTATTTAGATGGGGGCAACACTATAATATTTGATGATAGTCCATATCGAGTGATGTGGAATATGCAAGGAACTTATATGATTTTTCCAAAGTTTTGGAACCAACCTACTCAATTGCTTCAAAGTTTTTTAAAAGATGAAATTGTTCCATGGTTATGTGGATGGTTGTATGATAAAGACAACATAGACTATACCAAGAGAAATTTTGTAATGTTCCATCTTGATCCTGAGACTCACTATGTAATGCAATGTTATATGTCTCAAAGGACTCAAAATCTCAAGCGAAGGAGGCCATTTTAAGTGTACTAGTTAAGTATTCGAAATAGCATCTACCAAGTATTTGGCAATGTGTACTTTTCAAAATTTAAACTTGATGGAATGTTGTGGGATATCTTGAAACATCTTTAAACTGTTTTTTTAATGAAGTGCATCCTATTGTGAGGATACTTCTCTCATTCAGGTTCTTTGGTTTCATTGTTTGATGCTTCTATGGTATTGTTAACTTTTTCTTCTTATTAGATGTCTTCATTAAGTGATCCAAACAATCAGAATGTTCTTGACATTTGGTAGTGTTACAAAACGGTGTTTTTTGAACACCCTCAATCTTGGAGATATCATACTCTTTCTAGTTAGTACTTTATTGTACATGCGATGAAGACCAACATTTTTATGAAACTGTCAAGTTGGTGGTAATCTTTATGTTTATACTTTATACTATTTTGACATAATCAATGTATACAATTCATATTATTCACATCAAATGGTGTTTTTAAACACCTCCTTTTTTTGAGACACCATCTCTAAAACCTTTGAGTGAAGTTTTAAAGCATGTACTTGATGTAAAAAATCTTCATCTTAACATTGATTCTCTGGCACAAACTTATATTAGGAGTTTTTATATTGTAGTTTTATGTTAAGAAATAATTTCAAAGCTAGAATTATGATAGTTTATCTAAGTAAGTGCCTCATCTAACTTTGTATAGTTAAATAAAATACCAAATGGAATTATAGGTGCAATAGATGACATCTTATGGTCTTAGGGCCATAGGATACTCTATAGTATTGTTTAGATTTTTTAAGTGTTTGTGAACATAGATCATAGAGGGTTTTTCTCACTACCATAGAGGATATCCTATGGCTTTGGGGCCACATGGTCTCAATATTGAGCGTAGAGGATTTCTTACTAGCATAGAGGGTACCTTGTGGCCCTAGGTCCATAGGGTGCAAACACAGAGAATAGAGGATTTCTTACTAGGACAGAGGGCACCCTATGGTCTAAGTACATACCGTGACCGTCTTCTCCGTAGTTGTAGCAATGATACTCCCTGTTTTGTCGTCGTGCTCTTCCAAGGTCTTGATCTCTTTCTTGACTCCTCCCTTGTTGTATTAAGTGGATAGACAATTTTGCAGTTGGTCAGTAATATGGGCCAACATATCTTGTTGGTCATCTCTTACCCCAAGAGCCGGTGGTGGTGGTGGAATGGTGGTTGTCGTAGTTGCTGGTCGACGCGATGTTTCTGATTCTGTTGACTCGGTTTCTTTGGCTTTCATTCGCAGCTTCTTGTCTTTAAGGCGAGCAATCTCAACGACTAACTCGTACGTAGCTGGGAATCTACCTTTCACCTTCTCCTTGAGAAGCGGCCATAAGCCATGCGTGAACCGATCTTTTTTTAGGAATTCGGGTGCAACTTCCCCCCTAGCCAGTGACTCAACCAACCGTTCCCACAAATCCACAAATTTGGACTCATAGGTGGCATATTCTAAAAGACCCTCCTGCTTCAAGTCTCTCAACTTGTCCCACAACTTTTCTGAAGTGGTACCTCCCCCAAAGCGCCTCTTAAAAGCGGTTTTTAAGGGTTCCCAGTCATCCTTGGTTGCTTGTGGAAGTGCATTGTACCATGATCTAGCTTCTAGCTTCATGAGATGCTTAAAGATTCTAACCCGGGACTCATCCGTATCTTTGTTGCTCACTACACATGCTACTTCAAAGTCATCTAGGAAGTCTGTTACCAAATCCTCCCCCTTCTTTCCTTTAAATGTTGGAAATGCTACACTTGCCATGATTACTGAGAGAGAGCTAGAAAGACACACTGCTTAACTTGCAAAAGTTTTTTTCTTCTTTACAAGGAGGCGTGTATACCCTCTTATACTAGGACATAGATTAAAACTTCAAACGGTACATTGCCTTGTACCAAAGGTAAGACAAATGGTTGATCTGATGCCAAAACCTCCAAAAACCGCTCCCCACCCGGCATGGTGTCAATGACGTGCTGGTAGTGAGCCTTCAAATCCAGTATTACCTTGATTGAGCGTACACGTGTTGGTATGTGTGATCTGTCTTGAGGTAGGTTGTACTGATTCATGTGAAGCTTAGATGTGCTTAGTCACTATCCAAGCTTGTGGGAGAGGGTGGTGTTCTTTCCTGAAACAAACTTAGTAGATCCCTAGTTTCTCTAGTGAGAGTGTGAGCCAATGCTTCCGTTATCTGTGCTGCAGCATCAGGTGCGACTTGAAAACTGACTGTGATAATTACCTCGGTGACTTGAGTTACCCGATTCTCAAAGTAGAATAGTGTTGATTCTCTATTGTGTAGAGCTCCTTCCATTTTGTTGTTGTGGGTTGGTTGTAGGTTGCGGACATGGTTTCGACCTTCTCCTTCTTCTTCTTGGCACTTGGCCTATGTATATCCACTGGGTTTGGCGTGTTGGTTGACTCTCCCACTGCAAATCGATTACCGTTACGCCTGGCACTCGAGCTTCGATGGAGATGCGGAGTTCGTCCAGTTGTGCTTGGAGCTTTTCTTCTTCTGTCGTCCAATTAGCAAATCCTGCTAGCCATTCATCCATTCACAATAGTTTAAGGGTTTCAGTCTTGTAAACTGAAGGGTTTCATGAAAAGATCCTCAGTGGGGGCACCAAATGACGGGAGCAAAGCGAACCCTGAACCCCGACGGCCTCTAAAACACCGGGGACCGAATGGCGCGCCTTGAGCCTGTCATGGTAAAGCAAACAGGGGGCACCACCTAGCTTCAGCGGCTAGGACGCAAACAACACACCACCATAACAAAGTTTTCATCCAAGAGAGATGGATGCTTGGGAGTAATGATGAAGAGGAAAGGGAATGAGATCAAGTGAGAGAGAGAGAGAGAGAGAGAGAGAGAGAGAGAGAGAGAGAGAGAGAGAGTGAGGGAGGGGGTATAGCGGCTTAGTACTTAGGCACCACAAAAGGATGGCGAATCCGCACACCCTTCACACATACACAAGCTCACTCCAAAACACAAGACTAGGTGGCGATTTTGCACACCTCACATGGGCAAAACATTGCAAGAAAACATACTCACAAAACCTCAAGCTTTATTTAGAGAATTAGGCGATGAAATGGGGAGCATAGGGTAGGGGAATGAGAAGGAAGAGAGTGGTAGAGCACATGGCGGATAGGTGGGAGTTGATGGCGAAGACTCGCACGAGGATTATGGCCATCATCCTTCATTTAGTTGCCCTTCATCTTCCATAGCCAAGGGTGTAGAGGTTATGCTCAAAACAAGCATGGTGATTGCGGTGATGGTGATGGTGATGGTGTGGGTGTGTGTGTGTGTGCACTAGGCACACACAGTGCATAGTGTGTTCTTTGGTGATGTTGTGTCCTTAGTGTGATGGTGACCCCTCTTTATATAGGGGAGGAGGGGGAAGAAATTCTAGAATTTAGAAATGAAGAAATCATTATCTACATAGGCCATGTGACTGTGGGCCCCACTTGTCCGGCTGTGTGTATATGTGCCAGAACAGTAGTCTCATGAGAGAGAGACTAAGAGAGAGAGATGGGTTGATGAAAAAAAGTGAGAGGTGACATGGAGAATAAAGTAATTACAAGAGGGGAGAGAGGGGAGTGTGTTCAGAGGTGAATCTGTGTGCAGATGTGTGTTTGGCAGCACTGCAAGAAGATATTAATCAAAAATCTACTAATAGAAAACAATGGGCCATCAAGCATAGATCATACTTCATACTTACAGTTTACTTCTCTCATGGATACTTGACAATGAATTCATAGATATAATATCTTTCTCCAAACAATTGAAGATAATAGGACTCCAATGCCCTCCACAGAAAAATAACAATTAGCTAGGAATACCACAAAATATTAAAAATTGTTAGGAGTTAAGACTTACCCTTCAACATAGGGGTATATTATGTAATTGCAGGTCAGCATGTCAAAATCTTCAAAAAAACTTGAAAGTCTTCCTTACTTGTTGAATAGGCACTGTGTCACTAGAGGATCAAGTATGGATATTTGCATAGCTATAGCCTCTCGAAGTTCCCTCATAAGACACCTGAAGTCAAAGAAAACACATCCCTCAATGAGGCCCATGTAGGTGCACATGCACTAATAATTAGCAAAGGGACAACACATATGTGAGACAGATAAAGAGCACAGTATCACCAAGCTCAATGTTGGGGTTTACAAGCATACTTGTGTCTTGAGGGAATATGTCACAGTACACCTCATCATCCCCACACATGGAGACACCCACAACCATTTGGCCTGTAACTTTTTCATAAAGGAGAGAGTTGGATGCTCTTAAAATTTCTGCTTGCTCTGTAAGGATAACATCCTCTGACATCATGTCTTGCTCCCTCTCAACCTCTTTGCCTGCTTTGATATCTTGGGCCTTTCTTGTCTCATACTGATGTGTAACATCTTCAATGACAACCCCTGACTTCTTCTGCTACCTGGAAGGGGGGATATTTAAAATTTGAAAGGCCCTAAGATCCTCACTAGGAATAGGCTCAAGAGCCTTATCAAACTTGTACCTTAGCCTTGACACAAGCACAAAATCTTTGCTCATCAGTGTGACCTTGTGAGCAAATGCAGCTGCAATGTAGCTATCATTCATAAAGTCTATTAGGAAATCCTCAGCAGTCTCCTGAAGGCACATCAAGGCTTGAGATTGCCAACTTATTGAAACAAAAGTTTTTCTTGCACACTACATTGAGCATATTACACTCTAGTATGTATCTTAGTTGTGAGAAGAGAGAGCCAGCTCTCTATACACCATCACCTTGGTGCATAGACAAGCGTGAGCTAGTTTGAGTTTGTGAGTGAGTGTGAGTAAATTATACTCCTCCCATCATTGTTGTGTCTACTCCAACATCAATAAAATTGATAGCTTGGGTGCAATTGTTTTCCAAAGGCTCACATTTCTCTTCCAATTTGTCTTGGCAAACTCACTCGGTTCCATAAGGTAACTTGTTCATTGAAGGTTGTTTTCTTGTTGCTTGTGCTTGTAATTCATTGATTTGGTTTTTGCTTTGGCTACCATTGTAAGAGGGTGGATGGTGAGAGGGCTCCCATAACCCTAAGACGATGTGCTAGTGTTTAGTGCTATAACCAAATCTTAAGTGTTGTCACCTGAATCCCCAAGCTCTAGGTACCTTCTTGTGTGAATCATAAGGTTGAAGCTAGATTGTACACAATCTCTCTCTCTCTCTCTCTGTCTCTCTCTCTCTCTCTCTCTCTCTCTCTCTCTTTTGTGTTTTAGTGTGTGAGTGTGGTGCATTGGTGTAAGGGTTAGTGTATATATCTTGCTCAATTGTGGGTTTGCTCTACAATTCTCCTCTCTTGCGTCCTAGTTTGCTCTCAAACTAGGTGGTGCCCCTTGTGTAGTTGGATTTTGGTTGTGGGTCTGTTGTTTTGGTTTGTGTTGTGTTGTGCCCCAGTCTCGTTGAGTAGCACAGGAGCCTTGAAGGGTGTCTAGAGGTTGCTCTTCTTGTTGCCCTCCCAGAGAGCCTCAATACATAAAGCAAGAAAATCTTCTGTAGACATATCTACTTCCCATGGCATTATAGTCCAAGAAATAACTGCCTCCTCTGTAGGCATAATGGGTTTCTATCCATGCATCAATTCAAATGGCATATAACCCGTAACAGAACTATGCGTAGTGTAATCAGCCCATAAAGCAAAAGGTAGCTACTTAGGCCAATCACCAATATGTCCTCGGCATGCCTTTGCTAAAGCCTTAACACTAGAATGGTAACCTAACAGGACATAAAAGTGTCCTTTCAGGGTTTTGGGAAAAATTTCCAAAACCGTAGTAGATCCACTCATTTTCAAAAATCCTTTCATGAGCTTATAGTTCAATAACTACTACATATGGAAAAAATGAGAAACTTGTAATTTTTCTCATCCCTTGGTCACTACAAGCCTCCAAAGTTGATGGACCAGTGCATTTTGCCCAAAACAACAATTTCTTACGGTTGATTGCATATAAATAAGAGTGGATATTTTTGTAGGACATGAGATAAAATGCCCCGTTAACTTCAATGGGTTGGTGACCAAAAAATATGGTTGCTTTTACCTCACTAAGTTTTTTTTGGGCAAAAAAAATAGGTACAAAAAGTTGCATTTTTGCCATTCTGCGGACCTATCATCAAAGTTTCTATAGTCATGCTCAATACAGATACTATATGCATGTTTTCTTAGTTTCCTTTGGGCCTCTGGATTCAAAAGGAGCCATGGAGCATGTCCAAAGGATAATGGATCTCTTACAATTGGAACCTTGGGGGCAATGATAAAGTGCTAAATACAGCAAACATGAAAAAACTGGGTTTAGCATTATGACCTCTAGAAACCCATAGAAACTACTCAATATCTAGCCAAGTTTGTAGTCTATGATTAGATATGGTCACTAACTACAAAATACACACAATTGGCCTAAGAAACTAGCAATATTGAGAAAGTTATACTTTCTACTCTAAAATGTATCATATTCTTCAGTAATCAAAAAACTCAACCATCATCATATACTATGCTATATAGCATATTAGGTCCCCCAAAACTCAAGGAAGATTAGCTTTATGTTATACATTACACTTACACAATCAAAATTGAATTTGGATATCAAGAAAGCCACCAAAAAATTCATAAAAGTTCTAATTTTGGCCAAAAAACAGGATTATGCAATTCTTGTAAATTGGTCATAACTTTCAATTTTAACACTTAACTCTCCCTACAAGAATCAAAACATGTTGAGAACTATGAAGGCCTAACCTCTAGACATCTAAACCTCACAAACATGAAGTTTAGAGTGGTATAGTTGCCAAAAATTGAAAAAAGCCAAAAACAGGACCTATTTTTTCACACAGTTTAGGTTCAAAAATGTTGTGCAAAAGTAAGGTTAATGGTCAGATCAATACTCAAAAAAAAATGCTAAGTTTTTTTCAGCTCATAAAGCAACTTTGTGGATATATAGCACCTAGAAATTCATTTTCATACTCTTCAAATAATTCAAGAAAAATGGTCACTTAAGAGGACACAAAAGTGTCCAAGGACATAAAAGTGTCCTGTTACCATTCTAGTGTTAACAATAGACAAATTCCCTCTTTCACTTTTCCCTTTCACTTCTAGATTGTATGCCATAGTAAGAGCCAATTTGATGCCCAAATGAGCAAAGAACTTATGAGCTTCATCATCTGCATCCAGCTCTCCTCTATCAGTAGTGATTTTACCAACACAACCATACCTGGAAATTACTTCTTCAAGCAAAAATTTGCATACAACACTTGTAGCCTTTGTAAGAACATTAGTGAGATCTTCTCTAGCAAGAACAATATACCTCATCTGCCAAACACCCGCTGGCATTGTAATCAAATCTACTACCCACTTGTAATGCATAGCCAGTGGATAAGTAGGATGTAATCCATCTTGATGCCATACATTATAATACTTTTGGCATACTAAACAAGTCTCCACAAATTGAGAAATGTCTTTGTACATTCCCTTCCACCAGTAGTAGTCCTTGTTTTTGACAAAAGTTGCCCATACCCCTCTGTGTCTAGCCCATAAGCTTTCATAAAACTCTTTAATCACATGCTGTTGAGTTTTTTTATCACAAACAACCCGTTGTGGTACCCCTCTTGAATGCTTTGGTTGCTTCCACATATGACCATCCTTTAAAAAGTAGCTATAAGCCTTTTTCCTTATCCTCTTGTACTCTTGATCACGTTATATGTCTTGCCTGGTAAGAGTACTGAGGTAACGGCCTATCAAAAGCCATTCTCCATCATACATCTCTTTAGAAAAGGCCTCACTTCTTGCATGTAAATGAGAAGAGGTGTAGAACTTTAAGCCCACATCATCACTAGTGGTAAGCATCTCTTCTTCATCTTCATATTTGGTCCTTGAAAACATATCTGCAACAACATTATCTCTGCCTGCAATGTGACAAAACTCAATGTTAAGAGAATTAATGAATGCTATCCATCACAACATTGCAATGTCGAGAGAAGTGCAGTTTGTAATCATTCCTCTCAATGGTAAACAATCAATCTCTACCACAACCTGAAGCACCTATGAAATATTCTTTGTCAGACCTGAGGGCAGTAGCAACACCTCAAAGTTTTCTCTTAACCTGTGGGTAACCTCTTTGATGAGCATTAAGCACTTTTGCTCTGTTAGCAGCAAGCTAACTGGGATAACATTTTTCAGAGCTTTTTATTGTAAAAACACTTATTATTTTGATAATCGGGAATGTTGCATCTCCTACTTTCCAGATAAACAATGTAATTGATGAGCCAGGGCTACAAGCTTCAAGATTTTATCAACCTATCTTTAGTTAGAGCTCTCAGATTATTAGTTTTAACCAAAGAAACCTTGGCTAAGGTATAAAAACCAAATTTTGTAAGTATTTTGTAAATTTTTGGATAATAGAACACAGCGTGAGCAAACGACACTCACTTCTCTCCTTCTGACGCTTCCTACTCCCTCCCTGGATGTCACTTTGCAATGCCGTCTATTGCGTTGCAATCGCAAGTAAGAGCTCTACGCGTTGACATAAACATCTCATGGTAATCCGTAGCCTTTGGTGTCGCTGATCCACAGCCTAATTTCATCATAAGTAGGAATTTAAGCTAGAAAATCATAAAGTAAGTATAGGAGGGTATTAAGGCATGCATTCTGGGTCGAAAACGACTAGGTCAAAAACTCACTGTTGCTAATAATTGTGATTTTTGCACTTGACCTAAAGTGAGATTTGAAACCATAAGCATGTGTGCTTAGGTCTTATAAACATGTCCTAGAAGTTTTGTAACGTTTGGATGTCGTTTGATGCTGTAACGACGGTTATGATTTGTTTGTCGCGATTAGTGACTAGCTTTTGGTGATTTCAGTCATTTGAGTGTAGCTTGAGTTAGATGCGAGTTGTCTGTTTTTTTCCAAGAGATTGACAATCTCTTGTAGCCTCTATGCACTAGTCGAGTCAGCTTCGTCCCATGGATTGACAATTATGTTCGTGGTTCTTTCTATGAATGCAATAAGATAGGAATGAGGTTAGAAACCTGTCCCACATTTGGCGCCGTTTCCGGGGATCAAAGAGACCTAAACTAGAGAAAACACGAGCGTCTTGTGTAGTTGTTCTTTAACTTCCTTTAGTATCACCTAGAGTCAAAACTTTCTCTTTAAAACCGCATAGATTAAGATTGTCATCTTTTGCTATATGTAGAGGTAGCTTGGAAGTAGGTTGTACTTGCTAAGTACTTTTTAGGATTTTACGATTGTAGGATTAGATTAGGATTTTGAGAATGATTGATGAATGCGACAAGTCTTATGATCAAGACTCAAAAAACCATAAAAAATAAGAAAATAAGTGTTTGTGGACACTTTCCACAACCCCATTGCAGTAGAACCTAGGAGTAGGGTAAGTAGAATCCGAGGGGGCACTATAAGAGCCCGCTTGAATTCCGACGTCAAATTACTGGCGTCAATGGCAGGCATCGCTGTATGTGTAGGTAAATCTGGAGGGAGATCAACTTCTTTTAAAAATACATTCTTGAATTTTCAACACTTGTATCGGCAGGTATTCCGACACCTCTACTGGCAAACATTTCGATGCTTGTACTGACAGATATTTTGACATTTGTACCGGCCCCTATATCGGACGACCCTGCAAAAAACAAAGCCGCGAGTCTTTCACTGCATATTCCTTTCATTCTTTGTCTCTTCTCTTTCCCTCCTCCTCCTCACCTGCTCTGCAGATCTGTTGCCCAACGAGTTGTCGGAGGTAAGATTCTTGCTTGTGGACTACTCCCCAGTATGAAGGTGAGACTATTTTCAGGTTTTCTTCTAGGTTTGTGTGTATGTGTGTCTAACATAGTGTGTATGTGTGTGCGTTTTTGCAGGTTTGAAGACGTTTTTGAGACCCTTTCTTGCTCAAATAGGTCGCATGTGAATGCTCAAAAGTTTTATGCATTTTTATTTAATTTAAAACTATATTGTATATTGACAAAATAAAATTTCATTCATTAGGATTTCAATGCTTTAAATTTTTATGCAATTTTATTTTGAAATTATGCTTTGGGTTTTTTTTATAAAAGTTATGCTATGGAAAAATTTTGTTTTGAAATTATGCTTTGGAGAAATTTTGTTTTGAAATTATGCTACCATCTCATTATCATCATGCGATTGATGACGTTTAGGTTATAGGTTTCGGTTAGGTTTATGTTTAGGTTATAGGTTATACGTTAGGCTAGGTTAGGATATCGGTTAGGTTAGATTAGGTTTATATTATATGTTGAGTTATGTTATAGGTTAGGTTAGAGCTAGCAACAAATAGTGGAAAAAACGCAAACGAACTTTGAAAATGACTTGTGTACTTCAAAAAACGTGAACGCACTTTGGTTAAGTTAAGTTATAGGTTAGGTTTAGGTTTTAAGTTAGGTTATAGGTTAGGTTATATTATAGGTTAGGTTCGATTAGCTTATAGGTTAGGTTTAGGTTAGGTTATAGGTTGGGTTAGAGCTAGCGGCAAATAATAGAAAAAATGCAAACAGACTTCGAAAATGGCTCGTGTACTTCAAAAAACGCAAATGGGCTTCGGTTAGGGTAGGTTATAAGTTAGTTTTAGGTTATAGGTTAGGTTAGGTTGTAGGTTATGTTAGGTTAAGTTTAGGTTATAGGTTGTACGTAAAAGGTTAGGTTAGGTTATAAGTTTCAAAAATACAATTGGACTTCAAAAGCGCACACATCCTTCAAAAACAATAGTATAGGGGTAGGCTCCCAATAATTTATCTCCCAAGCTTAAAAATAAGAGAGGGGGTATCATATTTATTGGGGGGGGGGGGGGGGGGGGGGGAGGAGGAAATAAGAGGAAGTTTTTGTGTTTCAAAATCATGGCTTCCCAAAAGAGTCTTCCCTCAAACTTGTGAATCAATAGCTACAAAGATAGATGCAAGAACTAACGCTGCTTTGTATCAATTGCTTGTTTCGTGATTATAGTTTATTTTTTGAGGGATGAAAGCTATAGAGCTTGTACATATGCAAATGTACACGGAGAACCTAACACAACTTTATAACCATTTTTTGGAGTAATTTAGATGGGTCTAAATTGAACAAGTAGCTAGAGTGCAGGCTGAACGAGCACATAATTTGAAAGTCAAACTAAGACACATTGAGGGTACATCTAGTTATCAACATATGTGGTTCCTTTATACGTTGTCAATCACTATGCTACATGCTCTTTCACTAGTTTTACTCAGTTAGATCATGTGAGACCTAAATTCTATATGTAAGATAGAGGTATGATAGTTTTTTGCATTGATTATCATATAAGAGTAGAAAGGGGGGCCATATTCCCTAATATGAGTTGTATATAGAGGTTTTTTCAAAGTTGTCCACTACCAGGTGGCGTCCATTTTGTATATAGAGTGAATCCCCTAGGCGATTTTCAAGCGAACAACCATCGATTGAGTCCTCCCAACCAATACCTGATGTGGCATTTCAAGAAGTAGAGATGGATCAGATGTTAGATGCGTTCTTTGACATGGATCCCATCATTGAAAACATAGAAGACAAAAATATTCAAGGCAATACTACCAACCAATCTCAGCCATCCCATCCATATTGACCGCATGATAGCAATGATAAAGAGGACGAGATGATGAAAACTCTTGCATGCATGCCGCTTTACAATGGTGCAAAAATCTTAGTTCTCCGTACCGCTTTGGCAATGCTTAATTTGCAGTTTGGGTGGTTTGACACCTCCATCACAGAGATTTTTAGGTAAATACATTGTATCATAAACATGATAAAGTGCAAATTACAGTTCAATAATTTAATCAAGGGGCTGACTTGTTCATGTAACCACAGGTTGCTCAATGAGCAAATGTTTCCAGAAGGGAATCACATGTCCCCTACCCGTCCAGCCACTAAAAAGCTTCTTACTAATTTGAGCTTGGATTATCATAAAATACATTCATGTCTTAATGATTATATACTTTTTTGCAATGAGTATACAAATTTAGAAAAGTGTTCCAATTATGGATCAAACAGGTATAGAGAGGACACACAATGAAAATTTATCCCTGCAAAGGTCATTCAACACTTTCCTATCATTCCAAGAATAAAGAGCATGTTCAGGTGCAAGTCCTTAGTCTATAGCCGCTTTGATGACATGGCGCTCAAATACTAGATCGACAGATGATGTGATGCGGGTACTTGCTGACTCTTGTACATGGAAGCACATAGCAGAAAGTTGGCCAACATTTAAGAATGAGCCTTGATGTATCCACTTCGGTCTAGCAATGGACAGAGTAAACACATTTGGATTATGGAGTTCGTCATGGAACACGAGGCCTATTTGTATGGTTAATTATAATCTTCCACCATGACTAGCTGTATATGATCGTCCCAAGAAAAAACAAAGCAAAGAACATGGGCATCTATTTGGCACCATTTATAGAAGAGCTCCAAATCTAGTGGACAGGAATCGATGTGGTTGATATGTCCCAACCAATCGGATGATGGAATGTACATGTGCAAGGCATTCTCATGTGGACCATGCACGACTAGCCAGGCTTCGGTGAGTGTTCAGGTAAGTGCCTTTGAAATCCTCACACATATGTTATTCATGGCTATGCCAATGCCGGCAGTCCAAAGCCGGCATGGTTGGACGCAAAGAAGTGGGTGGGGATTCCAAGAGACACAAGACAATCCTGACAGATTTCAACAGAGATGTCATCAGAGCACATTTGGAGTCTGCTTGAGTGTCACATCTTGGTAGTGGAGGCTATGGCACACTTCAACATGAGTTTGTAAGTATTATATATATATATGCTTTGCATTGTTGAAAATATATATGTTATTTGAAGATTTATCTCATGATTAATTCATAATTTTGCAAGAAGTTGCTGAGAAGCGTCTTCTGATACACCGAGAGGAGAAGTATGGGTACAAGCATGGACTTGTGGACCTTTTGACCCAGTTGCAGGAGGAGGGAGAGGAAGTTGACTGGGAAGCATTACCATGAGGGTCTTCTTGATACAATCTTACTCAATCATCTTGGTACAATCTTTTTTGTAGTGTGGTCTTCTTGATACAATTTTACTTAGTGATTGTTTGCATGTACAGTTTCGTAGTGCTTATGTTTATGGTTTTGCATTTCGTTTGCGATTATGATCTATTTCGCAATTATGGTATGGCACAGAGGTTATGGTTATAGTATGGCATATAGGTTTTGTTCATGATTTGGAAACTTATGGTTATGGTTTTGCAATGATGGTATGGAAATCATGGTATGGTTAGGGTTTGGCAATCAAGTTATGCTTATAGTTTTGCAATGATGGTATGGCAATCATGTGATGGTTATGGTTTGGCAATCAGATTATGATTATGGTTATGGTTATGGTTTTGCAATGATGGTATGGTTTTTATGGTTATGGTATGAAAAGCAAGTTATGGTAATGGTTATGGTATCAGAAGTGGGTTATGTTTAGTGTTTTGCAATTTTTGAATCATGTTTTAATTATGGCTATAAAATCTTTATGTCGTTGTGCCTATGGTTTAGGAGTCGACGTTATGGTTATGCTTTTGAGAACTTGTCATCATTAAGCTTTTGATTTTGTGGTTTTGTTATTTTTACAGTTTTGCTAATCTATATACACTCTCTCTTTAGCTTCAACTTGTAGGTGGAGTGCGATTGCTTGTGCACTATTCCTTTGGGTAGAGAGGACTGTTTTCTATTGCTACAATACATGCAGCATCAGTTCCTAGCCCTCTCTACCTTCTTTTCTTTTGCAGGTTTGGTCGTCGGAATAGATTTCAGTACATGCACCGGTATGGATCTTAAAACAACCGTCGGTATATGAAAACGTTCTTGGCGCATATAACTGCTTTATTCCGGCGTATATAATGAGGCGGTCCGGGGCGGGCAACAAGAAGAGCGGCCTCTAAACACCCTTCGAGGCTCCCGTGCTGCTCAAATGGGGCTGTGGCAAGCACAATCAGAGACAACAACAACCCACAGCCAGAAACCAAACAAGAAAAGGGGCACCACCTAGTTGTAGATGCGAACTAGGACGCATGTGATATCTCCTTGTACTCAAACGCACAAAGAGAGGGGAATGCAAGATAGCCACACACACCAAACACAAACATTCACCACGCCAAAGAGAGGTAAAGAGCACAAATCAACTTAAGCAACTCAGTCTTAGCCTTAAAGACTAGATGCACACAAATCTTGATGAGAAATAGAGAGACAACACAAAACTTGACCTTGTTGCCAATACACAAATTGTCTTAGGGTCACGGGAGCCCTCTCACCGAGCACCCTCTTACAATTGACCTTTTAGGAAAACAATTCAACAAGCCCTCAAACCACCAAACATGAAATGGCACAACAAACTTCAAGGACAATATACCTTCAAACACCTGATTAGCCAACTGATCAAGTCAATTTGGAGAGAAGAGTCGTAGTTGCAGCATACAATTGCACCCAAAACTATAAATCTTATTTATGCACAAGAGTAGGCTACAAGTGTGGTGAAGAGTATGGCATACACTCCACTCCTCTAGATGGCATAACTAACTTCAAGATTCTCCATGTACCTATGTGTAATGATGGAATAGAGTACTCACGATGCACACACTCTACACAACTAGGCTTGAAGAGTGGTGTGTTATGTGTTGAGAATGGTGTGGTGTACTGTGATCATGTGATCATTTACAAGGGAGAGAAGGGCTCTATTTATATGTTTTACAAGCCCCGATTTGGATTAAGCCTAATCAAGTTTATTTGAAGGAATAAAAGATTATGCATATTTTTATTTTTTTTAATGAGGGTGGGTCTCTCTTGTCCTTTGAGTCACATGGATGTGGGCTCAAGGGAAGAGAATTATTGAGGATGAAAGGAGAGAGGGATTGAGTGAATAATTTGGGAGGGCCTACTCTAGTAGAGGGTGCATTTTACAATAAGGTTAGTGGTTAGTAGTTAGTAATTATCACTAAAAAATATTTACAAAATCATTCACCAAATGGTGAGATATATGATGAGAAAAGTTAGAGAAGGGATAAGCTTGTAAAGCAAGGTTGAAGCTTGGAGAAGTTGACATTCATCTCTTTACAGCACCGGTAGAAGAAGCGGTCAGCATGGCGAAGTAACGCGTGTCGATGAAGCTACGTTATCTTCAAACCTTGGAAAATTCATGATAAAGCCTTCATTTGTAGAGGTTAACCTTGGATTTTTGTTGATTTTTTTGAAGTTCTTTACAAAGCTGAAGAGAGTATGGTAATATGGACATATATGTAGAGAGAAAGGGGGACACATAGGGTGTAGAAATGGAGGATGAAGGCTATGGAGGTGTGAGAGAAGTGAAAATGGTGAAGAGGGTGAATTAGGACATGGGAGTTGCAGGTTTGGGAGTGGGAAGGAGAGGGAGGAGTGTGTATGAAAGAGGAAAATGATAAAGTGGAAGAGGGAGTGTGGCTGCATAGCATGGGCAAGCTGGGGTCCACCAATAAAATCATAGCTCACAGCTCGTAGCTCAAAAAAATATGAAAAAATTTGAGGTGAAAGTTCAACTCACGAGCTAATCCTTTTGTTTGTATCACCTTTTCAAATTCGGGGAGCATGTGATCTTTAAAAATTCAGCAAAACCGACTGTTTTTTCCACTACACAAGGTCCTTGTGAGGTCCTTCTTTGGATAATTCTTTTGAATATCTCCAAGAGTGAGCTCCCCATGGTGCATGCATGCATTCCACATACCCTTGAACTTATTTGGTAGGTCTATAATTGAAGATATTGTTGAGATCATGATATAAGTAAATAGTACAACTAAGAAAATCAAATATTGAGGGGTCTAAAATATGTACATGTCAAATATAAATAATGTAGGTGGAAAAAATATAAAGGGGTCAAAATAAATCTCTCTCATTATAAATCTACCATAAAAAGATGAATATTTTTGGTGTTCTAATTTATGAGAGTAAAAGAGAATAGATGTAGGAAGGAAAAATCACAATAGTGAAAAAATATACACATAAATAAAACTAGTTTTTTTGGATTTTTGTTGGGATGGAGTTACACCAAAAATAAGAGAAGCTTGCATGAAATTATTTTGATATGGAATAAAGAGTATGCAAAATGGTAAGAAAAAATATGGTAATGATGAGTCAATGTACATAGCATAAATAACACACACCTAAGTATAAATATTTAAATAAATACCAAAATAATTATGAAAAATAATTTTATTTAGGCTCTATATACAATAAAATATTTACACACAAATGGGCCATAATATACATATATTATTTATTTATTTTGGCTCAACTAGCCCAGTGACTAGCTAATTGAGGATTTTTAAGAAGATATGAGAAAAGTCCCCTAACTCACACACGCCTATGTTCAGTGAAATGGTAGGCATAGCCACAGTGTTTGAGTGATTTGATAGGGTGAGGTAGCTTACTATGGCAATTATGGAAAGCTGAAAAACGGCTATCAATAACAATGTTTATTTTGGCGCATATAACAACGTGTATTCCGATGGGCTTTACCAGTGTATATACCGACACCACAATACCGGAATTTATTACTACAATGCTTATTCCAGGGCATTTTACTTTTAAAAGAAACTTTGTCTCATCGATATCTGCACCGATTTTCACGCGACATGTTATAGTGGGGATCTCAGAATATTGCTCTCTCCAGAAGAATCAATTGTGAGTTGTTTATGTGAAGTTATAGAATTTCAAATCTATGGCTAGAAACAGCACCAAAAGATTGTCAACCACTAAATCCGACTGGAGATTATTCTTTAAAAGTTGTATGAACCTGTAGGTAAGCTTAAGGACGTATTTGAGCTAAATTTTTAAGAGTTTGCAAAAACTCAGATTATTTACCTTTTCTTGATATTTTAGTCCAAATTAAGTTTTGACTTGACTCAGAGGCTTAAAATAGATCATAAAAAGAATGTCCACTAAAAAAGTTTTAAAAAGTGTTCATTTTAGCCAGAAGAAAATAATCGCGATTATTTACTTTCAGCTCAAAAGTGACCAAGGTTGATACCAGAGACTCTATGCATGTGTACAAACATCTTTTGTAAAGGCCCATAGAATATATTTGTAATGATTGTTGAGAACTTAAGTGTGACTTGTGAAAATCTTGCTTAAACTTAGTGGAACTTGACTCAGAGGCTTATATTGAAGTGTTAACAAGTGTACATGCTCTGTTGACAAAAAAAAGCAAAAATTTACCAAAGGTAATTTTGTCTCATTTCTTAACTTTTTTAACCAACCCAACATACCACTAGTTTTAGCATGTTATATTAAGCCCACAAATCAAATTTGATAAGATTTGGATAATTGAAGTGAAAATTGTGGCCAAATTAGTAAAGTCAGTCTGTAGACACAAAACTGTTGACCAATTGAACAGGGATTACCCAAACTTGATGAAACTTGGCTAGGGGGCTTAAGTTGAGCTGCTTAACCATTCTGTGTCAACATTGTGGCAAAAAGTTGGACAAAAATACCAGAAGTAAATAACCGTGATTATTTACATCTGCTACAAAATTGGACATTTTTGTACATTTGAGCATACCTCAAGGAAAAGCATATCAAGTAGACTCCACAAATCAATTTTGGTGAAATTTGGATCACAAAAGTGAGACTTAAGCCAGATTCTTGAAAACTGAGTCTGCGAATACGAAACGGTTGATAACTTGGCTACAAATTTTGTTCAAATTCAGTGAAACATATCTAGAGACCATAACAAGTTGAATACCTGGCAAAACAAGCCTAAAAAGTGTAAAAATTTGAGAAAAGTAAATAATCACGATTATTTACTTCTGAGACACAAAGACATAATTTTGGACTTTTGAGCTTGTACAGTGTTAGAACAACATAATACAAGGCCACCGGTCAATTTTGGGTTCAATTGGATCCAAATTAGTACATGTTCACTCAGTTTCCAAGTTGCAGATTAGTCCTTTGAATTTTTTGCAAAAGTAGAATCTGAAAGTCTCATTTGCTGACTCACTTAGCTCAAATTGAAGTGATATACATAGACCTGTCACAATAGTTAGCAAAAAAATTATACAGTCTTTGTGAAAGAATAGCTAACTTGATTATAACTGATACAAGAATCAAGTTGCAGGCAAGAAATTTGAAAGCTTGATAGGAGTTGCATTCAAGTCAAGTAGAAAAGCGGATAACAATTCAATCCAATGGTAAGCACTCTATCCATGAGTTAACCATTCTATATGAACCTTAGATCTGGTCGTATACTAGCAAACCAAGGCATATTTGGAGAGACCGCTAGTAGAGTATCCACCGAAGAGAGTGTGAATCAGGGTGATCACTTGGACACTATCTTTGAAGAAGTCTCAGACACTTTTTCAAAATCAACATCTGAAATTTCTTCCTATTCGACTCATTCAGGAAACCAGAACGACAATGCGGTATAAGCACATACTCACATTTTATCAGACTAATGGCCATATAGCTTAGGTGTATGTGGATCCTAATGAAGAGTATGCCATTCGCATTGATGACCATGACATGGAGCTTGAAGAGGAAATCAGGAAAAACAAACAAGGGAAAATGTATATGGATAAAAACGCAACTCAGTATTTAAAAGTTGGAAACCCTGATGTGATAGACAAATGGGGATTAGAGGTGAATACACTCATTCCAAATATGGAAGCAAAAGAAGGACCACCAACTTTAGAATTCGAGGGATACAATGAAGTTGATTTGAAGCCTTTGAAATGGCTTAGCACGGATAATCCTTGGATCGAAGTCTATTGTTGGGAGGATAGAAACATCAAAGATCTTCTATGGACTTCTCATGAGCAGAACACATATTTGATTTCCATACTCAATTTGAGGGATGGGGAATGACATTAGAAGGAAAAGCACTGACATGGTTCCAAAACATTCCACCGAGGTCAATCATGGATTTAAATACATTACCTCAAGGATTTGTAGCTGCATGTTCCAAAATGGGGATCAAACATAATACGGTAGCTCAAATCTATAGCTTCAAACAAAAACAAGGTGAGTCTATTAGGGATTGTGCAGCTAGAATGAAGCAATACATTGCAAGATGCCCAAAACTAGAAATACCTGCAGAAGAAAGATTGGTATCATTGTTTCTAGAGGGACTGCTAAAAAAAGAACTTCATGCTATATTGTATAGCAAAAATCATGTGACCCTAGAAGAGTGTGTATCGGATGCCATTGACTTGGGAGAAAATTGTGATATTTTCAATGAAGAAGATGTCCCTAAGGATAATCAAAGTGAGAAAACAACATCCAGCAAACCAATACAAGTGGGAACAATGACTGTTACAGCACCACTCACAACCATAAAAGACATGCTCAAAAGGATGAATGAAATGATGAATAACATGCAAAAAGCACCTATGAGGGGACAATGCAAGGGATACCTCAACAAGGACAACCAATTAGGCGGCAAAAATGGTGTCCAATCGAGAGTAAATGGACCAACCTTGAGACCAATGAGTGCTATTACCGACCAAAGTATGATGGAAATGTTCAATATGTGCCTTTGAGGCCACAAGGGTAACCCATGTACAAATATCAGCCTAATATGGCCCAGCTCAAAGACCACCATCGATGGGTATGGAAAGACATCAACTCGTGTTGGGTCAATAACCTCCATATCCTAGACATAATGCAGTGCCTGTAAAGTACATGCGTTCAAAGGAAATCATAGATGAACAAACACTAGTGCCTGTTACACCATGTGGATCCTAGTCCATCTACAATAATGGTAGAAGGAGAGTGGTATAATCAACGTTTTAGACCTCCAATGGTAAGATCCATGAGTAAACCAAGAATTGGAAACTGCCATAATTGTGGTGCAGATGATCACTGGAAAAAGGAATGCCCAGAGCCTGACAAGAACATTAAGCCGGTTGAAGCTTTTTGTATACAACGTTGCAAAAAGGAAGGACATCTCCCTAAAGATTGTCCAAAAAATCATTTAAACAAGGGTAAAGCAGTAGTGAACATAGTCCAAGTGATACCTAGTAGCTCATCAAAGAGTGAACCTATTGTTCCAATCAAGGTAATTACTAGAGCCCAGGCTAAGAAAAAGAAACATAAATTCTTTGATGACTCACAAAACACTAAAATTTCCTCTCAAGAGACCAAGCAAAGAAGAAGCCAAAGGTATGAGATGAGAAAATAGAAACAAAGGGCTGAAATCAAGGAGAAAGCCAAGAAACTATTCCAGGAGAAACTGAAAGAAACTGAAAGTGAAATCAAGGAAACCACGGTGAGATCTGGAGGATCAATTTTGGTAGACAATTTTTTTGAGCCAATCAATGTAGCCTTGGAAGCTTACCAAGCCGGACTTAAAGCAGGCCAAAACATGGAAAAACTATCCTTCTCCAGATATGGAAGCAACTAAGCTTGAAGCTTATCAAAATTTGGCAAGAATTACTCAAGAGATTCTAGAAAAACAAAAACCCAAGCTCGAGAGTATAGCAAGACCTGAGGAGCTTGTGGTAACCTGTAAAGAGAAATTCGAAGTGGTGGAAGAACCCCACCTTGAAACTAAAGAGCCAAAACTCATAGTGCCTGACAATGAAGATACCTTAGATGGAATTCCGTTCATAGAAGAAGATTGGTCATGACATTTATGGGAAAAAGTGAGAGAGATTAAGGATGGGAGCCTAACTTTGAAGACAGCTCCTATAGAGGAAGTTTGGTTACACAATCTGCCTCATGATATGGACATGGATGTACAATCCTTGTATGGGGATTGCAGCTTTGAAGCTTCAGGAATGTCTAAAACAATGACTTCGAAAACACCATCCTCTTACTTGGGAGATAACAAAGATGAATCCATACTATGTAAAACCACTCAAATAAAAAGAGAGAAAATAGACCACCCTAGATATAGACAACATACATTCAATCATGTCTACACCCATTCAATGCACTCTTACTTTCGGAGAATTGTTAAAAATCAGACCATATCTATGGAATGATCTACAAAAAATTCTAGACAAAGTGGGGATAGTAGTAGTAATCGCAAAAAATTTGAGAAACTTGAAACACGAATTAGATAACAAAGAGATTAGATCCATCCCAATGAACAAAGTTCGAGAATACTATGAAGGGAAAGAAAGAAACACAACCCTTTCGATGAGATATAATGATGTAGAAACCATGGCAATACAGGATAGTGGGGCAAGCATAGCCATAGCCACAAAACTAGTATGGGAATCATGGGGAAAACTAGCCATTAGACAAACTTAAATAAAATTGCAATTGGCTGATGGAAACATTGAAAGACCCTTAGGACTGCTTGAAAAAGTGATAGTTAGTTCTTGTGGAATTGATTATCAACATACTTTTGCAATAGTAGACTTTGGAAAGAAACTCAATTATGAAATCATCTTGGGAAGACCTTTCATGTGACAAGTACAACTCATTAAGATTGGGGAAACAATTACCTGTACTTGAAGCAAGTGGGATCAATAAAAAGGGTTAATCTAAAAGATCAAAATTATAAAGATGTCATGAAAATGCCCATACAAGAATTTGACTCGGTCTCTTCGGTTGAAACGAAGCTTTCATCTTGCTTAAACAAAGACACACCTATTTGGATGTGTGGAGCCTCAAAAAATGGGAGCTTAAAACAAGAAGAATGTATCTTAGAGAGGGATTACACAGATGAAGCCTATATACCTGAACCCTTTGTTTGAGCATTTGAGCGGACTCAAATTTTGGCATCAATGGATGTATGTGTGAATACGTCTATGCCTACTCAATTTTGCAATGAGAATGGCTATGACATAATTTCCCTACATATGATTTTGACCATTCACATTGAAGATGAAATTCAAGAACCCAAGGACTTAATGAAAGTTCAATAAGTATTTTCTGACCTCTACTATGATGCAACAGACGAGTTAGAAGAACATTCAACTACCTCTAATGATTCGGGGTCGGAAAAAGAACATGTGAGAGCTAAAATACTCATGAAAGGAGGAGAGGAAAAGTTATTTAACTTTCCAAACCAAAAACCTAGGAAGAAAAAGTGGTATAGAAGAAAAAGAGACACCAGAAACTTGAAATCTAGACCTATGCCATCAGTCTCTAGTAGAATATAGTTTCTGAAGGAGATAGATGCACATGATTGTGTCAAAGATAAAATCACAGGTAGATATCCTTCAGACGAAAAGCAAGAAATATAAAAAACATCGATAAAAACAAGAAAGGAAACTCAAGAAAAACCTAAATACCAGGACAAGGATTCAACCATGACATGATTTGAACAAAAAAAGAAGTATCGAGTTGAAGAAAGCTCTAAAGGAGATGTATACCACTGAAATGGAAACAACTGAGGAAGAGGGTAAAGATGTAATGAGTGTTCCATCCCATTACAAGAAATATACTCTCCAAGACCGGAAGATTATAGTCGAACAACCTGTCAGGGAACTAAGAAAATGGAGTGAGTCCTATGAAGGACCAGAAAATCCAAAAAAGATAGATCTGGCCAAAAACCAAGAGAAGAGCCTAGACCTGCCTACATTGCACGACCTAAGTGAAGAAGAAGAAGATATTTTTTTAAGCTTACTGAAAAAATAACGGGATATCTTTGCTTCGTCTTATAAGGATCTCATGGGTGTTGATCCAGAAATCTGTCAACATTGAGAGATGATATGAAACCAAGCAGACAAAGGCCATATACTTATAATGTAACATTTGCCAAAAATATCAAAGAAGAGATAGAAAAGCTAAAGGAAGCTGAATTCAGGTATAGAATTAAACACACAAATTGGGTATCTCCAATTGTGGTAGTACCCAAGAAAAATGGAAAATTAAGAGTGTGTGTCAATCTCAAGAAAGTGAATGCGGCCACCATTAGAGACAACTTTCCTCTTCCAATCACTGAGAATGTTTTAGAAACAAGTTGCAAGAAAAGAAGCTTACTGCTTTTTAGATGGCTTTTTGGGATACAATCAACTTTTGGTTGACCCCAAAGATCAGTATAAAACTGCCTTTGCAACTGAATGGGGTATTTTTGCCTACTGGGTTATGCCTTTTGGGTTGACTAATGCTCCTACCACCTTTCAAATATTGATGAGCCGTGACTTTTAAGAATACCTTTGGAATTTCTTGGAAGTATATATGGATGATCTATGTGTACATTCGTCAATCCAGGCTGAACATTTTGAACACCTTAAAAAGGTATTCAAAAAATATAGACATTATAGGCTTTGCTTGAATCCTGAAAAGTGCACATTTATGGGCAAAAAATGGCATAGCTAGTGATATGGATAAAATTCATGTTATTGCTGAATTGCCTAGACCAACAATAGTCAAAGGGGTTCAAGCTTTTATAGGACACTGTGGATATTACAGATGATTTATTTACATGTACGCTATAATTGCAAAACCCATGTACAGCTTGATTACACTCTTTGAATGGACTGAGGAGTGTGAAGAATCCTTCTTAAAGCTTAAGGAAGCCCTCACCTCAGCCCCAATATTGAAAGCACCAGATTGGAACAAGGTATCCCACATACATGTTGATGCTTCCAATTTTGCCATTGGCTGCATACTAGCTCAACTAGGAGACAAAAAAAATAATTTTCCTATTTTTTATGCTAGTAGACAGTTGAATATGGCAGAGAAAAGCTATACAACCACCAAAAGGGAAGGATAAGGAATGATCTATGCCGTAAAAAGAGTATAGACATTACCTATTACCTAACAAGTTTGTGTTCTTTGTGGACCACCAAGACTTATTGTACTTGTTCAACAAGCCTTGAAACACATGAAGAATATTGAGATGGTTCATCATTCTTTTAGAATTTGATTTCACTGTGGTTGTAAAAAAGGGCACCACTCACCAAAGAGCAGATCATTTGTCATGGATTATTTCAGGAGAACCACCAAAAGGGGTAGACGATGATATACCAGATGCATTCTGTTCTCTGTGGAAATGATACTCCGATGGTCGGAAAATATGGTTTCATTGATGACCATAGCTCAAGTGGATTCACAAATACCACTTTCTATTACACCCGGATTAATTGAGCAATCGGCTATGTATCAATTACTAGCTAGAATGCTATACAAAAGACATCGAGATGGAATATTTCTTTTGTGTATTAATCCCAAGGACAAAACCCAAAACCTAAGTCAAGCACATATTACCATAGTAGGGCTTCACATTACGGAAGACCAAACTATATAGCGGATCTTGATGCTTGGAGTATTTTGGCCAACCATGAGGAGTGATGTTCACTCATTTGTAAAAAAATATCCTCAATGCCAAAAAGAAGCACCCATACCTCATGTGACATTGTTCCAAATATCACTCGTTCTTAAGTGGAGTAACTATCTAGTTACTTACTTATCAAGCCGAACATTTCATGAGGATATGAGTAAACGCCGCCAAAGAGAAATTGAAATTGAGGCAAGAGACTATGCTCTTATTGGGAACCAATTGTATCAAAGGGGAAGGGATGAAAATTTGCAAATGAAGACGAATATATTCCCATTATAGAACAAGCACATGTTGGATTAGCTAGAGGTTCCTTTTCTAGTGAAACCACCACTAGAGCAATCTTAATGGCAGGCATATGGTGGCCAACACTTTTTGCACATGCCAAAGAATATGTTTGAAGGTCTGATGCATGTCAACGAGCAAAAATGCCAACCCGTGTAGATAGGATGCCTTTAATATCAATGATGCGGGACTAGAGCTTTTGCAAAATGGAGCATAGATCTTATCGGGCCAATACAACAACGTGCTTATAGAACTCAAGCTCAATGTATCATTGTAGCTATGGAGTATTTGACCAAGTGGGCAGAGGCCAAGGAAACCCAAAAGAATGATGCCGGACCATAGTTGCATTCTTGTATGGGAATGTATTCACAAGATATGGAATGCCAATAGAAATTTTTAGAGATAGGGAAACTCATTTACTCAATGAGGTAATTGAGTATCTCCTGAATTTGAATTTATGGTCATCCATAACAAATCGGCTCCCTATCACCCACAAGAAAATGGACAAGCTGAGCACACAAATAAAGTTCTTAGCTTGGTATTGACTAAAGTGGTTAGTTCAGGATGCACTAATTGGGAAATGGATCTCCATGCTGCTCTATGGGCTTATAGAGTTTCATTCAAGAGAGCTTTAAATGCTACACCCTTTAACCTTGTTTATGGTCTTGATGCCATAGTGCCGATAGAATTTCTATTGCCGACACTAAGGGTAGATAAGGATCTTGAATGGACTAGACATGAAATATCAGAGAGGTTCAAAGATTTAGAAAATCTTGATGAGCAAAGGCTAACAAATGTAGCTCACATCTATGAACAAAAGCAGAAACAAAAACAATTCTTTGATTCCCATCTAGTCACAAAAACCTTCAAAAAAGGGGACTTATTTTTAATCTACTCCCTTAAGCAACACATTCCCAAGTTTAAGAAAAAGGAAAACGGACCATTTATCATTGAAGATGTATCCCCAAGTGGAGCAGTTAAGTTTTCCACTCTAGATGGTGAACCAATGGCCAATTGGATTAGTGGATTCCGTTTAAAGAAGTACAATTTATCACTAACCAATGAATTGCTAGAGAGGATGCATGCAGCAAAGCAGAGCAAGATGAAACAACAACATGTCATTGATGAAGCCCAAGAGGAAGCTTGGCTTTGAGTACTCAAAAGGAAAGCTGCTCTCAAAAATCAACAAATACCTATTCCCATCAACACTCTGGAACTAGATGAACGACTATGGGAAATTACAGAAGGATGCAGTGTCAACAGATGATGAATGGTTAGATGGAATGGACCTTCATATCAATGTACAGCTAAACAATCATAACACAAATGCATTGGTTGATACAAGAGCTCAAGTAAATGCAGTCAGTTATTCCACGTAAAAGAAAGCAACAAGTCAGTCTTTGACATCGGGAATATCGTCTATCAAAGGATGCAACAAGAACCCAACACCGGCATTGGGAGTAGTCCATTTAAATGTGATAGTATATGGATGTTCATGCCCTCATCAGTTTGTATGCTTACCAGATGAGCATATGAATAAAACAATCATTCTTGGAATCTCATGGATGCGGGCGTACAAGGGAATACCAGATTGGGATACCAATCAACTCAAGCTATCACCTAATGGAGGACAACTCATTATTCCAATTGCACCAAGCAAAGAGGAATGGAAAAGAGGTTACTAGCAAAAGAAACCACGAAGCAATCAGTCTTATTCATCCTCTAGATAAGCAAATGCTACAAGTAGCATGCAAGGAGTCAGGCATGTCTGGGTACCAAAAGCACAACTCAAGGACAAGCCGTCTCAAATTTGGGTGCCCAAGACATCATCTACCGTACCGAAGAAGGTTTCAAAGTTAAAGACACAAAGAAGAGCATCTTTGAGCAGGGAACCTAACACAAGATGGATTTGGAGGAAAAAGGAGCACTTCTCTTCTTCGCAAACTGTAAAACCAATGAATCAGTGGAGAGTTAAGTCTCAAAACACTCAACCACAACAGCTGATCAATGAAAAACCAAGATACCAGTGGCAAGTTAAAGCTCAACAATCATCATCATTGATACTGACAGCTCACGAATTCAACGTTCCAAAGCATCTTGATGGTACAATAAGGCAAAGAGCACACAAGCTACAAGATTTTCTCTTTAGGAAACAGCAAAACAAGAAACCTTGACCACAGAAACCCTTAAGTTAATTACTTAAGACCCATTTCTTGCACAGCATAATGGTGTGAATTGCATTGATCTTCGAAGCATGGTAGAGCCAACCGAGGCTATGCATAGACACAATTTTTCAACCCATGCACACAGTCATCCCGGAGTATTCCATCTAGGAGGGGTGGAAGGGAACTAAGTAATTAGAGCAATTTTTGAAGAGGGAGAAAAAGTTGAATGTTAACGTGTGATTTTTTGTAAAATTTACAAAATTACCTAATAATGTCCTTACAAAATTATCAACAGGGGAAGTTTACTGATAACATCTTCCCGATGAGTGTAAATAGTGTATATACTATCAGAAAATATACCAAAAAATAGTCTTTTTTCTTATTTTCAACATTTTTTCTTAATATTGGGACTTAAAAGTGGAGAAATCCATCAAAAAACAATAAAGCGGTGTTTCTCAATGGATTTTCTTAATTGTTGATTTTTCACTTTGATTTTTTAGTGCAATTTTTTTTTATTTTTTATTTTTTATAAACAGATCAAAGATTAATAATAAATAGCAAATGAGCTTAGATGGAGAAACTGAAGATACGCTGATGATCAAAAGCACAAGGCAGATAGACACAAAAATTTCAATCGAATCGACAGATGAAAGCGGGAAGCCTAAATTAGGCCGCCAAGGCCTACTTTTGCAAATTCTTGCAGAATGAGCTGACGGAATCCAATTGAAGAAATTTTTGAGTCTAACATAGATTTCACGGCCTAGTAGAACTAACAACGGAATCTGGGGAAAAATAGTTTGGGAAGTCCCGACTATAGATATCCAAGGTAGCCCGAAATCACCTCATTTCCACTAGTCACTCTTGGAGGAGAGAGCTTTCTGCCTTCTTCCCGCGCGTTTTTTGGAGTCTATAATTGTCCATTTACAGCATTGTCTCACACGAGACATGAGGGGTAACTTCTAAACTTATCAATGAACATTTCTATATGGCCGAGTAGCAAGTTTAGGCTCAAGAAAAAACCATAGAAACCTAGCTATGCACGAATTCCAACGACACAAAATTGACCATAGCGGCTTGTCAGCTCAATCGAATTGGACGAGACTTGATTTGTAGCATGTCCCTATATAATAGAACACTTTCATATCCCCGGATGAACATTTGGCACGGGTCGAGGGGGTTCCAAGTAAATAATCTAGGTTTTTTCCATATGCCAGAATCAAATTTTGACTCCACGAGCAGCTTATAGACGAGGTCTATACACAATGTACCTAGATGGTTTCATGGAAACAGTCAAGACAAGCTCTTGAACAACAAAAAATAGCTCGAAGGCTAAAGCGTCAAACTTGATGTGTGAAGTCAAACTGACTTCGAATGGGCCAAAATTGGATGAGTAGCATCAGGATTATGTAGCGGACAAGTCCATAATTCAATAGTGACTAACCAACTCTACATGCCAAGTAGTCACAAAAATCCCGACAAGAGCACGAAGTGATGCCAACAGGACCAAACTTTACCAAATTCATTTTAGGACTTATTTAGATGTATTAAAGATATTCAGGTCGTCAAATTGTCAATTCTTGCAAAAAAAGTAACTACTGTAAATAATCGCGATTATTTATTTTTGTGCTTGTTTGGCTTGAAATTGATCTCTTCACTTCACCTATCACTTGTACACATCTGTTACATGCCACATGTCAAGTATGAGCCAAAATGCATTAGGCAAAATTTGGACTCACAAAGGGGCCCTTTAAGGAATTTGACTTTACCTCTCTCTACCAAAACGGGCGCATGGATAAATTTTTGCAAACAAACTCCAAATTTGGCGGAGGTTTGACAGTTAGAATTTCCTCTTCAAGCTCTATCTACTGATATATAGCACGCCGTGACTTTAGAAGATTCATTTTTTGATTCATTTCGATTCCGACATAGTTGTCACATCATAGGTGAATAAAAAAAAGAATCTTCTAAAATATGAGGAATCTCACGGCGTGCTATATATCAGTAGTAGATAGAGCTTGAAAAGGACATTCTAACTATCAAACCTCCGCCAACTTTGGAGTTTGTTTGCAAAAATTTATCCATGCGTCCGTTTTGGTAGAGAGAGGTAAAGTCAAACTCCTTAAAGGGCCCCTTTGTGAGTCCAAATTTTGCCTAATGATCAAGAAAAACTCTGAATTTATCAAAAAATGCACCAAAGTCTTTTCAATCCAAATTTTGAGTTAACTGTCACATTTTTTGATCCAAATCACCACATATCTCTCACACACACACACTCTACATCATGCCTAGAACCAAGTTGCAACAAAAAATGTACAAATTGATAAAAAGTTAATGATCACGATTATTTACTTTTTTGCCAAAATGGATGCAATTTGCAACCTTGACCTTATGGGACCAACTAGAGTGCTTCGTTAGCCGCATTTGTATCGAATCATAGCAAGGGTTGTCACCTTAAGGTAATAGGATCTATGGAAAACAAAGCACAAACTCTCTCTCTCTCTCTCTCTCTCTCTCAAGATTTTCTCTTCTATGTTCTTGTTTTCTTGTGTTTACAATGCCACGATCTTGATGTCTCAATTTTGATATGTCTCTATATGTCCTTAGCTATTAAATTGTATTAATCCTTTGATTCAATCGCGCTTTATTTTGTGCATTCTTGCTATTTGTGTAAGCATGGTTGCGCCATTAGAAGATTCAACAAGTGTATATATTCTTGGAGAAGAAAATGGAGAGAGAGAGAGAGAGAGAGAGAGAGAGAGAGAGAGAGAGAGAGAGAGAGAGAGAGAGAGAGAGCTTGTTACCTTTCGTCAAATCAAGTTTTTTTGTTTCTTAATTGGTACTGTCTCAAGCGCGTTACGATTGTGATGCAACAATCTCGCAAAAGAACCGTAAGAAGGATTAGAATTTATATAAAGTGATACGTATCATTTAAAATATGTTCATTTTTAGATGTTGTCCCCTTTTTATGTTTGGAAGAAAAAGAAAACATGCAAGTCTGCTTGCATGGGGGAGTTTGCACAGTCCTCCCCAATTTTAATAATACGAGGGAACGTGCCATTCCCACGAAAGCGTGCAATTTCGAGTCTCAGTAATGAGTAAAGAATACAAAGTATTTACATACCTTATGTTTCTACATTCATCTATCGATTGTCCTAACCAACACAATGATGTCAGCTAAAGCTTCCTTTCCAAAGAGTCTCCTTGTCTTTGTTGCTTCCATGGATCACACCATCTATCTCACAAAAAGTCTGCACGTCTTTGCCTCTATTAAAAATAGCAAGAAAGATAAAGAGTCTGCCACAGCCATGTTGAGGATATCCTGCAATCAAAACATTCCAAGAGCTAACATTCCAGAAAAAGAACTTCTCATGCTTTCAAGCGGATACCAGATTTGGTACATGAACTTCAAAAATGTGTTCCCCCAAAATTGGTGAATCTCTATTTGTCCTGTTGGATTGGTTCTGGTAGCTCATCAATTTTGGCGCTCTGTCTATCTATGCTATCAACCATAGTATCACCAATCACATCTTTTTGCACAGCCAACAATCTTGTTGTGAATTCTCCCACATGTAAATGTCTTGCATTAGGCCATAAAGTCTTCATGGTGTAATCATAGGAGATTGCGGTAGGAGAAAGGTCTTCCCTTCACATCTAGTTAAAACCACCTAGAGCTTCCTTGTCCTAGCCATGTTGGACATATCCTGCAGTCAATACATTCCGAGTGATAAAAGTCCCGAGAGAATCAACCAAAGCACAACCAAGCATGTCATTTTTCATATGGAAACATGCCTTCCCTTTGCATCCAATGTGCATCTTTGCCACAATCGTGTTGGGCATATCAGCCCCCATGACATTCAGGGCAAGAAGCCCATCGAGAGAAAACTTGTGCTTTTGTGAGCTTCGTAAATCTATGTCTTTTTTAAGTAGCACGTTGTTGAGGAGCTTACTATTTATCCTCCTGATCTAGTACAAATCCTTCCTCTGAGCTCTCGCATTTCCTGCAAAATCAACACACTCCAACAAATGACACAAGAAACAATTTTGATGAAATGCCCTTGTGTTACATCAAAGAAAAAGTTTAGAGCTTTCTTACTAAGATCGAGCTAGGCATCAAACTTTTATATGAGCACTCCAAGTGTTTTTGCCTAGTGAGAAACCATCAAGACGAAAGTATAGGTGACCCAATTTGGAGAGATGTACTTGCTTTGCATCTGTTGAAAACAACCTAGAGCTTTTTGGCCCTACTCTTGTTGTGTGTATCCCGCTATCAGTGCATTCGAAGAGGCGACATTCCGGACAGGAAGCTCCTAAAGCATTATTTTGAAGTGCACCACATTTGACACATATCAACCAAGGGATTGCCAAGCACGAATTTTTTTGCAACAAATCTTGTGAGAAACATTCGCTTTGCATCTGCTAAAAACAGATGACATCGCGCACCACATTTGGCATACATATCGACCAAGGCATTGTCAAGCACGACAATTATTTGCAACAGCCTGACTAACAATATCATCATGAATTTTTAAGCCTATACCGGCATCTTGGAGGTCTGTTGACATTTTTGCCCAAAATTTGAGAAAAGACTAGGAGTGGAAGTGCACGAAGGGTTAGCAGAGGGGAGGTGTTTCTCACAAAATTATTGTAGTAGATTGCACAGATGCGATGGCCTGCATCATTGGAGGCGAATCAATAGAGCAAAGTGGGCGTGTGTGGTAGACGGCTCAGATCATGTGGTTGTGACTGCTATGGAGAGAGAGAGAGAGAGAGAGAGAGAGAGAGAGAGAGAGAGAGAGAGAGAGAGAGAGAGAGAGAGAGAGAGAGAGAGAGAGAGAGAGAGAGAGAGAGAGAGAGAGAGAGAGAGAGTCGACTAGATAGGTAAAGCCGCTATTTTTAACGAGGCTACGTGGATGATTGAGAGGGCAAGAATTCAAATGCCCCTTCTACGCTAACGAAATAAAGAACATGATGTCCGAAACCCACTAATCAAGTTTGAGCAACTTTGGATCTCAAAAACTCAAAATCTCTTTATATCTATTGTTTCAGAGTCTAAAAGCCTAAATCCGGCAACATTTCCACCCAGTGCACTCAAATGAGCCCACACTTCACTCAAAGTACCTAAACTCTATATGTTTCAAGTCTATGGTGTCAAAAATGCAAAAAGTTGGAAAAAATTCCCAGCTGTGAATAATCGTGATTATTTACTTTTGTTGCAAATTTTGCCTGAACTGCATGATTTTGATCTCTACATGTTTTTATGAATCTATGCATGCTCCAAAATTGATTTGAAGCAAAATGGACATCATTTGCCAGCAATTCAGACTCAGTGCATGTCAAAGCAAAATTCACAGAATTTTCTAACTTTGACACTGTATTCACATAACAGGAGCAGTGCAAGTGGCTGAGAAGGCAAAGAAAAGGGTGTCCCAGAAAGATAAGTTGTAGGAGCTGCCACCAAACCAGCTAGATCCAAGCTTAGTGAAGACATCAAAGGCAACCTACTTGTCTAAAGACCAGCTCAAAGAACACAACACAACATTCTTCATTGGAAGATTCAAGAGTGAAGAAGGACACCAGGTAGAATTACAAATGCTACCTAAGGAGGTTTATGATGTAGCTACAAAGCGAGACACCAAAGAAGTCAACAAAGGGCTGGGGCTTTGAGATTTCTACGACCAGGAATCACGAAGTGGATTTCAAGAAAGCATATGAATTGCTATCCATGATCAAAGAAGATGGATCAGCCCAAATCACGGATCAACAGGGACAAAAGATTGAAGTGTTGATCACTAAAGATATAGTGGCTGAGGCACTGAAGCTGCCAAGAGAAGGAATGACAATGCGGGCCAGGGATAGAAAGATAGTAAGAACTTTTACCAAGGATACTGTTGCTGCCACATTTTCTGATCTCATCCAAAGGAAAGTGGAGAATCTAGCTCGCCTCTACCATCAACATTTCCACTTCCTCTCAAAGAGACGACCATGGTACACAACTCCAAACCATGCAGTTGCAACTACTTTCACTCAAGTACTGAAGTTGACAACCATGCAAGCATAGATCACACACAGTACGTGCTTACAACATTGAAGGTCATGAAGAAAGAGGGAAAGATCACATATTTAGGTGCTCTAGAAGTGCTAACAATAATAGCATATCATGCTATTGGAATGGCCGACAACTTGCCCCCAGCCCCAGATCGGAACACATGGATCATTTCAGCTCAACCTTCTCCGCGGACCACTAGATCAACAAAAAGAGTATATAAATTAGATGAGGAATCTGCAAAAATTTCCCATGAAGCCCATAGCAGTGAAAGCTTTGACAAAAAAGAAACCAGAGCAAGGAGGAAAGCAATGAAAAAGAAAGCAGTGGCAGCTCACCAAGAGGAACCAGAACAAAAAAGGGCTAGATTTGAAAGAGAAAAGAAAACATACGAAAGGAGTTGCCAAGCTGCAGGTGAAGACACGAAAAAATAGAGTCCAAGGGAGGTAAAGGGGCCAAGAACCCTGCAAAGAAGGTTCCATAGGATCCCAAAGATTTACTCGAGAGGATGTGTGCAGAAGCTGAAGCTTTAAAGATTAAACAAGCTCAAAGAAAAGCAACGGAAGAAGCGGCTGAGCAGCAAAGACAATTGGAAGCTGCACAACAAAGCGAGTCACATCCTAATCAAGGAGAGATGTCTCCAAGACCCTCTTCACCAACTACGGAACAAGAAGATCAGCCCATGCCGAGTCCAAGGTCTTCCCCAATAGATAATTATAACGAAGGTGATGCAGCAAAGGAAAAAGAACCTAAGCAACAAGAAGAAGCTAGTTTCAAACAACCCAAGGTAGCCTAAACAACTGAAGTAGGACCTTCCTCTACAACAACTCAAGCAGAAACAATTGAGGCAACCACGAAGCCTCAAGAAGTAGAAGTGGTTACACCTGCAAAGCCTCAAGAAGAAGAAGCGGTTACACCTGCAAAGCCTCAAGAAGAAGCAGTAGAACCATCTCCACGGCCACAAGCAGAAACCACTGCATCAACAAACGAGCCACAAACAGAAACGGAAGAACTTCTAAACAACCCCAATTAGAACGTGAAGACTGGGAAACCAATGATGAAGTCATCATGTAGGTAAATGAGTATGCAGAGCAAATGTAGCTAATTACATACAAAATGAGAACAACAGTATTTAGCCGGTGCCAAGGCTAAAGAGCTAGAGCAAGTCATTGATGCTCTACAAGGAGAGCTAAACTACAAAATGAACATCATTGAAGCTCTTCCAAAAGAAGGTCCACCAACTTTAGAATTCAAGGGACACGATCAAGTTAATCTGAAACCTTTGAGACTGCTTAGCACGGATAATCCTAGGATATGAGTTTATTGTTGGGAGGATAGGAACATCAAGGATCTTTTATGGACCTCTCATGCCAAATCAGGGCAGTTAACACCCATGAAGATCATCTATATCTTCAAAATCAAAGACAAGGGTTCGGCATATCTACCAACTTACCTATTTTTAGGGATTGTTATAACAATAACTTTGTTATGATGAGTCCTAAGGAGGTAGAACATAACAGATACCAAGGGTACTCTATAAGAGATTCAATATTGGGACAAGGACCTGATCCTATTCCAAGAGAAGAACTCCGCAAGAGATCTTTTGGGAGAAATGTTAAAAAACCCGAACCTACCTCATCAGGAAGAAAACCGACACTTAAGCCAGTCCAAGGCTACATGAGTCACTATTTCCAAAACAAATTGGTTTGAAGGACTCGAGACAGGACCAACTGCCAGAAGAGTTGGAGCTGAGCCAAACAGATGTGTTAGACCAGCTGATTTTCAAAAATGGATCAAAAAATACAATGGATCTATGGATTCATATGACCACTTAGCAAGCTTCAAGTAAGCACTAAGAGAAGAATGCATATTTGATTTCCATACTCAATTTAATAGACTTGGAATGACTCTAGAAGGAAAAGATTTGCCATGGTTCCAAAACATTCCACCAAGGTAAATCATGGATTTGAATACATTAGCTCAAGGATTTGTAGCTGCATGTTCCAAAACTGGGATCAAACATAATATGGTAGCTCAAATCTATAGTTTCAAACAGAAACAAGGTGAGTCTGTTAGGGATTGTGCAACTAGGATGAAGAAATACATTGCAAGATGCCCAGAATTAGAGGTACCATTAGAAGAAAGATTAGTGTCATTATTTCTAGAGGGATTGCTAAACCAGAACTTCATGCTATATTGTATAGTAACAAGCATATGACCCTAGAAGAGTGTGTATCAGATGATATTGACTTGGGAATAGTTATGATATTTTCAATGAAGAAGATGCATCTAAGGATACTCAGAATGAGAAAACAGCATCCTCAAAACCAACACAAGTGGGAACGGCTATTGCAACACCACTTACAGGCATAGAAGACATGCTCAAAAGAATGAAAAAAATGATGAGTAATATGCAAAAAGCACCTATGAGAGGACCAGGGCAAGGGATACCTCAACAGGTACAACCAATTAGACCACAAAAATGGTGTGTTATTGAGGGTAAATGGACCAACCATGAGACCAATGAGTGCTATTACCGACCAAAGTATCATGGAAATGTTTAATATGTGCCCATGAGGCCACAAGGACAACCCATGTACAGATATCACCCTAATATGGCCCCAACACAAAGACCACTGATGGGTATGGAAAGACCACAACCGGTGTTGGGTCAACAACCTCCATATCCTGGACATAATGCAGTGCCTGTAAAGTATATGCATTCGGAAGGAGTCATAGATGAACAAGCACTAGTGCCTGGTACACCTTATGTTGAGCCTAACCCATCTACAGTAATGGTAGAAGGGAAGTGGTATAATTCACATCCACCTTCAATGAAAGAACCTGTGACTTATGCTACACCAAAGCTCACACCGATGTACTATGTAGCTAATCAAGGTGTTAGACCTCCAATGATAAGACCCACGATTAAGCCAAGGACTAGAAACTACCATAATTGTGGCACTTCCCTGAAGACTATCCGAAAAATCCGTTAAACAAGGAAAAAGAAATGGTGAATGTAGTCCAAGTGAGGCCTAGTAGCTCTTTGGAAAGTGAACATATTGTTCCAATCAAGGAGATCACTAGAGCCCAGGATAAGAAAAAGAAACATAACTCCTCTGATGAATCAGAGAATACTAAAATTTCCTCTCAAAAGACCAAGAAAAGAAGAAGTCAAAGGTATGAGATGATAAAATAGAAACGAAAGGATGAAATTGAAGAAAAAGCCAAGAAACTATTCCAAGAAAAAGTGAAAGAAACTGGGAGTGAAATCAAAGAAACCACAATGAAATCTGGAGGATCAATTTTGGTAGACAAAATTTTTGAGCCAATCAAGGTTTTCACTTGATTGTCGTGCCAGAGCGAAGGGTCAAATTGGAGAGATACAGACTGCACAAGGACCAAATTGGAAAAATTTTAAAAAGGCATTATATCAGGAGTATTTTCTTGAAGATTCTCAAAGGGCAACTAAGAAAACTTTTATGAAATGGATCTAGCAAAAAAACAAGGACTTATCTGCACAAGAACTGCTACAAGAATTTGAAAAGAAATTTGATTAGCTATTTATAGGGGAGCAGCGGTCAATGAAACCAGAACGAGTAGATTTATTTATCCAAACTATTGACCCACGTCTTCAAAAGAGCTTGGTGCAGGCGAATTGGGCTTAACATCTGATTGAAAGCTGGTTTCTAAAGCATTTAACATGATTGTAAAGCAGCAAATGAGGGTGGATAAGCTGATTGTGGTCGATCCCATGGAGACAACAAATGAGGAAATTAAGGAGAAGTCAGTCTCTAGGAAACAAAAATTAGAAGAGCCAGTTCTTGATGAGCTGATCAAAGGTATACAAGAATTAAATCTAAATTTGAAATCAATTAATCTTGAAGGGGTAAGCACCAAGGGTTCCACTTAAGAGCCCATGCAACAACCTCCATGCAAGGATTGGGATGACCATTGCATGTGGTGTGATAGTAAAGACCATGAATGCAAAGACTATGAAGATTTGATGAAGCTTCCAAGACAAATGTGGTCTTTTGGAAAGACAAGAAGATTCATCTCAAAGCAATAGGTGAGCCGCTCTCCTTGAATTTTGAAAGGGGTGGTATGAAGAAGATATCAAAGAAAATAAAACATAATGTTGCTATGGTAGAGTAAGCTACATCTGGGTTGTAGGTATACAATAATGTAGATGATGAAGGTGCAAGAACTAAAGGTGATTTGTGGCCTTATACGTTGAAGACTACCAAAGCAGGCAAGGTGACTCATGGAAAATTATCTCAGGTTAGAAATTGCATTAGGGAAACTACAGATGGCTAGATCCGATGATTTCTCTTTCCATATATGCATTTATTGCCAGGTCTCAAGCTAATGAAACCATAGTAGAAGAGAAGTGAAAAAGAGATGAAGATATTGCAAGAACATAAACAAGAGCAACCAGATCTAGTAATAAGCAAGCTGAGGGGCCTGTTCCTAAATCTGCTCTTGAAGTGGTAATGGAAGAGGCATCGAAAGATAAGAAGCAAGGTAAGCCCAAGGGACCTTCTTATAAGCTGAAATTTGACATTGAGTTGGTTACAAATCTAAAGAAGGTTTTTAAAGAGCACATTCTCAATAGCAAGGTGGAGCTCATGTTAGGTGATGCAGTTAAAAGCCAAATGATCCATCACACTGAGTCAATTTTGAATGTTTATGAAGAGGAATTTGAAGATGGAAAGTCAAAGGAAGTGGTGGTTTCAAATCGAATTATATCTGAGGTAAGGCATGTTCATTTTAATGATGATAGAGATGAGGAAATTGTGTCCAAGAGTCACTTTTCTAGGACTCATTGGGCCAGAGAAATGGCAGAAACATTGTGAAGCTTGGGGGCATTGAAGAGCCAATCTTAGCACTTGTGGACCATGGGCCAAAACTCAATCTTATGGCAAAGATCTTGCACAAGAAAGAGAAATGGCCTATTGATGTTGATCACGATTGGTGGATTCGAGTTGCCAATATGCTTTCAAGGGATCTTTCTGTTGCAAGTGCAAATGTTAAGGTAACTATTGGAGATATTTGTGATGCACATAACTTTTTTATACAGGAGCACTCGTCCTATCCACTCATATTCGTACAGCCCTACATTATGGTTGTGCGCATGGTAACAAAGGTGTTACATGATGGCTCGGCCTATGCAAGGATCCGGACCAAGGATAGTAAAAGGGTATTTCAATTTTTGACTGTGTGTGTAGATCATGCCAAGAACAAAGATAGCCTGCATGATCATCCATTGCAGAAGATACACAAAGAATTCAAAGAACACAGGTTTTCATGGGATTTTCTTGAGGTGCCACTATAAAGCGGGACTATGGTGGTACAGAGGTAGGAAAGCTCTCGCAAATAGAGACTTTCTCTTTTTGGTTTTTGGATTAACATATGAGTGTTCGTTGTCATATAAGAAGTTTAATGAGCTACCTAAATGGGAAAATAAATATGTGCCAGGTATACAAAGTGAATTGCAGAGATGTGATGTGCTTGAACCAGATGATGTGATTTCAGGGATCTTTGAAGAGGTCTCTTATGTGGATACTATGTTAGAGCTAGAGGAGATCATGCAATACAGGTTACAAAGTGGAACTACATTGTTAAAGTGCACTCAATGGACATGTATGAAGAGCTAGATTTATATGAAGCTCTTACACACATAAAGGAGGATTTTGGTGAACTAGCTGAAGTCCAAGTAGAGACCAAATATAAATCTGCTTCAAAGGAGGTGAGGCTGGTGGCTATACCTTTGCCATAAGGAAGTGATGGAGTAATGGAGAAAGCTTCTCGCTAGCCTATACTAAGAGATCCAAAGAACATTGGGCATAAATTCACTGAAGAGACATTGAAGCAACAGAAGATTGGGAAGGATGATTTCCTTACTGAAGAGGAAATCAAATGCTTTCAAGAGATGCTTGGAAAACATGGTAAAACCTTTGCTTTTTTATTAGCCAGGTGAGACTAGATTTGAAGATCCAAATGTTGTTTCTCCAATGGTTATATTTTTTGTTTCTCATATGCCATAGAGTTTATGCCATATTCCAGTATCCAAAGTTCACTTGTAAAAGCTCATTGATTGGCTAAATGAGAAGATAAGGATGGGTATTTTGGAACCATCATGTGCACTGTAATTGGTGGTTCACTATTGTGAATAAGAATGGTACCCTAAGGTTCATTCAGGATATTCAATCAGTCTCAATAAGGTAACAATCCGCAATGTGGGTACATGTCCAATTGTGGACGAGTTTGCTGAAGCCTTTGCATGAATATCCATCTACTCTATGGGTGATCATTACTTAGGATATGATCAATTTTAGCTTGCTTTGGAGAGCATGGATCTTACTACAATGCGTACACCTCTTGGGTTGGTGAGGATGTGCACTACCACAGAGTGCTACTAACTCTGTAGCTCATATGATGAATGATATGAATAGAGTACTAAGGGATTTTATTTCTCATGTTACTATGCCTCTCATCCATGATCTGCCAATCAAAGGATGTGAAGAAGGGTTCAAAGATGAGGTAAAAGATGAGAGGGGATGCCGACAGTTTGTTGCCCAACATATTGCTGATAGTGATGCCATTTTATCTAGGCTTGAAGAAGTTAACTTGACAGTTTCAAGGCCAAAATCAATTTTGGTACTAAAGAGGTTTAAATTGTGGGGCATACGTGTGGCCCGAATGGAAGACAACCGAGTCCCCCGGCTAAAGTTGAAGCTATACAGAAGATGAAAGAAACATGCACATCGCTCACTCAGGTTCAAAGATTTTTGGGTGCATGTGTATTTATCGTATTTGGTTGCTACACTTTTGCTCATGTTGCAGAGGTGCTTTATCAATTGCTAAGGAAGGGTGAAAGGTTTGTATGGGAAGAAGCTCATACGATGGCCATCAAAAAATTGAAAACAATACTTCTCGAGGCTCCTACCTTGAGAAAGGTTGACTATAAGTGTGGAAGGCCAATGATCTTAACCGTTGACACTAGTCCGATAGGCATCGGGTGGGCTATAGGTCAAGATGATGAAGACGGTCACATGTATGCAGTCCAAT
The DNA here is from genome assembly GCF_014529385.1 of Adiantum capillus-veneris. Lineage (NCBI taxonomy): Eukaryota > Viridiplantae > Streptophyta > Polypodiopsida > Polypodiales > Pteridaceae > Adiantum > Adiantum capillus-veneris. The sequence continues at coordinate 53,022,210 of NC_140943.1, read as the reverse complement.
TTGGAGTATGTGGGACGGGGTTCTAACCTCATTCCTATCTTAGTGCAGGCATAGTGAGAACCACGAACATAATTGTCAATCCATGGGATGAAGCTGACTCGACTAGTGCATAGAGGCTACAAGAGGTTTTCAATCTCATAGAAAACAACAGACAGCTCACATCTAACTCAAGCTACACTCAAATGACCGAAATCACCAAAAGCTAGTTGCTAATCGGCAAACCAATCATAACTGCTACAACATTAAACGACATCCAAACGTTATGAAACTTCTAGGATATATTTATAAGACCTAAACACACATGATTATGGTCTCAAATCTCACTTTAGGCCAAGTGCAAAAATCGCAATTATTAACAGCAACATGAGTTTTTGACCTAGTTGTTTTCTTGTTGTTTTCGACCCAGAACGCATCTAAATGCTTAGCAATGATGCCCCAATATGCCGCCTATACTTATTTTATGATTTTCTAGCTTAAATTCCTAATTATGATAAAATTAGGCCACGGGTCGAAGACGCCAAAGGCTACGGATTACCATGACCTATTTATCACAACGCATAGAGCTCTTACCTGCGGTTGCAACGCAATAGACGACACTGAAATATGAAAATTGGAGAGGGAGTAGGAAGCACGAGAAGGAGAGAAGTGAGTGCCGTTAGCTCACGTTGTGTTCTATTATCCAAAAACTTACAAAATAATTATAAAAAATGGCTTTTATACCTTAGCCAAGGTTTCTTTGGTCAAAACTAATAATCTGGGAGCTCTAACCTAACTAAAGATAGGTTAATACAATCTGGAAGCTTGTAGCCCCGGATCATCAATTACACTATCTAGAAAGTAAGTTACAACATTCTCGATTTATCAAAATAATAATTGTTTCTACAATAAAAAGCTTTGAAAAATGTTATCCAAGTTAGCTTGTTGCTGACATTCTCCCCTCCTCGATTGTGTTGTCTCTTGACATAGCTTCATGGTCTGAAGTAGTCTTCGGATTGATGGCTAGCGAGGTGGTGTTTAAACGCATGTAGGGCCTTTTTATATCTGATTCGTATTTCTTGGCAGGGACTTGCAAAAACTACATGGGGACTCTGTTTTTAAGTTCAATAGCTAAATAGCCAACAAACCGTGATGTAAGGTTGTTGATCACTGGCCCAAATATCTTCGTCCACGCCATTGTGAAGAAACTTGTACAGAATGCCTCTTCAAATGCCAACATATTGCTTGATGGTAGAAACATACATCTGGAGTAGAAGCCGTAGAGGACTTCTTCTGAAGGTTGTCCACTTAAATCATAGCATAGACCTTTGTTGCCTTCGAGAAAATATATCCATGGTGCTCCTGCTTGCTTAGGCTCATGAAAAGTTTGAATGGAGGTAAGCAGCATTCTGTAGATTTTAAAAATCATTGCACATGAGAGGTCAGGGAGGCTCTTGAATAAGTTCATGGCGTCCGTTAAGATTTTCATCATGTATTCTTCTGTTGTTGGTCCTTGCTCTAAAGCTGGTAGTCTTGGGTAATTTAGCCATGTTGGCCTCGTCTTCTTTAATTCATTGTGTGCCTGCCATGTCCTTACCCTTGGTACAGGATAGAATGTAGGGTCCTTCTGTATGGCTACAGGTGCTCTTGTGAATATGATTAGGTATCTAGAGTTCTTTTTCAACCAGTTCTTTCTCCATTTGGGGTGGATATCATCTGAGCCTTTGGCTTGCATATCCTTGTAAAGTCTTTCCCTAACCTGTAGTAGCTCCACCTTTATCAATGGGTAGGGTAGTGATTGCTGATGCCATTGAGCATTGATTTGGTTGGGAGTAAGCTGAGTTACATTAACTGAGTGGGGAGCTCTCAACTCCCAATCCATTGATGACTTCCATTCATCACCTGCTTCTTGGACAATCTTCTCTTTTAGTGCATCTTCCTCAACTTTAGAAAGTTGGACCATTGGCACTTGCTTGGCTTCAGTGATTGGTACTTGAAACTCTGACTCTCCTGCTAGCCCTTCTGATGGCCGTGTTTTCATATCATCAAAAGAGACTAATGGTATGTCTATGATTGGATGTTCAGAGGTTCCTGACTCCTCTGAGTTTTCGTATGTCCCTCTCTTAGCAGCTGATTGGCTCTCTTCAGCTCTTCTATTTCCTTGAGCGATTTCTGTTCTCTTTGTACCCGCAAACAATGCAAGGTCTCGTCTTTGTGTTTGTTACAGCTTCAGCTCAAGTTCAAGGTCTTTGTTCCTCTTTTTTGAAGTCTTATAGACTTCATATGTTCCCTTGATTGAGGCTACAACGGGGTTTTCTCTTGTTTGTCTTAGAAATGCCGCTTGATCATTAATTCGTTGCTTGAAGTATTGCAAGGAGGCATTAGCTACATCTAGCTACACTTAGATCTTTTGTACTGACAAAGTAGTGGGTTAAAGTTCATTGGTTACTTCTGTCAGTTGTTGATCTTTGCTTTTGCATGCATCAGATAACTTTGTCAGGAGCTCTCTCAGCTCTTCCATTTCTTTTTGTTGTTTCTCCCTGGAAATCTGTTGTTGTTCTGCTTCATTTTTTAGCTGTTTAATCTTTGACATATTTAGAATTATGCTATTCACTTCTAACCCCCATTTGTATCACATTTTCAACTTTTACATATTGAATCTTGTTTTTTTCCATATACATTTTCCCTCGTTTGTTTGCTTTGATTTCCTCTTCAAACTCTATGTCATGGTCATCAATGCGAATGGCATACTCCTCATTAAAATCTAGGTAAACTTGAGCCCCATGGACATTAGTCTTATAAAAGGTGAGTATGTGCTTATATGGCACTGTCATTCCGGTTCTTGACTGAGTCGAATAGGAAGACATTTCAGATGTTGAGTCTAAATAAGTCTCTGAGACTTCTTCAAAGATAGTGCCCAAGTGATCACCTTGATTTACACTCTCTTTGGTGGATACTCTACTAGTGGTCTCTCCAAATATGCTTTGGTTTGCTAGTATATGACCAGATCTAAGGTTCATATAGACTTGTTAAGCCCTAGATAGAGTACTTAGATCAGATTGAATTGTTATCCGTTTTTCCACTTCACTTGAATTCAAGATCTATCAAGCTCTCAATTCTTTGCCTGCAACCTGGTTCATGTGTCAATTTTAAGCACGTTAGTTGTTTTCTTTCAAAGAACGTATAATTTTTGCTACTTGTTGTGATTGGTCTATGTATGTCACTTCAATCTAAGCTAAGTGAGTCAATAAATGAGACTTTCAGATTCTACCCTTGGAAAGAGCTAAAGGACTAATGTGCAACCTAGAAACTGAGTTAACATGTGCCAATTTGGATCTGATGGAATCCAATCTTGACCAGTGGCCTTATATTATGTTGTCCTATCACTATACAAGCTCAAAAGTCCAAAATCTTGTCTCTGGGACTCAAAAGTTAATAATTTAATTATTTACTTTTCTCACTTTTTAGGCTTGTTTTGCCATACAAACACCTTGTTGAAGTCTCTGAACAAGTTTCACTCAATTTGAACAAGATTTTCCCAAGTTATCAATTGTTTAGTGTCCACAGACTCAGTTTTCAAGAATCTGGCTTAAGTCTCACTTTTGCAATCCAAATTTCCCCAAATTTGATTTGTGGAGTCTACTTGATATGCTTGATCTTGTGGTATATGTTTGGTTTTCAAGCCCTTGTGGTCATAACCCGTGGAAAATGGTTCTTCTACAGCATGCAAATCAAGTTTAGTGTGCATGGCAAGTTTGTGGTTATATATATGTAACAGGCTTTAATCAAAATTTAGCGTGAGTTTTCTTTTGTGCTGAGTATTGAATATCTCTCGCTCTTGTTCTCTACACATCACCCTTCTCACTATGGCACCTCTCAGGCGGCACCCTCCATAGCCGTTGCACCCATCATATCGTATAAGAGCACCCATAGTCCTAGGTGGGCTAGAAGACCTTTCGCTCGCAGGTGAATTCGCAGCAGCATCTTGAAACGCTGCCCCTGACAAGGTGAGGGTCTTCACCCAAGCAAGGTGGCAATTCTTTAAAGCTCTAGGTCAGGGCCTCTCAAGACGCAGGCAAGTGCGAGTTGTCTACTGCGTGGGGTGTAGGCATATCGAGACGCTCAGTGGCTGATCCTAGACAGGCAGGGCAGTGAGTAGTGCAACACATTTTGAAACGCTTTAGAATTAGCAAACGACAGTAGACGCTTCGAGTTGCAGCCCTAACGCCTCTCAAAATGTTGCTTTCTAGGCGCTATAGAAGAGGTGACTCGGTGGTTCCACAGTTCTTGAGTTCGTTGTTGCAGCCATTCGCCATTTTTTTTCTTTTCACACCTTATAAAAGGTGGCCATTGTAGACGGCTGGATAGTTCACTATGTGGGAACGTCCTCTTAGGAGATGGGCAGCGAATTACTTAGTAGTTATTATGGTAATTACTACAGTAAACCCGAAGTGTATAAATAGGGCCCATTATATTGTAATCGGGTTGGCAATTGTTATCATTTGGGTTAGCACTTTGGCTACACTTGTACTTGAAAATCATTGGCAGTATTGTCGGATGTACTCTCTTTGTAAATCATATTCGCTGTAATCTTTATCTGTAATCCCAATCATGGCAGATATTCCAGCTACACTTCTCGTCCAGTATTCTGAATCTGAATCTGAACATTATTTCCAGTACATAAGTCTGATTCTTATTCCAGTATCCAAATTCCAGTCTAGTTTTTGATTTCTGTCCAGTCTGCTGTTTGAATTCTTCTCACACTAGTAGCTGAAATCTTCTAGCACTAGAATTAGTTGTCTCAAGAGATCAACCCCAATTCCATTTTGGCGATCATGGTGGCTCGAGCTGAAGCTCGTTGACTGAAAGACTCTTCTCCTAGTTGGAAGTTTTCAGCAATGGCACCTAAATCCAGTCGTGGCCGGAAATCCACCATTCGTGTTGATCCCATTCCTGAGGAGTCAGGAAGAGAGTCTGACCCCAAGCAAGAGAAGATGACTGACACTAAGGCTCAGGAGGAGCATAGTCAGGTTGATGAGGTGCAGGGCTCACAGCACTCCAGTCATTCTCGACGTCGACAGGCAGAACAGGAAGCACGGAAAGCCAAGAGTTCCAAGAGTTCTCGGTCCCGTGAGGGGGATGAGGGTACCGAGGGAAGTAAAGGTAGTCACCGTACTGCAGTATGCTGAACTGAAAAATATTGATGAAGATGATTGGGGGGAATATTTTCCATAAACCTTAAAGGAGGCTGCAAGGAAATGGTATTACCATTACCCTGCCTGCCAGCTCAGATCATACAACAAATTGCTTAAAGCCTTCAGGTTGGAATATTCCAACAACAGAGGGGATGAAGATATTCTCTGTGAACTAGATAAGATCAAACAGAGAAATTTATCAGTCTGTAGTTATGTGGAAAAGATCAAGGAGCTAACCATGCAGTTGCAGGAACCGCCATCTGAGAAGAGGTTGAGGGCATGGTTTCTAAATGGGTTTAGAAGCAAAAGGCTTAGGGAACAAGAGGTACCAGACCCTACCAAGAAATTCAATGATCTGGTCCAAAGGGCATTAAAGCTAGAATAGCAGGCCAAGAAGGAAAAGAGCCACAAGAAGCAAAGGACCAGTAGCAGTAGCTCTGCTACTACTGAAAGTTCTGATTTTAGTGAGATGTCATTCAGAGGATACCAGCCCAATCGACTCATAAAGATCAGTCAGTACCGGCCATAACTAAGACCATGCTGGCTGCGGTACATGGACTAGTTGATGAACTGAGAGTTGATGGAAAGAGTGGAAGCACTGCAAAAGAGGAATGGCAGTGTGAAGATACCAGTTCTTCAAGCTCTGACAATCAGTCTGACCAAGAAAGACAAGAAATTCATGTAAAAATTTGTGATAGAATTCAAAAGCTGACTGTAGAGCTGGAGGATATCAGAAAAACCTTGCCTGAACTGGCCAACTTTATCAGACAGTGCAGGAAAACTGAGACGGAGGCCAGAACAGTGGACCTGACGACCGTCCGAGATGATGAAGTTCCACTTATTCAGGTGGACTACAAACTTAGGAAGCAGTGGGAACCTCTCTCAAGGGTTATCTTGGATGGAGGAGCAGGAGTCAACATAATGGGAGTTCATCTCCAGTAGAGCATGGGTATTACTAATATGAAACCAACACCATTCAAAGTACGAATGGCAGATCATAGAGTGGTACAGGCAACGGGTATGATTGAAAATATGGAGATAAGAGTTGGGAGGGAGAAATTCAAAACCAGTTTCTTAGTTCTGGATGTGCAAGGGGCATATGGGATGCTACTAGGGCACCCATGGTTGAGAACAGCACATGCTGTTCATGACTATGAAAACCAAACATTAACCATAGAAGGGGCCAGTGGTAGAATCCAAATCCAGACAAACAATATTAGGAGCTGGAGAAAGGAATTGAGGCCAAAGGAGCTATGTCAGAAGTACAGGGCCAAGAAGATCGAGCAAATGCTGGCGGCCATGAACATATTCCCTTAGGCAGAGATTGACTTGAATGCAGTCTTGCTGAATAAAGAGCAGGCTAACAAGCAGAAAAGACAATTCCCTTATCAGTTTATTGAAGTCAACACAGGGGAAAGAACAGTTCAGCTCACTGGAAGGATGGTGGAACCAGTTGATACTGGTATGGTAGAGGAACCAGTACGTTCTGAAGAGTACCCAGTGGATCAGAATACTGATTCAGAAATGAATGGACCATCCTGGGATTACACTGAAGAGTCGACCAAAAAAAAAGGAGGCGGGCCTAATTGGTTGCTTCCAGACGACCAAGAAGTGGAAGAGTGGAACCTAGGATTGGAGGATAATCCTAGGATGATCAAGGTCAACAAGCACCTCAACCTGGCAATGAAGGAGAAGGCACATAAGATGTTCCAAAACTATAAAGATGTGTTTGCCTGGGAACATACAGATCTAAAGGGAGTGGAACCTGAAGTATGTCAGCACCGAATACCGCTGAAGCCAGATGCTAGGCCAATACGACTGCAAAGGTACCAGATGAACCCCAACTATGCAAAGAAGTTCAAGGAGGAGATTGATAATCTTCTCAAGGCTGGGTTCATCACAGAGGTGGCAAGTAGCGATTGGCTATTTCCCATAGTCGTCGTTCCCAAGAAGAATGGGAAATTGAGAGTTTGTGTGACTATAGGAAACTAAACACCCAAACTATCAAAGATCCATTTCCCTTGCCTTTTACTGACATGTTGCTTGATGAGATCGCAGGATATGAAATGTATAGCTTCATGGATGGTTACAGTGGCTATAACTAGTTACAGATCGCTCCTGAAGATAGAGCCAAGACCACTTTCATCGCTGAGTGGGGAGCTTTCATGTATCTGGTGATGCCTTTTGGCCTGTGCAATGCACCAGCTACCTTTCAGCGGTGTATGATGGAGATGTTTAATGAATTCCTTCATCGGTTCCTCGCCATTTTCATGGATGACTTTATTGTCTATTCAGATGAGGAACAACACCTACTATTCCTAGAAATGGTTTTCAAACGCTGTCAGGAGAAGCGGATTTGTTTCAATCCATTCAAATCTGTTTTTCTAGTCTGGAAGGGACAGCTACTGGGACATGTGGTTTCCCGAAATGGAATAGAGATGGACAATGACAAAATTCAGTGTGTTCAGCAAGCTAAAGCACCCAGAATTGCTTCAGAGTTGAGCTCTTTCTTAGGTTATGTGAATTTCTATAAAAGATTTGTACATAAGTTTGCTTCTCAAGCAATACCACTATATGAGCTTACAAAGAAGACCAATAAGTTCAACTGGACTGCTGAATGTGAGGAGAGCTTCCAGAATTTGAAAAAAGCCATTATCAGTAAACCAGTCCTTAGGCATGTAGATGTAGATGCTTCGGGATTGGCAATGGGGGCAATATTAGCTCAGCCAAATGGAAGAACTGATTATCCGGTTTATTTTGCCAGTCCTCGCAGATTCAGTTAGGCTGAACAAGGCTATACAACTACTGAGAGAGAAGCCCTTGGAATGGTTTTCAGCGCTACAAAGTTCATGCATTACTTGTTGGGAAAGTTATTCCATTTTTATGTGGACCATCAGGCTCTTCTGTTTCTGATTAATAAAGTCATTATTCAAGGCAGGCTGATAAGATGGATGATGTTCCTAATGGAGTTTGAATTCAAAATTTTCCATAAGCCTGGAAAAAACCATTGTGGAGATGATTTTCTCTCAAGAAGTACGGAAGGTTATTCAGAATCACCATTGAGAGATGAAACAGTGGACGCTGACTTATTTCAGTTAGAGGCAGAAGAATCAGTTGATCCTGAATGGGACGATATTTATCAATTTCTTTCCCAAGGTGCCTTTCTAGAGGATTGGAAGCAGAACCAGAAGAAAGCTCTGACCATAAAAAGGCTGAAATTTACTATCATCGGAGGATAACTTTATCAACTGGGTGTTGATGGTATACTTCGACGTTGTGTCCCTATGGAAGGAAGAATGCAAGTGATTTCAGAAGCGTATAATGGTGAATCTGGTGGACACTTTTCTAACGAAGTAACCTACAAGAAGATTCTGCAAACTGGTCTATGGTGGCAAACACTGATTGTTGCTGATGTCAAAAGTTTTTGTAAAACTTGTGACATATGCCAAAGAATGGGTCGACCAACAACTGCAAATATGACTCCTTTAATACCAGTACAACCACTGGAAGTGTTCATGAAATGGGGACTAGATCTTATGGGACCTTTTAAGAAGGTTACCCCCAGGAAGAACAAGTACATAGTAATGGCTACTTGCTATGTAACCAAGTGGGTTGAAGCTAAGGCCCTTCCTGACAACACAGCCAAGTCAACTGCAAGGTTTCTATTTGAGAATATTGTCTGCCGATATGGATGTCCAGTAGAGATTGTGTCAGATCAAGGAACACATTTTATCAATGACACTATGGAAATCCTATTGGATATGCTTTCAGTCAAGCATCGGAAATCTACTCCTTACTATCCTAGATGCAATGGACAGGCTAAAAGTAGCAACAAGACAATAAATACTATTCTCACTAAGGTGGTTCAAAAGAAACCAGACCAGTGGGATTTGAAACTCCAGATTGCTCTATGGGCTTATAGGACAGCTTATAAGGTCACTACTAGAATGACATCATTCAGAATGGTGTATGGCACTCAAGCTGTGGTTCCTATGGAGTTTGTGATCCCAAGTTTGAGAATGGTTGTGAAGTATGGCTTAGACTTCAACCACAATCTTAAAAAACGGCTAGATGAACTGATGCAGTTAGATGAACTCAGGCAACGGGCTATGTTGAAACAAGAAATTGTTCAACAACAAAGGAAGCACTGGCATGATCGCCGAATTAAAGTTCGGGAATTTCATAAGGGAGATTTGGTGCTTCTATATCAGTCTAGACTGGGTCCACAGAAGCCAAACCGAAAATTGCCTGGGCAGGACCATTTGAGGTAGACTGGGTCTTCTCCAATGGCACAGTCAGACTGAAAGATTTATCTGGATTATTGTTGCCAGGAGTATATAATGGTGCAAAGATCAAGCTTTATAATTCAGAGGCTAGAGCAAATGGGCAAGAACAAGGTACTAAGGAACTAGGACTTTTTGATCAAGAGATACCAGAATCAGATATATTTGGGCTTTTTCATGTGCAACCAGTAGCAGAAGAACCAGATCAGACTGATCTTAGAATCAGTACCAGTATGATCGAGCCAGACTGGAAACCAGTCCAGTATCAGTGGGGACACACTTTTCAAATTTTAAGCGCCCAACGGCCAGATGGCACGCCAGTAGTAATCATTTTAAGAATGGGTCGCAGTCTTGTCCAATGCATGTCTGCCATGACAGCAGCAACGCACACAAGTCTAGGAACGGTGAGTGGTGGAGCTTTTATGGCAGGAACACATATAACAGTCAGGAGAGTTGGCATTTTTCCTCACAAATCCCCTGCGTGACACTTTCCTCCTGTTAATCATTCGCCATCGCCAAGCTCTGAGGTTTCTTCGCTACAGCCGCAAATCTCGACCTCTGAAGAGACAGTTAACTGTCAGCTAGCCTTGCCAGCGACACCAGGGTACGGCTTTGAAACGTCAAGTAACTCTTCTTCTCCTTCGCCTATTTCATCGTCTTCACAGTGTATGGGTAGAAGGAAACGCTCAGACAAGATGCAGGAGTCTCTTGAGGAAACCCAAGCCATAGTTGTTGCTGCAAAGGCAAGCCTTCCCATCATACCGTACAGTAAAATCCAACGTTATGTATTCACTGACCAAGCAATGACTCTGCTACAACTATGGGATCTCCGAGTTGTGTTGCAAGCTACAAGAATTGCTTTTGACGCAGACATCATCAAGCAAGTTCTTGATTCTTTCGACGCTGAAGATGGCAGTGCCATGGTAAATGGTAGAACGGTGTCAGTGACATCAGAGACCATAGCTTTTGGATTCAGAATGCCCAACAAGCCCAAACCATCTGTGGCAACTCCACAACAGATAAGTATAGCCCTGAAGGAGGATGAAGCGTCTAAACGTAAGCGCAAGACAAGTGGTCAAGGTGTTCCAGTAGAGCAGGACTGGAAGCTTCCACTGCTTACAGGTTTGTAGCTGAAGCAATAAGCCTTAAGAGCAACCCAAAGTATGTATCCGAGAAAATTTTTGCTATGCTATTGGCCAAGATATTGGATCCAAAGGTTCCTATTAACCTTTGTCAAATCCTATCACACAATGTGCTCCAGCAAACTGCCAAGCTAAAATCCCAAAATGTTTTTAAAGCTTGGTATGTTCGGCAATTTCTGTATTGGGCCACTGCTACAGATGCTCATGAGCAGGTAAAAAATGCTTGGAGTGAGAAGCCGGTTTCTGAGCCCAAGAACATTGAGATGTCCTCAGACGATGAAGCAATGGACAGTCAGACTACTTCCAAAGACCTGAAAAGGAAAGCAACTGAAGAACAGGCTGGCAGTTCAAAGAAGCCAAAGACTACACTGACAAAGAGCAGTGCGTTTTTGAGGAAGATAGAAAGCCAAGTCAAGACAGTGAATACTGAGAAAGCTATAGTGAAACAAACAGAGAAGCAACCTGCTCAAAAGACTATGCCTAGCCAGTCAGTAGGACAAAGTGCAGTTGCTACTGGTTCTGGAAAAGATCAAGCCAAGGCAGAAACTTCTGAGAAGATAACAAACCAGTCAGTGGACAAAGGCCACGGCCATGTGGACAAAGGAAAAGGCCCAGCTTCTTTGACTCTGCCAGGGGGAGTTTCTACTCCAAATACTGAACACATTCTGCACCTGGTGAAACAGGACAAGTTGCAGCAAATGCAGACCCATCAATTGAAAGGGCATCTTCTGCTACGCAAAGTTGATTATGCAACTTTACCTTACATGGCTCGAGTGAAAATATATGAGCCTACTGATTTTGATCTAGCTACAGTTAAGGAGAGATGTTCAGTTCTCATACAGTCTTCTTAGAATACTATTGTCAGTTGTACAAGACAGCTGGTGGAGGCTGCTGGGTCAGAAGATGAAGTGAAAAAGCTTAAAGCTAATTTGAAGGAGGCTGAAGATCAGATTCAAACTCTCCAAAAAGCACGGGAAGAGCAGAACATACAACACAGGGTATTGGAAGCTCATTCAGAAATGGTTAATGAGTTATGAAACAAGAAGCTAGCTAAGGCTGAATCAGAGATAATGATCATCAAGAATCAACGAAGTGAAGCAGTGAGAGCTGCAGAACGGGCTGAAACAATGCTCAAAATGAAGCGGGTAAAATTCAACTCCCTGTTCATTTGCCATACAGCTCTCAAAGCTTCTCTTACTGACAGATACATTTATAACGGCTTGGCTGAAATTCTAAATCCAGTAGGCAATGCTGTTTTTGATTTAGAGAATTTGAAGTCCTTGATGGAAAGTATGCAGAGTGATTTGCAGGACAAAGTGACTGAGTATAATACTGCTCTGATGAATCAAGCCATATTGGATTATATTGAGCAGCAGACTTCTCCGGATGAAGCAGAAGAAGACAAGGAAGATGAAGACAAGGATGATGAGGCTGATAAGGAGGAGGATGACCAAGAAGAAGGGCATAAAAATGATGATGATGATGCCCCACCACCATCTCCACCTCCAGGACCTGGTACTGGTGATACAGGGCCAACTGAAGGAGGCCAGTCAAAGCCAGACCAGCCAGACTAGAATGAGGGTCAGTAGGAAGGACGGAATGAAGGGCACCAGTCAGGTAATCAGGAGACTGAAGAACAGCAACCCAGTCACACTGGGAATCAGCCAGCTGATCAGTCCCAGATCAGTAGGGATGTTAAAGGGAAAATGAAGGTGCAGGATGAGGGATCAGCTGATCATCAACATTCACTGCAGCTTACCCTGAACAGGCAATTGAGACATCAACAGGCCTCCATAACCAGACAGTATCTGGAGGATGATGATCTCCTGTCTGATTTGGAATGGTTTCAAAGGCTGTATGTTGGAGCCAAGGAAATGGTGGAGCATTGGAAATCAACAGCTTTCCATGATAAAGAAGCTTGCCGTTTACCTGCGCATCCCAGTACAGCCCAGCTATTGGGAAGAGTTCCTGAATGGATACTCACTGCTGAAGAGAGAGTGACAAACCCACACTTGCAAAGGTAGTCTACTGCAGATTGTCGCTCTCTTGCCCTGGAATTAGAACTTCTGTTGGGAAACAAACCAACTTACAGATGTATGAAGGATGTTAGGAAATAGCTAAAGGAAGTTTTGGTGCAAATGAAAACTGCCATAGGAGTTTTGGGTTAGAGAGTCAGAGCCATTCTTGAGGACCAGACAGCCCATTAGAAAAGGACCTTAGACTAGACTGTCAGTCGGAGCACAGGCAACTGCTCTCCGAAAATTGTTCCAGCTAGTGAGAATCACCAGAAAGATGATGCAGCAAGAGAATCAGGCTGTTCTCAATTTTTTAGAATTCGTGTCTGACTCTCCAGGTCTCTTGTATGCCTTTCCAGCAAGAGAGACAGAGCTGCCAAGATTCTTTTTAGCATTGTATCCTCAACACCCAGAACCAGTTGATCACCTTACATACTTCAAGATTACTGATGAGCTTCAGGATTGGTATGAGCGATCAACTGTGGAATGGAAGACTTGGCAAACGCTGTTCAATGATGCTCTCCAAATCAATGATATTCGGGCACTAAAAGAGGAGATGCATAGGATCCGGATGTGTATGGGCCAGTGGAAGATTCAAATCAGAGGCCTGACCAGGATTACTAATCAGCTGGTGCAACTTACTGTCGAATCTTCTAAATTGCCTGAAAAGGATATTGCAACAAAGGCGGGTCTGGCACCACAGTATAGGGAGATGGCTGAGATTCTTTTTGAAGCTCGAGTCAAAACTAATCAGCCTCTTCTAGAAGAATGGATCCATACGGCTTCGCATCGTCATAAGCTGGCCAGAACCAGGATTACCAAGGGCAGGCGTACACTCTATGATCCTGACACCAAAACCTATCATTCCCTCCGAAAGGCGGGATCAGCTTGAGCAGGAGGCCATTTACCAACTGATTCAGAAGGAGAATGCCGGTACTCGGACTTCTCAGGTACCCTCCAGGTCAAAGGGCAAACGGAAGACGGTCCAATGGAAGGATACTGGGTAGTTCCATCTCAGAATTCAGTGGCGACTTTTCTTCTTCAGCGGGCAGGTGGAGATGAGAGCTCTACCTTGGCATGGTGAGAGCTCTACCTTGGCCTTTTCAGTTGCCTCTCGCAGTCCCTTGGCCTTTCCAGCTGCCTCTCGCAACCTTTGTATGACCACTCTATCAGTGGTCAAGCCCGATTCCCAACATCAGAACCAGACGGTGGATTTTTCAGTCTCACATCAGAATCAGACAGGGAAATTTTTCAGAAATTTTGGAATCTTGCCAAAATTCAAGAAAGAAGGGAAGGATGTAGACGGCTTGATAGTTCACTATGTGGGAACGTCCTCTTAGGATATGGGTAGCGAATTACTTAGTAGTTACTATGGTAATTACTACAGTAAACCCGAAGTGTATAAATAGGGCCCATTACATTGTAATCGGGTTGGCAATTGTTATCATTTGGGTTAGCACTTTGGCTACACTTGTACTTGAGAATCATTGGCAATATTGTCGGCTGTACTCTCTTTGAGAATCATATTCATTGTAATCTTTATCTGTAATCCCAATCATGGCAGATATTCCACTTACACTTACTTCTAGTCCAGTATTCTGAATCTGAATCTGAACATTATTTCTAGTACATAAGTCTGATTCTTATTCCAGTATCCAAATTCCAGTCTAGTTTCTAATTTCTGTCCAGTCTGCTGTCTGAATTCTTCTCACACTAGTAGCTGAAATCTTCTAACACTGGAATTAGCTATCTCAAGAGATCAGCCCCAATTCCAGCCATTATCTTTGATCTCTTACTTAGAGGGTCTTCACACCCAGTTTGTCAAAATTGTGAAGCCGGTTCACCAGCATCTCAAAAATCCGGCATTACTTAGGACGTGAAAGCATCTTGAAGATGTTTCAAGCGCATCTCATGGCACTTCCATTGGATCATCGGGTTGACAACGCTAATTGTGCCTGATAAAAGTGATGCCGATAAAGAGCAACAAGGCTTATCCAAAAACCAGAGCTCGTGTGATAAGCAAGTCACCTATGATAGATGTAGACCTGCAGTTGCAATACAGGCCATGCATAGGAATGTTCCAAGTGCCAAGCAAGCTTTACGACATGCTCAATCACATCGACAACCGCAAGAAAGAAGAAGCTTTGCTTTCAAGAATTTGGTCCATCAACAATCTACAGAGTTCAAAATTGGTTTTACATGTTCGGGATCATAGGTTTGCTATGATTTTATTTGACAACATTATCATCTATTTTATGTCAAAGGTTTTGTCATGCTTGTCAGTTGTCATCATGTCGAAATTGTACGGGTTATAGACACTACCACATAACAAGTGGTAAGACCACCCTTTTGTTGTTTGGTTGAGTTCTGGTTTGTCTCAAACTGATATTTGTTTGAGGGAAGTACACACACCTATGCTATAGTCAAGGGGGGGGGCTTCTACTCATGGTTTCAGGTGATTGGACTCTATCATGGTCTGTATCAAGTCCATAGTCAGTGGTTTGGTCTTGAGGGGGGGTTGTTGGGTTTTCAAGCCCTTCTGGTCATAACCCATGGAAAACGGTTCTTCTACAGCATGCAAATCAAGTTCAGTGTGCATGGCAAGTTTGTGGTTATATATATGTAATAGGCTTTAATCAAAATATAGCGTGAGTTTTCTTTTGTACTGAGTATCGAATCTCTCTCCCTCTCTCACTGTCATTCTCTGCACATCACCCTTCTCACCATGGCACCTCTCAGCGGCACCCTCCATAGCCGTTGCACCCATCAGTATACTCAATTGTGCAAAAATGTTAAAATCTGGGGCAAATGTAAATAATTGCGATTATTTACTTCTAGGATTTTTTTTTGCAACTTTTTACCAAATTGTGGATACAAACAGGTTAAGTAGCTCAACTTAAGCTCCCTACCCAAGTTTCACCAAGTTTGGATAAACTCTGCTCAATTTGTCAACAGTTTTGTGTCTACATACTGATTTTACAAATCTGGCCACAATTTTCACTTTATAGATCAAAATCTTACCAAATTTGATATGAGTGCTCAATACAACTTGATAGAATTGGCGGTAAGCTTGGTTGGCCAAAAAAGTTGAAAAATAGGACAAAAGTAAATAATCATGAGGATTATTTACTTTGGCAAATTTTTGTAATTTTTTTATCAACTAAGCATTCACACATGCTCTACACTTTAAACTAAGCCTCTAAGTCTAGGTTCATACAACTTATATGAGTATAATCTCTAGCCAGATTCAGTGGTTGACAATCTTTTGGTGTTGTTTCAAGGCGTAGACCTGAAATTGTGCAACGTCACATAAACAACTCACAGATGATTCTTTTGGAGTGAGCCATTTTTTGAGATCCCACCTCAGATTCTACTT
The DNA here is from genome assembly GCF_014529385.1 of Adiantum capillus-veneris. Lineage (NCBI taxonomy): Eukaryota > Viridiplantae > Streptophyta > Polypodiopsida > Polypodiales > Pteridaceae > Adiantum > Adiantum capillus-veneris. The sequence goes on along the minus strand of NC_140943.1, from coordinate 53,006,223 downwards.
ACCCTACTCCTAGGTTCTACTGCAATTGGGTTGTGGAAAGTGTCCACAAACACTTATTTTCTTGTTTTTTATGGTTTCTTGAGCCTTGATCTTAAGACTTGTGTTGTCCATCGATCATTTTACTCTTACAATCCTACAAGGTACTTAGCAAGTACAATCTACTTCCAAGCTACCTCTACACAGAAAAAGACGACACTCTTAAGCTATGCGGTTTTAAAGAGAGAGTTTTACTCTAGGTGATCCTAGATGAAGTTAAAGGACAAATACACAAGATGCTCTTGTTTTTCTCTAGTTTAGGTCTATTCGTCCCCGGCAATGGCGCAAAATGTGGAATGGGTTTCTAACCTCACTCCTATCTTATTGCAGACATAGCGAGAACCATGAACATAAATGTCAATCCATGGGATGAATCCGACTCAATTAGTGCATAGAGGCTACAAGAGGGTGTCAATCTCTTGGAAAACAACATACAACTTGCATCTAACACAAGCTACACTAGAATGACCTAAGTCATCAAAAGCTAGTCACACGAAATATGATCGTTACAGCATCAAACGACATCCGAATGTTACGAAACTTTTAAGAAAAGTATATAAGACCTAATCACACATGCTTATGTTCTCAAACCTCACTTTTGATCAAGTGAAAAAAAAAGTGATTATTTATAGCAGTGAGCTTTTGACCTAGTTGTTTTTTACTCCGAATGCATCTAAATGTTTAGCAATGATGCCACAATACCCCACCTATGCTTACTTTCTGGTTTCCTAGCTTAAATTCCTACTTATAATGAAATTAGACCGTGGATCGGCAACTCAAAAAGCTACGGTTTACCATGATATGTTTACGTCGATGTGTAGAGCTCTTACTTGTGGTTGCAACGCAACATACGGCACTGCAATGTGACAAACCGACAAGGGAGTAGGAAGCATGAGAAGGAGAGAAGTGAGCGTCATTAGCTCACGCTGTGTATTTCTTATCCAAAACTTAACAATAACTTACAAAAATTGGCTTTTATACCTTATCCAAGGTTTCTTTGGTCAAAAACTAATAATATGGGAGCTCTAACTAAGGATAAGCTGATACAATCTGGAAGCTTATAGCCCTGTCTCATAAAATACAATATCCACTTGGAAAATAAAAGCTCCCAAAAAATGGTACATGGGTTAGATTGCTGCTAACATTCCCCCCCTCCTCGACTGTGTCGTCCCTTGACACAGTTTCATGGACTGAAATAGTCTTCGGACTGACTACTCGCGAGGCAGTCTTTAAGTGCTTGTAGAGATTTCTAATATCTGATACGGCGTTCTTTCTCAGAAAACTACACAAACTGAATAGTGACTTTATTTTTAAGTTCTATGGCAGAATAGCCAGCAAACCTTGTTTTCAGATTGGTAATCACTGGCCCGAATATCTTTGTGCAACATGTGAAGAACTCTGTGTAAAAAGCATCTTCAAATGCCAACATATTTTTGGATGGCAAAAACATACATCTGGCATAGAAGTCGTAGAGAAATTCTTCGAAAGGTTGTCCACTCAAATTGTAGCACAAACCTTTGTTACCTTCTAAGAAAGACATCCAGGGGGCTCCTACTTGCTGAAGCTCATGAAAAGCTTGAATGCATGTGAGCAGCATTCTACAGATTTTATATAGCATTGCACATGAGAGGTGACGGAGGCTCTTGAAGAAGTTCATGGCACCCGTTAGTGTTTTCACCATGTATTCCTCAATTGCTAGTCCTTACTCTGGAGCTGGCAGTCTCGGATAGTTGAGCCAAGTTGTTCGCTTCTTCCTCAATGCTTCATGTGGTGCTAGCCATGTCCTTACCCTTGGTACAGGACATAATGTAGGGTCTTTTTGTATTGCTACAGGTGCTCTTGTAAACATAATGAGGTACCTTGAGTTTTTGTAGAGCCAGTTATTCCTCCATTTGGGGTGGAGAGCATCTGACCCTTCTTCTTGCATATCCTTGTATAGTCTTTCTTTTACTTGCAGTAGCTCCACCTTTATCAAAGGGTAGGGTAGTGACTATTGATGCCATAGAGCATTGATTTGGTTGGGAGTCAGTTGTGTTACATTGACTGAGAGAAGAACTCTGAACTCCCAATCCATTTCCACTTTCCATTCAGCATCCACTTCATGGACAATTGGTTCTTTAAGTGCATCTTATTCAGCTTTAGAAAGCTAGACCATTGGCACTTGTTCTTCTTCAGTGATTGGTACTTGGAATTCAGAATCTCCTGTTGGCCCTTTTGTTGGTTGTGTTTACATATCTGTAAAGGAGACTGATGGTATGTCTATTGATTGTTCAGATGTACTTGCCTCCTCTTGAGCATTTGTATGCCCTTCTCTCAGCAGACAGCTGGTTGGCTCTCTTTAATTCCTCTATCTCCTTGAGCAATTGCTCTTCTCTTTTTACCCGCATTAAAGTGAGGTCTTGTCTTTGTGTCTGTTCTGGCTTCAACTCAAATTCTAGGTCCTTGTTTCTCTTTTCCAAAGTCTTGTAGACTTCATCTGTTCCCTTGCGTGAAGCTACGGCCGGGTTTTCCCTGATCTTATTTAGGAATTCCGCTTGCTCATTGATCCTCCTCTCTGAGTATTGAAAAGAGGCATTGGCTACATTTAATTGCACTTGGAGATTTTGGACTGACTGAGTAGTGATTAAAAGTTTGTTGGTGACTTCAGTCAGCTATTGCTCCTTGCTTTTGCATGCATCTGACAACTTTGTGAGAAGTTGTAGATGGCAGAGACAGTCTCAATAGGTGGGAACCGGCTCTTGGAAGCCGAACAGCGGACCAGTCAGTAATTACCATGGCGGTTACCATAGTAACTTCAAAGGGCTATAAATAGGACCCATTACATTGTAATCGGGTTGGCTGTACTTTTGGGTTGCTTATCTTTTGACTTCTTACTCTTAGTTGTGTGGTTTTGGTCCTAAAGCTGTTCCTGAGCTACACTATCTTCACTTGTAATCCTACTCTGTAATCCTTAATACAGTGGTCGAGTGTACTTCAATCAGATATACCCTGTATTCATTCTTCATGAACTCTGAATCTGAATCTGAATTTGAACACTATTTCCAGACATTCGGTCTGTCTTTCACTTCAGCAGATGTATTTCAGTTCATATAACTATTCCAGTTTAGTTTCTATCTTCTCTTCCAGTTCTATAGATTGAACTAATGAATCACCAGTAGCTGTAAATTCTAACACTAGAATCAGCTATCTAAAGAGATTAGCTCCAATTCCATTTTGGCGATCACGGTGGCTAGAGTTGTTGCTCGTTGACCAAAAAACTCCTCGCAGTTTGAGTTTTTAGCTGCAGTGATGGCACCCAAATCCAGCCATGACCGGTTACCGCATTGACCCTATCCCTGAGGAGTGAGAAAGAGATTTTGATCCCAAGGATGAACAAGTAACTGACACTGAGGCTCAGGAGGAGCACAGTCATGCTGATGAGGCAAAGGACTCTCAGCATTCTAGTCATTCCAGAAGAAGGAGTGAAAGGGAAGAACGCAAGGCCAAGAGTTCTCGGACCATACAGGGGACGAAGGAGCCAAAGACAGTAAAGGAAGTCTCCATAGTTCCAGTAGAAAAGCCAGGAAGGAAACAGAAACTGAGATGGAGGCAGAAATTAATTGGGATGCAGACAGAGACCATTATAAGAAAGCTTCAAAAAGGAGTCAGGACCCCAAGGCGAGAAGAGGAAGAAATGATGATGATAGACATGATTACACATTTTCATTGAAAATTTCTTTTTCCATGTTCAAAGGGGGAAAGAAGGATGACCCGGTTGTTCATATCCAAGCCTTTGAGCAGTATGCTGAGTTTAAAAATATTGATAAAGATGATTGGGGTGAATACTTTTCGCAAACATTAAAGGAGGTAGCAAGGAAATGGTACTACCATTACCCGGCTTGCCAACTTAGATCATATAATTAACTGCTTAAAGATTTTCGACTAGAATATTCAGACAGCAAAGGAGATGAGGATATACTTTGTGAACTAGATAAGATAAAGCAGAGAAAATTGTCAGTCATAAGTTATGTTGAGAAAATCAAGGAATTGATTAGACAACTGCAATAACCACCATCTGAAAAATGGTTGTGAGCATGGTTTTTGAATGGTCTCGCAAGAAGAATCTTAGGGAACATGAGGTGCTAGCATCAACAAAGAAATTCAATGATTTGGTGCAGCGAGCCTTGAAGCTAGAACAACAAGCTAAGAAGGAAAAGAGTCATAAGAAGAGGAGGTCCAGTAGTAGCAGTACTTCTACTAAGGATTCTGATTTCAGTAGAGCCTCTAGTAGGTCGGACACATTTTAAAAAAGGTTTAACAAGGCGAATCTCGCCAAATACTACTCTAAAGACTGGAAATAAATTGCGCAACGAGCACCGGGGGGGGGCGTAACATTTGTCGGGCGAAGAGCAGGAGGTACAGCACGAAGGAGCAGAATTTTCCAATGGTGTGCTAGAGAGAGAGAGAGAGAGAGAAGTTTTTTAATATTAAATGATTTGCGTTGTTGGTCAACATCGCAACTTGTTCACCTGGTTAGCGAAACACCATGCGAGTCACGTTATGAGAGGGTTTGAGGTCGAAACCTGCTAATATTTTTTGAAGGGTAGGAACAGTGAGGTGGGAGGAATCTTGGGAAGTAAAGAATAAAATAAAGGAAGAGCCAGTAGTCCTGAAAGTAGCTCAAATGGAAGGACAAAAGACAATCTTAAGAAGGGATCTTGGTCTAGGAAGATTGAAGAGATGGCCCGGAAAATTGCTGAAATTAGCTAGACCAGACAATCGGTAAGAAGAATGGAAACCTGGTGTTCAAAGTATAACGCTAAAGACCATGTTTCAAACGAATGCCCACAGTGTACTTATTGCAAAGCTTATGGACATCTATATAACAACTATGGTATTCAAATTCATCATTTCAAGAAGGGAAAAGATTTGTCAGTGGTGGCATTTACCAATGCTAAACTAGTAAAAGTGGAAACTACCAGTGCTTCTCAAGAAGAGAAACTAGGCACCAGTGGTACTAGTACAGGGCGCGGTAGATACCAAGGGGGTACTAGCCGGGGCCGGGGTTATATTAATTTCCAGAGTCGAATCCTGAATTGTTATACTTGTGGTAAGTATGGGAATTTTGCAGCTCAGTGTCTAAAAACACATGTGACTGCGGATATTGAGGTGAAGGTTCTAGAACCAGTTCCTGTACGAGCAGTTACACGAAGTAAAGGGGTGGGGATTGAGGAAATTCCACAAAATCTAGCAAAACTAGTCACTCCTGAAAGTAGCAAATAGGCTCAGCAGAGAGAGGTATGGAAGACCAAGGGTAAAGAAAAGGTGGTTAATGAATGGCAGGAGCAGATATAATAGCAGCGAAAATCACGGAAGATTTAGCTAAGAAGCTACGAGAGCAGCCAGAGAGTTCTGACGCCCGGGTCATTCAAAAGATACCTACCCAGTTTTTTGAGACAGCACAACCAGATCTGTCAAAGTCTGGGATACCTGAGACCATGTTGGCTGTAGTACAAGGGTTAATGGAAGAGTTAGGAACTGATAAAAGAGTTGAAAGCACTAAAATAAAGGAATGGTATTGTGAAGATACTACCAGCTCTTCAAGTTCTGATAACAACTCTGATCATGAGAAAGAGGAAATTCATGTCAAGATTTGTGACAGAATTCAGAAACTCACTGTGGAGTTAGAGGACATTAGAAGAACTTTGCCTGATGCAGCGACATTCATCAGGCAGCAAATGAAGGCTGAGGTGGAGGCCAGATCAATTGACTTGTTAGCTATCAGGGATGATGAAGTGCCAGTGATTCAGGTGGATTACAAAGTTTGAAAACAGTGGGAACCACTATCGGGCGTCATACTAGATGGAGGAGTAGGGGTAAACATTCTGGGAGCACATCTTCAGCAAAATATGGGAATTACAAACTTGAAACAAGCACCTTTCAAAGTTTGAATGGCGGATCATCGAGTGGTGCAGGCAACCGGTATGATAGAGAGTATGCAGATAAGAGTGGGCAAAGAAAAGTTCAAAGCTAGTTTCCTAGTACTAGATGTGCAAGGAGCGTATGGGATGCTACTGGGACGACCATGGCTACAAACGGCACAGGCTGTTCACGACTATGCTAAACAAACTCTGACAATACAAGGGTCCAGTGGTGGCAGAATCCAGATTTAGACGAATAACACTAGAAGCTGGAGAAAGGAACTGAGACCCAAAGAGCTTTTCCAGAAGTATAAGGTGAAGAAAATTGAGAGAATGTTAGTAGCTATGAATATTTTTCCATTAACAGAGATAGATCTCAATGTAGTTTTAATGAACAAAGATCAAGCTGAAAAACAAAAGAAACAATTTCCAAACCAGCTCACTGAACTGAATTCAGGAGAAGTCCAGTTCAACTAACTGGAAGGCCAGAAGAACTAGTTGATTCCAGCACACCAGTAGAATAGGCACACTCTGGAGGAGCTACTGAAAATCAGAATAGTAATTGAGAGCTCAGAGGATCGTCTTCAGATTACACTCAGGAGTCAACCGAGAGAAAGGGTGGAGGACCTAACTGGTTGCTTCCAAATGAGCAGGAGATAGAGGAATGGATTTTGGGGTCTGAGGAAAACCCTAGATTGATCAAGTCAATAAAAATATGAATCCTACGATAAAAGAGAAGGCACGACATATGTTCCAGCACTATAAAGATGTGTTCGCATGGGAACATACTGATCTCAAAGGAGTGGATCCAGAGGTCTGTCAACATCGAATACCATTGAAACGAGATGCCAAACCGGTACAATTGTAGCGATATCGGATGAATCCAAACTATGCTAAGAAGGTCAAGGAAGAGATTGACAACCTTCTAAAATCTGGGTTCATTACTGAAGTAGCTAGTAGTGATTGGTTGTTTCATATTGTTGTTGCGCCCAAGAATAATGGGAAGCTGAGAGTATGTGTGGATTATAGGAAACTGAACGCTCAAACCATTAAGGATCCATTTCCATTACCCTTCACAGACATGTTACTTGATGAAATTGCAGGATATGAGATGTATAGCTTTATGGATGGTTATAGTGGCTATAACCAATTATAGATTGCTCTTGAGGATCGGAGTAAGACCACTTTTATTACGGAGTGGGGAGCATTTATGTATCTGGTAATGCCATTTGGCCTTTGCAATGCACCAACCACTTTTCAACGATGTATGATGGAAATATTCAGTGAATTTCTTCATCGATTCCTCGCCATATTTATGGATGACTTCACTGTATATTCAACAGAGGAAAAGAATTTACTATTTCTAGAGATGGTTTTTAAGCGCTATCAAGAAAAGCGGATTTTTCTGAATCCATTCAAATCTGTTTTCTTAGTCTGAAAAGGACAGCTACTACTGGGACATGTGGTGTCCAAAAATGGAATAGAAACGGCCAATGACAAGATCCAATGCGTTCAACAGGCCAAGGCGCCTAGGAATGCATCAGAATTAAGTTCTTTCCTGGGATGTATTAATTTTTATAGAAGATTTGTGCACAAGTTTGCTTCCCAAGCATTACCATTGTATGAACTTACAAAGAAAACCAGCAAGTTCAGCTGGACTGCTGAATGTGAAGAAAGTTTTTAGAAATTAAAGAATGCCATCATCAGTAAACCAGTTCTTCAACAACCGAATTGGGATGTCATTTTTCATGTACATATGGATGCTTCGGGACTGATGATGGGAGCAATATTGGCTTAGCCAGAAGGAAGAACTGATTATCCAGTATACTTTGCCAGTCGTCGCAGGTTCAATCAAGCTGAACAAGGGTATACAACTACTGAAAGAGAAGCCTTAGGGATGGTTTTCAGTGCTACTAAATTCAAACATTATTTGTTGGGCAAGTTGTTTCATTTCTATGTGGATCATCAAGCCTTATTATTCCTCATTAATAAAGTCATTATTCAAGGCAGGCTGATACGGTGGATGATGTTCCTTATGGAATTTGAATTTTGTATTTTCCATAAATCTGGCAAAAACCATTGTGGTGATTTCCTATCTAGGAGTACGGAGGGCTCCTCTGAGGTGTCTTTAATAGATGAGCGAGTAGATGCAGAATTATTTCAGCTAGAAGTGGCAGAATCAGTTGATGCAGAATTGTATGAAGTATACCAGTTTCTGTCTAAGGGTGGGTTCCTAGATGACTGGACTCAAAATCGGAAGAAGGCTCTGGTTATTAAGAGTCTAAAGTTCACTATCATTGGTGGCTCACTTTACAGATTGGGTGTCGATGGGATTCTTCGTCGATGTGTGCCTATGGAGGGTAGAATGCAAGTTATTTAAGAGGCACATAATGGGGAATTTGGTGGACATTTTTCTACTGATATTACTTTCAAGAAGATTCTACAGGCTGGTTTTTGGTGGCAGACTTTAATATCTGATGTCAAAAGCTTTTGTAAAACATGTGATATATGCCAAAAAAATGGGCAGACCAACAGCATCAGATATGACTCCTTTAACACCAGTCCAGCCACTGGGTGTTTTCATGAAATGGGGTCTGGATTTTATGGGTCCATTCAAGGAGATTACTCAAACGAAGAATAGGTATATATTAATGGCTGCTTGCTATGTGACCAAGTGGGTAGAAGCTAAGGCTCTTCCCGACAACACAACAAAATCCACTGCTAGGTTTCTATTTGAGAATATTGTATGCCGATATGGATGTCCTGTGGAGATTGTGTCAGACCAAGGTACACACTTTGTAAATGACACTATGAATATTCTCATGGATTTTGCTTTCAATCAAGCATCGGAAATCAACACCATATTATCCTAGATGCAATGGGCAAGCTAAAAGTAGCAACAAGACTATCAAGACTATCCTCACCGAGATTGTGCAAAAAAAGCCAGAGCAGTGGGACTTGAAACTTCAAACTACTCTATGGGCATATAGAACAGCTTATAAGGTCACTACCGGGCTAACACCATTTAGAATGGTGTATGGCACTGAAGCTGTTGTACCTATGGAATGTCATACCCAGTCTCAGGATGGCAGTAGAGCATGGCTTGGATTTTAATCACAATCTAAAAAAGAGACTGGAGGAGCTAACACAGATAGATGAGCTGAGATAGAGGGCTATGTTGGAACAAGAAATTGTTCAGCAAAGAAGAAAACACTGGCATGATAGACGAATTAAGGTCAGGGAGTTTCAAAAAGGCGATCTGGTTCTCCTATATCAATCAAAACTAGGCCCTAAGAAACCAAACTTAAAGATAGCCTGGGCAAGACCATTTGAAGTTGATTGGGTGTTCTCCAATGGCATGGTAAAGTTGAAAGATTTGTCTGGACTACTGTTGCCAGGGGTATATAATGGAGCCAAAATCAAAGCTCTATTATTCAAAAGCCAGAGAAACTTTCCGGGAAAGGGGTACTGATGATCTAGGAACGGAAGACAAGGAAATTCCAAAATCAGCTATTTTAGGTCTTTTTCATGTACAACCAGTTCCAGAGCCAGTCAAAAAGTCGGAACAGTACCAATACGTCCAAACCATGTCCATACCAGAAACAAAAAAGTATGGAAACCAATATCAGTTTTTATGGGAACAACGGTCAAAAGGACTATCAGTTGTAATCATTTCAAAGACAAGAGAGAGTCTTGTCCAATGCATGTCTCCCACGTCACTTGCGGTGCACAAAACTCTAGGAATGGTAAACGGTGAAGCTTTTATGGTGCGAATGCATATAACAGTGAGGTGCGTAAGCATTTTTCCTCGCAAATCTCCTGCATGATGTCTGCCTATTGTCGTTCATTCACCATCGCCAAGCTCTGAAGTTTCCTCATTACAGCCACAAAATTCTTCATCTGAGGAGACTGTGGATTGCTGCTTACCCTTGCCAGCCACACCAGGATATGGGTTTGACGAATCAAGTCCTCTTCTTCTTCGTATACTGATTCATTGTCTTCACGGTGTATGGGTAGGAAGAAAATGTCGGAGAAGATGCAGGAAACTATAGAAGAAACCCAAGCCGCTTATTCCTCACAGCAAAATACAAAGATATGTGTTTACTGAGCAAGCCGAGGCCTTACTTAGACTGTGGGATTTGCATGTGGTTGTGCAAGCCACAAGGATAGAGTTTGACACAGCTACTATTGGGCAAGTTCTGGATTCCTTCAATGTTGAAGATGGAAGTGCTATGGTCTATGGTAGGAAAGTGTCAGTCACTCCAAAAAATATTGCTTTCGCATTCCAAATGCCAAATGGGCCAAAGCCATCTGTGGCAACCACAGAGCAAATCAGTGCAGCCTTGAAAGAAGATGATGCTGCCAAAAAGAAATGAAAAGCCAGTGCGCAAGTAGTGCCAGTAGTAGCAGGTCTGGACATTCCTGTTGCCTACCAATTTGTAGTTGAAGCTGTGAGTCTTAAAAACAATCCGAATTATGTGTCAGAGAAGCTATTTGCTATGCTCCTAGCAAAAAGATTGGACTCTACAGTTTCTATCAATCTCTATCAGATATTGTCACATAATGTGCTTCAGCAAACTGCCAAGTTGAAGTCTCAGAATGTCTTCAAAGCTTAGTATGTTTGGCAGTTTCTTTACAGGGCATCTGCTCCAGATGCCCACACCCAGGTAATAATGGCTTGGAGCGAGAAGCCATTTCCACTTCACAGCAATGTGGATTTATCGTCAGATGAAAAATCCCTAGAAAACTAGTTAGCTCTCACGAGGAAAAAGAGAAAGGCCACACAAGAGGAGGCTGGCAGTTCAAAAAAACCAAGGACGACACTAACTAAAAGCACTACTCTTCTTAAGCAATTAGAAAGTCAGATCCAAATAATTTCTACTGAAAAGACTCCAGCTAGCTAGACTGAACAACCTCTCGTCCAAACCACTGGTGGAGTCAACAGGGAAAATTTCAGCAACCACCAGTACAGGACAAGACCAGTCAGATAGGGTCAGTGCTAAACAGCCAGCGGATCAGATTGATAAGGAGAAAGGACCACCACCTTCAAGTCCACTTGGAAAGGTTTACATCCCTTATAGTGAAGCGGCCTTGCGTTTAACTAAGAAAGATAGGTTACAATAGCTGCAGACTCATCTACATTACCATATATGGCTCCTGTCACGGTTTATGAGCCAATTGCGTGTGAGCCAGCCACAGTGAAGGATGGTTGTTCTGTACTTATTCAGTCATCTTGGAACACTATTGTGAATGCCATAGGACAAATGCTGGATGCTTCAGTGTCAGATGATGAATTAACCAAGGTGAAAATTGAAATGAAGGAGGGTTGAGCAGCAGATTGAAAAGTTGGAGCAGGAGAGAGTAGCCCAGACCCTGCGCCATAGTATCATTGAAACTTAGTTAGCTAGGACCATTCAACAGTTAGAAAATAAGTTATCCAAGGTGGAGTCTGAGATGCGGACCTTGAGAGAAGAAAAGTTGGAAAGGACTGCCGGACAGATTCAAAACTTTATTGAGAATGAAGCGAGTTGATTTCAACTCATTTTGCTGACTACCCGCACTGCTCTAAAAGCCACATTAATGGAAAGATACATCTATAATAATCTGGCTGAGATATTAAATCCAGAAGGGAATGTTGTTTTCAATATGGATAATTTGAGGACTCTCATGGAGACAATGCAGAGTGACTTGCAAGACAAACTCTCTGAATATAATAGTGCTTTGGAAAATCAAGCTATCCTTGATTATATTGAACAACAGAACAACCTTGAGGAAGCATGATGATGATGATTCTCCTCCATCTCCACCTTCAGGACCTGGTACTGGTGGAGCGGGGGCTACAGGAGGGAATCAGTCAAAGACATACCAACCAGACCAGCATGAAGGTCAGCAGTCGAGTGATCGGCAGGGGGGAGATCAACAACCCAGCAACACTGGGAATTCACCAGTACAACAGTCACAGCACAGTATGGATGATCAAGGGAAAGGAAAAGCTGTGACTGAGATTCTAACAGGTGATGAGCGACATTCATTACATCTCATCACACTCAACAAGAGATTATGACATCAACAGGCTCCTATAACCAAGATGTATCTAGAGGATGATGATCTTATCACTGATCTGGAGCGATTTCAATGACTATATGTCGACGCTAGGGAAATGATTCAACATTGGAAATCAGCTGCTTTCCATGATCAGGAGGTGTGCAAATTTCCTGAGCATCCTAGTACAATACAACTACTAGAGAAAGTGCCTGAATGGACACTAATTGCTGATGAGAAAGTAGCTAATCCACATTGACAGCGGCATTCTACTGCAGATTGTCGTTCACTAGCCATTGAATTAGAGCTCCTGTTGGGGAATAAGCCGACATATAAATGTATGAAAGATGTCAAAATTCAATAAAAGAGGTCTTAGTGCAAATTCAGATTGCTAGGGGAGTTCTGGATCAGAGGGTGCGAGCTATTCTTGAAGATCGGACTACCACCAGCAAGGGACCTCAAACTCAAATGACAGTAGGAGAACAGGCAATTGCTCTCCGGAGATAATTTCAACTGGTTAAAGTTACCAGAAAGATGATGCAGCGGGAGAACCAGGCTATCCTTAATTTTCTAGAGTTTGTACCTCATTCCCCAGTTCTCGTGTATGCTTTACCATCAAGAGAAGTGGAGCTACCGAGGTCTTTTCTAGCACTATATCCTCAACATACAGAACCAGTAGATCGGTTCACATACTATAATATTACTGATGATCTTCAGGATTGGTATGAGCGATCAACTGTGGAATGGAAAACCTCGCAAACGCTATTCAATGATGCTCTTCAATTAAATGATTTCTAGGAGTTAAGAGATGAGGTGCAGAGGATCAAGCTGTGTATGGGACAATGGAAAATCCAAATCAGAGGTCTCACTAAGATCACAAACCAGCTACTGCAACTCACTGTTGAGTCCTCTAAAGTTCCTAAAAAGGACATTACGGCTAAACCAGGCCTAGGACCACAGTACAGAGAGATGGCTGAGATTCTCTTTGAAGCTAGGATCAAAACAAATCAGCCTCTTCTAGAAGGATGGATCCATACAGCTTTGCATTGTCACAAATGGACCAGACCTCATCTAAGCAGACGCATGCTCTATGCCTGACACCAAAACTTATCATCCTCTCATGCCTTATGAAGTCAAAATGACCACAGAGAGGTCGGATCAGCTTGAACAGGAGGCCATTTACAGACTCATTCAGAAGGATAATTCTGGCACTGGGACTTCTAAGACACCATCAAGACCAAAGGGAAAAAAGAAACGGATTCAGTGGAAGGATATTGGGTAGTTCCATCTCAAAATTTGATGGAGTAATTTTCTAGCCATTCTCAAAATCAGACGGTGGGTTTTTCCAAGAATTTTCAGAATCGGATGGGGAATTTTCCCAGTCAGGTGTTGGTATCTCTTTGGTTGGACACCCTTGGAATCACAATTATAGGGGTTTCAAGCACTCAACAAGCATGAAATATGGCATAAAGCTAGCAATACCACAATAGCCAAAAATGTCAGAAGACTACGCTCATGGGGAACATAGGCCAACTCAGCAAGTAGGCTAAGAGCTTCCTCAACACTTCAGAAGGATCAGCCGCCGCAGGTGGATTTTTTTTTCCAAAAATTTTGGAGTCTTACCAAAATTCAAGAAAGGAGGGAAGGATGTAGATGGCGGAGACAGTCTCAATAGGTGAGAACCGGCTCCTGGAAGCCGAACAGCGGACCAGCCAGTAATTACCATGGTGGCTACCATAGTAACTTCAAAGGGCTATAAATAGGACCCATTACATTGTAATCGGGTTGGCTATACTTTTGGGCTGCTTATCTTTTGACTTATTACTCTTAGTTGTGTGGTTTTGGTTCTGAAGATGTTCCTGAGCTACACTATATTCACTTGTAATCCTACTCTGTAATCCTTAATACAGTAGTCGAGTAGACCTCAGTCAGATACCCTATATTCATTCCTCATGAACTGTGAATCTGAATCTGAATCTGAACACTATTTCCAATCATTCAGTCTGTCTTTCACTTCAGCATATGTATTTCAGTTTATGTAACTATTCCAGTTCAGTTTCTATCTTCTCTTCCAGTTCTACTCATGGAACTAATGAGTCACCAGTATCTGTAAATTCTAACACTGGAATCAGTTATCTAAAGAGATCAGCTCCAATTCCAGAAGCTCTCCTAACTCTTCCATTTCTTTTTGTTGCTTCTCCTTGAAACTTTGGTGTTGCTCTGCTTCATTTTTGAGCTTTTTGATCTGTTCTTGAAGATTCTCGATGATGATCATCCTATCTTCAAGCTCGCCTTGGAGAGCATTGATTACCTATTCCAACTCTTTAGCTTTAGCACTACGGCTAAGAGCTATTGCTCGCATCTTTTTTGTCAATCATCTGCATCTACTTTGCATACTCACTAACTTGGATGATCACTTCATCTGTTGTTTCCCATTCTTCAGCTTCTACATGAGGTTGCTTAGAAGTTCTAGAAGATTTTGTTGGCTTGGTAGATGGTTCAGCTAAATATTCTTGAGCCTTTGTAGCTACTTCAGCTGATTCTGCTTGTGTTATTGTAGAAGGTTCAACTTCATCTTTTTCTGTTGCCTTGGGTTGCTCATAACTACCCTCCTCCGCTTGTTTCTCTTTCCCTTTTGTTTCCTCACCTTCATTGGATTTGGCAGTGGTTCAAGGACTTGGACTAGGCATGGGATGATCTTCTTTGTTCAATGGTGGGTGAAGTGAGTCTTGGAGACATCTCTACTTCTTCATGATGTGCTTTAATTTGTTGTTCAGCTTCTGCTTACCTTTGTTGTGCAACCGACTCTTCTCTTGCTTTCCTTTGTGGTTCTAGAGCTTCTTTTACCTTCACAGCTTCGGCTTTTGCATACGTTTGCTCAAGCAGATCCTTCTGATCTTCTGGGTTCTTTGTCCTAGGACCATTGATTTTCCTAGGGCTCCATGACTCCTGGTTTTCTCATCTTGGCGACTTCTTTCAAATGATTCCTTCTTACTTTTGAACCTTGCTTTTTTTTGTTGTGGTTCTTCTTAATGGGCTGCCACTGCTTTCTTCTTCATTTCTTCTCTCTGTGTCCTCTTTTCTTCATCGTCCTCAGAACTTTCACTGTTGTGGACTTCAGGCAAGCTTTCTGCTGATTCTTCATCTAATTTATATACCCTTTTCTTCTTTCATCTAGTGGTTTGTAGAGAGGGTTGAGATGAAACTATCCATGTATTCTGATCTTGGGTTGGCAGGGCAAGTTGTGGGCCATTCCAATAGCATGGTATGCAATTCGGGTTAGAACTTCTAGAGAGCCCAAATATGTTACCTTTTCTTCCTTCTTTGTGCTCTTGAGTGTTGTAAGCACGTACGGAGCATGATCTATTTTTTTCCTTGTGGTTGACTTCAACACCTACGTGAAAGTAGTTTCAACCGCATGATTTGGAGTTGTGTATCTTGGTTGTCTCTTTCAGAGGAAATAGAAGTGTTGGTGATAAAGACGGGTAGGATCCTCCACTTGCTTGAGAATTAGGTCAGAGAAGATGGCAGCAACTATATCCTTGGTGAATGTACCAGTTGTTTTCCTATCTCTGACCCTCATTGTCATTCCTTCAATTGGAAGCTTTAATGCCTCGGCCATTATGTCCTTGTTAATGACCACTTTGACTTTCTGGCCTTGCTGTGATCCATGGTCTGAGCTGATCCATCCTCTTTGATTGTGGACAACAATTCATAAGCTTGTTGGAAATCTACTCCACACGGCTCTTGATCATAGAATTCTCGAAGCCCTAACCTTATGTTCGCTACTTTTGTGGCTGGCTTCTTTCCATTCCTCTTTGCTTGGTGCAATTGGAACTAAGAGTTGTCCTCCTTTAAGTGATAGCTTTATCAGTTGGTGTCCCAATCTGGTACTGCCTTGTATGTCCACATGCGTGAGATTCCAAGAATCATTGTTTCATTCATACGTTCATCTGGTATGCATAAAAATTGATGTGGTCATGAAAATCCATCTACACCACATTCAAGTTGACTATTGTTGGGTTTCTTTTGCATCCTTTGATAGAAGATATTCTCGATGCTAAAGACTGATTCGTAGCTTTCTTATGAGTGGAATAGCTGACTGTATTCATTCGAGCTTCGATATCTACTAATAAATTTGTGCTATGATTGTTCAGTTGTACCGTGATGCGAAGGTCAATTCCATCCAACCATTCATCATCCATTGACACTACATCATTTCTGTGATTCCCATATTCTTTCATCTGGTTCCAAAGTGTTGATGGAAATAGGTGGTTGTTGATTTCTAAAAGCATCTTTCCTCTTGAGAACTCAAAGTCAAGCTTCCTCTTGAGCTTCATCAATAACCTATTGTTGTTTGATCTATCTTTGCTTTGTTGCATGCATTTTATCTAGCAAATCATTGGTTAGTGGAAAATGGTACTTCTTTAAGCGGCATCCACTAATCTAGCAAGACATTGGTTCACCATCTAGAGTGGAAACTTAACTGCTCCACTTGGAGATACATGTTCGATGATAAAGGATCCATTTCCCTTTTTCTTGAACTTGAGAATGTGTTTCTTAAAAGACATATTTAGGAATTTTGGGAATTATTCAAGTCCCATTTTTTTTAATGCTATTGAAAAGCTTAGTTATTTTGTGTAGTTTGATATGTCGTCTATTTGTGGACACACTCAATTGAATTCCTTATTTTTGTAGATAGCACCTTCATTTTGTCCTACTTTAGCTATTTGAAGATGCCCATAACTTAATAATATTCTCTAGATGATATGATGAACCATGATATAGTCATAACATAATAAGGACATTAGGGCACTTGGAGGTCAGTTAGAAGAAGCTTGATGATTGTTAATTAGTCCAATTTAAGGCACTTGGAGGTCTATTGGATGGATTTTAATGTTTTTAACCTTTTAAAAAAACTCCTCTTTAAACGAGTTTTTCGAATACAACGATGAAAGTTGTTTAAATTAATGGTCTTTTTGGAGGGAAAAAACATATACTTGGTTCTAGTTAGAGGTGAAAAATGAACTTATATATAGAAACAAAGCTATTTAGCATAGAGATTTTAGATATAAAAATCACTTTCTAAAGTACCAAGATCCTATCATGGCATGTATATAAAGGAGTGCAGGCTTGAACTTGAGTTCCAGCCTCTACCATGGCTAGGTACAAAAATGATAGAATCTGATGCTAAAGCCTAAAAGAAGACGTGCAAATGCTAGATACAAAAAGATAAATATGAAATCTAGTGTGTGTGTGTGTGTGTGTGTGTGTGTGTGTGTGTGTGTGTGTGTGTGTGTGTGTGTGTGTGTGTGTGTGTGTGTGTGTGTGTGTGTGTGTGTGTGTGTGTGTGTGTGTGTGTGTGTGTGTGTGTGTGTGTGTGTGTGTGTGTGTGAGAGAGAGAGAGAGAGAGAGAGAGAGAAGAAGAAGAAGAAGAAGAAGAAGAAGAAGAATAGTATTTTAACGTCGTAGGAAACTATCCCAAGAGACCTTAAAGATCTATCCAACGAGGAGAGTTGAGAGAGAGTTACAACTTCAATACCAATGATGGCTCCCCAAGATTTCCTTTACAAAAAATATCTTCCAGCTAGTACTATGCCTCCCAAGGTAATAGTGTGAAAATATCATATTTATTTGTTGGGTAACTGGCTAACTTAAGTGAAAGAAGCACAAAACTTAGAGACTATGGGCAAGATTCAAAGTCACAGGCATGAGCTAGAGCTACAACCAATCCCAACACCATCCCCATTTGCTACTCATCGGCGTTTTCTCATGAAATGATTCACAAGGACCACCTTGGACTGTTGGGGCAGGGATTTGCATCATGAGATGCCACTCACGAAAACTTGGTGTTGTAGTTGGGCCTCGTTTGTCTATCTAGACCGGGATACATCATGTTGTTTCTTGGTAATAATCTTGCCCGGCTCTGGTCTCGCTGTCTGCATCTAGAACACTATCAAGGAGCTTGTATATATACCCACTTGGTCAAATAGTCCATAGCTACAATGATATATTGAGCTTGTGTTCTATAAGCAAGTGGTTGTATTGGCCCAACAAAATCTATGCCCCATTTTGCAAAAGCTCTAGCCCCCATCATTGGTCTTAAAGGCATGCTATCTACCATTGTTGGCATTTTTACTCGTTGGCATACATCACATCTTTAAACATATTCTTTGGCATCTGCAAAATGTATTGGCCACCATATGCTTTCCATTAAAATTTCTCTAGAAGTGGTTTCACTAGAAAAGTGACGTCTAGCTAATCCAGCATGTGCTTGTTCTAGAGTGGGTATATATTCATCTTCATTTACACAAATACGCAAATGTTGATCCTTTCCTCTCTGATACAATTGTTTTCCAATAAGAGAATAATCTTTGGCTTGAGTTTCAAGCTTTTGGGTGGCGTTTACGCATATCCTCTAGAAATGTTCTGCTTTATAAGTAAGTAACTAGATAGTTACTCCACTTAGGAATGAGTGATATTTGAAATAATGTCACATGAGGTATGGGTGTTTGTTTCTGGCATTGATGACAATTTTTCACAAATAAGTAAACATCATTTCTCATGGTTGGCCAAAATACTCCAAGTCTCAAGATCCATTGCATATTTTTGGTCTTCCACAAAGTGAAGTCCTACTATGTTATTGTGTGCTTGACTTAGGTATTGTGTTTTCTCCTCGGCATTAATGCAATATTCCCTCTCGATTTCTTTTGTATAGCCTTCCAGCTAGTAATTGATACATAGCCAATTGTTGAATTAATCATGGTGTAATAGGAAGTGGTATTTGAGATCCCACTTGAGCTATGGTCATCAATGAAACCATATTTTCTGACCGACCAGGTATCATTACCATTACAAAATCTCTAGCCCCCATCGTTCATCTTAAAGGCAAGCTATCTACCGTAGTTGGCATTTTTGCTCTTTGGCATGCATCACATCTTTGAACATATTCTTTGGCATCTGCAAAAAGTATTGGCCACCATATGCCTGCCATTAAAATTGCTCTAGCAGTGGTTTCACTAGAAAAGTGACCTCGAGCTAATCTAACATGTGCTTGTTCTAGGGTGGGTATATATTCATTTTCATTTGCACAAAGATGTAAATGCTGATCCTTTCCTCTCCGATACAATTGGTTTCCAATAAGAGCATAGTCTCTAGCTTCAGTTTCAATAGCTCTTTGGCGGGGTTTACTCATATCCTCTAGAAATGTTCTGCTTGATAAGTAAGTAACTAGATAGTCACTTCACTTGGGTACGAATGATATTTGAAATAATGTCACATGAGGTACGGGTGTTTGTTTATGGCATTGAAGATAGTTTTTCACAAATGAGTGAACATCACTTCTCATGGTGGCCAAAATACTCCAAGTCTCAAGATCTGTTGCATAGTTTGGTCTTCCGCAAAGTGAAGTCCTACTATGGTAATGTGTGCTTGACTTAGGTATTGTGTTTTCTCCTTAGGATTAATACAAAAAATCAATATTCCATATCAATTTCTTTTGTATAGCCTTCCAGCTAGTAATTAATACATAGCTGATTGTTGAAATAAAAAGTGGTATTTAAGAGCCCACTTGAGCTATGGTCGTCAATGAAACCATATTTTTTGACCAACGGGGTATCATTTCCACGGAGAACAGATATGCATCTGGTAGATCGTCATCTACCCCTTTTGATAGTTCTCCTGAAATAATCCTTGATAAATGATCTGCTCTTTGGTGTGTGGTGCCCTTTTTTACAGCTACACTGAAATCAAATTCCGAAATAATGATGAACCATCTCACTATTCTCCCTGTGTTGCATGGATTGTTGACCAAGTATAATAAAGCTTGGTGGTCTACAATTTGTTGGCTACTAGTAGGTAGTGTCTATACTTTTTTACTACATAAATCATTCCTAATCCTTCTCTTTCAATGGTTGTATAGTTATTCTCTACCACATTCAGATGTCTACTAGCATAAGAAATGGGAAAATCATTTCTCTGTC
Organism: Adiantum capillus-veneris; assembly: GCF_014529385.1. NCBI lineage: Eukaryota > Viridiplantae > Streptophyta > Polypodiopsida > Polypodiales > Pteridaceae > Adiantum > Adiantum capillus-veneris. The sequence continues at coordinate 52,986,263 of NC_140943.1, read as the reverse complement.
TCATGGTTGAGCTAATATACACCCAATGGCAAAATTGGAAGCATCAACATTTATATGGGATATCTTGTTTCAATCTGGTGCTTTCAATATTGGGGCTGAAGTGAGAGCTTGTTTAAGATTCATGAAGGATTTTTCACACTCATCAGTCCATACAAAGAGTGTAATCAGGCCATACATGGGTTTTGCAATTATAGCATACATATAAATGAATCGTCTGTAGTATCCACAATGTCCCATGAAATCTTGAACCCCTTTGAGAGTTGTTGGTCTAGAAAATTCAACAATAACATGAATTTTATCCATATCAATCACTATGCCATTTTTAGACATTATATGTCCAAGAATTTTTCCTTGTCTACCCATAAAGGTGCACTTTTCAGGATTTAAGCAAATCCTATAAAGTCTACATTTTTTGAATACCTTTTTGCGATGTTCAAAATGATCATCCTTGATTGATGAATGTACACATAGATCATCCATATATACTTTCAAGAAATTCCTAATATATTCTTTGAAATCATGGCTCATCTCTTTGAAAGGTGGTAGAAGGATTAGTTAACCCAAAAGGCATAACCCTATAGGCAAAAATATACCATTCAGTTGCAAAGGCAGTTTTATGCTGATCTTTGGGATCAACCAAAATTTGATTGTAACCTGAAAATCCATTTAGAAATTTGTAAGGTTCTTTTCCTGCAACTCCTTCTAAAACATGCTCGGTGATTGAAAGAGGGTAGCTATCTCTAACGGTGGTTGCATTCACTATTTTGAGATTGACACACACTCTTAATTTCCCATTTTTCTTGGGTACCACCACAATTGGAGATAGCCAATCTGTGTATTCAATTTCATAAATGAATTCGACTTCTAGAGCTTCTCTATTTCTTCTTTGATATTTTTGGCAAAAGTTTGATTATAAGTATATGGATGCTGTCTACTTGGTTTCGCATCATCTCTCATAGGTATGGTATGTTGACAAATTTATGGATCAACACCCTTGAGATCTTTATAAGACCAAGCAAAGATGTCTTGGTATTCTTTTAGTAATATTAGCAAAACCTCTTCTTCTTCTTCTTTACTCAAGTCATTCCCAATGTAGGCAAGTATAGGCTCTCTTCCTGGTTCGGCTAGATCTCTTTTCTTTGCATTTTCAGGTCCTTCATATGACACCCTGTTTTCTTAATTCCCTCACAGGTTGTTCGACTATGATCTTTCGGTCTTGGAGAGTATATTTCTTGTGATGGGATGGAAAACTCATTACATCTTTACTCTCTTCCTCGGTTGTTTCCATGTCAGTGGTATACATCTCCTTTAGAGTTTTCTTCAACTCTTGATATTTTTTCTTTCGTTCAATCGTGTCATGGATGATTCATCATCTTGATACTTGGGTTTTGATTGAGTTTCCTTTCTCATTTTCCTTGATGTTTTTGATGCTCCTTGTTTGTTGTCTGAAGAATATCTACCCGTGATTTTGTCCTTGACACAATCATGTGCATCTATTTACATCAGAAACTGTGTTCTGCTAGAAACTAATGGCATACGTCTAGATTCAAGTTTTTTGTGTCTCTTTTTCTTCTATACCATTTCTGCCTTCTTGTTTTCTGGTTTGGAATGTCAGAAAACTTTTCCTCTCCTCCCTTTAGGAGTAGTTGGGCTCTAACGTGTTCTTTTTTTGACCCAAAATCATCAGATGTAGTTGAATGTTCTTCAAAATCATCAGTAGCATTATAATAGAGGTTTGATTTTAGTAAGTCCTTGGGTTCCTGAACTTCATCTTCAATGTGAATGGTTGAGATCGTTTGTATGGGAATTATGTCATAACCATCCTCATTGCAAAATTGAGTAGGCATAGACGTATTCACACATACATCCATGGTTGCCAAAATTTGACTCCATTCAAATGACTCAAACAAATGCTCTGGAAAGGGTTTAGGTATATATGCTTCATCTATACAATCCCTTCCTAAGATACATTCTTCTCGTTTTAAAATTGCGTTTTTTGAGGCTCCACACATCCAAATAGGTTTGTCTTTGTTTAACCAAGACGGAAGCTTTGATTCAGCTGATGAGATTGAGTCAAATTCTTGAATGGGTGTTTTCATGATATCTCTATAAGTGTGATCTTTCAGATTAACCCTTGTGATTGATCCCACTTGATTCAAGTACAGGTAATTGTTTCCCCAATCTTGAATGAGTTGTACTTGCCGCATGAACGGTTTTCCGAAGATGATTTCATAGTTAACTTTCTTTAAAAAGTCTACTATCACCAAAGTATGTTGATAATCAATTCCATAGGAACTAACTATCACTTTTTCAAGCATCCCTAGGGGTCTTTCTATGTGGCCATCTGTCAATTGTAATTTCATTCGAGTTTGTCTAATGGATGGTTTTCCCCATGATTCCCGTACTTCTTTTGTGGCTATGGCTATGCCAATCCCACTGTTCAATATTGCCATGGTTTCTACATCATTATATCTCACCGAAAGGTTTGTGTTTCCTTCTTCCCCTTCGTAGTATTCTCCAACTTTGTTCATAGGGACGGATCTAATCTCCTTGTTATCCAGTTCACGTTTCAATTTTTCCATTTTTTTGCGATTAGCACCTTCTCTAAAGTTTTCTATAAATCATTCCATAAATATGGTCTGATTTTTAACAATTCTCCCAAGGTAAGAGTACATTGAATGTTCATTTTTGACATGATTGAATGGATGTTCTCTACCTCTAGGGTCTTTCGTCTCAAGGTGGGGTTCTACCACCACTTTGGATTTCTCTTTATTGGTTTTTACCACAAGCTCCTCGAGTTTCTCTATACTCTCAAGCTTGGGTTTTTGTTTTTCCAGCATTTCTTCAATAATTCTTACCAAATTTTGATAAGCTTCAAGCTTAGCTACTTCCATATCTCGAGAAGGATAGTTTTTCCATTTGTTTTCCATGTTTTGGCCTGCTTTAAGTCCTGCTTGGAAAGCTTCTAGGCTGCATTGATTGGCTCAAAAAAATTATCTACCAAAATTGATCCTCCAGATGTCATTGTGGTTTCTTTGATTTCACTCCCAGTTTCTTTCACTTTTTCTTGGAATAGTTTCTTGGCTTTTCTTCAATTTCAGCCTTTTGTTTCTATTTTCTCATCTCATACCTTTGACTTCTTCTTTTCTTGGTCTTTTGAGATAAAATTTTAGTATTCTCTGATTCATCAGAGGAGTTATGTTTCTTTTTCTTAGCTTGGGCTCTAGTGATCACCTTGATTGGTACAGTAGGTTCACTTTTTGAAGAGCTACTAGGTATCACTTGGACTACATTCACCACTGTTTTTCCCTTGTTTAGTGGATTTTTTTGGCTTAATTTTCTTGTCAAGTTCTGGGCATTCATTTTTCCAATGATCATCTGCACCACAATTATGAAAATTTCCAAACTTTGGCTTAATCATGGGTCTTACCATTGGAGGTCTAACACCTTGATTAGCTACATAGTACATCGGTATAAGCTCTAGTGTGGAATAAGATACGGGTTCTTCCTTTGGAGGTGGATGTGAATTATACCACTCCCCTTCTACCAATACTATAGATGGGTTAGTCTCAACATAAGGTGTAACAGGCACTGTGCTTGTTCATCTGTGACTTATTCTGATTGCATGTACATTATAGGCACTGCATTATGTCGAGGATATGGATGTTGTTGACCCAACATTGTTTGTGGTCTTTTCATACCCATCGGTGGTCTTTGTGTTGGGGCCATATTAGGCTGATATCTGTAGATGGGTTTTCCTTGTGGCCTCATGGACACATACTGAACATTTCCATCATACTTTGGTCGATAATAGCACTCATTGGTCTCATTGTTCGTCCATTTAACCTCAATAGCACACCATTTTTGTACTCTAATTGTCCCTGTTGAGGTATCCCTTGCCCTGGTCCTCTCATAGGTGCTTTTTGCATATTACTCATCATTTTGTTCATCCTTTTGAGCATGTATTCTCATCATTTCAAAGCACTGGAGAAGATGAATAAGAACCAAGTCCCTTTCCCAGATATTCAAGCTCCAAATCTAATTCGAGTATTAATATGTCAATCACATCATGAAGATAAACCTATAATATGAATCACTTCAGAGAATTAATTGCAAGCACAGGAATAATTTCAAGCAAATGTGTTTCCTCTAAAGGAGCCAAAGCCTACACCTTGTAAAAACAATCCACACATCACCACAAAAATCTTCCACCAAAGTAAATTCCAAAAGGAGAAATCAAAAAGCAAAAATGGAATCCAAGAAAAATGTTGCTAGGCACAATCACCAACCGTACGAGGTTCATTGAATTTGAGTACCAAATTATCAAGTGGAAAAAGGGAGAAATCAAGCCTTCTAATTTGGTGTAGCATGGATGAGCATAGTTTTAGAAGAAAATAACAACATATGGGCTTAGTGAAGCTACTTCAAGAACAAATAGGCAACATGTGTATCTAATTAACTAAGAATAACCAACAACAACCTCCCCAACAATCATGGCTAACTCTATTAGCAAAGCCAAACACTTCTATCCATAAGTATGTCAGAGAGTCAAAGATAGGGTAGATTTATCAAAGTTCATGTAACATTTTAATGGCCTAAAATCTCATTTGTAGCGGAAATTAGCATGAACATAGTGGGCATTTCATTAGAATAGATTCCTAATGAGAATTGCAAGAGTGCTTGGGTGGAGAGAGCAACAAAAAGCATAACACCTAGTTAGATAGCATCGACAATACTTTCAAAAGAGAGAGCAATTAAGCTATTGACAACAGTTGAGGACCGGATTTGCATGGAGCCGGTCCCCCCTCCAAAAGGCTTTGTATTATGGTTTCTCCCATCAAGAGAGACATTGTACAATACAATTCTTTGTGTTCCTTCAAGACTAGCTAGTGCAATGAAGATGGAAGCTTCATACACCAAGCAAAGCACTTAATCAAACACAACTTGAATTATCCCCGTTCTCAGACCCAAGACCTCACACACCTTCGAAGATGGTGAGAGCTAGCAGGGTATGAGAGTAGATTGAGAGGAAAAAGAAGTATCTTACGAGAAAGAAGTACATCTCCTCACATAATCACTCATATTAGCATAGCTTAGCTTAGTAATTAGCTTGGTAGAGAAGATGAGCATGCATTGAAGCTTGGCTCTTGGTTGGATTTGCATCCACATGCCAAGAGAGTGTTGATGTAGGCTTCTATCTCACAAGCTTGGAGTAGGTGATGAGCTCTCCATTAAAGCTTGGGAGGAGATAGAGTATTTTTCCCTTCACACATGGTCAAGTGTGAGAGTGTGAGAGTGAATGCCCAGCAAAAATCAGCCCCCCCTCTCTCTTGGGCGAGCCCTAGCTGCTAAGTTAGGTTGGCTTTTTCCTCATTGGACCTCCCCAGGTCAAGCCAATAGGAATTAAGCAGCATAAGTGATAGTCTTCTGACATGTGTCCCCCTTTCCCCTTTTGTGAGAGCTTTAGATAATTAAATAATTAAACTAAACTCTCATTGGACCCCTTTGCCTCCTGGCCAATAGGAATCAGGCAAGCCATGGGGCTCCTGAATGCTCATTGGACCCCTTGGGAGACTGCCCAATAGTCTTCTAGGACACTTAATTCTTATTGGTTTCTTTTATTAAATGTTTTTTAAATTAATTAAACTAGATTTACTCTAGCTTAATTCTCATTGGTCCACTTCAAGGGTCTTCCAATAGGAATTTGGCACACCTTGTGGGCATCTGGCCTAGGGAGCTGACATGTGTCCCTCATTCCCTTTGTGCAAAGGGAGCATGTGTGTGTGTGTGTGGCTTTCTCTCTCATCCCCTAGCTTTGGGGCTCGCCCCCTCCCATGTAGGGATATGCAAAGACTTTTTGAGCTCACACTAAGCATCCAATTTTTCCCTAGGGTTAACCTTTGGACACAACCTTTGAATTTTGGAACCTTAGCATTTTGGAAGTCTTAATGGGCTGAACCTTAGGGTCTTTTTGGCCCATTGTTTCACATGGTTCTTTTGCAGATGGCCCCCCCCTTTGGATCCCTATTTTCCCTCCTTTGGATCCCTACTGTGACCGGTCTGCTAACTTAACCAATATTCTAGCTTTTTCTCCCTTGGCACTTCCCCACATTAAATGATCAGTTTAATATGAGAAAATCATTTAGGAGAATTAGATATTGATTATTATGACATTACCTCTCTCTTGAAATCATAGTCGTCCTCGACTATGGTGTAGAGAAGATAAAGCATATGCATGAGTCCTTTTCTTAGCGGGTAGAGGATCCCTATGTTACCCTACGACATCATTCCATAATGGATGACTAGTCCATTTGGCGCTTGAGAGCCTGAGGCTGCCGCAAGCATGTCTGCACATTAGTCCTATCAGTCTTCCATAGTAGAGTGACAAGCTCTACTTGGTGTTCGGGAGACGTCGTCTCCGCAAACTTGATCTAAGCATGCATACTACTTCATTTTTGTGCACAAATAAAGAAAAAGAGAGTCTTATAAGACAAAAAATTTTGTTCATTTTTAACATTTTGTACATTTGCTTACTCTTGGGAAGCATTGTAAGCATTGACAAGGTTTAGGTTATCCTTTAATTGTATGCCTTGCATCCATCTAGCATCTTCAAAAGGATAATTCTTAAACTTAATAAGATATCGTCGGATAGTCTTACCGCCTCTTAATACCTTGTCTTCATGTCGGAGAATGGACTCGGGCTGCAGCACCTCCTCGTGGTCCTCGATCTCCGGTGGGTCTTCAATAGTTGGTTCTTGAGGTGGCTCTCCTTTGTAAGGCTTCAAGAGGCTCACATGAAAAGCATTGTGTATGAGCCAATGATTGGGCAACTTAAGTTGATAGGCCATCTCATTGATTGGCTAAGAATCTGGAAGGGACCATAGTACCTTTTTGCTAGTTTAGCATAGTACTTTTGGTGGCCCGTAGGATTCTTGCCCGTCGTGTGCCTTAATCGAGCCTTGGGAAACTTTAACAAGACCCAATCATTTTCTTTAAAGGCTTGGGCTCTTCTGTGCTTGTCAGCAGCAGCCTTTTGCCTTTGCTGTGAGATAGAGATAGCATCCTTAATCTTTTGGAAAGATTCTTGTAGGTCTCGGCTATACTCATCTGCAGCGAAGATCTTCCCATGTACCTTAAGTAGCAAGGGACTTTTTGATCTTCCCTCAATTACCTCGAAAGGTGCTTTTCCTGTAGAAGTATGTACAGTGTTATTGTAAGCATACTCTACTAAGGGTAAGTACTTCTCCCATTGGGATCTTTGATCTACTTCCGTTACATAGGCTTTTAGTAGATCGAGAATAGTTAGGTTAGCTATTTCACTTTGGCCATCAGTTTGTGGATGATAGGCCGAAGAGAAGTTTAGCCTTGTTCCTAAATTCTCAAAGAGACCCTTCCAGAAATTACTGGTCATTCTAGGATCTCTATCCGACACTATGGACATTGGCAAGCCATGGTACTTGAAAATTTGTGAAATGAAGAGGGTTGCCATTTGATGGGCTTTGATAGTCTTTTTGACAGGTATAAAATGAGCTTGTTTACTAAACCTGTCTACTATCGTCCATATTCCCGTATTCCCATGGATAGACTTAGGCAATCCAAAGATAAAATCCATGGATATGCTCTCCCACGGTGAATTAGGGATTGGCAAGGGTTGAAGCAATCCAAGTTGCTTCCCTCTATCAAATTTTGTCTTTTGACATACCACACATTTGGAAACATACTCATGTATGTTCACTTTCATGGTAGGCCAATAGAAATATGTTTCAATTCCCTTTAGGGTAGACTGAATCCCTCTATGCCCCGCATATGGGGGAGCATGAGATTCATACATTACTTTCTCACGTAGTGAGTTAGTAACGCATAGTCTATTGCCATAGAGAAGATAACCATCTTGTAAAGTAAATGGTTCTTCTTTCTTCCCTAATGCAAGGGCTGAAATCACATCTCTAAAATCGGGATCAATAGCATACTCATCTATCATTGAAGATAGATCATTGTGAGTTGCTATGGAAACCGCATTCACTCTCGGTCGTCTTGAGAGTGCATCGGCTACTTGATTATGCTTGCCAGCAATGTGAGCAATATGAAAATGAAATTGCGAAAGGAAATTTGCCCACCTCATTTGTTTGTCGGAGAGCTTGGTCTGCGTCATGAAGTACTTAAGACTTTGGTGATCCGTTCGCAGAATAAAGGAGTCCCCAATAAATAGTGCTTCCATGAGTCTAAGGCATGTAGAACTGCAAGGAGTTCTTTTTCGTATATGCCTAGAGCTTGCTCAACAGGGTCGAGCCTTCGACTCTCATAGCCTATGGCGTGCCCTTCTTGGAGCAAAACAGCCCCAAGGCAATCACCACAAGCATCACATTGGACCTCAAATGGTTTTGAGAGATCCGGTAGTGTAAGCACAGGTTGAGAGATAAGCTTTTCTTTAAGCTTTTCGAAAGCATTGTTCTCCTTAGCAGACCACGTATACCTAACATTTTTCTTTGTTAGGTCATGTAATGGTCCCGCAATTTGTGAGAACTTTTCTATGAAGCGTCTATAGTATGCACACATACCTATAAAGCTTCTTAGTTCATGAAGATTCCTTGGTTTAGGCCATCCTTTTATTACCTCTAACTTGGATGGATCCATTTGGATTCCATCTTGAGAGATAATGTGACCTAAATATTGAATCTCTTGCAAGAAAAATTCACTTTTCTTTCGATTAACATAAAGTTTATTCTCTCTTAAAACTTGAAATATTACCTGGAGGTGTTGCTTGTGTTCCTCTAATGAATTAGAGTAGATGATAATATCATCAAAGAACACTCCAGTGAAGGTTCGATGAGGTCTGAACAGCTTCTCCATCAAGCGGTTAAATGTGGCTGGTGCATTAGTCAAGCCAAAAGGCATGACAATGTATTTGTAAAGACCAAATGTAGTACGAAATGCGGTCTTTACAATGTCTTGATCAACTATCCTTATTTGATGATAGCCACTTTTTAGGTCAATCCTACTGAAGTAGGTCGATCCTTGTAGCTTATCAAATAGGTCTTCTACCCGTGGAACGGGAAACCTATTCTTGATAGTGATCCTATTTAGTGCTCTATAGTCGACACACATACGATATGTGCCGTCTTTCTTTTGCACTAATAGCACAGGTGAGCAAAATGGAGATGAGCTAGGCCTAACCATGCCCTTCTCAATTAACTCATGCACTTGCCGCATAATCTCCTCTTGTTGAGCTTGAGAAACTCTATAAGGAGGTTTGTTAGGCGGTGAACTTCCTGGAAGAAGTTCAATTGCATGGTCGTCATTACCTCGTTTAGGAGGTAGCTCACAAGGGATGTCGTCAATAAAGACATCTTGAAACCCCTTGAGAAAATTGGATAACTCTAATTCCTTTTGGTTGCTTTTATTTTCTTTTGCTAAAGCATTAGGTTCATTTTGAGAATCTTTAACAAAAATCATGTACACGGAAATAGAGCTCTTTATTGACTTGTTGAAAGCTGGTGTATGTACAATGGGGATGGTGTTACCCATCTCCCTAGCATCTATATACATGTCCTTTTCCCTGAACTTAAAGGAGATTCTCCTTTCAGGAAATTTAACATGGGCAGCCAGACGGTCAAACCATGGTGCCCCTAGGATTACATCCTCATGCTTGAGAGGAGAGATAAAGAAATCCTCTTTGTCCACATAGCCTTGGACATGAAGCCTCAATTTCCCGATTAAGGGAGTGACTGAAGCTTCTTGCCCCTTGAAGGCACTGTCTGCGGGTAGGATATCTCCCATCTCGTAGGATTGTATGCCTAGCTTGGTGGCTAACTCCATAGATATGAAATTGTGAGTAGAACCAGGGTCAAAGAGAATAAAAGCATCATGTTCTCTTACCTTTCCCCAAGCATGGCATAGAGGAGATCCTTTGTGGTGAGTTTGGTGAATCTCCTCCTCTTGGATTTCAACCAAAGAAGCTCTAGGAGGATCTTGGCGGTTGTTCTTTTGGGGACAAGCGCGGTACGCATGCCCTTGTTCGCCGCACTTGAAACACCGGTTATCTTTACGATAACGCTCAAGCTCTTCAGGAGAGAGTTTATTCTTTCCTTTGTAAACTCCCTTCTCTTTAGCTTTGTTGGAATTGCCCTTAGGAGACTTTTGGACATTGTCCTTCCCCTTAGGCTCATTGGAACCTTTGTTTTCCGGGGGCTTATTATTATTTCTTTTACCCCCCGTTTGGAAATTGATTCGCGAGGCCACCATAGTATGGTGTATTACCGCCGATATGGTACGTGGCCTTTGGGAGTTGACATACTCCGCCATTTCTTCGGTTAAGCCCGCACAAAATTGTTGCTTTTGCTCTCCAAAATCCAACTTTTTGAAGACAGTGGCTTTGAGTTGTAGGTCCCAAAACTTGTCTACATATTTGTGGATGGATTCATTGGGAGAGAGCTTTAAGCTTCGCCATTCGGTGAGTACTTTGTCTTTGGCATCGGTGGCCAAAAACTGCTTCATAATGGAAGCTCTTAAAGCCTTCCATGTTCGTGGAGCTTCACCGTTGGCTCGTAGGCTAGACCACCATTGTCTGGCGGACTTTTGAAAGTGCATAGCTACATGGCGTAGCTTAGAGGACTCCGTGAAGCCCTCATCTCCAAACGCCGCATCGAATTGCTGGATAAAGGCCAAAACTTTGTCTGTAGCACCGAAGGTGCCATCATAGGTAAGGAAAGAGATGCTCTTCCCTCCCTCTTTGAATTTCTTCAGCTTGGACGACCTCTTCCATGCGGCATAGGATTTTCTATGGCCTCTTCTTTTTGATGGTTCAAAAGTTGCACCATCACTTTCTTCAGAAGATGAAGAATTTGAAGAAGGTGGAGAAGAGGGTGACCTCTTTCTCGCCTTTTTCTTGTCTTGATCTTTGTCGTCTTCACCATAGCTTTCATAAGAGGAAGAGGATGAAGAAGATGGAGAAGAGGGTGTCCTCTTTCTCGCCTTTTTCTTCTCTTGCTTTTTATCATCCCTCTTTGAATTATGGCGTGGAGAAGAGTGTGATGGTCTTCTCCGCTTTGGTGGTGATGGAGAGCGTTTAGCCCGCCGTCTTCGTGGAGCCATCTCCGCCGAGGTGGCGGGAGACTCGCTTCTTTCTCGTTCCTTCGGTGGAGGCTCTTGAGTTCTCCTTTGGGAAGGAGATGCATCATCAAGAAGTAAGTTCTTGAGCCCTTCATATGGATTCTCTTCTTCTTCCCGAATCAGAGAGAGACCTCTTTTGGTAGTCTCACAAGGAGGCTTCCTAGGTGTTCTCTCGTCATGGTGATGAGCTTGGAGAATCCCGTGAGCACGGAGCTGCCGTTGCACTTCACTTTGGAGAGATGGATTGCCCATGGCTTGTTGAAGCCTAGAAACAAGATAATTAACAAGCATTGAAGCATCATTAGTAGCTTGCTCATGAGCAAAATCAAAGTTATCAACATTAATTTCACTCTCTTTAATATTGTCAGCCATTCTAACAACTTTTAGGTGTAAACTTTTTAGGTGTACTTTGGCACTTCAAGCCCTAGTTGCTACTCCTCTTTACCCCTTTAGAAAAAGCACTCAAGCTACTGTACCCGCGGCTCGAATACCATTAATTGCAAGGAATAGAAGAGAGGGTCTTTCGACACCAAAACAGCACCGGCTCCTGTCAAGCTTCTAATAGCTCAATAGTGGTTAAGCCGTAGGCAAGCCCCGTAGGACTCCACTATTAAGACCATAGCTCTCGACGGTGATGCCCCGTTAACTGCACAAAGGCAGGCGCACTGAAAGGCTGAAAAATCCCTATTCTACTTACTCACAGGCAATTAATAATACCAACCATTTGTAGCTAGCTTGAGGACCTCCCTTCTTGAGCAAGAAAAGAGAAACCTTGAGCTCTGATACCAATGTAACATTTAATGGCCTAAAATCTCATTTGTAGCGGAAATTAGCATGAACATAGTGGGCATTTCATTAGAATAGATTCCTAATGAGAATTACAAGAGTGCTTGGGTGGAGAGAGCAACAAAAAGCATAACACCTAGTTAGATAGCATCGACAATACTTTCAAAAGAGAGAGCAATTAAGCTATTGACAACAGTTGAGGACCGGATTTGCATGGAGCCGGTCCCCCCTCCAAAAGGCTTTGTATTATGGTTTCTCCCATCAAGAGAGACATTGTACAATACAATTCTTTGTGTTCCTTCAAGACTAGCTAGTGCAATGAAGATGGAAGCTTCATACACCAAGCAAAACACTTAATCAAACACAACTTGAATTATCCCTGTTCTCAGACCCAAGACCTCACACACCTTCGAAGATGGTGAGAGCTAGCAGGGTATGAGAGTAGATTGAGAGGAAAAAGAAGTATCTTACGAGAAAGAAGTACATCTCCTCACATAATCACTCATATTAGCATAGCTTAGCTTAGTAATTAGCTTGGTAGAGAAGATGAGCATGCATTGAAGCTTGGCTCTTGGTTGGATTTGCATCCACATGCCAAGAGAGTGTTGATGTAGGCTTCTATCTCACAAGCTTGGAGTAGGTGATGAGCTCTCCATTAAAGCTTGGGAGGAGATAGAGTATTTTTCCCTTCACACATGGTCAAGTGTGAGAGTGTGAGAGTGAATGCCCAGCAAAAATCAGCCCCCCCTCTCTCTTGGGCGAGCCCTAGCTGCTAAGTTAGGTTGGCTTTTTCCTCATTGGACCTCCCCAGGTCAAGCCAATAGGAATTAAGCAGCATAAGTGATAGTCTTCTGACATGTGTCCCCCTTTCCCCTTTTGTGAGAGCTTTAGATAATTAAATAATTAAACTAAACTCTCATTGGACCCCTTTGCCTCCTGGCCAATAGGAATCAGGCAAGCCATGGGGCTCCTGAATGCTCATTGGACCCCTTGGGAGACTGCCCAATAGTCTTCTAGGACACTTAATTCTTATTGGTTTCTTTTATTAAATGTTTTTTAAATTAATTAAACTAGATTTACTCTAGCTTAATTCTCATTGGTCCACTTCAAGGGTCTTCCAATAGGAATTTGGCACACCTTGTGGGCATCTGGCCTAGGGAGCTGACATGTGTCCCTCATTCCCTTTGTGCAAAGGGAGCCTGTGTGTGTGTGTGTGGCTTTCTCTCTCATCCCCTAGCTTTGGGGCTCGCCCCCTCCCATGTAGGGATATGCAAAGACTTTTTGAGCTCACACTAAGCATCCAATTTTTCCCTAGGGTTAACCTTTGGACACAACCTTTGAATTTTGGAACCTTAGCATTTTGGAAGTCTTAATGGGCTGAACCTTAGGGTCTTTTTGGCCCATTGTTTCACATGGTTCTTTTGCAGATGGCCCCCCCCTTTGGATCCCTATTTTCCCTCCTTTGGATCCCTACTGTGACCGGTCTGCTAACTTAACCAATATTCTAGCTTTTTCTCCCTTGGCACTTCCCCACATTAAATTATCAGTTTAATATGAGAAAATCATTTAGGAGAATTAGATATTGATTATTATGACAGTTCACACAGGTCAAAAATAAAGAGGGATCACAACACACCATAAAGGAATAGAAAAAGAAGAAAAAGCTTCCATTTTGGTATCTTGTCTTATCTTTTTAGAGATATGAGCTTGCCTTTTATTGAAATATCTTTATTTTAAGGTCAATAATCTAATGCCATCACTAGGATGCAAATAACATCATTTAGCATAGTCAAAGTCAAGTAGATGACGAATAAATGAGCAAGGTGTTAGTGAAACTTCAAGTAAGATTTTGTGTGGTATAAGAGTCTTAGCTAACAGCCTAAACACTACTTAAGCTGGTATAGTTGAACATATTTAAGCTATGTAGCTCATGCTATTATAGGAATCATAAGAGTTGAATGAGATTGTATGCCTATTTTCCGCGATCTGTTGTTGTTCTTATTTGTTAGCTCACTTTTCAATATGGGTAGGACATTATATCATGCCTAACAAGGAGACATAGTCTTTGTGCCCCAATTGGGTCGACTCCCTTTATATTGGCATTGTACTTATATTGGGGCATGGATAGGCCCTATATTGTGCTTAACAAGTAGACATAGTCTTCGTGCCCCAACTGGGTCGATTCCTTTTGTAATGGCACTGTTATGCTAGTGCCCAAATAGTTGTGATACATTGTCTGACACAGTAACTAGCTAGCAGAGATCCTTTTACCATATCCTCATTGATGTACACCACTTAATAGAGACCGACCGGGAGACCAAAGCAAAAATTTTGTTAGAAAAGATCTTTGATCGAAGAAATGTTCGATCAAAAAAAATTGTATATAAGGAGGCAGCGTGCCTTCTTCTGCTCATTTGACACCATAAAAGGTAATCCATGTGCGAAGCAAAGCAACAAATTTTTTTTGATTTTCCAAAACCATTGAAATTAATAAAATAATTTTTTAAAAAATAACTTAAATTATTGATCAAAATTTGACCAAAAATTTTATTTTTAGGATAGTATAAGCCTTGTATGTTGTGTAGAGCTCAGACTCTCACTCTTTGCAAGGTGTTTATTTCATAGGAGTCCCTTGCATTGTGCTTAGTTAAGTGACACTTGGAAGTGAATTGGTAATCTAATTTAGGTGTTGCCATTTTGTACAGAGTGTACTCTCACATGAGGTAATCAGTTTCCAAAATAAAATATAAGAGAGGTTAGTAGTTATTTATTTCAGTTTACGATTTTGAGGTGCAAGACTTTCTCACTTCAAAGTGAGCATAGGTAGAAACTTTTTTGTCATGTGTGTAGAGCCGTCACACTATGCTCTCACTGGAATTATTCTCTCACACTATGCTTTCACTATGCTCTTAGTAGAATTAAAATTTAGGAATATCATGTCCAAATATAATTGATATTTAATTATCTTTATTTGGATTGCAAGACCTATCATACGGTGTGACTGTATATGTGCTTGAAATGCAAATATATAAGGGCTCAAAGATCTATTGTGGAGAATGACAACTTCATGTTCGCACTTCAGATAGATATGGCAATCTTCAAGGCCTACAATTGATTATCATTTAACAACGATAATCATTTCTAAGACTTGATTAATATTATCAATTATTGTAATGTGTGAAAGCCATAATCTTGCACTTTAGATAAATCGATATAGTGCAATGTGAAATGATGTGATTTATATGTATTGTTTTTTATAAGTGATTAAGATCATCTATTATCATAATGTGTGAAAGCCAAAAGCTTGCACTTTAGATAAATCGATGCAGTAGGATGTGAACACTATGATTGATATGTTCTGTTTTAAATGATTATGTCATTTTTCATTTGGAGTGATGCGGGATGATTATCATGAATTGATACATAGAGAACCATAGACCATCATTGCTTATTGTAAATTGATAATGTAGCATTGAGACTGATTTTTACCACTAGACTAGTAGATAGAGCATGAGTCTAATTGATAATGTAGACATATTTTGATCACTAGATTGATCGATAGATCATTGCTTGTGTTGTTTGATGCTTAAATTTTTTTGACATCAAAATTGATAGTTGAATTTACTGCTACCAGCAGATTATCCTTGTGCAACATGGTGAAAGGACACAAGTGGAGTTATGTGCACGAGCTCCGTGCTGGGAAGCAAACATCTTGGTTGAAATGCAAGTCCTGTGGCCACGAGTTCAGCGGTGATGCAACTATAATCAAAGAGCACTTTTTACAACTCCCTAGCAATGTGGAAAAGTGTACTCCCCCGCTAAGAGATATTCATGTTAGATTTCCAAAGTACGCTCACACAATAGAGAAGATAATTACAGTTAAAAAGAAAGGTGGTGCTCCTAAAGAAGTTCCAGTGGATGTTGAAATGGTCGTTGCCAATGAGGATATGTAGCATGTGTTTACGCAAGCAAATGATCGTACTCCTCAGTCGATTCCTCTTAATGGACATGCTTCAATGTCAACAGTGGGCCCTAGCAGAACCAAACCTTGAAAAGCATCACCTAATGGACAGATGCTATATGAAGTGTTAGATAAGTAGTGGTTCCTTGAGTTGCACTTGTAATAGACACAAACTTTTGTGGTGTGCGGTATACCATTTAGTCCTATGTGCAACCCCATATTTCAAGATTCTTTGATGAGCACAACCAAAAAAGGGTTTGTGCTTCCTAGTTACAACAAAATTCACACAAATTATTTAGACTCAACCGCAGATGGTAGGTTTTGTTCCTACATATGGTTGCACCATAGTGCTAGATGGATGGACTAGCTCTCAAAAAACGCCGCTAATCAATATGATGCTTATCAACCCCAGAGGGTCCATGTTCGTAGAATCTATTGACACCTCGTTGAAAGAGAATAAGAGAAACTATCTAGCAAGCATATACAAGGATGCAACAGTAAGGGCAAGTGGTCCAAAGTGTGTGATTCAAATCATCACAGATAATGCATCCTGCTGCAAGGTTGCATGAAGGACTATCCAAGTTTAGCACCTAAAGATTACTTGGGTGCCATGTGTAGTGCATACTCTTAATTTTCTTTTAAACAACATTGGTAAAATGGCTTGCATAGAACAAACTTTACCGTACGCAAACCATGTGGTGAAAATTTATCAGAGAGCATAAAATTTTGTAAGCTCTTTTTTAAATAAAGTCACCCAATAAAAACTTATAGATATTATGTGCGAAAAGTTTTGCTACCGCGTATCATGTTCTTTCCACCTTGCAAGAAGTAAAGCCTGCATTGAATAAAAAATACAGCTGATAGACGATGAGATGCATGGTTCAACAAGTATCCTAGCTATCAAGATGCATCTACAAGATGTGAACAACTTGTGAACTTGCGAGTTTTCTGGCGTTATGTAGAAAGGATAGTCACTCTGGCAAAACCATTTAGAGAACTTTTGTGAACTATTGACAAAGACTCTTTCATCTTTGGCCAAAGTTATTGGTATATGTTAGAGGCCTTACTCAAATTAAGAGAGCATGTTGGCTTTGGTGCAAAGTCAAGTGCGCGAGCGAGAGCGCGTGTGCGCGTGCGTGTGTGTGTGTGTGTGTGTGTGTGTGTGTGTGTGTGTGTGTGTGTGTGTGTGTGTGTGTGTGTGTGTGTGTGTGTGTGTGTGTGAGAGAGAGAGAGAGAGAGAGAGAGAGAGAGAGAGAGAGAGTGTGTGTGTGTGTGTGTGTGTGTGTGTGTGTGTGTGTGTGTGTGTGTGTGTGTGTGTGTGTGTGTGTGTGTGTGTGTGCAGCGATGGAGAAGAGAGGAGAAGAGGAGACCTTGTGTTTGCAGGGGCTGAAACTCACTCTCTACATGTGAGCCCCCTTATTCTATTATGTACATAATGAATAAGTATAGTGGGCGGGCACCTAGCCTAACCGGCCACATGGGGCTTTACCCCAACAACCTCCCACGTAAAGGCCAATGTGTCCGTGAGAGAGAAAATAAAACCGTACAAAACCTGTACAAGGACATCACAAGTATGACCTCAGTCAATGCCCACTGGCTCACTGAATCTGTGTGCATCCAACTCTAATTGTAGAGGAAGTATAGAGCGATCGACACCATACTCCTCACCAAAGCCACACACATCCTGCGAGTATCTCACCATACGCTGCAAAGTACCCCTATGCTCAAGGCCAACGTCAGTCACTGCATGAGTAACTGCTCCCACTGCAAATGCACCTACTGCAAATGCAATGCAATCCTAGCAATATCTGCCAATTTGACCATCTCAGTCAAATCTGGCTCACAACTCCACTCATGGAAATCACCCTGACACCCGAACTCCAATCCCTGGAATCTATCCTCGTGTCCATCGCATGTCACATGCGTACCAAGAGCATCTGTCTGTCCTGAACCCTGTGTGGTAAGAGCAATGTCTAGCTCTAACTCACATACATCAGCCTCAGGCCTAAGCATATCCATGAATGACTGTATCACTGCTGAATCCTCAGCATTGAAGCCATCCATATCCGTCATCGTATCCAAAAATGACATGCCCTGTTGCACAACTATCTGCACAACTGGCTCAACATGCTCACAAACTGGAGCATCATGCAACCTATCCGCAAAGGAGACATGTCTCATCTCTTTGCATGGCTGTGTACTCACGAAAACTGTGCCGTCTTGCACATGACGTACTCGCATCGCATGAATCGTGCCAACACTAGCACCTCTAGCTATGATTAGCTGTCCACGATGCAATCTGAAATTGTGCTCATCCAGCACTACCTGGCATCCGCTGTTTTGTAAAACTGACTCATAGAGATCAAGCTCTAGTTCAAACCTGGCACATGGCGTACATCTCGCAACACGTATGATGCACCACTCGGCAACGATAGTCTGACATCTCTTGCACCAACTATGTCATGCATTGAACCATCAGCTAGACACACACGTCCAAGCATACCACTAGCATATGTGCTAAACCACTCACGACTCGGCGTTACATGAAACCTAGCACTCACATCTGGTATCCAATGCGAAGGTAATGTGTCGTCAAAAACCGACATAAGAAAGTCAAGAGTAAACATGGAAGCAAATGCAACATCTCCGTCATGTGTAGCCACATACGCTACATCTGCTCCCACATCATCCAAAGTGATAGCATCCCTCTTGTGTTGTCTCCTGCGTTGTCTCATCCGTTGAAAACAACCCCTATGTACATGCCTTGTATGACCACAATGCCAACACACAACATCTCTATGTCTACAAGATCGTCCTTTGACCGTAGACATCTCTCTAGACTCATTTGTGCCAAAATCATTGCACAATCTTTGCCATAACTCTCTAGTTTTACATGCATCCAAACCAATGCGATAGACAGACTCACCAAGGTGTAACATGATTGTCGAATGTGCAAGCTCATCCAAGTCCTCCCAGTCATCGTCAATCATAGACTCTAGCCTAGCATCCATGCCCTGTAGTGGCAACACTTGGCCCAACTGAGTCAATGCATCATGCATACCTGCTTTCCAATGCTCAAAGTTTGAACCATCAAACTTTGTATGGAAAAGCACAAACCCTGACAATGATGTACATGCCAAATCCATGGCAATAACCTGTGACAAGAGCAAGCACAAATCGATCAACTGACAATAGCCAAAGCCTAGCTAACTCATACACCAAGTACTGTCAAAATACAACATAAGCTGGCATAAGCTGTCTAAGAGAAGTATCAACAAGTATGGAGATCAATGTAACTAAACAAAGTGAGAAAAACCGCTCAAATGATGCCAAAACACCCGCTCTAATCCAAGAGCACTATGTGGTAATTGATGAAACTATCATCAACAATCTCCCTCCTGAAGAGATTACCACTTGTATGTCAAATGACATAATCTAGTGAGCAAACACTCTCACAATGCGATGCCAAAACACTATGGTAAAGCAATCACTGAGTGACAAATGCAATTAAAACACGATTGCAAACCATGCGCATAAACAAATAAACTCGCAAGAAAAATCCGACAGAGTTTTGGTAGTATTTGGCTATCTAACCATAATAACCATACATGCAATAAACATGCTCAAATCCATGAGCAAATCATACGCAAAATCCACACTCAAGTATACATGAGCTGCCCCAAAGTCTCAAATCCTTAAATTTGGAAAACAATCCTGTAATCTGAAACACAAAGTGCATCAACCACACGTATGGCAGGGAGAAGGTGGATCTGCAACACATTGTCGTAAGGGTTTTATCAGTTGCAGCATCAAGTGGAAGCTGCGAGAGAAACTTGTCGGCATTCAGCTTTATGCATACCAAAAAACAAAACCAGATTCATCCTAAATGGGTTGTTGGTTTGGTGTATGTTTTTCGCAACCTCGCGGAGGTCACCTAAGAAAAATGTAACCTATCACGTGAGTTCAATAGAAGGGTATTTAAACTTCTTGAAACTTACAAAAATATATATACAGAAGGGTACTGTTTTTTCAAATTCAAAAAATACTCGCAATTTTTAGAAGAAAAGGGTACATTGTATTCCTTAAAATAATTTCACAAATAAGGGGTTCTACAAACATGTCTTGAACACACGTGATATGATAGTTTTACATATAGTGAACCCCACAAGTTTGCAGCATGAGACTTATCCATAAGCCATTAAACATTGCAACAATAGCAGCACAAAATCATTATGTTGTCTTCCAAACCCATGAAGCTATTGCTACAGAAACTGACGACGACGATGATATGGAATCCAGGAGATAGCTTCAAGATACCCGGATATGGATAAGGTAGATGATATGGTTGGTGTGTTTGACGCCGATGATGATTTGTAACTTAAGCCTTGTAACTTTTTCTCAGTTTCATAATAGTGCGTGATGTAATACAATTCCATGGTACTTGATGTTTACCTCCCTCTCTCTCTCTCTCTCTCTCTCTCTCTCTCTCTCTCTCTCTCTCTCTCTCTCTCTCTCTCTCTCTCTCAAGTTTTATAAACACTTTTGCAATAAGATTTGCAATTACAATTATATATAACACCATTTCCTTTAGAGAATACAAAAAGGGGGAGATGAGAGGGAAAAATGTAGTTCTAAGATTACAAAAAATGTGACACAACACATTGGCTTCTTGAGAAAATATACATGTGGAAGTGAGGGGGGTAATTAAGTTAATGATTATGCTAGCTTGTCTAGTATGTCATCTATCTAGAACTCAGCAATGTTGAGCTCAGAAGATTGATCTGCAAGTCCTTGTTGCAAAGGATCAACCTTGTCTAGCAGACCTCCATACAAGGAGGCATATCATTTTAGCTTTTCTTGGGCCTCCTCTAGATCTATCTCAAGCTCAAATATTTGGCCACACAGCATGTTAGGTGTATCTCCTTAGCTTGCAAGATCTTGTCCTTGGCTTGCTAATTCAATGAGTGTCTCTGACTCTTTGGGAAGTAGAACTATAGGGCATTTGCGTGCATGCATTGGGTTATTGGCGTTGCTTGTGGTCACTTTTTCCACAATGCGATCATGGCCAATGCTAACATTCTTTGGGCGGTCTGACCAATCCACCTGCCTCCTTAGGATGTAATAAACATAACATTTTTGTATGAAGTAAAGTGCCATTTGGTTGTTGTTTGGCATGATCCTCTCTCATCGTATGAATCTTTGTAGGAGTACTCATGCTAGACCTTTGTGTTGCAAATCTGGTAGCTTTACTAGAGATTAATCCTTTGCATTTTTGTTGATTCAAAATAGTTGCTGACACACAAAGTGGTTTGGGCATTGTTTCTTGCATTCATTGAGGCTAAGTGGCTCACCTTGCAACCAAGACTCGTCCTCTTTGATGTTGAAAAAAGCTGTGTGGTTTTTCTCCTTACCATATCGTGCTCTCTCTTCTTTTAAACATTGCATGAGCTTCATTGTGGTTGAGTTTTTCTTCCATATCTACAAATCAAGCAACCATGTCATGATTCAAAAGTTCAAACATGAAGTCAATAAGTGACACGTTAAAACCACCTATTCAATACCACTTATTCAGTTTTATCTACCACCATGTTGCAGAAAAGAGACATGATAACATAATCATTATGATTTTCATTTGCCAATAGATATGAGACAAAAATTCAAATCATCACTTGTCATCAGCTAGTCGACAAAAAGTCATTACAATGTCATAACCCACTTTATGGGAACCATTTAGAGAGAGAGAGAGAGAGAGAGAGATATATATCAAAAGCGTAAAGCCGAGCTGAGGGATTTTGTCACTTGCCACTCTCAAGGTGTATAAGTACATTGCTGTAAAAATCCCTTTTGTTTGGCTCATGAGGAATTGGCATGCATGTTAAGATCTATTACTAGTATGGCACATGGAGAAGACGTTGTGGCTTTAGTCCAGGGGGGGATTAGTAGATATACATTTGGGGACGGCCCACAAAAAATCTCTCTCGCTTTGCTTTTTTAGTTTCTATATGCAAATCACGAAGAGGAGGAAAGTGGGCCGTTGTTCTTATCTTTGCGCATGACCCCCAATCCACAATGTCTGCGTAGACGCCCTTTTGCCCAAAATGGAGCATCAGGTTGTAGGAGTGCAAGTCATTGTGGAGGTAGTCATGTGCATGCAGATACTTCAAGGTTTGAAGAAGGGCATTAATTATCTGCAAAATGTTATTTTGGAATAGCTCTATTTTTCCTTCAATGGTTACATAATAAAAAATGGAAGGTTGACAGCCATCTGCATTGTACTCTTTTATCCACTGCTCTACATGGCCGCCATTCCAAAAACATGAAATAAGCATTGGACGCTCCACGTGGCAAACCATGGCAAGTGGGTAAATAATGCCGCAATGAGCGATGTCCAAAATTGCGGCTTCATCTTAAAAAAGTCTAATAGACTGCTTGACCATGTTCAAAAATGAACTTGGTTTCATTAAAGATATGTCAAAAGTAGTGGGCACAAATACGACCTGGAACTGCTCAAATACAGACTTTGTTAATGTCTCTGTGAACTGGCAATATTTCTCCAGAGCTAAAGGGTTTAGGAAACGACAAAGCTCAGCCTCTAGCATCTGGTGAAAGTGGCGTACTATAACCAGCTCGGTCAACTGATGTTTTTCCATATCTGTAAGATATAATTTCACAGTATAAACATTATGATATGAATGCAGACTATCAAAATTATGTCATGATTGTGAACCATACACGCTATTGACATAATTTGTAGCAAAAACACTATGTTATGCTTGCAAACCATACACTATACAATAAATTCTTGATAGTTTATAGATAGACAAAAGCATGAGAGAGAGAGAGAGAGAGATTGAATTATCGTCCACGGAGGTCAGATATGACCCATGGGACCAAAAACAAACATTACAACGGCAAATTGCATTGATACATATCAGTTAAGGACTGAGGGTCCATTGAGAAGATGAAAAAGAAAGAGGGGAAGACAAAAACCTAGGAGGCGTCAACAGTGGGGAGAGCCGATTTGAGATTTCAAAACTCCTGGATGATAGCTTTACCACCTCGGTATACTGCCCATTTACCTTGTTTGCAGGCTTCATGTACCTTCTTGAGCTCTTCACTTTTGCATCTAAGTTGTAGCGGAGTGAGTTCTTCTGCAATCCAAAACTTGGTGTATTTGAGAAGACGTGATTGTCGGAGAAGCTTGATCTGACCTTCCCTACTTTCGAATTCAAGGATGGCATGCCCACCTGGTATAGGCTTGTCAAGGCTTCTTGAGTTGATACAATCTATTGCGTTGTAGTCGAGCTTGATCGGCTTGGGAGTCTCATTGAGGAAATTGATGCAATTCGAGAAGTCATTTTTGGTTGTTTCCCATGATTGAGGTATCCCCCCACCTATACGGATCTTGAGGGTATTTTCTTCTTGAAGTCGTTGTTCTCAAAGCTCTACCATCACACATGTCTTCACCTTCGCAAGTGTTGCCAAGTGGGTTTCAATGGCCTTGGCTTCGACTTCTTTCACTTTGTTGGTGGCAAGATCGACCATGGAATCAAACCGTGCCTCAAGCTTGCTAAGGCAAGCTTTGAGGTTGCTCTGCTTGAAGGCATTGGAGTCGATCGAATTTGCTCTGGGCAGCTAAGATGGCAGCAAATCTCGGTCGTGTTTTTGCAAAGATCATCGGGGTCGTCATGCTTCCTATGGGAAACTACTGTGAGAACCCTTGTTTAGATTAGGTGTGAGCTTGGGTGAGAAGGCAGGGAAACTCTGGACTTGGGTGGGAAAGCTCGTGGAGTGAGAACCCCTGTTTAGGGTTTTTTTTTAAAAAAAAAAACTTGTGAGATGCTGATCGACCTGAGGAGGCAGCCAAGCGTCACCGCCAACAGTGGCGCTGCGATGGTGCTTTGACGAGCAGGCCGACAGTACAGGCCGACTTGGGCTGTGGGCGGGCCGACAACAACGACAACCATGACCTGGGCTGTGGGTAGGCCGATGACGACGACTTGGGCTGGAGAAGGCCAGCCTGATAGATTTGGCTGGGGATTAGAGGCGAGGCGGGACGTGAACTGGGGAGGGCGAAGCTGAGCCCTAACGCCCCCCCACAGGGCTGCCCCTCACCCAGGGGTGGACTATCAAAGCTCAGGAGGGTAAGAGGCTAGGGTAGGCCGGCTTGAGAGAGAGAGAGAGAGAGAGAGAGAGAGAGAGAGGTGAATAGCCCAAGAGTGAGAGGTACTCTCATCACAAAAACTTGACCCTATTATGTACATAGAGGGGAATGTACACCATTAGAGAATACACCTAAACGGTTTAAGGAGTGTACATGTGAACAACCCAACTTGTGTGAGGTACGCTCGGCATGGGTAATGCACGTCATGCTAAGATGAAGAGGGAATAGGTATGCATCTCTCCACTCTTAGGTTGATGAGCGTCAACCTCATATTTCTATGTAGTAATAGTGATGATGTGACCTAATCTAGTCCTTGATGAAGTGTGTGTAACTCACAACACAACCATCAGTGGACAGCTTAACAATCTCATATGCACGCTAGACATCGTATGTATGCATCTCTCCACTCCCTCTTTGGCGAGTAGCACCCTTATGTTTCTATGCAAACGATGTGTCTTGATCTAAAATTGAGAATCCTATAGGTCGCTCTGAAGTGAGATTTGTAGCATCATGCATATTGCACTCCACAAGTCAACCACTAAATTCTAACTCAGCTCTATGGTGACAGATAAACCACTACACCACACCACTGAGAATCTAAGTCTGTCCTAAAACCCTTCCCTGAAGTGAGCCATATGGAACGGCACAACACAAGAAGAGAGACTAAATTCTACTCACTTTTGGAGTGAGCCCTATTGTTGCACACCACGATGTGGCCTATAGCCTACAAGCCAACTCTGTGGTGAGAGAGGCATTGCTACACCACAGAAGTCTGGCACAACACACAAAGAAAGGTTAGTATTCATAAAATCAAAGTGAAAAATTATACCTAAATAGTTCTCTACCTACCGGTGGTTGTATTGTAGCTAAGTGAGCTCTCCTACTGATACTCTCTCCAAATCTCACAATGCAAGAGGCAGTTGTCGATTTTGATCAAAATCGGTGATTGTTTATTTTATAAGTAATTTTTTCAATCGAAAGAAAAATATTTGGGTATTTGGAGATTATTTGGGATTACGACGTATAATAGCGTTTTATACGTAGTATTTTTTAAGAAATATGCATATATAAATGCAACCCAAGTTTTGAACACTTTTGGATTGTGAACCTTAGAACCTATCTTGGAGCACAAATCAATGAGGCAAATGATCTTACAGAGAATGTACATGTGAAGAGGATACAACGGGCATCACCCTGAAATCAATCCTTGAAAAGAGATATGGCTTTCAACTTGGCTCACTAGATGGGTCACGATGTCGCAACTATTGGAGCCATGTCCCTCCTTGACATCCACCACAACACACCATACAAGTTGCATTTTTTGTTTAAGAGATGGGGCTTTGCGAATGATCCTCTCTCTCCTCTCTCTCTCTCTCTCTCTGGCATTCGGATGTCTAACCATAACTTGCATGTTTGTGTTGCCTCTGCTCCCTACCTATTCGCCGTCCCCTCCTAGCCCTCAATCGTCCCTGCCTCGTCGGCATCCCATTGACGCCTCCAAGCTCATGGGTCTCGGCTCCCTCCTAGAGTCCTCATGGATCACTTCATCTATCACCTCTTCTTGTAGCCACGTGGATACCCTCAATAGCGCCTCCCATAGGTAAAGGATCCATATTAGAGACGACAATAGTGGGTGCATAATTCCCAAGTCTATATTGCACCATTCTGAAGTTGGAGAGGCACAAAAAAAATTCCTATGCATGTGATACTTGCAAAAAAGGGCAACTCAAACGGCATAGGAACGAAATAGCAAGAGACCAATTTTTTGCATTTTGTGTAACAAAAAGAGGTCCTAATTAAATGACACAACCTTAGAGGTATTTGAAGAACGTGACCAACAAGGCTCAAACATGGCATCAAACGGGTAGGATCTTACTTTAGTTGTGGTTAACCTTGCAAGCTTTTTGAAATAGGGAGTTGACGGGTCCCTAAATAGGGACACATGTTGTTTAACTCACACCTTTAGCCTAGTAGAGTAGAATAGATTGTGTAATGAAATGGACATGGAGATTGTAACTCTCTCTCTCTCTCTCTCTCTCTCTCTCTCTCTCTCTCTCTCTCTCTCCGTGTGTCTAACCATAACCTGCATGTTCGCCTTGCCTCCATTCCCTACTTGTTCACCTTCCCCTCCAAGACCTCGGTCTTCCCTGCCTATTCGGCTCCCATTCACTCCTCCAAGCTCATGGGCCTCGGCTCCCTCCTAGAGTCCTCATGGCTCACATCATCTATCACCTCCGCTTGTAACCACGTGGATTCCTTGAATAACGATTGCCATAAGGTAAAGGATCCATATTAGAGACGACAATATTGGGTGCATGATTCCCAATCCTATAATGCACAATTTTGAAGTTGGAGGGGCACAAACAACATTCCTACACATGTGATACTTGCAAAAAAGGGCATCTCAAATGGAATCGAAACAACAGAGCACGACATCATTTTCTACATTTTGTGTAACAAAAAGAGGTCCTAATTAAATGAGACAACCTTAGAGGTGTTTAGAGAGGTGATCAACAAGGCTTATGTAGGGCATCAAACAGGTAGGATCTTACTTTAGCTCTGGTTAACCTCGCAAGCCTTTTGAATTTGAGAGTTGATGGGTCCCTACTTAGGGGCACCTGTTGTTTTGACAAACAACATTCCTACGCATGTGATACTTGTGAAAAAAGGGCATCTCAAACGGCATAGAAACGACGGAGCACCATGTCATTTTTTGCATTTTGTTTAACAAAAACAGGTCCGAATTAAATGAGACAACCTTAGAGGTATTTAGAGAAGGCGACCAGCAAGGGTCAAACATGGCATCAGACAGGTAGGATCTTACTTTAGCTGTGGTTAACCTGCAAGCTTTTTTTATTTAGGAGTTAACGGGTCCCTAACTAGGGGCACCTACGGACACCTTTTGCCTAATAGAGTAGAATAGATTGTGTCGGCCTTAAGTATAATAAAATGGACATGGAAACTGCAACTCTCTCTCTCTCTCTCTCTCTCTCTCTCTCTCTCTCTCTCCCCTCACGTTAACAGCTTGTTAAAATTGTTGTAGACTGATGGTGGCTAGTAAGTCCCCACTTGTGAGCAGCTACAAGTTGCCTCCTCTAATCAGGTCTCATGTCAATCTAGCTTGGGAGACAATGACACTCTCTCTCTCTCTCTCTCTCTCTCTCTCTCTCTCTCTCTCTCTCTCTCTATAAGAGGAGTTGTCTATAACCGCTAGCATTGCCGCGAAAAAACAAAGAAAAAAGTAGAGATAAAAATTTGTGGGGACGGCAATAATCGCAGCTATGGACGCGGTAGTGATTTTTCAACAATAAGCGTGGTAATAGTTGCGATAATATACCTGCTGCTATTATCGTGCCAGTTGTCGCGTTTATTACCGTGCTTATTGCTGCTACACGCTAATTCAAAAATAAAGGTGCTCATTTGGGCCACCCAATTTTGGATGGCCCAAATGAGCACCTTCATTTTTGACCTGCATAAACAATGAAACATCAATTGTTTTTTGGAAGAGTATAAAAAATACCAAAGAATCGAAATTGAATTTACTTTACCTTGACAATTTAAAATGCAAAAGATCAACTATTTAAAAAAGTTACAATGAAAAGTAAATAGTTGTATATACATTGTGCCACATTGGGACTTTATGAAAGTATGGACAAAACATTTTTCTATCTATATGTTGGATCACTTTGACTCTACACAAACCCAAACCAAATTAAACAATTATCAACAGGTCAAAATAATTGATACAAAATTACTTGTTTAAACTTACCGCTTGTAGTGGTCCAACCGCCGCCGTGTCGAATAATTGCTCGCAAGAGATGTGGTTGTTTTCGAACAACCCCATCGTCGAGTATCAAATTCTGTATGTCGCTTCCGATAGTTGACCATCTCTCTAGTTGGTCGAGAGAGAGTGATATTTTCATAAGTTAGCAATAACAATACCCAATCATCAACTACAATCTTTATAATCACCGATTGACGTTATAATTCAATTAATCTTACATATTTATCCTTCCAAGCTCCCTTGCTTCCTGAGCCATAGTGCGTGGGAGTTTGTCTTGCCGAACCTCGCGTTGTTGTCTATATGATGAGCCCGTCGACAGCTTGATCGCTCTTCTCTTGAATTGCCCACTCCCACTCTGCGTCTACCATGTTGCCACTGCGATAACTCTTGTCTGGATCTCTGACCTGGTTGGCTGCTGCGCGCCACACTGGACTGCTTGTTTTTTAGAAATGTCTTTATGTAGCCCTCTAACCATTGTTATGAAAAATGTTGATTCGGGGCGTTTGGAAATCTAGCTAACAGAGCATCCTCAATGTACCGTGCATGATCGGGCAGTTGGTCTCTAAACTTTATAACACAGTTCTTATATGTTGAATGTATAAGAATTTGTAGATGGCGTTGAAATGCCCTGCCCTGTGTTGTGTTGAAGTCCACCTCCCTGCCATATTTAACCCTGTAGTAGCGCCCATGCGTGTCTGGCATAGGTGCGTCAGTATCCTCGTCCTCTGCGCTAGGGACGGCACGCTCTGAAAGTGGGGACTCCGTTCCCCCGCCACTACCACAACATGCGAAACCACAAGATCCGTCATCGCTTCGTCTCTCACGGTGCTCGCTGCCCTGAGACGAGCATCGACGTGCGCTACTAGAGGAAGTCCGTCAATGATGTTCTGGCAAAGCAGGAGTGGAATGGAGTGGCGTAGGACCCTGTGATGCCATGGGAGTGGGACCCTGCGATGCAAGGGGAGTAGGACCCTGCGATGGAATAAGAGAAGGACGATAGGAAGGGAGAGTAGAGGGAGGTGCCATCGGTGCGAGGCTCTGTATGTAAGGAGTCCCTCCCTGACTCCCCCATGGTGTAGTCTGTGGAGAAATATCGTAGGTCGCAAGCTGCTGCAGAGTGTAGCTGCCAAACAAATCCTCCGTCGAATGGAGGTACTACTCTCGTAAAGAGATAGCCTGCTGTAGGTCTCGATCTACGACCGGTGGAGGAACCTGACAAGGGTAGGTGTAGGATGGCCATGCCTGCAAATAACAAAAATAAACCTATGACACTCATGGTTTAGGGTTAACTATGTAGAAACATTCTTTATTTCTTTGCTTGTTCTCACCGACTCAAGGCTTGGGTCCACTGGAGGCGATGTCCACCCCGGGTGGAAGCCCACCTGGATGTGAACCAACCAAAAGAAGAGCCAGTTGGCTACTCCTCACCAGTTGATCTCTCGTCTGACATCTACATTACAAAGAGCAATATAAGATTAAGCTTTCCACCCTACCCACTCATCTATAAATACGTACACAAGTATATTAGCACACAAACACATAGATACATATACATACTAGTAGACCTAAGTAGAGGCTAGTAGTGTCAAAGGTCAAGTGCACCTTTTCAGATATCGGCGCAATCTCAACCGTGGTAAAATCAAAGGTACATTGCAATAATCCATGCATGAGTGGATCAATGACCACAACGCCCCGATTAAAAAAGAACTATACCCAAGAGGAAGCGTCTAACCTTCGGGTACTATGCTCCCATACTTAGTGCCTACATACATGCATAAACAAATATATGTACACACATATATATGTTATGGTTGTAAATGTAGCCATTGTTTTGTGTTGGATACACCTAGATTCAACGTCTAAGTGATCAATTGATCGTAACATTACAATTCTAATGTAATGCAATAAGTAACTCCATTTCTCTCACTGAGTCTCTCTCTCTCTCCCTCCCTCTTGCTCTTCCCCTCTCGGTTGTGCAGTTGAACTACGAAGCGGAAGCTCCATCCCAGAGTCATGCCTGCGCCTCTATGTAAAGCAAGCACTCTCTCTCTCTCTCTCTTTCGCTATCTATCTCTCTCTCTCTCTCTTGCTCTCTTTCTTTACCTATCTCTCTCTCTTTCCCTCTTTCCCTATCTCTCTCTATTCCTCTCTTTCCCGCGTATATTACCTCTCTCTCTCTCTCTCTCTCTCCCTCTCCCTCTTTCTATATCTCTCCCTCTCTCTCCCTCTCCCTCTTTCTATCTCTCTCCCTCTCTCTCTCTCTCTCCCCTCTCCCTCTTTCTCTCTCCCTCCCTCTTTCCCCTCTTTCTCTCTCTCCCTATCTCTATCTCTTTCCCTATCGATCTCTATTCCTCTCTTTCCCTCTCTCTATTTACTCTCTATCTCTATCTCTCTCTCTCTCTTTCTCTCTCTCTATTTCCCTATCGATCTCTATTCCTCTCTTTCCCTCTCTCTATTTACTCTCTATCTCTATCTCTCTCTCTCTCTCTTTCTCTCTCTATTTACTCTCTTTCTCTCTCTCTCTCTCTCTCTCTCTCTCTCTCTCTCTCTCTCTCTATCTCTTTCTCTCTCTCTTTTCCTATGTATCTCTCTCTCTTTCCCAATTGATCTCTCCTTCTTTCTCTCTATGTCTATCTCTCTCTATTCCTATCTCTCTCTATCTCTCTCTATCTCTCTCCCTCTTCCTCTTTCCTATCTCTCCCTCTCTCTTTCTCTCTATCTCTCCCTCTCCCTCTTTCTCTCTTCCCATATCTCTCTCTCTCCCCCTTTCCCTCTATCTCTCTCTCTCTCCCTCTTTCCTATCTCTCCCTCTCTCTTTCTTTCTATCTCTCCCTCTTTCCCCCCCCCCCCCCCCCCCCCCCCCTCTCTCTCTCTCTCTCTCTCTCTCTCCTCTCTCTCTCTCTCACTCACACACACACACACACACACACATTACCTCTCTATCTCTCCCTCTTTCTCTCTATCTTTCCTCTCCCTCTATCTCTCCCTCTCTCTTTCTTTCTATCTCTCCCTCTTTCCCCTCCCTCTCTCTCTCTCTCTCTCATTACCTCTCTATCTCTCCCTCTTTCTCTCTCTCTTTCAATCTATCCATCATTCTCTATCTCTCCCTCTATCTCTCCCTCTTTCTCTCTCTCTTTCTCTCTATCTCTCCCTCTATCCATCTCTCTCTCTTTCCCTCTCCCCCTCTTTCTCTCATTCCCTCTCTATCTCTTCCTATTTCTCTCTCTCTTTCTATATATCCCTCATCCTCTCTATTTCTATCTATCCCTATCTCTATCTCTCACACTCTTTCTCCCATTCTTTTTCTCTCTCTCTCTATTGCTATCTCTCTCTATTTCTATCTATTCCTATCTCTCTCTCTCCCCCTCTTTCCCTCTTTCCTATCTCTCCCTCTCTCTTTCTCTTTCTCTCTCTCTTTCTTTCTCTCTCTCTCTCTCTCTTTCTCTCTATCCCTCTTTCTCTCATTCCCTTTCTATCTCTCCCTCTTTCTCTCTCTTTCTATCTATCCCTCTCTCTCTCTCTCTCTCTCTCTCTCTCTCTCTCTCTCTCTCTCTCTTTCTTTCTTTTTCTATTTCTCTCTCTTATTCTATCCCTTCCCTCTCTCTCTTTCTCTCTCTTTCCCACTCTCTCTCTCCCTCTCTCTTTCCATTTCTCTTTCTCTCTCTCTATCTATATCTCATTCTCTCTATTTTTATCCCTATCCCTCTCTTTCTCTCATTCTCTCTTTATCTACCTCTATCCCTCTTTCTCTCTCACTCTCTTTATCTATCTCTCTTTCTTTCTCTCTCTCTCTCTCTCTCTCTCTCTCTCTCTCTCTCTCTCTCTCTCTCTCTCTCTCTCTATCTATTTGGGTGAAAGCATGTCTAGGTGGACCGCTTTTGCCACTATATAGTATATGGTTTTTGGGGTTGAGAAAATGGGTGGTTTAGGCGTTTGAAACAGTGGGATTAAATTCAAAATTTATAGAAAAAAAAGGTTAAAATTTGACATGTACTAAGTGAAAGCGCTTACTCATTAATGATCACCTCAAGGTACGTTCAAGCACTTAATGCAAATATTCTCTCGAGTCTTGTTCCTCCCACTCTGTCTCGCTCATTCCTCCCCCCTCTCTTTGTCTCGCCAGCGCCATTCAGGTTTCTGATTCCCTCTTTCCTCCCTCCTTTGCGTTTCTCTGCTAGTCGAAGCAACAAGCAGCAACATCACAACAACAGCAAGCAAATTCAGGAGGAGTACTTTTTGTTGGGATGGTCATCAACTTCAGTAAAAATCCCCTGCAGCAGCAACAGGTATGTATCATCATGTAGCTTGAAGCATTCTATCTCGAATGTTGGTTGAATTTGAATGTGGTTGGTTTTCCTAGGTAGCATTGATCCATGTTTTAACATGCTTCATGCAGATGTAGAAGCGTTGTATGCTTGTCTCTGAATGTGTGGCAAGATAACCAAAGGGGGCTTGGCCTAGTGGTTAAAGTGAATGGGTGGGTGCGTAAGGACCCAAGTTCAACCCCTGGCGATATGGTATGCCCTCTGTTGGGTGGCAAGATAATCATGGATTGTAACTATTAATGATGCATGTGTAAGTTTAGAATTTATTTCTGGAATGTATATGCATTGTGCACATCTAATTGATCACCCTTGTGAATGCTTTATAAAAATGCATCATGCACCTTGAAGCATGAATGCAGATTTTATCAACTGTGTGTGCATGCTTATACGAATGCATCATGCAGGTTCAAGCATGAATGCATTTAACTATTGATCTTGTATCTATGTGGCATTTGTGATTTTTTCAGGATGAAGAACCAGGCTACAAAAGGACCTTTAGACTCTAACAATGGTACACCTAGGAAGGGAAAGAGCTCTACGCAGGAGTCGCCTATCAAAACAGGTTAGATGCATCATGCATGCATTTCTAAAATTGGTTTTATGTCTTGTAAAATTTTTGAATTTTTTGCACATGCATGCTACAAAAAGAACTTCCGAGTCCCCCAAGGGTACACCTAAGAAGCAAAATGTTCAGCAGGTTAGATGCAGGTATTTCCCCCATGGATTCAATTAAAGTGTTGCTTTATTAGGAAAAAGTAGTGTGCACACCACTAGTAAATATCAAGTGGGTGAACCCCACTTTTTATGGGTACAACACCAATGATAGGCTGTGTTGAAGTGGTGCACCTGAAGCACCCTTTAAAGTTGGACAGAAACCATGGTTGCATCACTACATAGTTATGATGATATGGTGCACCATCTCTTAAAAGTGATACTGGACCACTTTAAAGTGTTGGGCGGCACTAAAAAGAGGTAAGGTTCTAGTAAAAACTGGCGATACAATGGGTGCATCACTTTCCAGTGGAAAACCCTAACTATTTTGTGGTGAAGCATCACTTTTAAGCGAAGCATCACGATGGTGCACCACTTTTCAGTGGTTTTACACACTTTTAAGGTACCGAATAACGTTCTAGTTAAGAAGCACCAAACAACTATAAAGTGGTGCTTCTTAACTAGAACGTTATTCGGTACCTTAAAAGTGTGTAAAACCACTGAAAAGTGGTGCTTTTTAACCTGAATGTTATTTGGTTTAAAGTGGTAAACACCAATAAAGTGGTGCTCACCACTTTTTGTGGTTCAAATCACATTTAAGTGGTGTTTATAGTGGTGAAGACCACTATAAAGTGGTGAACATCACTATAAAGTGGTGCTTCTTAACTAAAACGTTATTCGGTACCTTAAAAGTGTGTAGGACCACCGAAAAGTGGTGCTTCTTAACATGAACGTTATTTGGTATAAAGTGGTGGTCACCACTTTCTGTGGTTCAAATCACATTTAAGTGGTGGTGCCTGATGGTCAACCACTTTCAGTGCTGTAGAACCACTTTTTAGTGATGCTTTACAAAAGTGCAATAATCGTTAGTTCTGCATCTTTGCTAAAAGTGGTGGTTAAGTGCTTTTAAGTGATGAAGCTTTACAAGGAGATACCACATTCTATTGGTGTAGCACCACTATTTAGGAGTGTAGCACGAGTTTTAAGTTGTGTACAAAAATTCACATCAGTGTAGCACAAGTGAACAGTGGTTCAGCCCAGTTTTATGTGCTAGAGCACCACTTTAAAGTGATGAAGAAACACCAAAAGGGGATGTATCACTAGAAAATAGTGGTGTAGCAGGACTTTTTAGTGTTACCTAACCAGTTTTAAGTAGTTGAGAACCATTTAGTGGTACACCACCACTTAAAAATTTTGCAGTACCACTGAGAATGGTGCAGAAATCATTTCAACCACTTCTTATTGTTGATAAAACAAGTTTAATTATGGCTCATTACATACTAACATGCATTCTTATATGTTTTTACAGGGAGGTGGACAGTACCACGAGTGGCCTTACCCACTCAAACAAAATTTTGCTTCACCAAGGAAGATTTTCATACCAAATATGGGCTATGCTTGGTTGGCCAGGATCCGAAGCTCCTATGTGATGATGATTTCTCAGATGAGGAGTGGCTTAGTGTATGGCTTTACAAGCGCCACCAAAAGGAGAGGATGCATTTAAAGGGGCTGAGGCCTGAAATGTATGAAGAATGTCTCCTGCTATACCACAAAGTATATCAGGGAGCTCCCCCAAACAACGAGGTAGGCGTGTATTTTGCACATGGATTTACTTGGCAGAAGTGCAAGGCCGCTGAAGATTCTGAAGGTTTAGTTGAATGGGCTGTGTATGCTGAAGGTGTTATCAAAATGTTAAGCCAACAGAAAACTTTAAATAGGAAATTGGAGAAATGGAGGTCCACAAACGGTCCATGTCTTGGAAGCGAGTGGAAATTTAATGCAGAAAATATGCCTAATTACACTTACAGTACTGGCATAGGCTTTGACTGGCAGACATACTCAGGTGGACATCAATTTTCAGGGCAGGCTAAGGAGGAATTTCTAAAGAAGCGGGCCTTTGGCTCGATGGGAACATTTGGAATGTCAAATGTTTCCTCGACTACATTTTCTGCGTTAACGGCTGATGTAGCAGCTATTTCTAACATGAAGTCTAATGCTGCTGAAAAGTTAAAAGAGAAGCAGCAATGTCTCGAAGCAATAAAAATTGCTTTAGATCAATCAAAGACAAAGACAGATGAGCAGGTTGGTTTGATGCGAGGCGCCGCCAAGATCGTAGAGAGACTGAACAAGGATATGGAGGAACTCAAGTTGCATAAGGCTGGGCTTGCACCAAACGAGGAAGCAATGGCAAAGCTTGAGACCTTGATTCAAATCAGAAAGGAGGCTCTCAAAGACATGGGACTTGATATTGAAGTGCACAATCTCAATAACATAGATGAAGAGGCAGCACAGTTACAGGTATGTAAGCTTGATTGATTCACCTAGTAGTAGTTGATATTACTTAAAAGTGGTTAAACTCTAATTAGGAAAAAATGGTTAGAGACCATTTTATATAGTAAAAGACCACTTAAATGTGTTTATATAACACTTTTAAGTGGTACCACATAAAGTGATGAAGACTCATGAAAGTAATGCACAAACACTTCTACTGTTTTATAAAGTACGCAGTGCTATTTTTTTACAGGGTCAGCATGACACTTTGTTATGGGAAGTAGAAGTGGCGACAGGGCATCTTCGATTTGTGGAAACGATTATTAATTTGTTCAAGTCAAGAATGCCTATCCTTCCTGTCAGGCCGCCTGTTCATTTGGGATCGGACAATAGCTGTGTGCAGTTAGGTGATTGTGTTACTTGTGGGATGTCTATCATGTAGACTGTTGTTACCGGTGTCTACATGCTCCGGTGTCAACATCCGTATCACCCACTTTGTTTTGTAACTACCTATAAGTCTGCCGGCCAGTGTCTATTTCATGGATGTGAGGAACCTTTAAAAGATGCTTCGAAGCTGCTGGCACCTGGAGAGGCAAACATGGATGAGCATGTTGGTACAGGTAATCGATGTTTTTATACCTTATGATATGACGATGATTGTAGATTCATTTCTTGACAATTTTGTTTCTTTTCTCCATGTAATTGCAGAGAAAGATCCAATGGAAGGCATCTTTGGATCTCTTGTTGATGGAATTGGTAATATTCTGTGGAACATTCTTCTCTTTGAATGTTCACATAACTTAATATTGAGTATTATTACATTGTCTTTTATGTAGCACACTCCCAAGCTGGGTCATCACGCAAGCCCAATATTGATAGCATGTGTGGTGGGTGCGGGGATAAGAATGCATCCCAGAAACAAGCAGGTGAAGACACTCTGGACCAACAAAAGGCAGAAAAAAGGGCTAAAAAAAGAGCAGATGTAGTGGGAGCTCATGGTGACGCATCCAAGGAGTCAGCCGAGGTGCCTCTGAAGCCAGAACCTGCAATGAACAAGGACGTAGAGGATGCTGAAATATCATCTGAGAAGCCAATTGAAAAGGATACAACAGTGAACTTGTCTAATGAGGGCTCGGATCTTCTTATTTCAGATGTTTGTGCACAGATTTTGGGACGTAGGAAAAAGAGGAGCAACAATGAAGAGCGCTCCACACCAAAGAAAAAAGCTAAGGTTGCATCCGAGCCTCCAAAGCCTACTCCAGGAGGTAAAAAATCCAAGGAGCCTTCATCTGCTCGGAAAAAGACTAACCTCCAAGCACCCAACCTTAAACCTCCCAAACCAAAGTCCCGCAAGAAACTTTTGTAGCCCCTATTAACCTTTTGTGCTTTGTAGCCTCTTTGTAATTTTGTCTTTGTATCCTTATTTTGATGATAATGAAACGACGGCTTTATTTTTCGTTCACTAGTTGTTTATTGCTCATTGATTGTCTATTTATTGTACTCATATTGTTCATTGACTGTCTATTTATTGTACTCGTATTGTTCTTTCCGACATCATCATGAGCATTTTCAAGTAGAGCTTATTTTTTCTCCAGTATCTCC
This sequence comes from Adiantum capillus-veneris, assembly GCF_014529385.1. NCBI lineage: Eukaryota > Viridiplantae > Streptophyta > Polypodiopsida > Polypodiales > Pteridaceae > Adiantum > Adiantum capillus-veneris. The sequence goes on along the minus strand of NC_140943.1, from coordinate 52,949,550 downwards.
TGCCAAGTGGACTATTGCCATAGAAGTTCAGGAAATTAATGAAATGGAAATCAATAGCCTGGAAGGTATACTTTTCAAGTGTATTTTGAAAAGGTTAATATGTCAGTCTGATTGAGGTTTTTAAGGCATAGCTAGATTGGAGATGTTCAAGAACCAGATGAGAAGGTTGAAGACATAGCATCTAAGCAGGATGCAGATGTAACACCAGATAAAGTAGAGGAAGACCAGGAACCAGCAGTTTGCCCCGAAATTGAGGAGATTTTGCCAAACTGCCCTCGATGGGGATATCTTGTTTCGAATTTTTGCAAGATCAAAAAGCTCATCATCCTTTATTTCGATGGACTATTCGTGAAACGAGATGTAACCAAACGTGATCCAAAGACTAGACAACTTAAACACCCTCCACGTCCAGTTTCCAACAGAGTTAAACTAAAAAGAGTGGACGAGAAGTTGTGGATCTACTACCGTAGAGATGTTGAGCAATTTGTTTGGGATTTGAGGCAAATAGCAGATGCAATGATTTGGAGCACTTGTACTGCTGCTAACATTGAGCATATCCTCAATACACGTTGGCCAGACATATGGGAACATAAGACTTATTACTTTAGGGATCTCTTCTCAAACTGGCAATGTGAAAAGTGGTCGTATTTTGAAGAGATTGTTGGAGCTCCAAGAGACCTTGTAGGTGAACCTGTGTCTTTCAAGCCCCTTTACCATGTTTGGAACAAGTTTCCAGAATACGACTCCTCTCGGACATTGCTGGTAGATGACTCCATATATAAAAATCTGCGCAATGTCTGGGATAACTGTATATGTCCACCCACCTTTGATCCTCTTGATGAAGAACAAGACCCTGATTACCTCACGCGCACATTGTTGCCATGGCTGTGCAGATGGGCACTAACCCCCAATACCCTGGAGTATACAAAGACAAACCCCATCAGCAATCCCAAAGATGAACTTTTGAGTCTAGTCTTTGAGCACTTTGTTATAAATGGAGATGAATGAGATTGTACATCCGGAAGTGCCAGAAACGTTATATATTGTACATTCTTGGTGGATATGTAGACGTTTCTGGATAATTGTTGTAATATAATTTTTGTAATATACAGAAGTTCTGGCACTTTACTGTCTCTGCACTATACATGTCTCTACACTTCTGAATGTCTCAGAACCACTTTTTAGTGGTGCTAAACCCCTAAAACGTGGTTAAATTTTTACTATGTTATTGCAACAGTTTTTCTGGAACTGCAACACCATTTAATGGTGATGTTTGGGGGGAGTGGTGAAGCATTCTTAACCACTTTTTAGTGGGGCTAAACCACTTTAGTACCACTAAAAAGTGGTAAATTTTTATTGAGTTTTTTTGAAACTGCAACACTTTTTAGTGGTGATGTTTGGGGGGGGAGGGGGGAGTGGTGAAGCATTCTCAAAAACCAACATGTCAATTCCATCGTACGTTTACACCAATTCCGTCTTGTTCAATCTTTCACTAGATGATATAAAATCAAATTTGATTTACAATTCAAAGGGCATGCTATTGTATATTACCTCATGGTTTTCATTGGAAAGTTCGAACACTTCTCCTATGCCATCGAGCACTACAGACTCCATAGGGAACTTTATTGCCCTTATCAAGTGGGAATATACGAAAACTACTGGCTTGTTATCCCACAGCTCATACAAGTTTGCTTGTAGGGATTTATACCAATGGCCCGTGACCATATAAGTATGCTTCTCTATCTTGTTGCCCCATGCATCAATTTGCTCGTTAGTTGTTAGGCCCTTAGCTACTACACACTTCAAAATGTAGAAGTCAACAGCCTCCTCATTATTCTCTTCAGAAGTGACAGCAAAATTGTCTCCAGGTGTGAGAGCATCGCTTAAGGAGTCATAATGACCTGCATAAGTGGCACCATGGAACTCCTCATCGTCTGAGTCTCTGTATGACTGGGAATCATTAGCAAGTGGCTCCAAAGTGTGATATTGCCACGTCTCCACATGTGATTTGTTCATACACTTTCTCCAATGGCCAAGCCTGCAAGGAAAACAAAAGCATGACAACCGTTTTGATCGCAATGCACAAGTGTTGTTCTCAGAATACCCATTCACACAGTGCATTGCTCTTGAGCCCTTCAATGGTTTGCAGTCCCATTGATGGGATCGCTGAACATCGCCTAGCTTGACATCCCAGAACACCCTACTGACCTCCCTCTTTTGCTTGTCATACATAGTAGTTGCTCCAGTACTGAAATGCATTCTCAAAAAAGAGACAACTTCAACTGCACAAGTCAAGCGCACGCTATTTTGCTTCAATTGCTCATGAGTTAGAGCCCTTTTAATGACAGCCCCAGCCCCATCATGTTCCCCCTTTCCATGTCCTAAGCAAAAAAAATTCCAATTCATTTCCATGCCAGTAAGGCTCCAATATCTAGCAACAAAGTAAAACGATCGCTTTGCTTTAAATTGTGAAGCTGCGCCATCTGACCAAACCCAATGTTTTTTAAAGCTTAGCCCTTGATCTCTCAACCATTGAGCATGTAAGAGAAAAGCATGTTGCACAAATAAGGTGTCATGTTGTTTATCATCTGAGACAAAAAAGTGCATGGTCTTCTTTATTGCACCTGATGCAATGCGGAAATAAGTAATCAGGACAAAGATAGTGACCTGTTTAGTGTACCAATGCATTGACTGGATCTCATTTTGCTCCTTGAAGGAGTAGTTCTCTGCAAATTCAACGACGGAGACAACCACATCATCTGGAAACAAAGAAATGCAATCATTGAACTGTTGTGCTTGCCACCTAAATATAAAATTGTGAGTGACATACTTCTTCAAGTGGTCTTGGTACACTCGCAAAAGTTCTCTAGACAGCATTTTCTTGTGGACAATGTCTTTCACAATGCTCTTTCTAGCTTCATTGTTTAATCCAGTAGCACCCACTATTTTCAAAAAACTTCACAGATACTTGCTTACTCTGCTCAACTTCTTCTCTTGGACAGATCTAAATATTACCTACACCGCATGCATTGCATGTTCCCATTAAGCATTGGTAGCTATGGAAACTATGTTCTGCAAGTATAGGGCAGAGTATAGACTCCAACAGTGAAGTGGTACTCATACTTGCATTTTTGTATGCAAGACATCCATGGTTGACAACTTCATCATGATGAAGGCATATAGGGCAGTTGCACATGCAGCAAGAACCATGAAGATCAAAACTTCGAGTCCGCATGTGATTTACTGCCTCTTTAAGGAAAATCATTTGCACATGCACAATACAACAGCAGGTGTAGCGATCCCTCAATTTTCGGACAAAGAACGGTTTCATAGACTCGAAGCAACGTTGCAAAATCTGAATATCTGCAAACTTTGTCTTGAATCTTAAATAAAGCTCCACCTGCAATATACATGTATACAAATGTTAAAAATAAACTTAGCATTCAAAACTGGTTAAATTGTTTCAAAACATTAAAAAGTGATTCTATATCACTAAAAACTGGTGTGCACCACTAAAAACTAGTAATGATACATTCAGTAGTATTGTTTTACCTGTGAAAATAATGCACCACAAATACAAATTAGTGTAGAAACTAGTAACCATACAAAAAGGTAGAATACTAAGAGGTTGTGTGAGGACAACTTAATAGTGGTGAGAAACCGCATTCAGCGTAACTAAAAAGTGGTTTGGCACGACTTAAAAGTGAATTCAAACAAAATGACGGTGATGAACCGCCAATAAAAAATGGTGTGCACTGCTTGAATATGGTGGGCAACGATTAAAAAGTGGTGAGTAAGGACATGAAAGTTCTGGGGAAGTTCAGAACTAGCACTTAAAAAGTAGCTGGGGGGGACAAAATACTAGGCGACAGACCAGCATTAGCACTAGATAGTAGTCCAACACAACTTGAAAGTGGAGGAGCTCTTGTGAAAAGTGTTTGATGACCACTTTAGAGTGGTGAGCGACTAGTTCAAAGTGGCCAGTCACCAATTAAAATGTAGCACTTAAAAAGTAGCTAGGAGGGACAAAATACTAGGCGACAAACCAGCATCAGAACTAGATAGTGGTCCAACACAACTTGGAAGTGGAGGAGCTCTTGTGAAAAGTGCTTCATGACCACTTGAGAGTGGTGAGCAACTACTTCAAAGTGGGCAGTCACCACTTGAACGCGGATTCTGGTCACTTGAATGCAGTTTCTGGCCACTTGAAAGCGGAAACTTGCCGCTTGATTGCAGTGACAAGGTTTTAGCTACCACTTGAAAGTGGTGTCTTGCCACTTGGGAGTGGTGCCTCATCACTTGCATGGAGTGATGACTGACGTAGTGACTTAGCACATGAAAGTGGTGTCTCAACACTTAATGACCACTTGAAATTAGTGAGCAACTACTTCAAAGTGGGCAGTCACCACTTGAACGCTGATTCTGGTCACTTGAATAAGGTGTATGGCCACTTAAAAGCGGGAGCTTGCCGCTTGATTGCAGTGACCAGGTTTAAGCTATCACTTGAAAGTGGTATCTCACCACTTGATGACCACTTGAGAATGGTGAGAAACTAGTTCAAAGTGGGCAGTCACCACTTGAACGAGGATTCAAGTCATTGGAATGCGGTGTTCGGCCACTTGAAAGTGGTGTCTCACCACTTGGGAGTGGTGTCCTTGCATGGAGTGATGACTAACGTAGTACTTTGCACATGAAAGTGGTGTCTCACCACTTGATGACCACTTGAGAGTGGTGAGAAACTAGTTCAAAGTGGGCAGTCACCACTTTAACGCATTTTCTTGTCTGGCCACTTGAAAGCGGGAACTTTCCGCTTGATTGCAGTGATAAGGTTTTAGTTACTACTTGAAAGTGGTGTCACACCACTTGGAAGTGGTGCCTCACCACTTGCATGGAGTGATGGACTGACGTAGTGACTTAGCACATGAAAGTGGCTTCTTACCACTTGAATGTGGTCAGACACCACGTGAAAGTGGTTTTTATTCGTGTAAGTGTTGTGTGCACCGCTTCATTGTGGTGTGACAGCAGTTGTAAGTGTTTACTAACAAAATGTGTTCAAACTCCACTAATATGGTTTTGGTTACCATCATAAGGTGGTGGGCACCATTCATGCAGCAGCAGTAAAAAGTCTATGGCACTACTATAGCTGTTGCACCATGACTAAAAGCTGCTACATCACTTGGAAAAAGTGAGTTGCACCACCAAAAACTTTTGCACCTGTAACACCCCTACGAGTTATTAAAACACATCTGTTAGCATTGGGTAAACAAGACTTTTTAGTGGGTGAACACCACTTTGTAGGGTTTACGGTGAAGCGTTGGTGCATTTCTAGTAAAAACTGTTTCTTAAACATTAAAACCTGCTGCAAAACATTAAAAACTGGTTCAAACACACTAAAAAGTGGTGTGGAAACACAAGTAAAAGTGCTTCAAAAACATTTAAAACTATTGATCAAATTTTAGAAGTGGTTCAGATACAATTAGAGACCAGTATAGTAATGTTTCACCACTTTTTAATGTTACAGCAGCACTAGAAAGTGGTGCAAAACACCAAAACAAGTTGTAGCACTAATAAAAAGAAGTATAGAAACATAATGTTGTGGCAGTAATGAGTTGTAGCACCAATAAAAAGTGGTATAGAAACATAATGTTGTGCAGGAATATGAGTTGTAGCACCAATAAAAAGTGCTAAAAAAATATATCAATTACCTGAGGCTCCTCAAGAAGGTGGATTGGATGCTTTACATATGAACATCTAGCTAGACTCTTACTGCAAACATCTTTCTTGTTGGGGGACACCCTCGTCTCATCCGTCCAAAATTGAAAGACTATGTCTTTAATAGTTTGAGTGATGTGAGTTCTCCGTGCATCATCTCTATGACACGCAGATGCAAGGAACGAACCATCGGATTCACTTGACACTATTAAGTGATGTTTGGCTAAATATAAGTTTCTTTTGTGGATCCCCATAAGCTTGGCAGCTTGCGGTATGCTCATGTCAGTGTTTTGCTCCTTGCTTCCACCATTCACCAATATCATCATTGTTGATTTCTTCACAAAAAACTCGTCTGAAGATCTTGGGACCTTCACATGATTCAAAGTGTTGCGAATGTTTCTCAGCATAATTGCTTCCAACTCTTTGGATTTACTCTGCATAGTAAGGAAGCAAGGATGTTGAAGAAGTTCATCAAAGATTTCCTTCCTACCACTTGCATCCATTCCCACGGTTAATGTATCAAAGTGTTGTACCAAAGATTGACATATCCTTCGTTTATTTCTTTCATCCATCTCCCCTATATTGCTCTCCTTCACAAAGTTGACCGTTGCCTTACGTTGCTTTCGTTTCTAAGCAGCCCAATATTCCCTCATTAATTTTCTACGCTGAAGTTGAGCTTCTCTACTCGATGACGATGAACTGATAGACAGTTCTTCATTGTGCTCCATTGTTGCAGTACTTTCAATGGATTGCTCTACAAGAAATACAATACAAATCATAACTACACGCTTTACTTTTAATTAATACATGGCACTTCTTGCACTAATTAGAAAGATACTAACAAAGCATAATAAGTGTTTACATACCTCAAGAATCATCAAGTAGAAGAGGAACCTATAGAGATAGAGTTCGTGAGAGAGAGAGAGAGAGAGAGAGAGAGAGAGAGAGAGAGAGAGAGAGAGAGAGAGAGAGAGAGAAAGAGTGCTAAGAGAGAGAGAGAGATGAGCGCTAGCTCAGACACAAGAGGAGCCATGCTTAGAGAGAGAAAGAGAGAGAGGGGGGGGGGCTGAGCGATACAGAAAGCTCAGCAAGAGCTCTGTGAGAGAGAGACAAAGAGGAGCTAGATAGAGCTCCAAGAGAGATCTCAGAGACAAAGAAAGCTCAGACAGGTTGTAGCGGGAAAGAAGCGGTGGACAATAACCCAGCGTTCAGCAGTAAATTACATTTAGTCTCATTAATTGTGGTACGTTAGGAGACTTAATTGACATACCTTAGGAGAGTGATATTCTTTTTGAGATTTGAAGCACTTTTAAAACACCCACTTTTAAGCGCAAAAAAGCAATGTCCTTGACATTACTTTCCAGGCCACCTATACATGCTTTCACCCATTTCCCTTCTCCTCTCTCTATTTATCCTTCTCCATTTATCTCTCTCTCTTTAAATTTATCTCTCTCTCTCTCTCTCTCTCTCTCTCTCTCTCTCTCTCTCTCTCTCTCTCTCTCTCTCTTCATTTATCTCTCTCTCTTTATTTCTATCTAACATTCTATCCAAAAAAGGCGAGCAAAGCAATCATTTCCAAACAAGCTTAGCAAAGCAACCATTTCAAACAAACCGTGCAAAGCAACCATTTCCAAATGAACAAGGTATGTTATGGATTCTCTATTTTCTCTATCTTTTCTGGATTTATGCATGTGTGTGTGTGTGTGTGTGTGTGTGTGTGTGTAGTAGAAAACAAAAGAGAAAGAGGGGAGATGTGATTTGTTTTGTGTTTACCTCTTTTTTTGTAGCACGGTTGAGCTCCCAAAGACGATGGCGGGAAACCCCCTTCGAAAAAACTTGGACAAAACCCCCTTCGACAAAACTTGGGAAGCTTGGAGAAGGAGAGATCTAGAGGAAAGGGAGAGGGGGGGGGGGGGGGGGGGGGGGGGGGGGGGGGGGGGGAGCTTGGGAGCGATGGCGGAGAGCAAGAACACAGAGTATGCAACAAAAATGCGGCATACTCTGCCTTCTTGCCTATTTTAGGTGCCAGATATTAGCGCGGGTATTACCACGGATATTACCGCGTCTATTACCACGTCAATTACCGCCTATATTACCGCGGCCGGTCATTTCAAATGGATACATGCGAATCCGAGGTTGCAGGCGGGAGGGGAGGGGGGTTACAAACCACTCCCTCTACCCTTACCCTTTGACTTTAACTATATGTAATTTTTCTAATGGAATTAATTGTTTTTCTAATTATTTATTTTTTAGGACACATGACTAAATAAACAACATTTCGTGTGTGCAGGACATCGACTGGGATGATCGTGGTCCCCCTGGAGGCGCTGAGCATGATCATTGGCACAAGGAAAAACTCCCTTGTCTTTGCGCCAACAAATGCAAAAGGGCAATCCCTCGCTTGAGGCGCATTTCTTTAGATCACGTGGAGAACGAAGGGCTTTGGCATCCTCGAAAAAACGCTCAGAGAGATGATAGCACGACTCACCCGTTGCTTGAGGAGGTGTCCCATTGGTCTGTGTTCGGTGGTGGTGCACCGGCATGCAAGGCCGAACGGTAGAGGCAAGAGTGACTCGGCCATCTGGGTGCACCGCATGGTGATCCTCCCATTGGCTCTACGTCAGCAGCTCCTATCGTGTCTCCATCACACTTTGAGGTAGAGGATGAGCACATGTTCAACATGTGTGATGAGTTACTAGCTCATGAGCGTGACGTGTGCGAGGAGGATTGTCAGCCCTGCACTAAACGAGCTGCCGAAACAAAGGATAGATTGATGACGAGTGCTCGAACACCTCTTTACGGTGGTGCACAGTACTCGGTGCTCCGAGCATCATTGGAAGTGCTCAACTTGCAAGCAAAAAATTTGGTTGGAGTAATGCAAGTGTCGATGCACTACTTCTGTAAGTATGGAATGTGGTTTTTATATACTCTCCACTCGCTTTATAGTGCCGTCTTCTAGGAATTATACTAATACGCATGTTTGTTGTAGTTTGATGGACAAAATGTTGTCAGAAGATCACCACATGCCTCCAGATCGTCGAGGAGCTAGATCGTATGTCACTGCACTTGGAATGGAGTATGAGCGCATCCATGCATGCGTCAACGATTGCATGCTATACCGCAATGAGCCCGCACATGCTACCTCATGTCCCGTGTGTGGGAAGGCATGATACAAGACAATAGTGAGCGGGACACACCTACCCCACAAGGTGTTGAGACATTTTCCATTAATTCCTCGCATCCAACACAGTTTAAAAGCAGGTCTACCATGGAGCTTCTTGCCTGGCACGTGAACCATCGCTCAAATAATGGAATGATGCGTGTCCCTGCCGATTCACCTGCATGGAGGCACATCAAAACTCAATGTCCAGAGTTTGGGTTGGAGCCTCGACACTTGAGGCTTAGGTTAGCAAGTGATGGTGTCAACCCCTTCGGCACTAAGTCTACTTCATGGAGCACTTGGCCTGTGGTGATCGTCAACTACAATATTCCACCATGGAATACAACCAAGAAGGGAAATATACTTCTTTCCTTGCTTGTGCCAGGGAAGTACAAAGTGTCAAATATTGACATTTACCTCGAGCCCCTCATCGAGGAGTTGGAAGAGTTATGGAGAGGCATTCCTGTTGTCGATGTCTCACTTGCAAAGGGGGGGAGAGAGGCCATTGTGAGGGGAATCCTTATGTAGACTATGCATGACTATCCTGGGCTTGGAGACACTTCTCGTAACCCCCTTTCCTCTATCTCTCTTTCCCTCTTTCCCTCTCTCGCTTTAGTTCACTTTAGTTCACTCGTCTCTCTAACCATATGATATGTATGCAGGGTTGTCCACATCGGGGCACAATGCATGTCCTACTTGCGAGCCATCGTTGGTGATGGAGAGGCCCGATTCCTTGCGCAAGGTAATCTATCCAAACAACCATCGTTTCTTACCCCAAGGGCATAACAAGCACAAGGCTCCAACAAATGGGAAGACTCCTCTAAAGCTCACGATGGCAGATTGGGCAACCATTTGGGAAGAACACCACAACAACAATCCGGCTCCGTGTCCTCCACCAAAAGGTATGTCAAGGTATTCCATATTTTTAAGGCTTCCATATTGAAAGGACTTAAAAATACAACACCTCTTGGATCCCATGCACATATTCTAGAATGTAGCCCAAACACTATGGGACCACATTATTGGCAAGAAGGACTCTTTGGGTGCGAGGGAGGATTTGACGTTTTTTAAATGTCTCCCCGCCTCTGCTACTCCACGGTGTGCCCCAAATGGAAAGATTGTGCTTCCTAAAGCACCATGGATGCTAGCCAAAGAAGAATTAGACAAGGTGAAGGGTACCATTGCCTCTATTCGCACACCAACAGGATACATGAGGTCGCTAAAGGGAGCTTTCACAAAAGTGAAGAAGGGTGGAAGCGTTAAATTGTATGGTATGAAGTCCCATGATTGGCACAAGATGCTTCAGATAATCTTCGTACTCCCTATTCTATCTATAGTTTGTGTGTATGACTATTGCTCACTTTCCCTTTCCCTAATTTACATTGTAGTTCATTCTGCCAGTAAGTATATGTATATGTCGGGACAAGAAAGTCAGGGATGCTATTTTCAAACTAGGAGAGCTAGTAAGGTACACCACAAGACTCCACTAAACTACACCTTTTTTATGTACACAATAATTTCAACTAGCACTTAGTGTATCCTTGTGTGTTTTCTTGCAGATTTGTGAGCTCCAAGGAAATCGAATCGAAATAGATGCTATCCCTGCTGCTCAAACACTTGCAACAAAAACTATGTGTGCCATTGAAGATGCATTTCCTGGATCGGCCCTTCTTAGTCAAATTCACCTCTTGGTTGACGTGGTGGAGGAGATCGTTATATGTGGAGTAGTGCACGCACGATGGATGTTCTTCTTAGAGAGGTTTTTAAAGACTCTCAAAGACTTTGCGTCTACGGTCTCAACCAGAGGCATGTATGGCCGAAGGGTGGATTGTTCAAGAGGCATTTGTTTACATATCAGAGTATTTGGCACAAGTTGATCCTTCAATGCCTCGCATGTGGTCAGACGAGGAAGATGCAAGGATGACTTCACACTTGCCAAGTGGAAAGGGGAAACTACTTAACATGGATATGAATCTATCCCGAGTGGTCGATAACTTTTGCATGCTCAATGCAGAGATTATGACCAAGTGGGTGGACTTGTGGACAGTGGCAAAGGCAAGGCATTTTCAAGAGAGGAAAGCATGGAAACAAGCACATGGAGGAAGGAGGGCACCCCCAGTTCTTAGACACCTTGCATGTTTCCCAGATCTCATTAGTGCAGAGTGGATTCATGAGAGACTGATCGAGGCAAAAGCGCATGGAGAAGACATCACCAGCAAAGAATGGGAGTATGCACGAGGCTGCATACCAAAGGTAGAGTACTCATATACCTAAACCATATTGTAACGCTATTTCTTGAAATTATCTTTAATATGTATTTGATAAATTAATATATTTTTCTATTTTGTAGTGCCTTTCCTTTAACTCTATGTGGTCAAAGGATAGTCACTTTCGTACACGCCACATTGACAAGCATAGAACCACCATGGATTGTGCCATAATGGGCAACTTTGACACAGACGGTGATGAAGCCAGGTACTGCGGAACTATTGAAAGGATACTAAAGGTTAATTTTTGAACCTTTCATACCTTCATCATCGAGTGCAAGTGGTTTGCAAATGTGTTTAGACGACATGGGAATGGCCTCTACATGGTGGACTCTCATGTGCATCACAAAGGGAGGTATGACAATTTAGTTTTACCGCACAATTGTGAGCACGTGAGTGACATGTACCTTTTTTATTCTTTTTGCTTGTAGCATTAGTTATACCAATGTTACTCACTTTGAGCTTCTATTATATAGGTCATCTATATCCCAACAATCCACCAACCAAAACTTTGGTTCGTAATTGCCGTAACACCTCGAGGGAGAACCATTTTTTCCACTAATAAAGTGGAGACTATCTTTGACCATCTTCCACCTCCGACTTTGGATGAGGTGGAAACAGAGAAGAGGGAGGTCGATGAATCAAGTCCGGTGGCAACAAGTCTTAGCAAGGGTACTGATTGTCATGATGATGAAGATGATGAGATGGAGGATGATGAACTCGAAGATGATGAAGGCAATGCATCCACAAACGACAATTCCGTTTCTCTCTTTATTTATTTAGGAGCCATGGGCTTAGAATTAGATGATGCCTCATGTAGAGACCTTTTGGAAGATGGATTCAAAAACATTTTGCAGTTATGAAGTTTTTTGGTCGTGTAATCCATTTATGTGTCTCTCCCCTCTCTTCCTCTCTTTAGATTTGAGAATATGCTCAATTATGTTAATCAATTGACAATGATTATTTTAGTTGTAACCAAGTGTAATCTTATATCCCCCACCTCCTTCTCCTCTCTCTCTCTCTCTCTCTCTCTCTCTCTCTCTCTCTCTCTTCTTTTTTAAATTTGAAAATTATACACAATATTCTTTAATGTTTATTGAGAGAAGGGAAACACCAAAATTTGAAAGGGGGGAGGGGTTAAGTCACAATTTTGAAAGTTTAGGCGCTAAATTTGGCTGTCGGATATAACAACAGTAATATGCACGATAATAACAGCGGTAATAATAGCGAAAACAATCCCGGTAATATTTTAAACACAAAAAAAAACCCTCCGCCCTCCTCTTTCTTGTTTCTCTACTTGAATTTGCACCTTCTCTCTACAAAACGCGGTAAAACAGTGCGGTAAACACTTGGAGATTTTCATAGTCTCTCTCTCTCTCTCTCTCTCTCTCTCTCTCTCTCTCTCTCTCTCTCTCTCTCCCCAAATGCCTTAACAGATAACAGAGAGTGCACCTAACTGGCAAGCCATACATTGACAAGTGAAATATGCTCTAGCGTGGTAGCACTTTTTGCTAGCCGTTGCATTGCCGACTAGCCATGAGAATCCATGCTTATACGCCTGGTCGTTTAGTTACTTCATTTTCTCAATCTCCAATGACTGCTTTCTGGATAGGTACTACCTCTTGCATGTGCTCAAACCTTCATGAATATCATCATCCAAAGAGTTGAGGGACCCTTCTTCTTGGTTGCGGGTTTGCTGCATCAAGCTAGTACTAAGGAAAGACATGCCATCACGAATAGCTTTTCTTTATCTCTCAAGTTGGCTCGCTTTACCTCTCCTGGCATGAGAATCGAGGCTGCCTCTAATTAGCGTCTCACCGGTAATGCCACCTTGGGTCAATACTAGCATGAAAACCCCCCTTCCTCTCTCTCTCTCTCTCTCTCTCTCTCTCTCTCTCTCTCACACACACACACACACACACACACACACACACACACAGGTCGGCTCTTCACCTCCCTTGGTGCCTCGTCACCTCTCATTGTCTAAGTTCTCGCTCATGAATTCTAGCAAGTCGTGTAGTACAAAGCGGTGCCACTTCCTCACTTGGAGACTTCTCCCTTAGCCACAGCGCGAGCTTGAAAACGGCTCGGTGTTATAGAGTAGAATAGATATCCCGGTAAGTCATCCCACCCAAGTTTAACTTCACCTTTCATTTTACTTTTTCATTGGGTTTCTTTCTTGGGGTATGATAGAGGAGTTTTCACAATCTACATTGATATGTCACATAGGCCAGCCTAGGCCTCTACAAGATGTTACACACACACACACACACCTCTCCATAATTATGATTATCAGAATTAAAAGAGTGGTTGTATGCATGTGGGGCTTTGTATTTGTACGTGTGGTAGCTATCTATGTTTCTTTCTCGTGGGCAAGCAAGTACTTGACACATTGTCAATGTGCATGCATGTGTGTATATTGGAACAAATGTATAGCTTCTTTCGTATGCATTCTCATCACCTTTCACATATATGTGCCTCGTTCTTACTCAATCTTTTTCAAAAAGAAAGAAGCAACAGCATGACTCTCAAATCAGAAGATGTGCAACTTGGATCGATGGAGTCCACTTTCTAAAAGGGGTTGTGATATGCGGGCTGTCTCTTAGGAGCAAAAACTAGTGCTAGGGCAATTGAGAACCTTAAAATCGTAATGGAGACAAAGATGAAGAGCAAATGTACTATTGTGTAATCACTTTCTAAGCAAGGTAGTGCAAGTGACAACCTCAACAATATATGAGGAGGAGACAGGCATGAATGGAGAGAGAGAGAGAGAGAGAGAGAGAGAGAGAGAGAGAGAGAGATGACTCTCTAAGCAAGGTGGGATGCTATGCTTGAGATCAAAGTAGTGTAGGGGGCAGAATGTACCGAATGGGGCTTGAAGAATTGAGAGGAAGGTTGGCCAATGGCTATGGTTTATGGAGGGGATGCGATTGTGTGTGTGTGTGGGGGGGGGGGGGGGGGGGATACTAATGAGGGAGGGAGGAGGGGGACAACTTACAAGGCGCATGTGAAAGCGGTTGAGGGAACAGTCTCTTCAAGAGAACAGCACACGTGGACAGTAAAGTAATGATGGGCAAATGGCTTATGTGTATGACCCCTATCCTATGTGGCATCAACGGGTCCTCTACATCAGTTGTAGGCCTGTGTACAATGCCACCCATCGAATCCATCACCCTCATCACATGCATGCAAAAGGCGTTGCAAGCGCTTCAAGTACTCTCTCTCGACAGAGAGAGAGAGAGAGAGAGAGAGGGAGAGAGAGAGAGATCACGAACCCTCAAAGATATATCGGACAGGTTTCGAACCCAGACGTGCGAGAGAGAGAGAGATTGATGAGGCTCAGCTGACGTGGCAGTAATCTCATGCTTGGCCGACGTGGGGACGCTTCCCGAGAGGTGACGTCCAGCGTGGACGTCGATCCCCACAGGAGGCTGTCGGGGTGGTCGTATCATGCCCGAATGATAGCCCCTCTCTCTCTCTCTCTCTCTCTCTCTCTCTCTCTAGACTCTCTCTCTCTCTCTCTCATGAGTTTCGACAGCTTTCTTGCCGGCGAGTTGTCGGCGGCAGGGAGGACCTCCTCGGCCACTGCCACTCATCGACATCAGCTACTCTACGTCTCTGCTCTTGACAAGACCCAACTCCCAATCAACTCTCCTACCAATAATCTATCGGATGTAACGGTCCAAACTCTCATATAGCTACTACTCTCAATCAGTTCAACGTTAGTCTATTACCACAATCCGCTTTCCCTTTCTTTATTACACCGGCCCCCTCCCCCTCTATCCATTTTCCACCTTACTGGATCTTCATTTTCTAAGGTCTTACCTTACCAGCTTGCCTTACCTTATAGTCCCTTTCTGCCTATTCCTCCTTCTTGTTTTCTTTAGCAGGCAACAGAGATCTTGGCTATATCAAGCTTGAAAAATTTTACTTCTCTGTCACTCAACATGTTATACACTCTTATCAGCAAGCCCGATTTCCTGAATGCTCCGCCGAAGTAGTTTTCTGACGCATTCCCGGCTCCATTTCTTGGTAGCTGAAGGGCACACAGTTCATATATGACATAGCTGATTGTTTTGGATCAAATTATCACGTTATTACTTTCTGGGTTAGATAAATTGAGGTTGCCAAGCTCACCCACATTTTCTAATTCCATGGCAAATTACTCAAATTCTTCCATGCTGCATTCAAAAACCATTAGCTCAATCAGCTGCCCAATAAGATCGATCAATTTAGGAATAATGCTAATGCATGGGATCGTTCCAGCATTACGAGTTATATAATATAACCCCGACATCAGTCATAATATTATTGTACTGATTACTATTATATAAAAGCTTACATTGAATCCAATTACTAGGCAGCCTAAACCTTTCATTACCTGTAGTACTCCTTTGCTATAGCTAGCATCTTTTACCAACTCTCCAAAGCATCAAGTCTTATGCTTGTTATAGGCAGCAATGTACTGGTAGCATCTTTTGCCACCCTCTCAAACCTCTCCAACGATTTCACCCCCTATGCTTGTGCCCAACAATCTTCTAAATCTGATCTGCTATTATTCTTCATAAGCTGCATGCTACATTAGCACTTAATAACTTCTCACGCCAAAATGATTAATGGCAAGGACATGTACGATGTCTTGTCTGCAATGGTGCCACTGTATGTGGCGATGATGCTGGGCTACGGGTCTGTGCGCTGGTGGGGCATTTTCAGCGCCGTGCAATGCTCGGGGATCAACCGGTTTGTGGCGGTTTTTGCAGTGCCATTGCTGAGCTTCAGTTTCATCTCTAGAAATAACCCATATAAGATGGATGGCAAGTTCATCTTGGCCGATTCTGCATCCAAAGTCGTTGTACTAATACTACTGGGATGCTGGGCCAAGTTTTCAAGATATGGTAGCTTGGATTGGCTCATAACCCTCTTCTCTCTTTCCACTCTCCCTAATACTCTGGTGATGGGCATTCCCTTGCTAGAGGCCATGTATGGTAAGTACTATGGAAACCTAATGGTGCAAGTGGTAGTTTTGCAAAGCATCATTTGGTATACACTTCTCCTTTTCCTATTTGAGCTAAGAGCAGCAAGAATTCTTCTCATGGAGCAATTTCCTGAGACGGCCGCCTCTATAGTGTCATTCAAGGTCGACCCTGATGTGATGTCATTGGATGGGAGGGAGCCTCTACAAACAGAGGCGCAAGTCGGTGAGGATGGCAAAATACGCGTCTTCATACGCCGCTCAATCTCTGCATCTCAACATTATGAGCTTTTTGCCTCTCCCAGAAGAAGCTCTGCTGTCAATCTCTTTTCGTCACCGCGACGGAGCTCGGCTATGAATCTCGACCTCTTTGCATCACCGCGGCGCTCCAACATGATGAACATGGACCTCTATGCATCCCCTCGTAGATCCAACATGAACCATAACCATACATTAGACCTCTACTCCATGGGTTTAACTTCTGTGCCTTCCTCTAAAGCGATAACTCCGCGCCCCTCGAATCTTACAGGAGCAGAGATCTACTCTCTCACTACCCCATCCTCTCAAGCCACCCCTAGGGATATCACACTTGGCTTTACCAGCACCTTCAATGAGCCCATTGCAACAGCCCAATATCACAATGCTGTGTCTCATCATCTCTACGGCGGACTAGGGGGGCGTGTGCAACATCTTACATCAGGCACTAATGTGGCCGGCGCCAGCCCACGGCAATCAAACTTCACATCATGTGAGATGTATTCATTGCAATCCTCAAGGTGTCCAACACCGCGCGCATCGAATTTTCAGCCAAGTCATCATGAAAATGCAGAGAATGTGTCAAGTCTGCCGCAAAGGCCAAGCCCGCTGAATCCAATAAACACCATCTCTGACAATATGCATGTGAATGTGGGCAAGTCTGCAACAGCAATGAGCCAAAAAACAGAGTCTAAAGAAAGTGTGAGTGCATTCAACATCAATTCGACATCGGCGAGCTCGACAACGACACATGCAGTAGGGAGTGGGGTGGAGCATCAAATGCAGCAAGATTATCATGATCACCATCAACATCATCATGTGCATCATGCTGCAGGGGGGGTGCAATCCTTTGTATGGAGCTCAAGCACGTCTCCTGCAGCTGTTTCAGAAGGGGTCATGGCGGCAATGCAAGCCTCTGACAACCTGTCGCCTTCCTTTCATCAAGGGTACGAGGAGGCCACAGCTACCCAACAGCACAAGCCCAACAAAGGTACGAACAAAACCAATTGAGTTCTTTTTCCGTTATTATCGGGATTCGTTCTGTTTCTGCGTCTTGGTAATCAGCCAAGGTTCGAACACAAAACGTAATAGTTCTCAATGAGTATTTTTGAAAATAGGAGCTTATTTTAACCTTTTCCCAAGGGGGAGTCCACTGTACATAGGTAAGACGTATATACAACGTGCATTCAATCCGTGAATTTCAAGTGATTTAAAACTACACATTCTCTTCATGAAATTTATGATCTCTTTTCTTAAAATTGGATTTAAATACCTCTCAATTGAATAAATTTCTATATATTTATGTAAATTTGATTTATCAAAACGTCATATGTTTACTTATCAGACAATGGACTCTCAAAAAACTATATTTTCTCTAATTTTCTGGCAACCTAGTTGAAATCTTTCTTTTTCCTCTTACTCTCAACTCTTTTTTTTTCTTTTTTTTGTTGTTTTTTTTTTTTTTGGGGGAGGGGGGGGGGGTTTGAGAATGTTTATCACATGGGTTCAACCGAGTTGGTGGAGTGATTTGTCTGGTTAATTTCATTAACGAACGAGACTTGAGCCTGCTAACTAGTTACACAAAGGATCCTCTTCGTGGACAACTTCTTAGAGGGACTACAAGGATTTTTTTTTATTTTTTTTTTTGACATTTTCGCATACATAAGAGTGTTGATGAAATGATCTTGACAAAAAATTCACAAATTGAATAAGAAAAGGGTCTCTCTTATTTGTGAAAAAATCAGAGATAAGAGGTTCATAAATAGTCCTTGAACACAAGCGATACATAAGTTTTACATATAGCGACTTGATTGGCAAATAGCTCTATGCCATGTTATGCAGCTACACATTTGATGTTTTAAACGCAAGAATGGCAATTTTTTCTCTTGTAAAATTTTAGTTCACCTATTGGTCAAATCTTATAAGCCAAAATAAAGCCTGCTTAAAACTGGCCGCCACATCCCATAAGGAGGCTTGTCTTTAAAGCAATCATTTTAATTTGTCCCATGCAGATAGGTCTTCAATCTAATTTTGGATGAGCATTGGGAGATCAAAGCCTGACACCGAAAAGTTATGTTATCAACCTAGCTAAAACATTAGTGTCACAAAGTTAGAGCAGAGCTAATATTCAACACATTTGTTCTTATAGTAAGATGGTCACATATTTGGTCACCTTTTGTCTAGGTGAGAGCTTGGTTTCCATGTGAAGTATTTCGCATCGATCTTATTACTGTAGCATTGCATGCAGTTGTAGTTGATTACAAATGCTACTTTGATGGCTACTTGCTTGATTCATAGTATTTGGATCCTGATGGCTAAGGCTATATTATCAGTATACCAATACCTAGTCTATGACCTCTAGCCCACAAGTGTTCTCTCACTCTTGTAGGTAAAGCACAGATCATGAGGGGTTCAATACACTTGAGAGAAATGACCACTAATCCATGGAGAATTGAATGGTTGATTCACTACCAACAAATCACTTCTATTAGACAAGGGATCATCAAACCTTCCTTAAACTTATCAACATAAGGCTAAGCTGCATCTTTTGGCTTCAAATTGAAGATTCTCAGTCCTAAAAGTGCTCGCCTCTAACTATGAGCTAAGGACTCTCGTGTAGAATCAATGGCATACTTGATGGTATCTTCACTTAGATGCTAGAGATGTCTTGACCAAATAGAAAGTGATGGTGTTAATTAGCACCTCGAAGAGAGGAAGATGTCTAGCTTTCATGAAAGTCTAGAGAGTAGAGGAGGCAAGTGCGGTATGGGGTCCAAAACTAGTATAAAATCAAATCAAATGAAACAAAATTCCTCGCCATAGTTTGTGAATAGATAGCCTTAGAAACGAGGAGAACCGTTGACATTATCTCTCTCTCTCTCTCTCTCTCTCTCTCTCTCTCTCTCTCTCTCTCTCTCTCTCTCTGCTCCCCCTCTTTATGCGTGCTTCTCTCCCTTTTGGCTTATAGCCTTCAGCTCGCAGATAATGACACGTGTAAAGGGTCATCCTCTCCTCTATATTATGTTATAGTAGATTTTTCATCCAAATTCATTAAAGTATATCAAGGCCTTTTGTGCAATGGGACAAGCATGCAAGAGCATTATTAAATCCTTTGAAAGTTGAAATGCCTAATGCAAATTTTTGTTTGGGTGGGCCGTGTGTCAAGATCTCCGAAGTAATTTTTTTATCTGAATGAATACTTTAATTTAAGCATCATATTTTTACAACATATTGAAGGCATCCAATGCATAGTCCATTGTGGCCATGGACTATGTAATTTTGCTACTTGGTTTCTATTTCAAGAATCTCCGATGAAATCTTTTGGTAATCCAAAGGCCAAAAATAGTGTCTCTTCACATAATTTGATTCAATTAAACATGTCCTTCATTTGATTAAACCCTTTTTTGAAATATTTATACTTACTTAGCACTTATTATACATTAATTTGTGTCTGATCACTTGTTGGCCTTGTAATTGACAACAGGAAAGGAGTATGAACTTCCTGCAAATGCAACACCTCCACCAATAATTGTGGGGGAGGATTTTAGTTTTGGCAGCAGGACACACTTGGTGAGCTCGCCCAAACAAAACCACTTTGATGCAGCTAAGCTTACACTTAGCAATGGCACAACCTCTAAGTTTCATCCAGCAACCCCCTCAACCACTGAAAACTCGAAGTCCAAGACAATCTTTGATAACAACATAAACAACGTCACAAGATTGCCATCTTCGAATGTCATGATAAAGCTCATACTTCAAATGGTTGCTCGCAAGCTCATTCGGAACCCCAACACATATGCTAGTTTGATTGGGGTTACTTGGTCATTGATAGCATTTAGGTTCTCTCTCTCTCTCTCTCTCCCTTCCTCTCCCCCCCCCCCCGGCGTCCCCCTCTCCCCCCACAAGAAGATTTAGAAATTTTCTCATGTAGGAAAAGGGAGCCTTTTTCAATGTTTTTCATACAATGCATAACATCATGAGCTTCTGCTCGGGAGGCACGGAATACCTAGCTAGGTACGATTGGGGGTAGGGGACCACCGGCCCCCCCACCGGGCCGGCGGTCCCCTGCCCCCAATCGTACCTAGCTAGGTATGCCGTGCCTCCCTCACAGAAGCTCATGATGTTGAGGTGAGTCATAATGTGGGAATTTTTGTGAGAATCTGTCCAAAACTTGTTGTGCCCCCCCCCCCCCCCCCCCCCCCACACACCATTGGATAGATCTTATGAAGCATTTTTTAACAATGCTTTGAACTTTAACTCAATTAATTAAGGTTCAATTCTTTGACGGTCCATTGTGACACATATGTTCTCTGCTATAGTTTTGTTGTTACTAACATGTGTATGGGATTTTTGTAGGTATGGAGTGTCTATGCCCAAAATGATAGAGGGATCCCTCAAGATCCTTTGGCAAGCAGGACTAGGGATGGCCATGTTTAGCCTAGGTACACACATGCCCGACAAAAAAACTCTCATGTGTATAATTATGCTCCTTAATTGCCAAGTTTCTCCTTAAAAAACTCTCCTCTCATGTGTATAATTATGCTCCTTAATTGCCAAGTTTCTCATTAAGGCATCTACTAGACTTTCACATACCATCAACCATCCCATTTGTGTGGTCATAAGTACTCATGTGTGATTGACAATAATCTTTTTCTTGTCTTCCCAGGATTGTTTATGGCTTTGCAGCCAAATCTTATACCTTGTGGCAAGTCCTTAGCTATTTTTGCCATGGCAGTGAGATTCCTAACAGGCCCAGCGGTCATGGCTGCGTCTTCAATAGCTGTTGGACTTCGAGGGGTTCACTTGCATGCAGCCATTGTACAGGCATGTATTTTTAAGTTAATAGGATGTTATTGACTCATTTTTAAGTATTTATCATGTACACAATTTACAATATGGACAGCCTTCTTTAAATCCACCTCGCTCAAGAAGATATATAATACAAGAGGATTACATGCTCAAAGGTCTTGAAAAATGACTAGGTTATTTGTGGGAGTGTTCTTGCACGGGCCACTAGAGTAGATGTAGGTGATGTCCATATTTGTGGTATGGACTATTTTAGCACAGCAACAAAATGATTGGTATACTAAAAAGAGGCCCTTTGAAATGTCCATAGGAAAAAGAGAATCTTGGGCATCTTTTAAGAAACTTGTAGAGCTTTTGGTGAACAAAAGAGCCTTGGAATATGGTCTACTCTCTAAACTACAAGCATCAAGAATTTGTGCTTTGGTATTTGTAGCAATCTTTACTGAAAAAAAAAATTCATGGTCAAGTACTAGTAGCCAATCAGACATCCCAAGTTATGAATCAGGCACTAGGGAAAGTACAACTAATTTAGTGAGGCTTTTTGGTACCTGGCTACCGTTTGAACTTATCCGAAGCAACTTGGAAGCTATTATCTTAAGGGTGTGCAGTGTGGAGAGCAGGGGTTGCTTTTTTGATGGGCATTTTAGTGTGTTTTTTGAAGGACACCTCACATTTTTTACCCGGGAAAAGAACAAGCAAAATGCCTGTCAAAAACTACCCCTAGGGCCTACATACACAAGAAGTTTTGGACAAATTCTCATCATAATTTTCACATGTGACTTACCTCAACATCATGAGCTTATGTGAGGGAGGCACTGCATACATAGCTAGGTACGATTGGGGGCAGGGGACCGCCGGCCCCCAATCGTACCTAGCTAGGTATGCGGTGCCTCTCGAGCAGAAGCTCATGATGTTATGCATCGTATGAAAAACACTAAAAAAGACTCCGTTTTCCTACATGAGAAAATTTATAAATCTTCTTGTGATAGGGTCTTCTTTTTTTTGTAGCAGAACTCACAATTGTGGTAGTTAGAAGACCCCTACATAGGGTCTTCTAAGTTCCAGTGTTCAGGGAAAATCATTTTCACAAACATACAAAAATCCCTCCAAGACAAATCTGAACTGGGAATTGTACAATACTAGTCAATTTTTTTGCAAAATTACACTATTTTCCATGTATTTTAAGCGGAATTTTGCCCTTCTTGCCCTCCCCTCAACCGTCTACTTTGATTTTTGCAACCGGCTCAAGGCTAAGCTGAGGCACACTTTTCCCGAACACTGCTTCTAACTCGTGAGTTGAAGAAACCTTCCCTTCAATCTTTAACTAGCCAAGATCTTGGCAAAAGATGCATAATGGAAGTGAGTGCCTAAGGCCTAAAATATGATAATCACGTGCAACTCTGTCCATATGGTAGGCTAGAGGGACAAAAACAAAAGTTTGTGGCTTTTAAAGATGGTGCTTTTCTTGCTTGACTTTTTGGAGATTTGTAATGGGACATGTTAATGTAGCAACTTTTTGATGCATCTTGGAAAAAGGCAAGGGCTGTTAATAACAAGATTAACCTATGGAATTCTGTGTAGAGGCAATGGTGCATGAACCTTAATAAACTGAGTGTGGTGTGGACTTTGGGAAACTATGTATAAGCACTCTAAAGATGCTAGATGCTGTATTTTTGTAAGGGTTTTTAAAATAGAAAGTAGGAAAAGGGACTGATAAGCTATGTTGGAAGTTTCAAAAGTTGTGTGTGTGTGTAAAATAAGATTACTTGGAAAACTCTACCTCCGCGAGTACTCGACCTCCGTGACCTGGGTCATGGGTTCGAGTACTGTCAAGTTACCCTATGCGCTCATAAGGACATTTGTATTGCCTCGCATGGGATGTGTGTGATTTGCTACCCCAAAAAAAAATTACTTGAAAAACTCTTCAATTTGATAAGTTGGTCATGTTCCATGTGTGTGTGTGTTTTTTTTTTTGCAGGCAGCACTTCCCCAAGGCATTGTCCCCTTTGTATTCTCGAGAGAGTATGACTTGCACCCAGATATACTTAGCACTGCGTGAGTCTCTTTTTCCTCCAATCAAATAAAGAATAATAAAGTTAATGACGAAAAGTTTTATTTTGCTTTTGGGTCATGACCTTTTTCCTTTACTAAAGAATTGCACCACTTGATTTTTTTGATACTTTCTCAAGATGCTGATCCGTTTCGATCCTTGATGATTAACATGCAGGGTTATATTTGGCATGCTGGTCGCTCTCCCAACTACTCTGCTCTATTACATCTTGCTGGGAATTTGACATTTGCTTTTTGCTTTTCTGCTCATTCAAAGGTGGACTTCAAAGGTTAAAATTGCCCATACTTTGTGGCATAGGTGGGGACAAGGCTACATCTAAAGCTACCTCTCTCTCTCTCTCTCTCTCTCTCTCTCTCTCTCTCTCTCTCTTTTAAAGTCTCTCAGGATTGTTCCTACCATGTTAAAACTTCTCTTCTTCTTCTTCGTCTCTCTCTCTCTCTCTCTCTCTCTCTCTCTCTCTCTCTCTCACACACACACACACACACATATCTTGTCTCGGATTGATCTTTGAAGTCTATCCACATTGTTCCTACCATGTTAAAACTTCAAACTTCTCTTCTTCTTCGTCTCTCGCTCTCTATCATCTTGAGAAATCTCACCATTGCTCCACGACATTTATATTTCTCGTCCTCGCGTCTTCACATACATACATTCATCTATCCATCTCTCTCTCTCTCTCTCTCTCTCTCTCTCTCTCTCTCTCACACACACACACACACACACATATATGCCTCCCATATACAACATTGCCAAACTAGCAAGGAATCTTCTTGTCACACACCATTGAGTGAGAGCTTTTAGCTTATCAAGTCACCTCTTGCTCTTTCTCCCTTCTCTTTACACCCACCCAAGACCTCATACATTGAAGAGACCCCACTCACATCTCAAATCAGGCCTCTTACATCATTTATTGTGTACTAACAAAAGCAAAAACCATGGCCCCAACCTCAAAAAGCAACTATGGCCCAAGCTTGTCTTATCAAGTTGTGAAGAAAGAGAGAGTGGAAGAGAGAGAGATTTTGGAGGCAAGAGTTTCCTTTTCCTTTTCCTATACCAAACTTCACATACATACCCTTTAGCTCAGCATCTGCCTTCAATTTGTACCTCGGTTTGGTCATCTCTAAAGAGTATGGTCATGAATCATGTGGCTTTGTATCAAACTCGCTCTATGTGTAATGGAACATTGACATTGTAACTATTTCCTTTTCAAATGTTTGGACTCATCTTTCCTTACCATGTTATGATTTTCGTAGTGCGACTATCCAATAGGATTCGCCGTGGATTTGTCCTTCTTAAGGCATTTTTCCCGTCGTATGAAGCTCGAAATTTTTACGGGTATGCCATTAAGGGGGGGGGGGGAGTACATCAAGATGCTCATCCAAAGATCCTTGTTATAATAACACTCTTTCTTTCCTATGATAACACTCATAGACTGAGAGTATGGCAAAAAAGTTGTTCATCCAATTTGGAAACTGAAAATAAGCCCCACCATAGAGAAGGGTAGTGCCTATGTTTGGAACCCTTCAAATCCTAACATTTCAATGACACTTGGACACAAGCAAGGCATAGAGCTAATAAATTTTCAATTTCTAAAAGATTTCTTAAGCTAATTTTCTACATGTTCTTTCATTTAGTGGTCGGAGAACGACAAGTATGCCCGGCAAGGAATCGAGCCTCGGTATTTTTATAGCAACACAAACACTTTACTGCTGGACTACAACAAAGGTGGCAGGTCATATTGGCACATGGGCCTCACATTGTCATGGCAAACCTACCAAGTGACTTTTGTATGTACCTATAGCAAATCTATAGCCCTTAACTCTTTTTTTTCCCCCTTCCTGGGACTTTTTTTGGGTGGGAGCCATACCTTTCCCTTTTTTGAGAGGTTTCTTGAACTAACTCTCTCCATTCGAGCCTAAAGTTTGATGCCCACCAAGTGACTTTTTGACGGCCATGCAAAGTTTGGTAGGGTAAAGCTTAGACAAGCTATGTGCAATAAGGTGTAAAAGCTTTTCGTGTACAAAACTGTGCACTCTAATAGAATGCAAACGTTTGTGTTCTGATTGACAAAAACTCATGTGCTTTTCTTAAAAACTCCTCTTCACGAATGGGGTTCACAAGTGCATCAAGAACAATGCTCGCATATCCCATTTTGTTGTGTAATTTCTTGCCCGGAAATGAAAAATCCCGGTTGTAATTCCATGTGGCCTTGATTTTCAAGGCCACAAATTAGTTATAAATCCAAGCAGATATATCCCTACATTTTGGCATAAATCTTGTTTGTCTAACTAGTTTTCCCTTTAAAAACAAGACCAAGATAAGAAATTTTTATTTATTTTTAAAGCAGTGATCAAGAAAACACAAGGGTGGTTGGACCCATAAATTGACTTTTCATGTCCTTGCAAATCTTGATTAAATAATGTAGGCAAGCTATAAACTAGTTTGAACATGAAGGAGATTGTATCGTACCAAAAAATATTGCAATGCAATTCCTTGTAAGCATTGAATCTTGTTATTTTTGGCCCTCTAAAAAGGAGGGCATATAGGCAAAGGCATACTTTGATACTGGCCATCCATGTGGACAACCAATGTTTTAGGAAAAAAAAATTGTACACTCCCTAACATCATGCTCACTTAAGGCAACCATCAATGTGAACTTTAAAGATGGAGCTTGGAGGGAGCCAAAAGCTACCAAACAAGCTGTTGTGCTGTTGTCCCTTGAAGTTTCAAGAGGCCAAGAGCTCCCAATTTGCATGCAGTTCGTTTGAACTTGAAGGGACTCTAGCCGTAATGGAAATGGATAAATATGTGATTAATGTAGCTGATAGGTGGCAATAGCTATGGACTATGCAAAAGGACAACAAGTGTATGAATATTTCATTTTGCTAAAATGTTGTTTATTAGCTATGGTCACTTTATGTCGGAGCAACAGTTTGTAATCACATTTGAGCATTTATCAATCTATAACTAAATAAGCGCAAGAGGAAAATGCTCACTCTTGCACGTATTTATTTATAGATTGATAAATACTCAAAAGTGAGTAAGAGCTATGTACTTTGCAAAAGGACAAGTGTATAGATATTAGATGGTTAAAATGCTCTTTATGAGCTATGGTCACTTAATGTGCAGGCGGCAATTTGTAATCACTTTTGAGCATTTATACATCTATAAATAAATACATACAAGAGGAAAATGCTTACTCTTTCATGGGGGAGGTTGCACCCGCTGCTCTGTTCAATTCTTCTCTTCTCTCACCTCTCTTCTCTTTGTGCCTACGTAGCACTCTGCTCTAGGAGATGCACTTGCACGTGCTCTTCTCTGTCCTCTCTTTCTTCCTCTACCTCTCTCAGATCGTGCATTGATCTCAATGATGCATGTGCGGCTCATCAGGTAAGCAGATCGATTGTTTGATGGCTAGTGGCATGTTATTCTTAGTATCTTGCAAGCTCTCTATGCTCCCCCTTGTCATCCGAGCATTGATCCAACTTGCACTCCCGACATCCAACCAGCTCTCTCTCTCTCTCTCTCTCTCTCTCTCTCTCTCTCTCTCTCTCTCTCTCTCTCTCTCTCTCTCTCTCTCTCTCTCCCCCCTTGTTTGCTACACACGTGCACACCCACTCTCACTTGTCAACCATGCCTGTCATGCAAACCCCCTTTCTCTCTACCACTTCCTCGCATGGCATCACCTAGCCACACACACACACAATCTCTCTCTCTCTCTCTCTCTCTCTCTCTCTCTCTCTCTCTCTCTCTCTCTCTCTCTCTCTCTCTCTCTCTCTCTCTCTCTCTCTCATATGTGGCCGATATTTCTCTCTTGAAGCAGCCTTTGCAAGTGATCGTGCTCTACCTAAGGTGATAGAGGGCAAAGTGCGGATGAGCTTTGGTAGATAGGGGGAGAGAAAGATCGTCTTTGTCTGGTGGAGTGCCACCAAGGTAGATAGCTGCAAAGTAGGGCTATGAGTTTCTCTCTCTATTGAGCACTCCAACTAGGGTCCCATAGCAAAGCTGCAACTTTAGCTCGCAAAGGTATGTGTTTGCGCATGCGCTACAGGGCAAAGGCAACCAAGGCAATGTAGAGGATCTTTTTCTTTGTTTTGGGCCGCACTTGAGGGAATCTTAGTAGGTAATTAATGGGTTTTTTTGTGAAATTGATGCAAAGGAATTGATGGAAAAGCGTGGTTCATCCATTTATTTACTTTGTTTTTGTTGGATGGATGAGTTGAGCCACTCCAATGCAACTAAAAGCACAAATGTTAAATGTCTGAATAAAATAGAGCAATGTCCAAAGAGCACTATTTTGGAGCTCCTTTCTATATAGACCTTGGGATATATGGGTGCAACTTTGATTTGTAGGCATTGCCCGCTTGTAGGGAGTGATATAGGCGTGGAGCCTATGAAATGTTTGTTGTACACAATTTTTAGGCTTTTTGAAGCTATTTTAAGATGCTACTTTTCAATGTTATTTTTGAGCCATGATTGTAATAAAAATAGCACTTGCATAAAGAAAAGCTTTGTCGATAACAGCAGTGCAAGGAGACTCAAGCAAGAAGGAGCATAAGATATGCTCCTTCTATTCTCTCTCTCTCTCTCTCTCTCTCTCTCTCTCTCTCTCTCTCTCTCTCTCCGATTCACACCACACACGGCAGCACATGCTAACAAAAGATGAACTACCACATACCTCACCCACCTCTCCTCTTCTAGCATACCCACTTTCCACACCTTCCTCCTACCATTTTTCAACATTGCATAGGTGCCAACTTCCTTTCAATGTTATTTTTGAGCCATGATTGTAATAAAAATAGCACTTGCATAAAGAAAAGCTTTGTCGATAACAGCAGTGCAAGGAGACTCAAGCAAGAAGGAGCATAAGATATGCTCCTTCTATTTTCTCTCTCTCTCTCTCTCTCTCTCTCTCTCTCTCTCTCCGATTCACACCACACACGGCAGCACATGCTAACAAAAGATGAACTACCACATACCTCACCCACCTCTCCTCTTCTAGCATACCCACTTTCCACACCTGCCTCCTACCATTTTTCAACATTGCATAGGTGCTCTACCCCAACAATTGTCATTGTTATCCTCAATAGGAGCAATCTAATCATCTTTAAATCTTGGTTTGTACTCTACAAGTTGATGTCCTATTTTTTAGGCACCTACATACCTATGATCAAAAGTATCTTGTATCCCCTATTATTTTCAAGGACGATGCACTTACTTATGTTCTCATGAAAGATGGAGGCCATACAGAGGACGAAGCTATGAAATATGTACTTTACATTCCGTAAAGTCTACCTTTGCTCTAAGTAGCATTATTATTTATTTGGGAGATGAATAATACGCTAAAAATAGGTGTATTATTTGTTGACCTAGATTATATGTCCGTTTTATAGTGCCACATCAGCAAATCCGGCCTATGCCTTATTAACCTTCAGCATGCACTTTCTCTCTCCAGTATAGTCATTTCTAGATAGAGAAAGGCCATGGTAAAGTCTAAAATTTATCAACATTAAAATTTGAAGACATTCTTAGCATAACAATATCTTTCATTTTCCTTCATTACAGAGCATGCATGGTCATGCCCATTTTCTCCAAGAACTTTCCTAATATAATGGCCATTTGCATGCCACTTGAAAGGTGGAGCCCATCTAAGGCATGTGCAATAACTAGAACCATTTCCATCTATCATTTAGACTCTATCATGCCTCTCTTTCAACCCGCTTAATTGAAATGTTGCTCCAAACCAGCTGAGTCAACGTCATTGTGTGGAAGAGTTCTACTACATGACCCATCACATTTGGCTGCTACTCTTCATGTGGGCAATTGACCCTCCAGTCAATGTTTTGCCCTCTTACTTGTGCCCCCTACCATCATCAAGCCAATGAATTGCATCTATTAGCTTCTTATACAAGCACCCTTTTGGTTAAAACCATTAAACATCACAATCAATGCCAATATAATCTCTACTCAAATTTTGATCCCAATTCAAAGACATACACTTGCCTAGCATAGTATGTAAGCTTCCCTTGTCTTTCCATCATGTACTTCATCTCATTGTCTTCCTAGCATCTACATGGGGTAGCATAAAATCCCTACATCCAACCTCAACGGCCCCACCTAGTAGAAGCAGCATAGCACAGTGAAGGTGTCCATACCCTTGCAACTTGGGCATGTAAAAATAAAAGGCAGAGGTGTGCAAAGTGGTTTGAGAATCTTGGACACACATCAACCTTGCTCACTCCATAATAGAAGATTATGTGGCTTGTCGAGGCTACAATCAGGAGTGTAGAGGGCCTGCAAAATACCGAGAACAACATGCTACTAGCCATAAAACAATGGAGCTACATATCTGATGAGCCGCACATACATATAATTGAGAATAGTGCACGATCTGAGAGATAGAGAGGAATAAAGTGAGGGTAGAGAAGAGCACATGCAAGTGCACCTCCTAGATCGGAGTGCTACACATGCACAGAGAGAAGAGAGGTGAGAGAAGAGAAGAATGACATAGAGCATCGTGCGTTATCTCCCGCGTACAAGAGTGAGAATTTTCCTCTTGCATGTATTTATTTATATATTGATAAATGCTCAACAGTGATTACAAATTGTCTGCCTTGACCAAGTTCATAAAGAGAATTTTAACAATGAAATATCCATGCATTAATTGTTTTCCTTTTGCGTTGTCCATAGCTCTTTCCACCTATCAATTGTAGTAAATACATATTTACCCATTTTCATTACATATCTCACTGTTTAGAAAAGCAAATTTCCTCCATTGCTAAGTTAAGAATGTGCAAATCATAATAGTAAAAGTTTATCACGATATCATTGGTCACAGCCATCATTTTATAGTCACAATTCATTAATTCCAAATTCAGTTCAATATACATTGTCGATATTATATGATCATAAACCAAATCCAAATTCAACTCCAAGTCCAAATGCAAATCACTTCCATTATATATCCGGACAAGAAATGATACTTGGGGCAATGGTGGCCAACCATGGTAGGATGATTTTGTAGTTGGTTTTGAATCTTAATTGGCACCAATGGAACGTGCTACCTAAATCTAAAAATTTGCTTTTGTGTTGCCTTAATCGATGAACACGCGCTTAATATTCTTTAAAGTAATGAATCTATTATTTGTTGGTATGCTACCTAAATCGACACGTCTGGATTTATGATGTCTAAATTGGCAAAACCTAGACATGATTAATTGGTGTCTCCTAAATTGACAATCTACACCATGATGAGCATATAATACACACCACCTAAATTGGCAAATTTTTGTGCACATGACCAATGGACTAGACAAGGAATAAAAAACAAAATATTTACTATCTGTTTGACAACAGCTTGGTGTAGGATAGAACAGTGAAGTACATACAAGGTGTTGTCGATCTTCCCAAATCACATGAGCTCATGTGAGTAGCTTTATAGCTTTGACGATTAATCATGTCAAGAATAATTCCGATCAGTGCAATTACAAGTCACGATGTTCGAGATGGTTGGTTGCACGGCTATAAGATAAATAAAAGAGCCATGTCTTTAAAAAGTGTTCGACGGTATTCTCGCTTGTTGCAAAATTGCTTGAGTGTAGCCATTTAGATATATCTACAAAGAGAGTAACTTCCAAAGAAATAATTAAAGTGATCATTTATGAAACACATATAGTAATTTGGGGGCTTTTTGTATGAGAAAGTATTGTAAGAGACAATGTATAATATGGAGAGCTTAAGCAAAAGAAGGGAATAGAATTTACACTAGGACAGTGTATAATATGGAGAGCTTAAGGAAAAGAAGCAAATAGAATTTAGACTAGGACAGTAAATTATATATGGCATTTGGGTTGATAGAGAGAGGTAACTCATCAAAGAAAACTCAATTGATTGAAGTTTGCAAAAACAAAACATAACCAAAAGGAGAAGAGGAATTATCTTGCTGCTTCTCTCCAAATGTGCTTGTTCTTGATGGTATGCATGCATTAAGCTCAGAAAGGTAGGTAGGCCAAATTATGCTCTACATAGCTCTTGTGAATCTTGAGATGCTAAACAAGTTCTTAAAATGAAGGCCAACAACAAAATCATCATTTGGTTAATGTCATTTAAATAAACAATTGGATTATCTTAAAACTTTTTTATAGAATTAGAAAAATACGGCTGTTTAACCATTTTTAATGTAATCAACAACGAGAAAAATATAAGAACGGGTTATTTAAAGATGATAAAATGAAGAAAAGTTTCAAAATTTTGTAAGTACCATAAAATTTAAGCCCTACATATGTGTGTCATAACATTTTATAACATCAACTTATGAAGGATTCATGCAAAAATTATGTAGTGTAAGTCAACATCAATTTGGAGCTGACAAGGTTGCAAAAAGGAGAGAAAGAGTCTTTAATAACGTGCTATATACTGTTAAAAACAATCACAATCATTGCACTACATAGGCTATGCGAGGCAATATTTAAACTATTTTCCATTCTTGATATACATTAATACTATCTAATTTTGAAGCCTTGCTCATGGTTTCTATGCCCCTAATGGACTTTGACCTAACATACATGTAATTTAGATATCAAAGTGTCTATATATAGATGTCATTCTTGCTTAGCAGGTTCCAATGATAAAATATAAAGATAATAGTGTTTCTGTTAGTAATGCATAGTAAGAGTCAAGAACCTGAAGAGAATTGATGTCCAATCCCAATAGGATTAAAAAAATAAAAATGAAATACATAAGAAAGATGGTATGTATATAATCCTTCACTTAAAATTTATCTATTACAGCAATATTTTCAGTGAGATCAGAAGCAGATCAAACTCTTAGAGTCCAAAGCTTAGGTGACAAGTTGTCTAGATTTTCATGCTACTACTTCAGTGTAGTTATCGGTTATTGAATCAAATAGAATGGGCCACCATGGATAACACCATGGTATTATGGTGCGATGAGAATAGAGTATGCATACAATTTTTAATATGAAATAGACCATGAAACAAGTGTATAAATGCAAAGGATGGGTTACATGTATACGCTTGTTTTTTTTTTTTAAATGTACGTGTAAAATGCTATTGTACACTGTACCCGAATAATGTTCGAATACCCATATTTTTATTTTTCGTTCAAAAGATCTTTTGGTTGAAAAAGACTTCGATCGAAGAAAATACTTGTAAAAGAAACATTTGCCAATTTCAATCAAAATCAATGACTTGCCTCTTGCATTGTCATATCTTCAGAGACTAACAGTAGGAGAGGTCACTTAGCTACAGTGCAATCACCGATAGACAAAGCACTACTCAGGTATAATTTTTCACTTGATTATGCGTACTAACTTGTTTTTCTATGTTGTGCCAGTGTGGTGTAGCAGTTTCTCTCTCACCATAGGCCACTTTGTGGTGTGCAGCCATATGGCTCACTCCAAAAGTGAGTAGAATTTAGTCGCTCTTGCCATCTTCTGCAACCACATGGCTCACTTCAGGGAAGGGTTTTAGGAAAAACTTAGATTCTCACTTGTGTGGTGCAGTAGTTTATTCTCACCCCACATATATGAGTTAGAATTTAGTGGTTGACTCATGGAGTGCTGTAGGCTTTGATGCTATACCTCTCACTTCAGAGTGACCTGTAGGATTCTCAATTTAAATCGCAACACATCATTGTTTGTACTACATAGAAACGCAAAAGTGATGCTCATCAAACAAAGAGTGGAGAGATGCATACTTCATGTCCTCTTCATCTTTGTGTGATGCACCATTTATTATTGTGCTTCAAACTCCATACACACACCATTGTTCATCACTAGATGACTTGGTGTTGTCTTGGATGTAGATACATATGATGTCTGGCATGTATCTAAGATTGTTAAGTTGTTCATTGATGCTTGTGTTGTGATTTTTACACACTTCATTAGGGATTAGATTAGGTCACATTATTGTTAATACTACATAGAAATATGAGGGTTACGCTTGTCAATCTAAGAGTGAAGAGATGCATACATATACCCTCTTCATCTTAGCATGACGCGCATTACCCTTGTACTTTCTAATCCGTAGATACGCCATTGTTCATCACTAGATGACTTGGTGTTGTCTTGGATGTAGATACATACAACATTTGGCTTGAATTTGAGATTGTTAAGTTGTCCACTAATGGTTGTGTTTTGAGTTCCACACACTTCATCAAGGATAAGATTGATTATACTATCAATCAACATTACAATAACATCTAGGACTTGTGTTGAGCGTACCTCACAAAAGCTGGGCTGGTTCACATGTACGCTCCTTTGACCGATTATGTGTATTCTCTAACGCTCTACATTCCCCCATGCACACATAACAGGGTCCAGTTCTTGTGGTGAGCGTACCTCACACTCCTGGCATGTTCATCTCTCTCTCTCTCTCTCTCTCTCTCTCTCTCTCTCTCTCTCTCTCTCTCTATATATATATATATATATATATATATATATATATCTTTGTGTGTACTTTGTTTTTCCTTAAACTTTCAATCATTTATTGTATAGTGTGTGATTTGAAATCATAACATAGTATTTTTGGCTACAAATTATGTCACTATTTACGGTTCAGAATCATGACATGATTTTGATATTCTGCATTTATATCATATTATTTAAGCTTTAAAATTATATCTTATAGATATGGTGGACACCAAGCTGGCAAAACAACAACAAAAGTTTGTCTTTGAGGTTTTAGTACGCCACTTTCATCACATGTTAGAGGCCAATCTTTGTCGCTGCCTAAACCCTTCAGCTACGGAAAGCATTATTACCAATTTACAAAGACTTTAACAACGCTTGTGCACATAACTCCACTCGTGTCCTTTTGCCATGCTGCACAAGGATAATCTGCTAGCATCTAAATTTAATCTATTGGCAACACTAAATTCAACTATCAGTTTTGAGGTCAAAAATAGTTTAAGCAACAAACTACACAAGCAATGCTTTATCTATCAATCTAGTAATCAAAATCTATCTACATTATCAATTAGACTCTCGCTACATTATCAATTTACAATAAGCAATGATGGTCTCAATTTCAAACCTGTTTCCATGGGAGTGGTAATAGGTTTGCAATCCTCAAGTCCAAACTTACATATAGCAATGTCTCTATGTAAACTTTTCTGACACAAGGCAATACCACCATCACAATGCTTAAACCATAAACCCAAGTAATGATGCAACAGCCCCAAATCTTTCATCTTGAAAATAACATTCAAATCAGCCTTAAATTTAGCAATAAGTCTCTCATTGGTCCAGTGATTAGCAAATCATCCACATACAGAACCACAATGAGAAGCACGTCACCCTCACGCTTTACATACAATGTGCTTTCTGTTGGACTGTTACAAAAGCCTCGTTTGACCATATGAGTGTCAGCCTTATCATACCAAGCACGAGGAGATTGCTTCAGCCCATACAAAGCTTTCTTACATTTGCACACTTTATCCTCTTGTCCTTTCTTGACAAAATTGTGAGGCTGCGTTACATAAACTTCCTCAAATATGTTACCATTCAAGAAATCAATAACAATGTTGGATTGATGTACATCCCAACCAAAATGAGCTGCCAATGCACAAGGAAAACACACAGTAGTCATATGACAAGTGGGAGCAAAATTCTCTTCATAATCTATGCCTTTCTTATGTGCATAACCTTTTGCAACAAGTTAAGCCTTATGGCGATCAATCTCACCATCCGGCTTGCGTTTCAACTTGTAAACCCACTTTGTACCAATGTCCTTTTTTCCAGGAGGCAAATCACATAAAGTTCATATGTCATTTTCTATAACTGCATCATATTCTGATTGGATGGCAGCCATCCAATTTTTTGAATTTTGTGCTTCATCAAAAGATAGAGGTTCATCAATATCATGTAAGTTAGACACAGCCAAAGCATAACAATTTGATGCATAAGATGCATGGCGAGAACCTGAGCGAGTACGACTAGACAAAGGTGCATCCAATTTATTGTCACGCAAAGTATGCAGCAGCCATTTAGGCATACCTCTAGCCTGCTCATTCTCAGCCCTTTCCTCATCAAGTACATCATGTACATCTGCATAAGTTATAGGCTGATCTGTAGCATTTTCTGAAACCCCCATAGGTTGTACATTCGCCTCATTGGAATTTACATTTGAATTTCCACCACTGAAAAGAGGCAACAAAGTGTCATAAATGTCTTGTGAGCTGACATTACTATCTCTAGTACATGACAGCAAGGGTTGAATAGAATCTTACACAAATACAACATCCTGTGAGACTAAGATACTCTTTGTGATATAACCTGTAACCTTTGCTTTCAATACTATAACCAACAAAATAACATTTGACAACCTTATCATTCAATTTTCTATGTTGTGTTTGTGGCACCAAAGCATATGCCAAACATCCAAAACACGCATGTGCTCAATAAAAGGCTTTCTATCATGCCATGCTTCATATGGAGTAATAAACTGCAAAGCTTTTGTAGGACACCTATTAAGTACATAAGTGGCACACATGATGGCTTCAAGCCAAAACGAATGTGGCAAAGCTTGACTTTTGACCATACATCGTGCAATTTTCGTAAATGACATGTTTTTCCTCTCAGCAACACCATTTTGTTGAGGCGTATAAGGCACTGTACATTGGTTTTTTATCCCACAACTAGCCTTAAATTCATGAAACATATACTCCCCCCCTCGATCTGAACAGAGGGTGCCCATAGTACATTTCGAGACATTTTCAGCCATAGCCAGAAATTTTTTGAAGCACATAAATACTTTGGACTTCACTTTAAGCGAAAATACCCATGCATGCCTAGAGTAATCATCAATGAAAGTCACAAAGTAAAGGTAATAGCCTAAGGACGGAGTTTGCATGGACCCACAAACATCACTATGCACAAGCTGCAACCTGCATGTGGCCCTAATTGAACCATCCTTTGGAAACTAGGCCGAAATGAGCCCAAATCAGAAATCTGAGCAGACTGAGATCTTTGAGCATGCCTATAATATTTTTCAACCTGCAAAAAAGCTTGGCAAAGCTCACAAAAATCGGAGAAAGTGAGCAGGTGTCTACTAGAGCTCCTGGCAACTAAGCCCGAGAGGGCGCAACCTGCTCTAATACCAATTGTTGGAATTAGGGTTGCAAGAAAACACATACAGCTTGGACAAGATGAATTAAGCTCAAGGCACACAACAGAGAGTGTATTACTTAGTGTGCAGTAGAAAGATAGATAGCCCTAGAATGATGGGCATATATACAATGTAGGGGGGGAAAACCTCCTAGTGACGGAAAAAATGCCCCAACGGTCCTAAGTGTGTTCGCACACATCACTACCACATGTATATGGTAACATAATTGATAATATTAATCAAGTTTTGGAATTTTTCTCATTATAACATGATAATAAATTGTAGCCGTTAATATCACATGTATATGGTAACATAATTGATAATATTAATCAAGTTTTGGAATTTATTCTCATAATAACATGATAAAAAATTGCAGACCTTAACGGCTGCAAGAAAACACACACAACTTGGAGAAGACGAAGGAAGCTCAAGACACACAATAGAGAGTGTATTACTTAGTGTGCAATGGAAAGATAAGATAGCCCTAGAGTGATGGGCATATATACAATGCATGGGGGAAAAAACCTCGTAGTGAGGGAAAAAATGCCTCAACGGTCCTAAGTGTGATCACGCACATCACTACCACATGTATATGATAACAAA
Organism: Adiantum capillus-veneris; assembly: GCF_014529385.1. Classification (NCBI taxonomy): domain Eukaryota; kingdom Viridiplantae; phylum Streptophyta; class Polypodiopsida; order Polypodiales; family Pteridaceae; genus Adiantum; species Adiantum capillus-veneris. Next base: position 52,912,577 of record NC_140943.1, on the reverse strand, counting down.
TCCCCCCTAGGTGTGATGAGGTGAACAAGAGCTGGCACATAGAGTATAGAGAAGTGCCATGCCATGAGAACATGATCAGTCCACAAAGGAGAGTACTCCCAAAGCTTTGTAGAAAGCTTTGGACTTCTCACGTGACATTGCCTTTGTGAAAAGATCTGCAAGGTGGTCGTGTGTTGACACATAGGCCAAGCTAATCTCTCATGCTGAGATCCTCTCCCTGACATAGTGGTAATGCACCTCAATGTGTTTTGTGCGAGCATGAGAAACTAGGTTCCTCGCAACTGCTAATGCACTTTGACTGTCAGTGTAGATAGTGTTGGCAGTGTCCTGTCCAACACCCAAATCAGCCATAAGGCGTCCAAGCCATACACACTTAACCATATCTATGAAGACTGCTCTGTACTGAGTCTCACAACTGGAAGTGACCACAGTATGTTTCTTCCTTCTCAACCATGATATGCATGAACTGTTGAGCATGAAACAAACCACTAAGCGGAAAATCCTCTTGACAGCCTGCCAATGCTTAGACGGGGCTTAGACTCTAGGCTATGCATGAATCTGCTGACCTGTGAGACTGCAAACTCCATATCCGACCTTGTCTTTCATACATGAATAAAGCAGCCATCAGCAATTTGGTAAAGAGAGACATCAGCAAGATTACCAACATCATGAAGACTCAATTTCAAACTTGTTTCCATGCGAGTGGCAATAGGTTTGTAATCCTCAAGTCCAAACTTACATAGCAATGTCACTATGTAGCTTGTCTGACCACCATCACAATTCTTATACTATATACCCAAGTAATGATGCAACAGCCCTAAATCTTTCATCTTGAAAGTAGCATTCAAATCAGCCTTAAACTCAACAATATGTCTCTCATTTGGTCCAGTGACCAGCAAATCATCCACATAGAGAACAACAATGAGAACTACATCACCATCATTGTTGACGGTTGGGTCAACAACACGGCATAACTCAACAAATCATTATTCTCTAAGAGTTATGAAATGCTCCTGATTATGGTCATAAACATCATTTGTAATAAGTAAGTAGTTTAGTTGCAGAAGCCGGGGTGCAATGGCACTTCCAAATTGTAAATACAAAGCCATTTGACCCCTCAAACTCTATTTTTGGTTAACCTAAGGTGACCTTAGTATATAAGGTACCTAGATCATTTTTGTAAAACACAACTTTATCATAATCATAGTTTTAGCGTTGTCGTCTACTGTGTGTGAGAGAGGAAGAGAGAGAGTGTGAGCTTCATCCTGGCACGACTCCCCTCTTATTCATCGCATTGTGGATCCGACTGCACCATCGCGTTAGCCTCAGCAAGAGCTACGCGAAAACGCCAAGAATTTCTTGCAGAATGAAGCATACGTGCTCGCGTATCTACGAGTTATTTGCGGTTGTAAGTATATCAAACGATGACTGTTTTTTGCGTGCAAGTAGTCATTAGAATCGTAGCGACATAAGCTACGCATAGGTACTCGTAGATTTCAGTTTCGGGCACTTTCAGATTTCAGCTCTGTCTTTATATGCGATTTTTGTAGATGAGTCTAGAGCTAGGGTTTTGAGTGTAGAGTCTTAGGGACATGTGTATCCTAGTGAGGGGATGGTGTTCCTTATGTTTCATACGATTCTGGTATGGTTTAGTGAGTTTCCTTCCATTTGTGTGTATTTGAGCTAGGTGGTGTAGTTGAGAGCAGTTAGACTCTAGGTTGTGGTTTAGTTGGCCTTCCAGAGTGTTGTATGTGTAGGATGGTCTCAGCCTGACAAGCTAACTAGATTTCCTCCGTGTGCTTATCGTGTCATCTATGTCCTCGATTGACATTATGTTGATCTAGGTTGTGTTACATGCACTTTATGGGTGGTGTGATTCGCTCCCACAACATTGGCACCATTGCCGTGGATACAAGGACTTAGGTAGGTATTCCTACTAACACTCGTGTGATGGTTGCTTGCTTTAGTTTTGGCTAAAGAAATCATTTTTCTTAAGTGGATCTGGAAGAGGTTATTCCGAGATTATGTGGATAGCCAGGAAGCGTGTGTCTTGCCGAGGGTCTGCGACTAGGTAGATTTAGTTAGTACTTGTAGATTAGAGTAGTTGTTGTGGTGGTCAAGTGGTTTGTGAGGTGATAAAAGCATTTGCTAGTCCGTGTGTGGCATAGAAGCATTTTTCTACTCATAGATGCAAAACCCCATATAATTTGTAGGAGTAGCTTTAGGTAAGTGATCTGATTCTAATCTAGAGCTATTCATCACTGATTTATTTGCTAAAGTGCTTGGTTGCATTCAAAATCACTAAAAAGTGTGATTTTGAGGAAAAAATGCATTAAAAAGAGTTATGTTGACATTTTTTCATGGCCGATTGATGATGAGCATATAAAAGGGCATGTGCAAGGGTTCTGTGCTGAAAAACTGTAATTATGTAAACTTAGACTTTATACACGTATGAAGTCTCAAGGCCCATCTGGAGACCAAATTTCAAAAATTTGACTGCACCAGAGTGTTCAGAAGGGGGTTTTACCCAAGTATACATTGAAACTTGAGTTTTGACCAACTCTTGATACCCAAAAGACAAAAGACGGAGTGTCTGAAGCGGAAAAAGAGAAACTTGAGATTCTAAGCATATTTTTGCATGAAAATTGGTAGAAATGCTTGAAAACCAATGCTAGAGGCTTGGGGATGCTTTTGAATGATTTCTGTCCAAAAATTCATCAGCAAACATTATATGCGTATGATGTCTCAAGGGTGATTTTGGCATCAATTTTTAACTTTTGACATTGTACCCATCTTCTGCATGTTGTGTTGAGCATATACACCAAATCTCATATCATTTGGACATATAGATTGAGAGTTAAGGGGATTTCACTCTTTCAGAGGCTTTCCTTGTAAAATTGATGACTTTGTGCAATTTTGACATCCAAAATTTGCTGTGAGCACATATTCTTGATCTACACAATAAGGGGCACCTCTGGTAGAAACAGAACTAAAATCGGAGCAAAAAGACTTTATACACCTATAAATTCTCAAGGCCAAATATGAGGTCAAAAGTTACATCTGAGTGCACCCTTGTGATCTACAGCATTTAGGAAGCATATAGGCCAAATTTCATCAAATTTGGATCACTTTTGGGCTTGCAAAGACCATAAGACGCATCTAGGCAAGTGAATGCTTGTATTGGCCATAACTTGCTCAAAAAGTGTCAAAATTCAATTCTGAAACTTGTTGTGAGTTGCCACTCTAGTGAGGAGCCTCTAAAGTAAAACTCTATTCATTCTGACCAGTTAGACTTCATACACACATGAAGTCTAAAGGGCAACTTTTAGAGACCAAAATTGAAATATGACCTTACCAGGGTGTTAAGCACCACAAGACAAGCTCACACACCAAATTTTGTGAAAATTTGAGCACATAGACTTTATACGCGTATGAAGTCTCAAGGCCAGATGTGACTGTCAAATTGCACTTTTGACCACATAGGAGGGTTGGAAATGATGTGTCAATATTTCTTGCAAAATTTCATCTCATTTGGACACATACTTTTGCATTTAAAGAGACTTTGCAGATACAAAACTGAAAAGGTGAAAAAGAGGTACTTTTTGAGCAATTTTGACATCGAGAATTTGCTGTAATCACATATTCTTGTTGTATGCATCAAGGAGTACCTTGGGTAGAAATCTAAGTGAGTTCTGAGCTAGTAGACTTTATACACGTATAAAGTCTCATAGGCCATATTTGGGTCATAACAGAAATTTGAGTATACCTCAGTATCCTAGAGCATAAAAGAAGTCCCTAGCCAAAATTTCATAGAATTTGGAGCTCATTTGGGCTTGCAAAGAGCAAAACACAAAAAACTGCAGATTCATCCGTGTACTGGTCTTAAATTGCTCAAAAACTGTCCAAATTGAATTATGAAACTTGCTGAGAGTTGCTTGAGTGATAAGGAATTAGTGGAACAAAGGTCGCCTCATTCTGCCACAAAGGACTTTATATGTGTATAATGTCTCAAGTGTCAAAATAAAGGTCAAATTCACAAACGGAGCATACCAGTGGGTAGAGGACATCAAGGAGAGCTCACATACCAAATTTTGTCAAATTTTGAGCACATAGACTTCATACGCGTATGATGTCTCACGTGCCAAAGTAGAAGTCAAAAGTTACATCTGAGCTCACAGAATTGTTTGCCAACATAAAAGAAGCCTAGTGACCAAGTTTCAACAAATTTGGGTCACAATTGCTCAAGATACAAGCAAAAATCCTTGATCCTCAAACTGTTTTGAGTGCTGTTTCAAGTGCAGTTCACCAAAATTACTCTAACTTTTGATAGACAACTCCAAATTGAGTCAGGTATAGCTAGGATGAAAGCTTGCGAGAAATAGGACACATCTGGTTTTGTTTTAGAGCTCGATTTGCCTAGGTTTCCTAAATCCAAACTTTTAGGGTACCCAGATCTAGTTTCTAAAGACCAAAAGAGTCACAAATTTTTGACTTTTAGAGACCTGATCAAGGGACAAAGGTACTTATTAAGGACTATCTTGAGAGTATTGAGTGGGCCTAACATTAAGAAAGCTAAGATCAACAGGATGGAAAGCCAATCTAGCAATCCTTTTATAGATATGACCGAAGGTATGGCAAGCCATGCTAGAAGTACTAAAATGCCAATCTATCCACATTTTGACACAAACCCACACAATGCACTAGAAAGACGTGGATATTTGGTCAATGAAGGACCACAAATATCTCCACCAAACATGAGAATTCATACAAGAATTTCAAAAAGGGAGCCACTTGGATTCCCTTCTAGAGCGATAACGAGAGATGAAGTCATCACAGAGATGGCAGGCATGCCTCCTCAAGTGAATCTGCCTAATGGACCGTGGCTATACGCACATGAAGCCATAGAGCATGAATTTTATAGACGTGGAATTTCGGTCACAATACGGCCATATGTACCATCACCACCCCCTATAAACTACTCCTATCCAAATCAGAGCAGAACCTTGAGAAGATATGATACTAAGAGTGAGAGTGAGACATCTTCTCAGAGGAGTGATTCACCAAGAATCCAACCCACAATAAAGCCAAAGGTATCTAGTGAGCAAATGAAGCTTATAGAAGGATTAGCTCAGAGACTTGCTCCTCTAGTTAAATCTAATCTCCAAGAACCTCTATGGTGCGAGATTGAGAGAAAATGGACAAACCATACAAGAGAAGATTGTTACTACGGCATGGAAAATGCTAAGGAGAGGTATGTAAAACCTATTCCATTAGCACTTACTCCACCTAGATACGCTATGGGGAATGCGCCAGGACAAGTAGGAGCTGCAAGACCACAGCTTGTCTTTGGACAACAACCTCCACTGCCGGGTGCTAGAATGCCTATAGACATGAGATACACTCCGATGATGGAAGTATCTAACAAAGATGCGCTAGTACCAACTACAATGTGTTATAACAATCAAAGCGGGTACAACCCTTCGAAGCAACACAAGATGACAGAAACACACAGAGTGTTGAGGCATGTACAACCTCCATCTCTTGCGTTTCGACCTGAAGAAAGAAAATACGAGATGGACGACAGGACATTGCGGTTCATTGCTAATAGAGGCTTAGCTAGGTCAGAGCCTATTTACAGCCAAGAGGAATTGGAAGAAGAATCTCCTCAACCGGAGATAGATTGTCACAAAAGCCATGACAACCACTTGGTCAAACAATGTCTTCAAACGGAGATCACTCAAGTGAATGCCTATTATCTTGATTGTGGTGTCATTCACTTGATCCCCAACTGTCCCAAAAACCCTAACCGAGTCAGAAAGATCACAACGAATGTCTCAGGAATTGTTCAGCTACCCAGTAGCTCAAAAAATGAAAACGTCATACCAGTTCAGGTAGTTACGAGAGTGCAAGCTCAAAAGAAATCTGATAAGAAGCCAAGACAGAGAAAACAAAAACTGACATGAGTCTAGAGACGGGTGAACCAAAGACGGACGCACCTAGTCAACAAACCAAGAGCAAATGGAACAGCTAGAAAGCTAGAAAGGCTAAGATGAAAGCACATAGGGAACAAGATTAGAAATCCCTAGTTGAGAATCTTACCCAAGTTGAAGAGAAGATAAGACAACATGAGGAAAGGGTTGCATCTTCTCTTGCAAAGGCATCTCAACCTCCAACAGAACCATCAACGAAAAGTGAGCCAAGAAGTGCTAGCTCAGGAGGATCAGTGTTGGTCAAGAAGGCTAATGAGCATCTAGACAACCTCCTAAAAGACTATGAAACACGGTTCAAAAACAACCAAACCCAAGAACAAAGATGGATGCATATCCATATGCCGAACTAGAAAAGGGCAGTCTTGAAATGTGCAAGAAAATGATTCAAAAAGCCCAAGCTTTACTAGAACCACAAGTTGGAAAACTTGAGGGTGTGATCCCAGTCCCACCTACACTAGTAATCCCACCAGACGAGGAACGAAAAGATCTAGATTCCAGTCATGAGCACGGACCAAAGTTCAAGGACTCCACATTAGAGCCAAGAATAGTGTTGAATACCATGGATAACTCTTTCAAGGGATTTCACATAGACATACCTGAGAGTTGTAAAGACATAGATGGTCTCAATGAATTGTAGAAACAAGTCAGAGAGGCCAATGAAGCGAGTGATCTAAGTAGATGAGTAAACCAAACGATTGATGGAAGAGGAGTGTCTCTTCCACCAATAGAGGAAATTGAGATTGGATCTCAAATGAATCTAGAAGTGGAATCGTATTGGGGAGACAAAGGATCTATACAGTCTATGGACAGTCAACCCCATTCGCGAAGAACACTACCATCCTATACGAGAGAGCACGAGGCCAAGCTAGATGTTATTGCAGTCCCATCACAGAGACTGTCTCCTAACAAAGTCATCAATTCAAAAGGGCTAAAAAATATTCTATCGACACCATTCACATGTACAATAACGTTAGCCGAGTTTCTCAAAATACGACCAAACATGTGGGCTATTGTGGGAAAATGCCTAGAGAAATTTGGTATTAAAAAACCAATGACTCAAATCAAGGAAGGGATCAGAGAGCTTGAAATGCCTCAGCTAAACACTAGGCCAATGCCTTTAAACAAGGTAGGCGAGTATTATGAAGGAGAAAATGGGAACACCACTCTTCCTGTGGAATTCCAAGGTGTGAAAACCATGGCAATCCTTGACAGTGAAGCCGGCATTTCCATTGAAACAAAAGAGGTCTGGGAAAAATGGGGAAAACCAGCAGTGAGGGCTACAAGAATGAAACTGCAGCTTGTAGACAGACACATGGAAAGGCCCATTGGACTGCTAGAAAAAGCATTTGTTACTTCTTGTGGAATTGAATATGCACAAACCTTTGCTATTGTTGACTTTGTCAAGAAGAACAACTATGACATCATTCTAGGAAGACCATTCATGCGACAACTGAAAATGGTCCAAGACTGGGGATATGACCATATCTACTTGAGACATATGGAAACCACAACAAGGGTAAATTTGAAGGACCATAGTTACAGGGATGTGACAAGAACACCTATGGAAGAGTTTGATTCCGCTACTGTAGCAGGATCAGAACTTCCAGCATGGTTGGGAAAGCCTAAAGAACTGTGGATATGTGGAGCTTCACAATGCGGAAGCTTAACACGAGAGGAAGGCATCCTAGAAAGCGCAATTCAAGTTAAGGATTATATCCTAGAACCCTTTCTTGAGGAAGAATTAGAGCCACATGGATGGGAACACATCTTGGCTACTCTGGATGTGTGTGCTATTCAAGAAAGTCCAAGAACGAAGTTTTGTGATGAAGATGGCTTTGATGTCGTTCCTTACTTTGCACTGAGTGCGATCCAAGAGAACGAAGACGCAAAAGAAGACAAGTTCTACGACTTTGTAGAACACTTCGAACTTCAAGAAGATGCCGACATTGGGAATCTCAACAACCAAGAAGGTGACATAAACAAAACTTTAACAAATGCACGGTTTTATGATTGTCCAGATCAAAAACTCAGGAACCAATGTCACCGTTACAAAAAAAGAGTGCATCAACACTGGATTCCAAAATCTTCGATGGAAACGCAAGCACAGAAAGCACCCTCATACGTGGCTCCTATCCATGAGGAAAAGACTCAGCCAAAAAGAACACAACCATGTCAACGAGTGGATCACAAAGTCATCCCAAAAACAACAACCCAAGAGCAAACAGACAGTAACTTTCCATAACTAGCCAAACCACAAAGGGAAGGTGCTAGAATGCAACCTTGCGGAGGATAGTAGTGATAGTGATGATTCTTATGACATTCCTTACCAAAAACTCAGGTCATCACCATCACTAGCAACTTTAGTAACAACCAAGGACGGCCAAAAGAAAAGAACAACGAGTCAAAACCAAGAAGTTCGACAAATTTGGATACCAAAGAGCCAGATTGGCCAAAAACACATATGGATCAAGAAAAAAAAGATCTTTGATAAAAAATCACAAGATCCACTACCATCAGAAAAACAGTCAAAGCCTGCAAAAAAACCTAGGAAAAACACAAAGCCGCAAGCTTCCGCAACTCAGATTTGGGTTTCAAAGAAGTTGACACAAGCACAAAGAGGTCAGGGGTTCATTTGGATTCCAAAACGATTAAATGTTCAACTCCGAAAGTATCAACTCCCAACGTCTAAATCTCGTCCTCAACCAAGATTACAAGACCTGAAGGAAAGACCGTTGAAGACTCACACAAAGACAAGGTGGATCCCAAAGAAGTCTCTTCAAACACAAACAAAGCAGGGACAAGTATGGGTTCCCAAACGAGATTCACCAATGAAACAACCAAAAAATACAAAGAAGTGGGTCCCAAAGGATACCAAAAACACTGTTGTTACTGCACCGTCGCTTGAATTCTTTTAATTCCTCCTATAGTTACAGTATAGTTAGAAGAGATCACTTCACTCAATTCAAGCCAAAACCCACTCTGAGGAACAATGCCAAATACGACAGCCAACAATAAGGCTAACTGGATTCCAAAGAAGCATCAAACAAATAAGTAAGCGTTCAAAAAAGCTCAACAAACTTCCATCAAGCAAACGGCACAGGAGCTTCAACGAAAATCACATTGCTTTCAAATAGATAGCCTCAGCATTAAATGCCAATAAGTGTTACCATATACATGTGGTAGTGATGTGTGTGAACACACTAGGACCGCCGGGGCATTTTTTCCCTCTTTAGGAGGTTTTTTCCCCCGTGCATTGTATATACGCCCATCACTCTAGGGCTATCTATCTTTCCATTGCATACTAAGTAACACACTCTCTATTGTGTGCCTCGAGCTTCCTTCGTCTTCTCCAAGCTGTGTGTGTTTCTCTGCAACCCTAATTCCAACAATTGGTATCAGAGCAGGTCACGTCCTCCCGGGCTTAGTCGCCAACTGCTCCAGCACACGCCTACTCACTTTCTCCGATTTCAGTGAGCTTTGGCGAGCGTTCGCAGGTCGACAAAAATTTTTGGAAAGCCCGAAGAGCTTGGTCTGCTCAGAATTTTGATTTGGGCTCATTTCGGCCTCCGTTTCCACTACAGGCAGTACTGCACAGGCTATTTCGTCATTTTGTGCAGAATTTCTGTCAGTGTTGTTTTCTGCATAACACGTGCCTTATAGCCTTCTACGGTTTGTGCTATATAGCACAGGTTGTTCCCGCTCCGTTTCTCCTATTTTCGGGCAGTTTTCACATCAGGTGCAGCATTTACCATGGCTGACAACAACAACACAGATGTGTTCAAGATGTTTGCTGTTGAGGACAGGTTGGATGGGGACAACTACCCTATGTGGGCTTATATGATGCAACATGTTCTTGTGTCAAAGGGTGTCTGGAACATTGTGCAGGGCATTGATGTACGTCCTGGTTCTGAGGATGTAGGCGATCTTGAGGATGTTGCAGGTCTTGATGCAAGGATTGTAGTCGTTAGAGTTGTTTTGCCTACGGCAGAACAAGCTCGTTGGGATGTTAAGGATGCGCAGGCTCATGCATTGATTGCGTTGTCTGTGAAGCGTACCATTGTTCCTCACATCCGTTCAGCAAAATCTGCAAAACAGGCTTGGGATATTTTAGCAGGTCTTTATGCAAGCCGCAATGAGGCTAAAATTGCTTTGCTGCGTAAAGATCTGGAGTCAAAGATTATGCATGAGGAATATGATATGGACACTTTCCTTCCTAGTGTCAAGGATATCAATGAGCAGCTTATTTCTGGAGGTGAAGTCATTTCAGATAGTTCCCTTGTGCAGACTGTTCTTGATGCCTTACCAGATTCCTACCAGACTTTTGCTAGTACTTAGAGACTTATGACCCAAGGAAATCCTGAAGTTGTCAATTTTGATGCATTATGCACATTGTTGTTGCAAGAGTCACTTTCCACAAAAAACAGGACTAGGTAGCATGCAGTTGAACAGGCTTTTATTGCTTCTCAAAGAAAGGGTGGTAACAATAATGCAGCCACTTCTTATGGTTCTGCTGCGAGTGGCAAAAATTCTGTTCCTAATGCTTCTGCTGGCAGCACTTCGTCTAGCAATTCTGGTGATAAGGGCAAAAAGAAGATGCGTTGCCATTATTGTAAAGCCAATGATCACTTGATCAAGTCGTGTCCTAAGCTGAAGGCCAAAGAGGCTAAGAAGAAAGAGGGTGGTTCCACTGCAAATGATGGTTCCACTACAAATGCAGCCATTGTTGAGTCTTCTGTGAAAGGAGACTGTAATGCTGATGTTGATGCAGAATGGTCTTTTAGCGCAGAGTGCACTTACAATCCTGTTGTCCATGATGCATGCTTGTCAGTTGCTGCAGATTCACATGTGTCGTATTTTGACAGTGGTGCTACAAAGCACATTACCTCACATCGTGAATTTTTTACCTCTCTCGAGTCAGTCCCTCATGGGAATTCAGTCACTTGTGCCAACAACGCCTCTTATCGAGTTCAGGGAGTTGGAAAGATTGTGCTTACTGCTGTTAATGGCAATTCTTTCACACTTGTTGATGCACTTTATGTACCTGGGATCCAGAAGAATCTCTTGTCTGTATCCGCATTTGCTAGACTTGGACTTTTAGTCAAATTTGTGGATGACAGATGTACAGTTCATGATCTCAGTTTTGGTGATGAAATTGTTGCATCTGGCCTTTTGTGCTGTGGGCTGTATAATCTCACTTTGTATGACAAGTGTGGACAAAATTTTGCAAATGTTGTTGCAGATTCAAGGGCTGTTTCAGATGCAAAACTTTGGCATGCACGTTTTGGTCATCTGAATTTTGTCAGTTTGCTACGTTTGCAGAAATCTGATATGGTTGCTTCTTTGCCACGTCTTGAAGCACCTGTCAAACATGTTTGTGAAGGCTGTATTTTGGGTAAGATGCAGCGTTCTAAGTTTCCAAAGGATGGTTCAGTTAGGGCCACATGCAGGTTGCAGCTTGTGCATAGTGATGTTTGTGGGCCCATGCAAACTCCATCCTTGGGCAATTACCTGTACTTGGTGACTTTCATTGATGATTACTCCAGGCATGCATGGGTATTTTCGCTTAAAGCGAAGTCCAAAGTTTTTATGTGCTTCAAACAATTTCTGGATATGGCTGAAAATGTCTCGAAATGTACTATGCGCACCCTCCATTCCAATCGAGGGGGGGAGTATATGTCTCATGAGTTTAATGCATTTCTGGCTAGTCGTGGGATAAAACACCAATGTACAGTGCCTTATACACCTCAGCAAAATGGTGTTGCTGAGAGGAAAAACAGGTCACTGACGGAAATGGCACGATGTATGGTCAAAAGTCAAGCTTTGCCGCATTCTTTTTGGCTTGAGGCCATTATGTGTGCCACTTATGTACTTAACAGGTGTCCTACGAAAGCTTTGCAGTCTATTACTCCATATAAAGCATCACATGATAGAAAGCCTTCTATTGAGCACATGCGTGTTTTCGGTTGTTTGGCATATGCTTTGGTGCCACAAGTGCAGCACAGAAAATTGGATGAGAAGGCTATCAAATGTATTTTTGTTGGTTATAGTGCTGAAAGCAAAGGTTACAGGTTATATCATCCGCAAACAAAGCGTATTCTGGTTTCACGGGATGTAGTGTTTGTGGAAGATTCTGTTCAGCCCTTGCTGTCATGTACTAGAGACAGTAATGTAAGCTCACAGGACATTTATGACACTTTGTTGCCTCTTTTCAATGGTGGAAATACGAATGTAAGTTCCAATGAGGCAACTGTACAGCCTATGTGGGTTTTTGAAAATGTTCTAGATCAGCCTATTACTGATGCAGATGTACATGATGTACTTGATGAGGAAAGGGCTGAAAATGAGCAGGCTATAGGTATGCCAAAATGGCCGGTGCACACTTTGCGTGACAGTAAATTGGATGCACCTTTGTCTAGTCGTACTTGTTCAGGCTCTCGCCATGCATCTTATGCATCAGATTGTTATGCTTTGGCTGTGTCTAGCTTACATGATGTTGAGGAGACTCTGACTTTTGATGAAGCACAAAATTCAAAAAATTGGATGGCTGCCATGCAATCAGAATATGATGCACTTATAGAAAATGACACATGGACTTTACCCGATTTGCCTCCTGGCAAAAAGGCCATTGGTACGAAGTGGGTTTACAAGTTGAAACGCAAGCCAGATGGTGAGATCGGTCGCCATAAGGCTCTACTCGTTGCAAAGGGTTATGCATAGCAAAAAGGCATAGATTATGAAGAGACTTTTGCTCCCACTTGTCGTATGACTACTGTGCGTTTTCTATGTGCATTGGCAGCTCATTTTGGTTGGGATGTACATCAATCAGACATTGTTACTGCTTTCTTGAATGGTGACATATTTGAGGAAGTTTATGTAACGCAGCCTCGCGGTTTTGTCATAAAAGGACAAGAGGACAAAGTGTGGAAATGTAACAAGGGTTTGTATGGGTTGAAGCAATCTCCTCGTGCTTGGTATGAGAAAGCTGGCACTCATTTGGTCAAACGAGGCTTTCGTAACAGTCCAACAGAAAGCACATTGTATGTAAAGCATGAGGGTGATGTACTTCTCATTGTGGTTCTTTATGTTGATGATTTGCTGATCACTGGACCAAATGAGAGACATATTGCTGAATTTAAGGCTGATTTGAATGCTACTTTCAAGATGAAAGATTTGGGGCTGTTGCATCATTACTTGGGTATACAGTTTAAGCAGTGTGATGGTGGTATTGCCTTGTGTCAGAAAAGTTACATAGAGACATTGCTATGTAAGTTTGGACTTGAGGATTGCAAACCTATTGCCACTCCCATGGAAACAGGTTTGAAGTTGAGTCTACATGATGCTGGCGATCCTGCTGATGTCACTCTTTACCAAACTGCTGTTGGCTGCCTCATTTATGTATGCAACACGAGGCCAGATATTCAGTTTGTAGTCTCGCAGGTCAGCAGATTTATGCATAGCCCAGGGTCTAAGCATTGGCAGGCTGTCAAGAGGATTTTCCGCTACCTTAGTGGCACTTTACATCTTGGCTTGTTTTATCCCAAGGGGGGATCATTGCCGCCAGACTTACATGCTTTTTCAGACTCAGATTGGGCTGGTTGTTTTGACACGCGAGTGTCCACAAGTGGTTTTTGTTTCATGCTTGGCAGTTCATGTATATCATGGTTGAGCAAGAAGCAACGTACTGTGGCCACTTCGAGTTGTGAGGCTAAGTACAGGGTAGTCTTCACAGCTACGGTTGAGTGTGTATGGCTCAGATGCCTTATGGCTGATTTGGGTGTTGGACAGGACACTGCCAACACTATCTACACTGACAGTCAGAGCGCATTGGCAGTTGCGAGGAACCCAGTTTTCATGCTCGCACAAAGCACATTAAGGTGCATTACCACTATGTCAGGGAGAGGCTCTCAGCAAGAGAGATCAGCTTGGCTTATGTGCCAACACAGGACAACCTTGCAGATCTTTTCACAAAGGCATTGTCTCGTGAGAATCTTGAAGCTTTCCGCAAAGCTTTGGGCTTACTCCCCTTTGTGGACTGACCCTGTCCTCAGGGCATGGCACTTCCCTTTACTCATGTGCCAGCTCTCGTTCACCGCATCACTCCAGGGGGGATTTGTTACCATATACATGTGGTAGTGATGTGTGTGAACACACTAGGACCGCCAGGGCATTTTTTCCCTCTTTAGGAGGTTTTTTCCCCCGTGCATTGTATATACGCCCATCACTCTATGGCTATCTATCTTTCCATTGCATACTAAGTAACACACTCTCTATTGTGTGCCTCGAGCTTCCTTCGTCTTCTCCAAGTTGTGTGTGTTTCTCTGCAACCCTAATTCCAACAATAAGCAAATTGCTTATACCCACATCTTGCACAGCATAAATATTTTCCATGCATTGATTGTGTATGCATAATAGGGCTACATTACAAGGCCTGCATAGGCACAAATTTTGATTGCCCAAGCACAACACATACCCTTGGTGATACACTATTCAAGGAGGACTCCAAATAAGAGGGAGGGAGGCATTCTAAATGCGGACCTAATATATGAATATTAGAGGGCAATGTTCTGTGAGTTATATTGAATTTTTGTGTTTGATTGTGATGATTTTTTGACAAAATCCAGAGAATATGCCCTCATAGTAGAGTTACAAGAGAAGTACGGGGACAAAGCCATAAATGAGCCCGTAAGGACATTGTACAGTGTACATAACGTATCGAATTCTATTAGAATGATTTTGCTTTTTGAGTTGAGTTGATTTTTTGTTTTATTTAGTTGTTTTTTGAGATTTTCTTGAGAAAAACGAAAAAAAAAATCCATAATCCAGATGAAGAAAAGACTAAAGAGATGTCGAGCAGTACAAAGCAAAGGAAGTTCAAGAAAATGGCGACACTTCACGAAGCATGTCTCAAAAGCCATATGCCCAAGGCTAGAAGTCAGAAGTCAGAAAGAATGTTGATCAACCTTCGACAACAACATGAGGTCAAAAAATTGAGAATGGTCATAAAAATCTGGGATGGACTACAAGGAAAAAGGAAGTTGGAGATGTGACTAAACGAAAGCACCCGTCAAGTGAAGAGTTGCCTATCAGCCACTTCATGTGACTACAAGGCCGTATACAAGAAGTATATCTTTATACTGTAAATCTTTTATCTTGTATGTGACTTAATGAAGCCTAACAAACAAAAGGCACTAACAGTACTGACAAGAACAAAAGGTGCCAGAGATGCCCATCAGTCATTCTTGAGACTAAAATCCAAAACGTTAGCTACGGTATGCCAAATACAAGCCCAAATCAAGCCAAACTTTGGCAAGAGACTATGCATAGAGAGTACAAGCTAAGGGTTTATAAATTTTATTTTATTTTTAAAACCTAGCTAGCCAAAGCTGCAATTTTTTCAAACCTGAAGCAATGATAGCCATCTACATACCCTATACATCATGTATATGAATTTTTGGGACAAATGGACGATGATAGCTCATAGATGGTCATATATCACTAATGATGTCAGATAAAGCCCTTTTAAAGCAATTTACTAACTTGGGGAACTAACTGGGGTTTGTTGGGTTAAAATTAGTATCAAGTAGAAGCAGTATAATGATTTACAGAACACACAAAAGCTAACAATGGTAAATACGGCTTTGATCACCTTGATGCAGGAACAAGGAAGTCACCAATGAAGAAAAGTAGACACAAATGGTAGACAAAACCAACCTTCACAGGGTTACATATCTTGTCCTTGATGAGGCTGATCGAATGCTGAACATGGGTTTGGACCCTCAAGCGACAAAAATTATCTCCCAGATTCGGCCTAACATACAGACTTTGCATTGAAGTACAACTCGGCCTAAAGAAGTTGAAGGTTTAGCCAGAAAATTTCTACAGAATCCTCACAACGTAATCATTGGCCCACAAGATCTGAAAGCCAATCACTCAATTCTACAAATTGTAGAAGTTTTTTTTGAGAAACAAAAATACTCAAAATTGACAAATTCGTTGGAGCAAGTGATGGATGGATCTTTCTCTATCCATAATCAAGTTAAACCAGATTGGGTTCTTTCTGAATTTAAATCTGGCAATGGACCTATGATGACAGAAACAGATGCTTCATCTGAGCATGGTATGAAGGACGTGAAGTTCATCATCAATTATGATTTTCCTAAATCATATGAACACTATGTACATTGGATTGGATGAATAGGACGATCTCATGCAAAGGCTACACCCTATACTTTCTTCACGACAGCAAAACGACAACCAAGACTGCATCGACATCGACAGCCAAGTCATGTCAGGGACGACATGATCATGGAGTGGGGGAGTGTTGACGGCTGGGTAATTCAACAAAGCCTTATTCTCTGAGAGTTATGGAATGCTGCGGATTATGGTCATAAACATCATTTGTAATAAGTAAGTAGTCTAGCTGCAGAAGCCGGGGTGCAATGGCACTTCCAGATTGTAAATACAAAGCCATTTGACCCCTAAAACTCTATTTTTGGTTAACTTAAGGTGACCTTAGTGTATAAGGTACCAAGGTCATTTTTGTAAAACACAACTTCTATCATAATCATAGTTTTAGCGTTGGCGTCTATTGTGTGTGAGAGAGGAAGAGAGAGAGTGTGAGCTTCATCCTGGTGCTACTCCTCGCTCGTTCATTGCATTGTGGATCCGACTGCACCATCGTGCTAGCCTCAGCAAGAGCTATGCGACAACGCCAAGAATTTCTCACAAAACGAAGTATATGCGCTCATGTATCTACAAGCTATTTGCGATTGTAAGCATATCAAATGATGTCTGTTTTCTGCATGTAAGTAGTCATTAGAATCGTAGCGACATAAGCTACACATAGGTACTCATAGATTTCAGTTTCGGGCACTTTCTAATTTTGGCTCTACCTTTATACGTGATTTTTGCAGATGGGTGTAGAGCTAGGGTTTTGAGTGTAGAGGTGTATCCTAGTGAAGGGTTGGTGTTCCTTAAGTTTCGTACGATTCTGGTATGATTTAGTGAGTTTCCTTCTGTTTGTGTGTATGTGAGCTAGGTGGTGTAGTTGAGAGCAGTTAGATGCTAGGTTGTGGTTTAGTTGGCCTTCCAGAGTGTTGTATGTGTAGGATGGTCTCAGCCTGACAAGCTAACAAGATTTTCTCTATGTGTCTATCTTGTCATCTGTGTCCTCAATTGACATTATGTTGATCTAGGTTGTGTTACATGCACTGTATGGGTGGTGTGATTCGCTCTCACAACACTCATGCTTTTACATGTTGGTCTATTACGAAAGCCTCATTTGACCAAATGAGTCTCAGCTTCTTATACCAAGCATGAGGAGATTGCTTCAACCCATACAAAGCTTTCTTACGTTTGCACAGTTTATCTTCCTTCCCTTTAATGACAAAACCGTGACGCTACATTACATAAACTTCCTCAAATATGTCACCATTTAAGAAAGTAGTAACAATGTATGACTGATGTATATCTCAACCAAAATGAGCTGCCAATGCACATAGAAAATGCACAATACTCATACGACAAGTGGGAGAAAAAGTCTCTTCATAATCTATGCCTTTTTGTTGTGCATAACCCTTTGCAACAAGTCGAGCCTTATAGCCATCAATCTCACCATCCGGCTTGCATTTCAACTTGTAAACCCAAATGTACCAAATTTCCTTTTTGGCATGAGGCAAATCACATAAAGTTCATGTGTCATTTTTTATAAGTGCATCATATTCAAATTGCATAGCATTTTTCCAATTTTTTGAATTATGTGCTTCATCAAAAGAAAGAGGTTCCTCAACATCACATAAGCTAGACACCGCAAAAGCATAACAATTTGATGCATAAGATGCATGGCGAGAACCTGAACAAGTAGGACTAGACAAAGGGGCATCCAATTTACTTTCACATAAAGTATGCACTAGCCGTTTTGGCATACCTCTACCTTGCTCATTCTCAGCCCTTTCCTCATCAAGTACATCCTGTACATCTGCATCAGCAATAGGCTGATCCATAACACTTTTAGAAACCCCCATAGGCTTTACATTTGCCTCATTGGAATTTACATTCAAACTTCCACCACTGAAAAGATGCAACAAAGCGTCATAAGTGTCTTGTGACCTTAATACTATCTCTAGTACATGACAACAAGGGTTGAACAGAATCTTCCACAAACACCATCCCCTGAGACAAAGATACGCTTTGTTTACGGATGATACAACCTGTAATCTTTTATTTTAACACTATACCCAACAAAAGTACATTTGACAGCCTTATCATCCAATTTTTTGTGTTGTGTTTGTGGCACCAAAGCCTATGCCAAACAACCAATAACACACATGTGCTCAATAGAAGACTTTTTATCATGCCATGCTTCATATGGAGTCATAGACTGCAAATATTTTGTAGGACACCTATTAAGTACATAAGTGGCACACATGATGGCCTCAAGCCAAAAGAAATGCGGCAAAGCTTGAATTTTGACCATACATCGTTTCATTTCCGTATACGACATGTTTTTCCTCTCAGCAACACCATTTTGCTTTACCACCCACCACCCGCCTGCATGCAAACTAAATTTCATCGTGCATTTATTCTACTATGTTCTACCTTGCAGTAACCTCAAACAAATAACCCACTCCCACCACTCGACCATCCAAAAAGTGCCCACCTTTTGAGGCCCACGTGACTAACACAAATTTTTTGTTTCTCAAATTTTGAATATCTTGTAGCACCAACCCACCATATGCAAAAGTGAATTACAAATTCTCTCTCTCTATCTCTCTCTCTCTCTCTCTCTCTCTCTCTCTCTCTCTCTCTCTCTCTCTCTCTCTCTCTCTCTCTCTCTCTCTCTCTCTCTCTCTCTCGCAAAAAACCACCTTTTATGGCTAGGTATATACCTTAAACTAGAGCCCTCATCATAGGGCCTAGAAAAATTGAAAGGTGCAACAAGAAAACCATGAAAGGGGGGGCGTGCCTCTTTCCCTCACCTCCTGAAAAATTAAAAAAGAATTCCCACTCTCCCTCTTCCCTAACTACGCACCCCTCTCTCTTTTGAGAATTCCCTCCTTGTGGGTTTTTCCCCCTTTTTTTTGTAGCCTACATAAATAGAGGTTTGGTTGTCCCTTTCAAAGTGACATCCCCCACTTTACAAGCAAGCTACCAACAAGAGCTCACTTCGCCATCTCTCTCTCTCTCTCTCTCTCTCTCTCTATACAATGGATTCCTCTTGATTCTCTTTAATTCCTCTTGATTCCCTTTATTGCTACTTGTGAAAACATTAGAATCATTTATAGATTCTCCAACAAAAATCATATATGCAGAAGTAGAGCTTTTCATGGACTTGTCAAAAGTAAGCGTATTTACCAAGGATATGGTGTCCCCGACTCATTAGCATCTATATACATGGCTTTTTTTCTTGTAGGTGAAGTAGATTCTCCTTTCAAGGAACTTCATGTTGGAAGCCATGCGGTTGAACCATGGTGCACCTAGGATAACATACTCATGTTGGAGAGGAGAGATGAAGAAATATTCTTTGTCAACGTAGCCTTGGACATAAAGCCTCAATTTCCCAATCAAGGGAGTAACTGTGGCTTCTTGCCCCTTGAAGGCTCCATCAGCTACAACCACATCTCCCATCTCATGAGCTTGAATGCCCAACTTAGTGGCCAACTCCATTGATTTGCAGTTGTGAGTAGAGCTAGGGTCAAACAGGATGAAGGCATCATGCTCCCTTACCCCTCCCCAAGCATAGGAGAGAGGTGATCCTTTGCAACGAGCATCTTCTTTTGGAGCTGCGACCGTGGAATCTCTAGGAGTGTCATTGCGGGTATTTCTTTTGGGGCAATGATGGTAGTCATGTCCTTGCTCCCCACATTTAAAGCATTTGTGGTTATTACAAAAAGCTTCTAGCTCTTCAGGAGAGAGTTTATTTTTAGCTTTGTAAACTCCCTTCTCCTTGGACGATTTTTGTTGGAATTGCCTTAGGAAGAGTTTTGGGCATTGTTCTTCCCCTTTGCTTCATTTTGGTATTTGTTTTCCATGGGCTTGGCATCCCTTTTAACCGCTTGTTGAAAATTGATGCGCGAAGCAACCATAGTGTGGTGGAGTACTTTTGTGATAGAACCATGCCGTTGAGAGTTGACATACTTGGCCATTTCTTCAAGTAATCCCGCAAAGAATTGTTTCTTTTGCTCGGGGAAGTCTATCTTTTGAAAGACTGTAGCCTTGAGATGTAAATCCCAAAACTTGTCCACATATTTGTGGATAGACTCCTTGGAGATCAGCTTCAAACTTCGCCATTTGGTAAGCAATTTGTCATTTGCATCACTTGCAAGGAATTTCTTCATGATGAAAAATCATAGAGTTTTCCATGTCTCTGGGGATTCACCGTTGCCACGAAGGCTAGCCCACCATTGACAAGAAGATTTTTGGAAGTGCATAGCTACATGCTGTAGCTTGGAGGACTCTGTGAAGCCCTCGTCTCCAAAGGTCGTATCAAAATGCTCGATGAAGGCCAATACTTTGTCGGTAGCACCAAAGGTGTCATCATAGGTGAGAAAAGAGATACTCTTTCCTCCCTCTTTGAACTTCTTGAGCTTTTGGGACCTCTACCATTGAGGTGGTCTAGGGTGGGCAACAAGAGAGGCGACCTCTAAACACCCCTCAAGGCTCCCGTGCTGCTCAATTGGGGCTAGGGCAACCACAAGCAAGGAACAACAACAACAAACCCACAGCTAAACAACTGAAGGGGAACCACCTAGTTATAGAGTGAACTAGGACACAAAAGAGGAGAATCCCTAAGCAATACAAGCAAAAAGGAAGGTACACTATCACTAATATCAATGCTACAAATACACACACCAAACACTGAGAGAGAGAGAGAGAGTGTTGTGCAAGAATTAAGCTTCAATTTAAATGATTGAAGCGGGTGTATAAACAACTTGGAGGAAAGTCAAGAGACACAATTAAGTTTGATGATGTTGCAATCTACACATTATCTTAGGGTTATGGGAGTCCTCTCACCATACAACGCTCTTATAATGTTTTCCCAAGCAACAAAACAAACACAAAAGCTCTTGAGTCACATACAAGAAAATACTACAAAGAATCTCAAAATGAAAACGCATCACCTTAAACCAAACGAGATGAGGTTTCCAAGCGTGAATTTGTTACCATATACATGTGGTAGTGATGTGTGTGAACACACTAGGACCGCCGGGGCATTTTTTCCCTCTTTAGGAGGTTTTTTCCCCCGTGCATTGTATATACGCCCATCACTCTAGGGCTATCTATCTTTCCATTGCACACTAAGTAACACATTCTCTATTGTGTGCCTTGAGCTTCCTTCCTCTTCTCCAAGCTGTGTGTGTTTCTTTGCAACCCTAATTCCAACAATTGGTATCAGAGCAGGTCACGTCCTCCCGGGCTTAGTCGCCAGCTGTTCCAGCACACGCCTGCTCACTTTCTCCGATTTCAGTGAGCTTTGGCGAGCGCTCGCAGGTCGACAAATATTTTGGGAGAATTTTGATTTGGGCTCATTTCGGCCTCCGTTTCCACTACAGGCAGTACTGCACAGGCTATTTCGTCATTTTGTGCAGATTTTCTATCAGTGCCATTTTCTGCATAACAGGTGCCTTATAGTCTTCTACGGTTTGTGCTATATAGCACAATTTGTTCCCGCTCCATTTCTCCTATTTTCTGGCAGTTTTCACATCAGGTGCAGCATTTACCATGTCTGACAACAACAACACAGATGTGTTCAAGATGTTTGCTGCTGAGGACAGGTTGGATGGGGACAACTACCCTATGTGGGCTTATATGATGCAACATGTTCTTGTGTCAAAAGGTGTCTGGAACATTGTGCAGGGCATTGATGTACGTCCTGGTTCTTAAGATGTAGGCGATGTTGAGGATGTTGCAAGTCTTGCTGCAAGGATTGCAGCTGTTAGAGTTGTTTTGCCTACGGTAGAACAAGCTCGTTGCGATGTTAAGGATGCGCAGGCTCATGCATTGATTGCGTTGTCTGTGAAGCGCACCATTATTCCTCACATCCGTTCAGCAAAATCTGCAAAACAGGCTTGGGATATTCTAGCAGGTCTTTATGCAAGCCGCAATGAGGCTAAAATTGCTTTGCTGCGTAAAGAGCTAGAGTCGAAGATTATGCATGAGGAAGATGATATGGACACTTTCCTTGCTAGTGTCAAGGATATCAATGAGCAACTCATTTCTGCAGGTGAAGTCATTTCGGACAGTTCCCTTGTGCAGACTGTTCTTGATGCCTTACCAGATTCCTACCAGACTTTTGCTAGTACTTGGAGACTCATGAACCAAGGAAATCCTGAAGTTGTCAAGTTTGATGCATTATGCACATTGCTGTTGCAAGAGTCACTTTCTAGAAAAAACAGGACTAGGCAGCGTGCAGTTGAACAGGCTTTGATTGCTTCTCAAAGAAAGGGTGGTAACAGTAATGCAGCCACTTCTTATGGTTCTGCTGCGAGTGGCAAAAATTCTGTTCCTAATGCTTCTGCTGGCAGCACTTCGTCTGGCAATTCTGGTGATAAGGGCAAAAAGAAGATGTGTTGCCATTATTGTAAAGCCAATGATCACTTGATCAAGTCGTGTCCCAAGTTGAAGGCCAAAGAGGCTAAGAAGAAAGAGGGTGGTTCCACTGCAAATGCTGGTTCCACTACAAATGCAGCCATTGTTGAGTCTTTTGTGAAAGGAGATTGTGATGCTGATGTTGATGCAGAATGGGATTTTAGCGCAGAGTGCACTTACAATCCTGCTGTCCATGATGCATGCTTGTCAGTTGCTGCAGATTAAAATGTGTTGTATTTCGACAGTGGTGCTACAAAGCACATTACCTCACATCGTGAATTGTTACCTCTCTCGAGTCTGTCCCTCATGGGAATTCAGTCACTTGTGCCAACAACGCCTCTTATCCAGTTCAGGGAGTTGGAAAGCTTGTGCTCACTGCTGCTAATGGCAGTTCCTTCACACTTGTTGATGCACTTTATGTACCTGGGATCAAGAAGAATCTCTTGTCTGTATCCGCACTTGCTAGACTTGGACTTGTAGTCAAATTTGTGGATGACAGATGTACAGTTCATGATCTCAGTTTTGGTGATGAAATTGTTGCATGTGGGCTTTTGTGCCGTGGGCTGTATAAGCTCACTTTGTATGACAAGTGTGGACAAAATTTTGCAAATGCTGTTGCAGATTCAAGGGCTATTTCAGATGCAAAACTTTGGCATGCACGTTTTGGTCATCTGAATTTTGCCAGTTTGCTGCGTTTGCAGAAATCTGATATGGTTGCTTCTTTGCCGCCTCTTGAAGCACCTGTCAAACATGTTTGTGAAGGCTGTATTCTGGGTAAAATTCAGCGTTCTAAGTTTCCAAAGGATGGTTCAGTTAGGGCCACATGCAGGTTGCAGCTTGTGCATAGTGATGTTTGTGGGCCCATGCAAACTCCGTCCTTGGGCAATTACCTGTACTTCGTGACTTTCATTGATGATTACTCCAGGCATGCATGGGTATTTCCGCTTAAAGCGAAGTCCGAAGTTTTTATGTGCTTCAAACAATTTTTGGCTATGGCTGAAAATGTCTCAAAATGTACTATGGGCACCTCCGTTCCGATCGAGGGGGGGAGTATATGTCTCATGAATTTAATGCATTTCTGGCTAGTCGTGGGATAAAACACCAATGTACAGTGCCTTATACACCTCAGCAAAATGGTGTTGCTGAGAGGAAAAACAGGTCACTAACGGAAATGGCACGATGTATGGTCAAAAGTCAAGCTTTGCCGCATTCTTTTTGGCTTGAGGCCATCATGTGTGCCACTTATGTACTTAACAGGTGTCCTACGAAAGCTTTGCAGTCTATTACTCCATATGAAGCATGGCATGATAGAAAACCTTCTATTGAGCACATGCGTGTTTTTGGCTATTTGGCATATGCTTTGGTGCCACAAGTGCAGCGCAGAAAATTGGATGATAAGGCTGTCAAATGTGTTTTTGTTGGTTATACTGTTGAAAGCAAAGGTTACAGGTTGTATCATCCGCAAACAAAACATATTCTGTTTTCACGGGATGTAGTGTTTGTGGAAGACTTTGTTCAGCCCTTGCTGTCATGTACTAGAGACAGTAATGTAAGCTCACAGGACATTTATGACACGTTGTTGCCTCTTTTCAGTGGTGGAAATACGAATGTAAGTTCCAATGAGGCAAATGTACAGCCTATGGGGGTTTCTGAAAATGTTTTAGAACAGCCTATTACTGATGCAGATGTACATGATGTACTTGATGAGGAAAGGGCTGAAAATGAGCAGGCTAGAGGTATGCAAAATGGCTGGTGCACACTTTGCGTGACAGTAAATTGGATGCACCTTTATCTAGTCGTACTCGTTCAGGATCTCGCCATGCATCTTATGCATCAGATTCTTATGATTTGGCTGTGTCTAGTTTACATGATGTTGAGGAGCCTCTGTCTTTTGATGAAGCACAGAATTCAGAAAATTGGATTGCTGCCATGAAATCAGAATATGATGCACTTATAGAGAATGACACATGGACTTTATGTGATTTGCCTCCTGGCAAAAAGGCCATTGGTACGAAGTGGGTTTACAAGTTGAAACGCAAGCCGGATGGTGAGATCGGTCGCCATAAGGCTCTACTTGTTGCAAAGGGTTATGCACAACAAAAAGGCATAGATTATGAAGAGACTTTTGCTCCCACTTGTCGTATGACTACTGTGCGTTTTCTATGTGCATTGGCAGCTCATTTTGGTTGGGATGTACATCAATCAGACATTGTTACTGCTTTCTTGAATGGTGACATATTTGAGGAAGTTTATGTAACGCAGCCTCGTGGTTTTGTCATAAAAGGACAAGAGGACAAAGTGTGCAAATGTAACAAGGGTTTGTATGGGTTGAAGCAATCTCCTCGTGCTTGGTATGAGAAAGCTGGCACTCATTTGGTCAAACGAGGCTTTCGTAACAGTCCAACAGAAAGCACATTGTATGTAAAGCATGAGGGTGATGTACTTCTCATTGTGGTTCTTTATGTTGATGATTTGCTGATCACTGGACCAAATGAGAGACATATTGCTGAATTTAAGGCTGATTTGAATGCTACTTTCAAGATGAAAGATTTGGGGCTGTTGCATCATTACTTGGGTATACAGTTTAAGCAGTGTGATGGTGGTATTGCCTTGTGTCAGAAAAGTTACATAGAGACATTGCTATGTAAGTTTGGACTTGAGGATTGCAAACCTTTGCCACTCCCATGGAAACAGGTTTGAAGTTGAGTCTACATGATGCTGGCGATCCTGCTGATGTCACTCTTTACCAAACTGCTGTTGGCTGCCTCATTTATGTATGCAACACGAGGCCAGATATTCAGTTTGTAGTCTCGCAGGTCAGCAGATTTATGCATAGCCCAGGGTCTAAGCATTGGCAGGCTGTCAAGAGGATTTTCCGCTACCTTAGTGGCACTTTACATCTTGGCTTGTTTTATCCCAAGGGGGGATCATTGCCGCCAGACTTACATGCTTTTTCGGACTCAGATTGGGCTGGTTGTTTTGACACGCGAGTGTCCACAAGTGGTTTTTGTTTCATGCTTGGCAGTTCATGTATATCATGGTTGAGCAAGAAGCAACGTACTGTGGCCACTTCGAGTTGTGAGGCTGAGTACAGGGCAGTCTTCACAGCTACGGTTGAGTGTGTATGGCTCAGACGCCTTATGGCTGACTTGGGTGTTGGACAGGACACTGCCAACACTATCTACACTGACAATCAGAGCGCATTGGCAGTTGCGAGGAACCCAGTTTTTCATGCTCGCACAAAGCACATTGAGGTGCATTACCACTATGTCAGGGAGAGGCTCTCAGCAGGAGAGATCAGCTTGGCTTATGTGCCAACACAGGACAACCTTGCAGATCTTTTCACAAAGGCATTGTCCCGTGAGAAGCTTGAAGCTTTCCGCAAAGCTTTGGGCTTACTCCCCTTTGTGAACTGATCCTGTCCTCAAGGCATGGCACTTCCCTTTACTCATGTGCCAGCTCTCGTTCACCGCATCACTCCATGGGGGATTTGTTACCATATACATGTGGTAGTGATGTGTGTGAACACACTAGGACCGCCGGGGCATTTTTTCCCTCTTTAGGAGGTTTTTTCCCCCGGGCATTGTATATACGCCCATCACTCTAGGGCTATCTATCTTTCCATTGCACACTAAGTAACACATTCTCTATTGTGTGCCTTGAGCTTCCTTCGTCTTCTCCAAGCTATGTGTGTTTCTCTGCAACCCTAATTCCAACAGAATTGGAGAGACTCGAGAGAGTTTTAAACCGTGGTTGCACCCAGCTTATTGATTCAATTGATGCACAAGAGTAGGTACAACTTTGTTTGGAAGTTATGAATCACTCACTCCCTTGCAATGCTATAACTAGTTCAAAGAAGCTGTCCTATACACCACAAGTAATAGTGCACAGAGAACTCACTCTCTTTCCCTACAATAAGATGGAGAATGGTATGCTCAAGATAGTAACCAATAGTGTCGAGATCATGCAATTTACAAAGGGAAAAGGGCTGTATTTATAGGTGAGGTGAGCTCTTATTAGGTTTAGACCTAATCAACATTTTCATAGAAAACCATGTTTATGAAAATTTTTATATGTTTTTATGAGAGTGGGCCTCTCTTGTCTCTTGAGTCACACGGATGTGGGCTCGAGAGGAGAGAATTATTGAGGTGAAATAGAGAAGATGCTAGAGAGGTCAGTGATTTCTTGTGTGAGGTTGCCTACTCCAAGGTAGAGTAGAGTGGGTGCAATTTACAAGAAGGGTTAGTCATTAGTGTTAGTAGTTAGTAGTTAGTAGGATGGGGTAAAATTACCTGGCATATGCACTCAAGGTGCATTACATGATTTATACAATGATAAAAAGTAAGAGAAGGATGAGAATATACACAATTTGTTGGAAATCACAAGATGGAAATGGAATTTTCCACCTATCTCCTCCAGTGAATGAAGCAGTTGTAGAACTTTGTCAATGTAGTTTTTGTGACCATGGGAAAGTTGAATTTTCCATGATCAAACTCCTCCTTTTGCAGATCTTGATATTGGTTATTTGCTTATTTTTTTCTCTTTTTTGAAAGGATGAAGAGGTTATGGTAATATGAGTTTGATTCTCGAGAGAGAAATTGAGCTATATGTATATAGAGATGATAATTTTGAGATATAGAGGAAGGGAGAGATGAAAATGGTGAAGAAAGATGACAAAAGCCATGAAAGTTGCATGTTTGAGTGAGGGATGGAGAGAAATGAGTGTGTGTGTGTGTGTGTGTGTGTGTGTGTGTGTGTGTGTGTGTGTGTGTGTGTGTGTGTGTGTGTGTGTGTGTGTGTGGAAGTGGGAAAAGAGGTGAGAGAAGACTATGGGTTACTTTGTGAGAAAAGTGGGCAGACTGGGGTCCACTCAAAAAATCCTATCTCATCGCTAGTAGCTCCAAAAATCATGAAAAACTATGAGGTGATTATTCAGCTTATGGGCTACATTTTCTTTGTTGACCACTTCTTCAAATTCCAAGCGGAGATAGGCGCCAAACATCTCACCAAAAAGCCTATTTTTTATGCAGGCAAAAGTCTTTTAGTGGCCCCCTCCTTTATTGAATGTGTACAATGTATCCAAGAGTGAGCCCCTTCTCTTTCATATCATGATACAAAGCATCCAAGTTCCCTTTACACGTGCATGGAGGAGGATTATTGATGAAATAAGAAATATATACATGGTGGGACTAGTGTATGGACTATTCATGGATTTTAGCTCAATGAGCATATGGTGTTAGAATAATGAGTATATAATAAGAAAAAATATGAAAGAATTATGGATATGGAAAAAGATATTGGAATCATATGATATGGTCCGTCTTTTGTATTATTTTGGGTGAAAGAAAAAAAGGTATGCAAGTAAATGAAAATAATATAATAAACGTGACTAAGGGAGTAGAAATCAATCTTTTGTTTTCACGAGGGTGAGGGTGAAAATGTGGGGTGATTTGTATAAAAGAAAAATATGAGTTTAAAGTATGTACACATTGGAAAAAAATATACTTATGGTGCAAAAGGATAAAAGAAGGCGTACATAGGTTTAATAAAACACGCACCTAGGTATAAATATTTAAATAAAATATCAAAATAATTCTAAAAATCCCTATATTTAGGCCATATATACAATGAAATATTTACACACAAAAAGGCCATAATATACTTTTCTTTTTTATATTTTTTGGCTCAACTAGCCCAGTGACTAGCTAATTTAGGGTTTTTAAGGAGATATGGAGAAAGTCCCCTAACTCACACACGCCTATATATAGTCAAAGGGCGAGGATAACCACAATGTTTGACTGATTTGATAGGGTGAGGTAGCTCACTATGGCAATTTTGAATAGCCAAAAAATGGCTATCATTAGCCCTCCCCCAGGATGATGGTATATTCATGTACCATCATAGAGCATCTTTTCCAAAGAGAGTGCTTCGGAGTCCTTGACGAGATCTTCATTGTTTGGCCCCATGGCATTTTGGCTCGAGTTACACTCATGCTTCATGATAACTGTCCTTTGACAGATCTTGGTAGATCCTTTGGTAGAAGGCGACTCAAATAACGCTTCAAATGATACTCGTTTACCTTCCTAGAGTGCTCTTTCCCATTCAAGTCCATAAGTTGATAGTAACTTGAATTGAAAGCCTTCTTGACTATGTATGGCCCCTACCATCTAGTTTCAAACTTAGCATCAAAATGATTATCAAGTCAATTGCCATACCTTAGCACAAGATCTCCTTCATTGATGCCTTTGTCCTTTAGTTTCTTGTCAAGCTTCTCCTTCGCCTGTGTAGCTTTTCTCTTGTAGCACTCGTATGTTGCTTCTCTTTTCCACTCAAGCTCCATTAATGTAAGAAGTTGATCCATCCATACCTCTTGGTCATCTTGTGCACCTCTGCTATGAAGCCGCATTGTTGGAATGTTGAGCTCGATAGGCTGCAAAGCCTCTTGACCATAGACCAAGTGAAATGGTGTGAACTCCGTGGCCTCCGTATACGTGGTTCAATATGCCCAGAAAGCACCATCAAAGAAGTCATCCCACAAATTTATCTTGTTTTTCACCATATTTCTAATGATGTCCGCAATGACACCAATAGCCTTCTCAACCAAACCATTTGACTGTGGGTAGTAGGGTGTGCTATGACGATGTAGCTCTTCACAAACTTCCGTGAGTAAACCCTTCCTAAACCCTGGACCACTATCAGAAACAATCTCCAAAGGTGTGCCAAATCTGCAATAAGTATTAGTGTAGACAAACCTGCTCACTGTTTTTCCATTTACCCTTGCCACACTTTGAGCCTCTACCCACCTAGTCATGTAATCTACAGCAACTAGAATGTAGAGTTTACCATTTTTTGTTCTAGGTAGAGGACCCATAGCATCAATGTCCCACTTTTCAAAGGGTCCATTTGCAATCACAATCTGCCTTGGACCATGGATCAACATTCTATTTCCATTTACCTGACAATTGTGACAACTTTTACACCAATGTTGGACATCCACATGCAAACTTGGCCAAACATACCCCCGCAAACACAATCTTCTTCACAATTAACACTTGGGCAAAATGACCACCACATGCCTCTTCATGCAAACCTTTTAAAATGGCTGGAATTTCCTCAATAGTTGGTACTCCTCTGCACACTTGATCCTTCCCTCTTTGATAGAGGGAGCCTTCTAGGAAGAGATAGACACTTGCCTTCTTCATGAGTCTCCTCTTCTGAGCTTTTGTGAAATCTTGTGGAAACTCACCCTCCATAATGTAACCAATAATGGGAGCCAATGACTCCAATCCCTGGTATCTCAGTTGCTTGACTTGCGCTTCTTTCTCAACACATGTAACTGCTTGCTGTGCAAGTAAATTGGCATCTTCATTTTGTTTCCTAGGAATATGAAATAGCTACACTTCTTTAAACTGATTAAAGAATCTATGAATGGCATGAATTTTTGTCCTTAGGCTTTCATTCTTCCATGCCCAAATGCCTAAAATCTGCTTCACAATGAGAAGTGGATCCCCTTTTACCATAAGACGTTGTATACCTTGGCCAATGCACATCTTTAAACCATGAAGTAGTGTGTTGTATTCTGCTTCATTGTTGCTAGTTGAACCTGGTAGATTGACCTTCTCTTTCATGACCACCTCTCCACTTTGGTTGAGCAACACTAGCCCTCCCCCTGCTTTTCATGTGGCTCGTAAAGATCCATCAAAGAACAAGGTAAAGGCATTAGGAATACTTTTTGACCTTCTCATGTACTCTATAAGTGAGAATCCCTGCCAATTCTGCACGCACACTATCTTCTACCTTGAAAGAGTATTGGAACTCTTGTAACTCCATAATCCACTTTGAGATCTCATTTGAGATGACGCCCAAGGAAACAAATTTTAGGCAGTGAGAATTACAAAAGGTTTTGGT
Organism: Adiantum capillus-veneris; assembly: GCF_014529385.1. NCBI lineage: Eukaryota > Viridiplantae > Streptophyta > Polypodiopsida > Polypodiales > Pteridaceae > Adiantum > Adiantum capillus-veneris. Next base: position 52,882,092 of record NC_140943.1, on the reverse strand, counting down.
AGCAAGTAGGATCTAAACTTTCTCACCGCAAACATGAGAGAAAGCATCATGACATCTGCTTCTATGTAGCCTTTCTCCAATGCATTCATGACCCTACTAGCAAAATAGATGGGTTGCATCTGGGTACTATGGGGATCTTGTTGTAGCAAAACCGCACCAATTGTTTCTTTCCCAACACTAGAGCTAACAAAGAATGTGTACTCCCAACAAGGAGGCATGAGTGTTGGTAGCTCTAACATGATGAATTTAATGTTACAAAAGTACTCTTCAAGCTCATCAGACCATGAAAATTCTACTTATTGTGTCAACTTTTGCAAAGGGTGAAGTAACTCTAAGGCTAAGTGAATGAAGCGTGACATATACTTCACCTTTTGAATGAATGAGATGACCTCCTTAAGACTCTTGGGTGATGGTAATTCAAAATGAGAGCCTTTGCCTTTGAAGGATCCACCTCGATGCCTTTGTAAGAAACTTTGTGACCAAGCAAGATCACTTCATCCTCCCCTATGTGACACTTGTCGGGGTTGAGTTGACCTCACATGTCATAGAGCTTCTTTAAGCCTTCTTCTACCCTTTGTAGATGCAATGATTTTGAGCTATAAATACAGAAATCATCGATGAACACCCTAATTAACTTTCCAAACAATGCTTGAAACACCACGTTCATGAAACGTTGGAATGTTGCAGGAGCATTTGTCAGGCCAAATGGCATGACTCTGAAAGCATAACAACCCAAAGGAGTGATGAAGGTTGTTTTCAACTGATCCTCCAATGCGATACCTATTTGAAAGTAACCTGAGTAGCCATCGCACACAGTGTACTTCTCGTGACTAGCTACCTCATTTAGTATCTCATCCTGAAATGGGAGGGGAAAGTGATCTCTTTTTGTTGACTCATTTAGTGGACGATAATCCACACACACCCTCCACTTGCCGTTCTTCTTAGGAGTGACAACAATGGGAGAGACCCACTCTGAATTCTCCACTGGATAAATGAAAATTGCTGCTAGAAGCTTTCTTACCTCCTTGAGTAAAGCCTGCTCCTTGATGACTCCTAGCCTTTGTAGCTTTTGAGCCTTAGGTGTGGCCTCTGGCTTCAACTCAATCTTGTGTTGAACAACATCTACTCCACGCACATCGGTGTAGTCTTTAGCAAAAAGCCTAGGAAATTTCCTTAACACACCTTTGAACTCTTCTTTTCTTTTTTTGTAAGTGTTGTAGACAGCATACCTTCTAACATTCCTTCATCTTGCACATTTTGGCTCTCGAGTACCTACCTCTTCCAAACCTTGACAAGAGGTCTCTTGGTTGTTTCGCTTAAACCTTACCCCCATGACTTTGATGGAAGACTCTTCTTCAATAATATTTCCGCCGCTACTTTCTTCTTCTGAAGTGCTGTCGGTCCAGCCTTCCTCCGTCTCACTTTGTGATGATTCTTCATGGAGCTCCTCTTGGTGTTTCTCCTTCATGTCAAAGGCAACCTTCTTATGATTTTCATTCCTACAAATTAACTTCCCACTTTTCCAATCCTGCAAAGCTTGCATTTTCATTGGCCATGGTCTTCCAAGGATAAATGGATAGCCACTTCCCTTGGTCGACATAACATAAAAATCCACTGCCTTCTTAATGCCAAAGGCCTCTATAAAAACATTTTTACAAATGCCTACACACCTAGCTTTGCTATTGTTTGTCATCTTCACTTTGATTTCAGGTACCTCATCGATGTGCATGGCTAGTCTTTGCATGAGTCCCTCTCTCATAATGAAAATTTGTGCACCCCCATCCACTAGACCTTTCCTAACCAATCTTCCTTTGATGTAACAGTCTAGCACCGGTGTAATGTCCTCATTCATTTCAGCTTGTGCAATTTTTACAACATTAGGCACACTCTCTTTTACCTTTCTCCTAGTGCTAACTGCCTTCGTTAAATCCCTCCTAACTTGTGGGCATAATGCAAGAAACTGAGGCCATGAGATATCAGGACCCTTACCTCTCATGTCTTCCAATAGGTTGTATGGAACCATACCATGTCCAAGAGGTAAGTCTTGGAGGTTGATACGACATTGAGTCCTCTTAGCTTCCTTGGTCTCCTTCGCCTTCTTTTCTCGTCCATGGTCACTTTGTGACGTAACTCCTTCTTTCTCCTTACCTTTCCCACGGCCACGCTTAATGCCATTTGCTTCCATGTTAACCTCATTTGCATTTCTCACCTCTACCACTTGCACATTTGGATCTGGCAAAGGTGGAACTCCTTCTACCCCTTGTGGAGGTGGTCTTGCTCCATTTGGACTTTGTAGAAGCTTTGGTTGTTGACCCATTCCTTCACCTGCATTCATCACTGGGTAATTCAAGTTAGGTCTCCCTGGCTCCCCACGTGGCCAAGAACAATTACACATCCCATGTCCAGACTCTCCGCAATTCCAACATTAGAAGACTCTCCTAGGTCGTGGCTCTCTCTCTCCTGGCTTCTTTGCTTGTGTCTTTGGACCTACAGCTTATGCAAGGTGAATTGACGGGCTGCTTAAAGATTCATTTAACTTCTCAATCACTTCAGTCGTACCTCAAGAAGCTCCCTAGATGTCGATGCTTGTGACTTACCTTTGGGTCTAAGACCTTCTATTGGAACCTCTCCCCTTAAGGACTTGAGTTTCCTATACTGCTTGGAAGCTCTCATTTCAGCTGCATCATAGGTGGCAGGTGCATCTGCCTCCACCTCTACCTTAAGATTAGGAAAGAGTCCAGTTATGAACCTCTCCTTCTTTAGAAATTCTGCACCGTTGCCAAGGTTCGCAATATTTCGTATCCATAGAGCCCATAGATGTAGAAACTCTTGCTTGTACAAGTAGTAGTCATCTAAGTCTTTCTGCTTATGAGAAACAATGCCTTGCCATAGTTTTTGAGTGTTTTTGGGATCAAAGAAGTATCTCTTGAAACGATTAAAAACTTCTGTGTAATTCACCTTAACTTCCTCAAGCAAAGAGTCAAACCAAGTGCTAGCATCTTCCCTAAGGACCACCTCAAACATTCCTACACGATACTATCCTCCTGATACGACAAGACATCTTGAAATTTGCTAAAAATAATTATGCATCCTCTCCAAGCTCTCCAAAGAAAAGAGGATATCCATACATTTGGCGTTGGCTTTCCATTGAATTGATTTCAAAGTGACACACGTTTTTTTTTTCTTAAAAGGATTTACACAATCATGTTTTCAAAATTGCAATCTGTTCTACAACAAAATAAAAATATGCATAGCAAAGATCTATGATAATCAACAAGAGGCAAGATGACAGGGTTTGGTGATGCAATAATTTCTCCTACTCTTTGGGCACCAAACATGAACACCATACATTGTTGAAAATGGATCTTTCTACTAATTGCAACGTTTATTCTAATGTGTGGAGTGAAACTGAAGGGGAAAACCTCTATTCCTAGGCCATTATCCATGGTCTATGCATGACTTAATGCTTAAAACAAAACAAAAATATAGACGTCCAAACTAAGGTCGTATCTAATGAGAGGCAAAATAAAAGGATTTACTTCAGCGTTTATCTCGGCCAACCTAAGAGGGCCAAAATTCTACAAATTACTCGTTGAAATTGCAACTTAGTACTAACAATTATGTGCACCTTTTGCCTTGAAATTGGAATGAAAGGATCATACAAATTCTCGTGATTCATGCAAACTACTTGACTATTATAAAAGTTGATCTTACACAAAAAATACACAAGCCCTCCTCAGTGGGGGCACCAAAATTGAGGCGGTTCGGGGCAGGCAACAAGAGAGGAGCCCTCTAAACACCCCTCAAGGCTCTCGTGCTACTCAATTGGGGCTGGGGCAACCACAATCAAGGAACAACAACAACAAACCCACATCCAAACAAGTGAAGAGACACCACCTAGTTATAGAGCGAGCTAGGATGCAAAAGAGGAGAATCCCTGAGCAATACAAGCGAAAAGGAAGGTATACTATCACTAATATCAATGCTACAAATACACACACAAAACACTGAGAGAGAGAGAGAGAGAGAGAGAGAGAGTTGTGCAAGAATTAAGCTTCAATAAAATAATTGACGTGGGTGTATAAACAGCTTGGAGGAGAGTCAAGAGACACAATTAAGTTTGATGATATTGCAATCTACACATTATCTTAGGGTTATGGGATCCCTCTCACCATACAACCCTCTTATAATGTTTTCTCAAGCAACAAAACAAACACAAAAGCTCTTGAGTCACATACAAGAAAATACTACAAAGAATCTCAAAATAAAAACGCATCACCTTAAACCAAACGAGATGAGGTTGCCAAGCATGAATTGGAGAGACTCAAGAGGGTTTTGAACCGTGGTTGCACCCAGCTTATTGATTCAATTGATGCACAAGAGTAGGTACAACTTTGTTTGGAAGTTATGAATCACTCACTCCCTTGCAATGCTACAACTAGCTCATAGAAGCTTTCCTATACACCACAAGTAATGGTGCATAGAGAACTCACTCTCTCTCCCTACAACTTATGCTCAAGGTAGTAACCAATAGTGTAGAGATCATGCAATTTACAAAGGGAAAAGGGCTCTATCTATGGTTAAGGTGAACTCTTATTAGTTTTAGACCTAATCAACATTTTCATAGAAAACCATGTTTATGAAATTTTTTATATGTTCTTATGAGAGTGGGCCTCTCTTGTCTCTTGAGTCACATGGATGTGGGCTCAAGAGGAGAGATTTATTAAGGTGAAATAGAGAAGATTCTAAAGAGGTGAGTGATTTCTTGTGTGAGGTTGCCTACTCCAAGGTAGAGTAGAGTGGGTGCAATTTACAAGAAGGGTTAGTCATTAGTGTTAGTAGTTCGTAGTTAGTAGGATGGGGTAAAATTACCTGGCATATGCACTCAAGGTGCATTACATGATTTATACAATGATAAAAACTAAGAGAATGATGAGAATATTTGATGGAAACCACAAGATGGAAATGGAATTTTCCACATATCTCCTCCAGTGAATGAAGCGGTTGTAGAACTTTGTCAGTGTAGTTTTTGTAACCATGGGAAAGTTGAATTTTCCATGATCAAACTCCTCCTTTGCAGAACTTGAGATTCATTAATTTTTGATTTTTTCTCTTATTGTGAAAGGATGAAGAGGTTATGGTAATATGAGTTTGATTCTAGAGAGAGAAATTGAGCTATATGTATATAAAGATGATAATTTTGAGCTATAGAGTAAGGGAGAGATGGAAATGGTGAAGAAGATGAAAGAAGCCATGAAAGTTGTAGGTTTGAGTGAGGGATGGAGAGGAATGTGTGTGTGTGTGTGTGTGTGTGGAAGTGGGAAAAGAGGTGAGAGAAGACTATGGGTTACTTTGCGAGAAAAGTGAGTAGACTGGGGTCCACTCGAAAAATCCTATCTCACCGGTGGTAGCTCAAAAAATCATGAAAAAATTTGAGGTGATTATTCAGCTCATGGGCTACATTTTCTTTGATGACTACTTCTTCAAATTCCGAGCGGAGAGAGGCGTCAAAAATCTCACCAAAAAGCGTATTTTTTATGCCTGCAAAAGTCTTTTAGTGGCCCCCTCCTTTGTTGAATTTGTACAATGCATCCAAGAATGAACCCCTTCTTTGTCATATCATGATACAAAGCATCCAAGTTCCCTTTACACATGCATGGAGGAGAATTATTGATGAAATAAGAAATATATACATGGTGAGACTAGTGTATGGACTATTCATGGATTTTAGCTCAATGAGCACATGGTGTTAGAATAATGAGTATATAATAAGAAAAATATGGAAGAATTATGAATATGGAAAAAAATATTGGAATCATATGATATGATCCCTCTTTTGTATTATTTTGGGTGAAAGAGAAAAAAGGTATGCAAGTAAATGAAAATAATATAGTAAACGTGACTAAGGGAGTAGAAATCAATTTTTTGTTTTCAGGAGGGTGAGGGTGAAAATGTGGGGGTGATTTGTATAAAAGATAAATATGAGGTTAGAGTATGTACACATTGGCAAAAAATGTGCAAGAGGATGAAAGAAGGTGTACATAGGTTAAATAAAACACACACCTAGGTATAAATATCTAAATAAAATGTTACCATATACATGTGGTAGTGATGTGACCGTCGGGGCATTTTTTCCCTCTTTAGGAGGTTCTTTGCCCCAGCATTGTATTTATGCCCATCACTCTAGGGCTATCTATCTTTCCATTGCACACTAAGTAACACACTCTCTATTGTGTGCCTTGATCTTCCTTCATCTTCTCCAAGCTGTGTGTGTCTCTCTACAATCCTAATTCCAACAATTGGTATCAGGGCAGGTTACATCCTCCCGGGCTTAGTCGCCAGCTGCTCCAACACACGCTTGCTCACTTTCTCCAATTACAGTGAGGTTTGGCGAGCATTTGCAGGACGACAAATATTTCAAGTATGCTCGTAGAGCTCAGTCTGCTCAGATTTCTGATTCGGACTCATTTCGGCCTTCGTTTCCACTATAGGCAGGTCTGCACATGCAATTTCGTTATTTTGTGCAAAATTTTTGTCTATGTCATTTTTTGCATAACAGGTGTCTTACAGTCTTCTATGGTTTGTGCTATATAGCACGTGTTGTTCCCGCTTCATTTCTCCTCTTTACGGGCAGTTTTCACATCAGGTGCAGCATTTACCATGGCTGACAACAACACAGATGTGTTCAAGATGTTTGCTGCTGAGGACAGGTTGGATGGGGACAATTACCCTATGTGGGCTTACATGATGTAACACGTTCTTGTTCAAAGGGCGCCTAGAATATTGTTCACTGCATTGATGTACGTCCTGGTTTTGAGGATGCAGGCGATGTTGAGGATGTTGCGGGTCTTGCTGCAAGGATTGCTGCTATTAGAGTTGTTTTGCCTACGGTAGAACAAGCTCGTTGGGATGTAAAGGATGCACAAGCTCATGCATTGATTGCATTGTCTATGAAGCGCACCATTGTTCCTCACATCCGTTCAGCAGAATCTGCAAAACGGGCTTGGGATATTTTGGTTGGTCTTTATGCAAGTCGCAATGAGGATAAAATTGCTTTGCTACGTAAAGTGTTGGAGTCCAAGATTATGCATGAGGAAGATGATATGGACACTTTGCTTGCTAGTGTCAAGGATATCAATGAGCAACTTATTTCTGCAGGTGAAGTCATTTCAAACAGCTCCCTTGTGCAGACTGTTCTTGATGCCTTACCAGATTCTTACCAAACTTTTGCTAGTACTTGGAGACTTATGACCCAAGGAAATCCAAAAGTTGTCAAGTTTGATGCATTATGCACATTGTTGTTGCAAGAGTCACTTTCTAGAAAAAACAGGACTAGATAGCATGCAGTTGAGCAGGCTTTTATTTATTCTCAAAGAAAGGGTGGTAACAGCAATGCAACCACTTCTTGTGGTTCTGCTGCGAGTGGCAAAACTTCTGTTCCCAATGCTTCTGCTGGCAGCACTTTGTCTGGCAATTCTGGTGATAAGGGCAAAACAAAGATGTGTTGCCATTATTCTAAAGCTAATGATCACTTGATCAAGTCGTGTCCTAAGTTGAAGGCCAAAGAGGCTAAGAAGAAAGAGGGTGGTTCCACTGCAAATGCTGGTTCCACTACAAATGCAGCCATTGTTGAGTCTTCTGTAAAAGGAGACTGTAATGCTAATGTTGATGCAGAGTGGGCTTTTAGCACAGAGTGCACTTACAATCCTGTTGTCCATGATGCATGCTTGTCAGTTGTTGCAGATTCACATGTGTGGTATTTTGACAATGGTGCTACAAAGCACATTACCTCACATCGTGAATTGTTCACCTCTCTCGAGTCTGTCCCTCATGGGAATTAAGTTACTTGTGCCAACAATGCCTCTTATCCGGTTCATGGAGTTAGAAAGATTGTGCTTACTGCTGCTAATGACAGTTCTTTCACACTTGTTGATGCACTTTATGTACCTGGGATCAAGAAGATTCTTTTGTCTGTATCCACACTTTCTAGACTTGGACTTGTAGTCAAATTTGTGGATGACAAATGTATAGTTCATGATCTCAGTTTTGGTGATAAAATTGTTGCATCTGGCCTTTTGAGCCCTGAGCTGTATAAGCTCACTTTGTATGACAAGTGTGGACAAAGTTTTGCAAATGCAGTTGTAGATTCAAGGGCTATTTCAGATGCAAAACTTTGGCATGCACGTTTTGGTCATCTAAATTTTTCCAGTTTGCTGCGTTTACAGAGATCTGATATGGTTGCTTCTTTGCCACCTCTTGAAGCACCTGTCAAACATGTTTGTGAAGGCTGTATTCTGGGTAAAATGTAGCATTCTAAGTTTCCAAAGGATGGTTCAGTTAGGGCCACATGCAGGTTGCAGCTTGTGCATAGTGATGTTTGTGGGCCCATGCAAACTCCGTCCTTGGGCAATTACCTGTACTTAGTGACTTTCATTGATGATTACTCCAGGCATGCATGGGTATTTCCGCTTAAAGCAAAGTCCGAAGTTTTTATGTGCTTCAAACGATTTCTGGCTATGGCTGAAAATGTATCAAAATGTACTATGGGCACCCTCCGTTCCGATCGAGGGGGGGAGTATATGTCTCATTAATTTAATGCATTTCTGGCTAGTCATGGGATAAAACACCAATGTACATTGCCTTATACACCTCAGCAAAATGGTGTTGCTGAGAGGAAAAACAGGTCACTGACGGAAATGGCACGATGTATGGTCAAAAGTCAAGCTTTGCCGCATTCTTTTTTGCTTGAGGCCATCATGTGTGCCACTTATATACTAAACAGGTGTCCTACAAAAGCTTTGCAGTCTATTACTCCATATAAAGCATCACATGATAGAAAGCCTTCTATTGAGCACATGCGTGTTTTTGGTTGTTTGGCATATGCTTTGGTGCCACAAACACAGCGCAGAAAATTGGATGATAAGGCTGTCAAATGTATTTTTGTTGGTTATAGTGCTGAAAGCAAAGGTTACAGGTTGTATCATCCGCAAACAAAACGTATTCTGGTTTCATGGGATGTAGTGTTTGTGGAAGATTCTGTTCAACCCTTGCTGTCATGTACTAGAGACAATAATGTAAGCTCACAGGACATTTATCACACTTTGTTGCCTCTTTTTAGTGGTGGAAATACGAATGTCAGTTCCAATGAGGCAAATGTACAGCCTATGGGGGTTTCTGAAAATGTTATAGATCAGCCTATTACTGATGGAGATGTACATGATGTACTTGATGAGGAAAGGGCTGAAAATGAGCAGGCTAGAGGTATGCCAAAATGGCTAGTGCACACTTTGCGTGACACTAAATTGTATGCACCTTTGTCTATTCGTACTCGTTCGGGCTCTTGCCATGCATCTTATACATCAGATTGTTATGCTTTGGTTGTGTCTAGCTTACATAATGTTGAGAAGCCTCTGTCGTTTGATGAAGCACAGAATTCAGAAAATTGGATGGTTGCCATGCAATCAGAATATGATGCACTTAGAGAAGACACATGGACTTTATGTGATTTGCCTCCTAGCAAAATGGCCATTGGTACGAAGTGGGTTTACAAGTTGAAACACAAGCCAGATGGTGAGATCGATCGCCATAAGGCTCGACTTGTTGGAAAGGGTTATGCACAGCAAAAAGGCATAGATTATGAAGAAACCTTTGCTCCCACTTTTCGCATGGTGCACACTTTGCGTGACAGTAAATTGTATGCACCTTTGTCTATTCGTACTCGTTCGGGCTCTTGCCATGCATCTTATACATCAGATTGTTATGCTTTGGTTGTGTCTAGCTTACATAATGTTGAGGAGCCTTTGTCGTTTGATGAAGCACAGAATTCAGAAAATTGGATGGTTGCCATGCAATCAGAATATGATGCACTTAGAGAAGACATATGGACTTTATGTGATTTGCCTCCTAGCAAAATGGCCATTGGTACGAAGTGGGTTTACAAGTTGAAACACAAGCCAGATGGTGAGATCGATCGCCATAAGGCTCGACTTGTTGGAAAGGGTTATGCACAGCAAAAAGGCATAGATTATGAAGAAACCTTTGCTCCCACTTTTCGCATGACTACTATGCATTTTCTATGTGCATTGGTAGCTCATTTTGGTTGGGATGTACATCAATCAGACATAGTTACTACTTTCTTGAATGGTGACATATTTGAGGAAGTTTATGTAGCGTAGCCTCGCGGTTTTTTCATAAAAGGACAAGAGGACAAAGTGTGCAGATGTAAAAAGGCTTTGTATGGGTTGAAGCAATATCTCGTGCTTGGTATGAGAAACCTGACACTCATTTGGTCAAATGAGGCTTTCGTAATAACAGTCCAACAGAAATCACATTGCATGTAAAGCGTGAGGGTGATGTACTTCTCATTGTGGTTCTTTATGTCTATGATTTGCTGATCACTGGACCAAATGAGAGACATATTGCTGAATTTAAGGCTGATTTGAATGCTACTTTCAAGATGAAAGATTTGGGGTTGTTGCATCATTACTTGGGTATACAGTTTAAGCAGTGTGATGGTGGTATTGCCTTGTGTCAGAAAAGTTACATAGAGACATTGCTATGTAAGTTTGGACTTGAGGATTGCAAACCTATTGCCACTCCCATGTAAACAGGTTTGAAGTTGAGTCTACATGATGCTGGCGATCCTGTTGATGTCCCTCTTTATCAAACTACTGTTGGCTGCCTCATTTATGTATGCAACACGAGGCCGGATATTCAATTTACAGTCTCACAGGTCATCAGATTTATGCATAACCCAGGGTCTAAGCATTGGCAGGCTATCAAGAGGATTTCCTTAGTGGCACTTTACATCTTGGCTTGTTTTATCCCAAGGGGGGATCATTGCCGCCATACTTACATGCTTTTTCGGACTCAAATTGGGCTGGTTGTTTTGACACACGAGTGTCCACAAGTGGTTTTTGTTTCATGCTTGGCAGTTCATGTATATCATGGTTGAGCAAGAAGCAACCTATTGTGGCCACTTTGAGTTGTGAGGCTGAGTACAGGGCAGTCTTCATAGCTACGGTTGAGTGTGTATGGCTCAGACGCCTTATGGCCGATTTGGGTGTTGGACAGAACACTCCCAACACTATCTACACTGACAGTCAGAGCGCGTTGATAGTTGTGAGGAACCCAGTTTTTCATGCTCGCACAAAGCATGGGCCATAATATACTTATATTTTTTATTTTTTTGGCTCAACTAGCCCAATGCCTAGCTAATTGAGGGTTTTTTATTTCAATAAGGAGATATGGGAAAAGTCCCCTAACTCACACGTACCTATATACAGTGAAAGGGTGAGGGTAACCACAGTGTTTGAGTGATTTGATAGGGGGGGATAACTCACTATGGCAATCACAGAGAGCCGAAAAACGGCTATCATTAGCCCTCCCCCAGGATGATGGTATATTCATGTACCATCATAAAGAATCTTTTCCAAAGAGAGTGCTTCAGAGTCCTTGACAAGATCTTCATTGTTTGGCCCCTTGGAATTTTTGTTTGTGTTACACTCATGCTTCATGTAACAATACTTACATGAGACAGCGGCCTTTGGACAGATCCTTTGGTAGATCCTTTGGTAGAAGGCGACTCAAATAGGGCTTCAAGCGATACCCGTTTACCTTCCTGGAGTGCTCTTTACCGTTCAAGTCCATAAGCTGATAGTAACTAGAATTGAAAGCCTTCTTGACTATGTATGGCCCTTGCCATCTAGTTTCAAATTTGGCATCAAAACGATTATCGAGTCGATTGTCATACCTTAGCACAAGATCTCCTTCATAGATGCCTTTGTCCTTCAGTTTCTTGTCAAGCTTCTCCTTTGTCTGTGTGGCTTTCCTCTTATAGCACTCATATGCTGCTTCTCTTTTCCACTCAAGCTCGGCTAAGGTAAGAAGTCGATCCATCCATGCTTCTTGATCATCTTGTGCTGATTTGCCATGAAGTCGCATTGTTGGAATGTTTAGCTCAATTGGCTGTAAAGCCTCTTGACCATAAACCAAGTGAAATGGTGTGAACTCCGTGGCTTCCCTATATGTGGTTCGATATGCCCACAAGGCACCATCCAAGAAGTCATCCCGAAATTTTGTGTTGTTTTGCACCATCTTTCTAATGATTCCTGCAATGACACCATTAGCCTTCTCCACCAAACCATTTGACTGTGGGTAGTATGGTGTGCTATGACGATGTAGAATGTGAAGCTCTTCACAAACTTCTGTGAGCAAGCCCTTCCTAAACCCTGGACCATTATAAGAAACAATCTCCAAAGGTGTGCCAAATCTGCAACAAATGTGATTGTACACAAACTTGCTAACTGTCCTCTCATTCACTCTTGCCACACTTTGAGCTTCCACCCACCTAGTCATATAGTCTACAGCCACTAGAATGTAGAGTTTACCATTTTTTGTCCTAGGCAGAGGACCCATAGCATCAATGCCCCACTTTTCAAAGGGTCCATTTGCAAGCACAATTTGCCTTGGACCATAAATCAATCTTCTATTCCCACTTACCTGACAATTGTGACAACTTTTACACCAATGTTGGACATCCACATGCAGACTTGGCCAAACATACCCCGCAAGACAAATCTTCTTCACAGTTAATTCTTGGGAAAAATGACCACCACATGCCTCTTCATGCAAACCTTTTAGAATGGCTGGAATTTCCTCAATAGTTGGTACTCTTCTGCATACTTGATCCCTCCCTCTTTGATAGAGGGAGCATTCTAGGAAGAGATATGCGCTTGCCTTCTTCATGAGTCTCCTCTTCTGAGCCTTCGTGAAGTCTTGCGGAAACTCGCCCTCCAAAATGTAGCTAATAATGGGAGTCAATGACTCCAATCCCTGGTATCTCGGTTGCTTGACAGTTGCTGCCACCATGACGACCTGCACTTCTTTCTCAACACATGTAACTACTTGTTGTGCAAGTAAATCGGCATCTTCATTCTGTTTCCTAGGAATATGATATAGTTGCACTTCTTCAAATTGCTTAAACAATCTACGAATGGCATGAACTTTTGTCCGTAAGCTTTCATTCTTGCATGCCCAAATGCCTAAAATCTGTTTAACAATGAGAAGTGCATCTCCCTTTACCATGAGGCGTTGTATCCCTTGGCCAATGCACATCTTCAAACCATGAATTAGTGTGTCGTATTCTGCTTCATTGTTGCTAGCTGAACTTGGTAGATTGAACTTCTCTTTCATGACCACCTCTCCACTTGGGTTGAGCAACACTAGCCCTCCCCCTACTTTCCCTGTGGCTCGTCGAAAAGCTCCATCAAAGAATAAGGTAAAAGCATTGGGAATACTTTTTGGTGGTGGCAATGGTAGGGTCTTTACTTGAGGCACCTTAATTTCCTTCTCATGTACCCTATAAGTGAGAATCGCTGCTAATTGTGCACGCACACTATCTTCTACCTTGAAAGAGTATTGAAACTCTTGCAACTCCATAATCCACTTTGAGATCCTAGTACTAAGATTCATTTGAGATGACACCCAAGGGAACAAATTTTTTGCAGTGAGAATTACAAAAGGTTTTGGTAGCAGGTAGGATCTAAACTTTCTCACCGCAAACATGAGAGAAAGCATCATGAGTTCTGCTTCTGTGTAGTCTCTCTCCAAAGCATTCATGAACCTACTAGCAAAGTAGATGGGTCGCATCCTTGTACTGTGGGGATCTTGTTGTAGCAACACAGCACCAGATATTTCCCTTCCAACACTAGAGCTAACAAAGCATGTGTACTCCCAACAAGGAGGCATGAGTGTTGGTAGCTCTGACAAAATGACTTTAATGTTACAAAAATACTCTTCAAGCTCATCAGACCATGCAAATTCTACTTGTTGTGTCAACTTTTGCAAAGGATGAAGCAACTCCGAGGCTAAGTGAATGAAGCGTGACATATACTTCACCTTCTGAATGAAAGAGATGACCTCCTTAAGACTCTTCGGTGATGGGAGCTCAATAAGAGCCTTTGCCTTTGAAGGATCCACCTCAATGCCTTTATAGAAAACCTTGTGACCGAGCAAGATCACTTCATCCTCACCTATGTGGCACTTGTCGGGGTTGAGTTGACCTCCCATGTCGTAGAGCTTCTTTAAACCTTCTTCTACCCTTTGTAGATGCAATGATTTTGAGCTATAAATACAGAAATCATCAATGAACACCCTAATTGACTTTCCAAAGAATGCTTGAAACACCATGTTCATGAAACGTTGGAATGTTGCAGGAGCATTTGTCAGACCAAATGGCATGACTCTAAAAGCATAACAACCCCAAGGAGTGATAAAGGTTGTTTTCAATTGATCCTCCAATGCAATCCCTATTTGAAAGTAATCTGAGTAGCCATCACACACAGTGTACTTCTCATGACCAGCTACCTCATTTAGTATCTCATCCTGAAATGGGACGGGAAAGTGATCTCTTTTTGTTGCCTCATTGAGGGGACGGTAATCAACACACACCCTCCACTTGCCATTTTTCTTAGGAGTGACAACAACAGGAGAGACCCACTCTGAATTCGCCACTGGATAAATGAAACCTGCTGCTAGAAGCTTCCTTACCTCCTTGAGTAGAGCCTGTTCCTTTATAACTCCTAGCCTTCGTAGCTTTTGAGCCTTAGGTGTGGCCTCTGGCTTCAACTCAATCTTGTGTTGAACAACATCTACTCCACGCACATCGGTGTAGTCTTTAGCAAAAAGCCTCAAAAATTTCCTTAGCACACATTTGAACTCCTCTCTTTCATCCTTTGTAAGTGTTGTAGACAACATACCTTCTAACATTCCTTTATCTTCCACCTTTTGGTTCTCTTGGGAACCTACCTCTTCCAAACCTCGACAAGAGGTCTCTTGGTTGCTTGGCTTAAACCTTATCCCCATGACTTCGATGGAAGACTCCTCTTCAGTAATGCTGCTACTACTTTCTTCTTCTGAAGTGCTATCGGTCCAACCTTCTTCCGTCTCACTTTGAGATGATTCTTCATGGAGCTCCTCTTGGCGTTGTTCCTTCATGTCAAAGACAACCTTCTTATGATTGTCATTCCTGCAAATTAATTTCCCACTCTCCCAATCCTGCAAAGCTCGCATTTTCATTAGCCATGGTCTTCCTAAGATAAATGGATAACCACTTCCCTTGGTCGACATAACATAAAAATCCACTGCCTTCTTAATGCCAAAGGCCTCCACAAAAACATTTTTACAAATGCCTACGCACCTAGCCTTGCTATTGTTTGCCATTTTCACTTTGATTTCAGGTGTCTCATGGATGTGCATGCCTAGTCTTTGCATGAGCCCTTCTGTCATGATGCAAATTTGTGCACCCCCATCCACTAGACCTTTCCTAACCAATCTTCCTTTTATGTAACAATCCAGCACAGGTGTAATATCCTCGTTCATTTCAGCATGTGCAATTTTTACAACAGGAAAACTCTCTTTTACCTTTCTCCTAGTGCTAACTGCCTTTGTTAAATCCCTCCTAACTTGTGGGCATAATGCAAGAAACTGAGGCCATGAGATATCAGGACCCTTACCTCGCATGTCTTCCAACAAGTTGTACGGAGCCATACCATGTCCAAGAGGGAAGTCTTGGAGGTTGATACGACGTCGAGTCCTCTTGGTTTCCTTGGTCTCCTTTGCCTTTTTGCCTTGTCCATGGTCACTCTGTGATGTGACTCCTTCTTTCTCTTTACCTTTCCCTCGGCCACGCTTAATGCCATTGGCTTCCATGTCAACCTCATTTGAATTTGTCACCTCTACCACATGCACATTTGGATCTGGCAAAGGTGGAACTCCTTCTACCCCTTGTGGAGGTGGTCTTGGTCCATTTGGCCTTTGTAGAAGCCTTGGTTGTTGACCAGCTCGTTCTCCTGCATTCATCACTGGGTAATTCAAGTTAGGTCTCCCTGGCTCTCCACGGGGCCAAGGACAATTATACATCCCATGTCCAGACTCTCCGCAATTCCAACATTGCAAGACTCTCCTAGTTCGTGGCTCTCTCTCTTCTAACTTCTTTGCTTGTCCCTTTGGACCTACAGCTTGTGCAAGGTGAATTGACAGGCTGCTTAAAGATTCATTTAACTTCTCAATCACTTCAGCCGATACCTCAGGAAGCTCCCTAGATGTTGATGCTTGTGACTTACCTTTGGGTCTAAGACCTTCTATTGGAACCTCTCCCCTTAAGCACTTGAGTTTCCTATACTTCTCAGCAGCCCTAGTTTTCGCTGCATCAAAAGTAGCAGGTGCACCCGCCTCAACTTTTACCTTAAGGTCAGGAAAGAGTCCGGCTATGAACCTCTCCTTCTTTAAAAATTCTGCACCATCACCAGGGTTAGCAACATTTCGTATCCATAGAGCCCAAAGACGTAGAAACTCTTGCTTGTACAAGTAGTAGTCATCTAAGTCTTTTTGCTTATGAGAAACAATGTCTTGCCATAGTTTTTGAGTGTTTTGGGGATCAAAGAAGTATCTCTTAAAACGATTCAAAACTTTTGTGTAATTCCCCTTAACTTCCTCAGGCAAAGAGTCAAACCAAGTACTAGCATCTTTCCTAAGGACCACCTTAAACATTTCTACACGTTCTTGATCGGTTACTATCCTCTTGATACGGCAAGACATCTTGAAATTTGCTAAAAATAATTCTGCATCCTCTCCACGCTCTCCAAAGAAAAGAGGATATCCAGACATTTGGCGTTGGCTCTCCATTATTATGAAAGATTACAACACGAGTTACGATAAGGGATACAATAGAGATTTAGAACCACTCGCCTACAAATGAAGAAGTAAGAAAATACCACTCTAGGTTTTCTTCTTCAGCTATCCAAGCTTCAATAAGGTCTCGATTTGTTTGATCAAAACAAAAAGGTAGACTATTGATGAGCTCTAAGAAGGGTTGAAATTCTTCAAAGCTAAGGCGATAAACAGAAATCTCTAGAACTTCATTTTCTAGATCCAAAAGAGCAACCACGTCCCAAGTGATAAATTGCACTTGCTCTACAATTCCCAACGCACAAGCGGTTTGTATAAAAACTAGATCTTTATGCTCGTCGAAGGCCGTGAAAAAGTAGCAATTGACTAGGAGCTCCTTTCCTTCGAGTTCCACACAGTCGGAGTGAGGCAACCTTCTCACAATTTCATAAAGAACATCCTCATCAAGTCCAATCAAGTTTGCAAGATTTAAAGACTCCACTTGTGCTACAAAATTCCTGGACAAAAACTCCTTAGGATTATGGTTAAATCATTCAAAAGCATAAAGAGATTTACAATGTCTCTATGAACAAAGTGTCATAGAAAGTAGAGAAGGATGAGAATTTATACAAATTTGCAATCTTATCTATGCTCTCTTTATTAAGACAAGCTCTGAATAGCTCCCTATCTCCTTTGTTGAAAGCGAAAGGAAGACTATTAATAAGACGCAAATAAGGGAAAAATTCACCAAATGTGAGTCTATGAAGCATGAACTCTGGCCGCAAGTTTCCTGAAGAGTCTTCCTCAATGGTGAAATGCACTCGCCACACGCCAAATTTCACTCTATTTACCAATCTTAGGGCACACACTAGTTGGATGAATGCGCGGTCTTCCTTAGTGCCCAACAACAAGAGGAAAATGGAATCCACGCGTAGGACCTTCCGTCTTAACTTCACCACCCTCTTGTTATGAGGGAGACGCCTTACTACTTGCTCCTACAACTCAATTGGTAATAGAGCTAGATCTCTAAGGATTGAACTTTCACTGCACACACATTCCCAGTTAGAACAAATGATCGTTTTTTGTTTCTTGTAACAACTTGGACAAAGAAAAAACAAACATACACACTATTTTGCCGGGCTGCACTTCATTTTAAAATAAAATGAACACATGTACATCAAAAGAAGTGTGGTAGTTGATGAGAGGTAAAATGACAGGGTTTGGTGATGCAAGAATTTCTCCTACTCTTTGGGCACCAAACATGAACACCATACGTTGTTGAAAATGGATTTCCCTACTAATTGCAATGTTTATTCTAATGTGTGGAGTGAAATGGAAGGGGAAAACCTCTATTCCTGGGCCATTATCCATGGTCTATGCATGACCTAATGCTTAAAACAAAACAAAAATATAGACGTCCAAACTAAGGTCGTACCTAATGAGAGGCAAAATAAAAGGATTTACTGAAGCGTTTATCTCGGCCAACCTAAGAGGACCTAAAATTCTACGAATGACACGTTGAAATTGCAACTTAGTACTAACAATTATGTGTACCTTTTGCCTTGCAATGGGAATGAAGGGATCATACAAATTTTCGTGATTCATGCAAACTACTTGACTATGCTAAAGGTTGATTCTACACAAAAATACACAAGCCGTTCCTCCGTGGGGGCACCAATTTGAGGCGGTCTGGGGCGGGCAACAAGGAGAGTGGCCTCCAAGCACTCTTCTAGGCTCCCATGCTGCTCAATTGGGTTGGGGTTGGAAAAAAACAACAAACACACACACAAACTCGCAACCTAACCCTACACAAATTTGGGGCACCACCTAGTTTTGGATGCGAACTAGGACGCGTAGAGAGAGAGAGAGATAGAGAGAGAGAGAGAGAGAGAGAGAGTGCTCGGGCTGCTTTGAAACGTATCGGCAATGATCAAGCAAACACAACTATATATTTAAGAAAGAGAGAGAAAGGGGGAGGGGGTGCTTGTTGCATTAATACCTTCTTACAAATCTGTCATGACAAATCAAAGTGAGATTAGTATTTGATCAACATAGCTTGCGTAAATTTCACCACAACACATCACAAGAAAAGCCACCCCAATCACTGTCTTAAGGCCAGGGGAGTCCTCTCCACCATGTCGCCCTCTTACAGTATGTGGGATTTATGGCTAGATTGATGACAACACCAGAGACAAGCTATCAAGAACTTAACAAAAAACACCAAGACACTTACGCATCATTGTTGTCCATTACTTCACATTGGAAGGGAGACAAAGTATCCAAGCTTAGTCCAAATCCACCCTCCTTGATTCAGCAAATGTTGGGCTTACACTAGTAGGAGAAATGATAGATTTCCTACTCTCAATTGAATGATCACTCTCTCTCTTACAATGGCATAGAGTTCCCTTGCTAATCCCCTATTACAACACATGCACATGCATAAGACAATGAGCTTCCACTCAAGAGCTCCTTCTAGAGAGGTTGATCTTGGCTTCTCAAGCTATAGCATAGTGCTCTTGCTTATGGCTTCTCCTTTTTGTGCTAGCTACACCCTCCTTTTATAGCAATTTTGAAGGCTAGGGTTACTCCTCTAACCATGGTTGGGTTAGATTTTCAGCAATTTATCTAATTTCTTTTGCTTGGAATTATCACGAAGTTGGTGGGGAAAGAGAGAGGAGAGAAATGGAGGTGATAGGACTTTTCATAGTGGGTTAGTGTTAGTATAGTTAGTATTAATTTACAAATTGAATTGGATATTTACAATGGGAGTATCCATGTAGGATACAAATAAGGAAGAAAAACTCTTAAGAGGTAAGAAAAGGTGGATTTCTTACAAGGTTGATGCTCCAAGTGTCTTGAGTAGGGCCAATTTTGACGCTTGTTGACGGTCCACTAGCTTTGACGGTACATTTTGTCTCCACTCTTGACCTTCCTTGAGAGACAAGGTAATTGAAGCTGAGTAATCAACCACCATGATGCTGTCTTTTAAGAGAGGAGGCTGAATTTTGTGGTTTTTTTTTATAGATATGGGTAATTTGGAGGAGGAAAAATGAGACTAGGTGGTCAATTTTGGAATGAAATTGTGTGTGGGAGGTATGAGTTCACCATGGTTTCTCTTATTCTTCAAGGTTGAAGAGAAGGTGAGTAGGGTGCAGAGAGGAGTGGTGAGAGAGGTGGGGATGATGAGTGGAGAAGTGTGTGTGAAAGAGGAAAATGATAAAGTGGAAGAGAGAGTGTGGCTACATAGCATGGGAAAACTGGGTTCCACTAATAAAATCATAGCTCACAGCTCGTAGCTCAAAAAAATATGAAAAAATTTGAGGCAAAAGTTCAGCCCACGAGCTACAACTTTTGTTTGTATCACCTTTTCAAATTCGGAGAGCAAGTGAACTTTAAAAATTCAACAAAACCGACCGTTTTTTTCCATTGCACAAGGTCCTTGTGGGGTCCTTCTTTGGATGATTCTTTTGAATACCTCCAAGAGTGAGCCCTCCATAGTGCATGTATGCATGCCACCTACCCTTGACCTTATTTGGTAGGTCTATAATTGAAGATATATTGTTGAGATTATGATATAAGTGAATAGTACAACTAAGAAAATCAAATATTGAGGGGTCTAAAAAATATGTACATGTCAAATATAAATAATATAAGTGGAAAAAAATATAAAGGGGTCAAAAGAAATCTCTCTCATTATGAGGCTACCATAAAAAGATAAATATTTTTGGTGTTCTAATTTTTTAGAAAAAAAACAAAATTGATGTAGGAAGGGAAAAATCACAATAGTGAAAAAATATACACATAAATAAAACTAGTTTTTTTGGATTTTTGTTGGAGTGGAGTTACACCAAATATAAGAGAAGCTTACATGAAAATATTTCTATATGGAATAAAGAGTATGAAAAATGGTAAGAAAAAATTATGGTAATGGTGAGACAATGTACAGAGCATAAATAACACACACGTAGGTAAAAATATTTAAATAAATACCAAAATAATTATGAAAAAATCTTTTATTTAGGCCCTATATACAAAGAAATATTTACATACGCATGGGCCATAATATACTTATATTTTTTATTTTTTTGGCTCAACTAGCCCAATGCCTAGCTAATTGAGGGTTTTTTATTTCAATAAGGAGATATGGGAAAAGTCCCCTAACTCACACATACCTATATACAGTGAAAGGGTGAGGGTAACCACAGTGTTTGAGTGATTTGATAGGGGGGGATAACTCACTATGGCAATCACAGAGAGCCGAAAAACGGCTATACAATGAAATATTTACACACAAAAAAGGCCATAATATACTTTTCTTTTTTTCTTTTTCTTTTTTTGGCTCAACTAGCCTAGAGACTAGCTAATTTAGGATTTTTAAGGAGATATGGGGGAAGTCCCCTAACTCACACACGCCTATGTACAGTCAAAGGGCGAGGATAACCACAATGTTTGAGTGATTTGATAGGGTGAGGTAGCTCACTATGGCAATTTTGAAGAGCCAAAAAACGGCTATCACCATGCAGGGTAAGATTTTCAATGTCCTCCCCTCTTGTAATCTCTAAAAGAATAGCTATTTCTTTCAACGAAAGAGGAGGAAGGTGAAGAAGAAGGAGAACACGGTGACATCTATCTTGCCCTTTATCTTCTTTGTTTCCTCTCTTCCATTTCAAAGTGATGAGGAGAAGGACTGTGGGTTAACTGTTTCCTCTAGGGAGGAGTTGGCGATCGTCTAGACCTCCGTCTTCGAGGAGCCACATCTTCAAAGAAACTTAGGGATTCGCTTCTTTCTCGTTCTTTGGATTCCTCCTCTCTTATGGGAGAGAGTCTTCTTTTGGGGGTCTCATCAAGAGGCTTCCTAAGCTCTCTCTCCTCTTGGAGAGGAAGGAAAATCCCATAAGCATGAAGTTGTTGAGTAACTTTGGCTTGCAAAGCAAGGTTCCCATAGCTCGTTGCAACCTAGTAACGAGGTAATTAACAAACATGGGGGCATCATCGTTAGCACCTTCATGTGCAAAATCAAAGTTATCAATGTTCAATATTCTACTCTCTTGGTTATTGTCAGCCATGCTAATCATACTTATGTATAGAATTCCTTTGTGCTTTGATACCCTCAAAAACCTTAGTTGCTACTCTTCTTTACCTTTGAAAATCAGTTCTCAAGCAGCCACACCCGTGGTTTAGACAATGTTGATTGCAAAGACTAGTGGAGAGGGTCTAACATTGTTCGGCTCATTATAGTTCCTGTTGAGCTTGCTAGTAGCTCAATAATGGTTAAGCCAAAGGCAAACCCCGAGAGACTCCATTATTAAGACTATAGTTCCCAACGGTGTACCTCAAACTATGTTCTTTTAGCCCAAGATACTAGATCCATGTCCCACTTACCCTATTGCAATAAACAGGCCCAACCTTTCATGGACAACTTAAGGACCTCTCTTCTTAAGCAGGAAAAGAGAAACCAATAGCTCCGATACCAATGTAATGGAAATGGCCGATGAACTTTGAGAATAGAAAAATTAAGAGAATTAGAGTGAGTATTTTTGTGAGACTATTTCAAGAACATAGAAGGTGAACTTAATTAGCAGTAGCAACATAACCATAGTACTTAATTAACTTGGAATGAGAGAGAGAGAGAGAGAGAGAGAAAGAATTTGAGAACTTGACAATAGAGCAAAGAATTTGAGAACTTGACAATAGACTTTTGCGAGAGAGAGAGAGAGAGAGAGAGAGAGAGAGAGAGAGAGAGAGAGAAAGAATTTGAGAACTTGACAATAGTTGAGGGCCGGATTTATGTGGAGCCGGTCCCCCCTCCAATAGGCTTTTTTATTATAGATTCTCCCATAAAGAGAGACTTGGTATAATACAATCTTTGTGTTCGTTGTAACCTTGGTGATGCTATGAAGATGGAAGCTCCATGCATCACAAGCATAACATAAACTTTGTAAAAGCATTAACCATACCCGGCCTCAATCCCAAGGCTTCAAACACCTTCGAAGGTGGAGAGAGCTAGCGGCGGGGAATGAGGATAGAGAAGAGGAGGAAAAAACATTTGTAGGAGAAACAAATAGCTCCTCACTTATCATCACTCTTCTTGCTTAGCATAGCATAATGGCATAGTAATGAAGATGGAGAAGATGGCAAGCTTAAGCATTGAAGCATGTCTCTTGGTTGGATTTGCATTCCATAGCCAAGAGTGTTGGTGTAGGCTCTCAACTTCTGAACAAGCTTGGAGAAGGAGATGGAGTTCTTGCACTTTCACCAAGTGAGAATGTATGAAAAATGAGTGTGTGAGAGGGTGTATACCCCCAAGCACCGCCCTTTTTTGCTTTGGTCGACCCCTCCTTGTAGCTCAAGCTTGAAGCTCATTAGATCCCGCTAAGCCTAGCCAATCACATGCACAATGCATTTCAAGCAACATGGCTAGTATTTGGACAAGTGTCCTCCTTACCCCTTTTAGAGAGAGAGCTTGAAAATATCTAGATATTTGTTGAATTGAACTATAAGCTCATTGGATCCCTCTTTAGCCTAGCCAATAGGATTCAAGCACACCGTGTGGCTAAGTATACAGAGAGCTTGACATGTGTCCATGTGCCCCTTGAGAACGGGGGTGCTCTTTGGGTGAGTGGGAGGTTAAGTCAAAGATTCCCCTAACTTTAGGGCTTTCCCC
The DNA here is from genome assembly GCF_014529385.1 of Adiantum capillus-veneris. NCBI lineage: Eukaryota > Viridiplantae > Streptophyta > Polypodiopsida > Polypodiales > Pteridaceae > Adiantum > Adiantum capillus-veneris. The sequence goes on along the minus strand of NC_140943.1, from coordinate 52,858,760 downwards.
CTCCTTTGTAGGGTCTCTTTTTACTCAAGCACCTTACCCCCCCAGGCATGATAAGCTTCTCAAGCATCTTACTCATTAAGCATGACAAGCACCTCAAGCACCTTAATCAGCAAGCACAACAAGCAACTCAAGCACCTTACTCATCAAGCACAAGCACCTCAAGCACCTTAGTCACCAAGCACGACAAGCACCTCAAGCTTGGTCTGGGTTCCCACCTTAAGCACAGCCCTAGCTTTCCTAAGGTCTAAGGACTTTTAACACTAACCTTTGGAGGTCTTTAATGAAGCTAATGCTAAGGTCTTGAATCTCTATTAGATGCACGTTGCTCTTTGACAGAGTATCTCCTCTTCGATCCCTATTGAGATGTAACCATCTCTCCTCTTGGTCCCCTCCTGAGATAAGTCTAGAAGCACTTATTACACATTGCTCTTTGGTAGACAATCTTCTTTTGGACCCCTATTGAGATGCAACCATCTCTCCTTTTGGTCCCCTGCTAAGATAGGTCTAGAAGCACATGTCTCTATTCTAACTCTTGTTCCCATTTATTCTCCCATATTAAATGATCAATTTAACATGAGAAAATCATTTGTGTTAGCTAGATATTAGATTTTATGACATTACCTCTCTCTTGAAATCATAGTCGTCCTCGACTATGAGGTGGAGAAGATAAAGCTTAGTGATTAGTCCATGTTTCTTAGCGGGTAGAGGATCCATTTTTACCCTACGACACCCTTCCAGAATGGTTGACTAATCATTTGGTGCTTGGGAGACTTAGTTGTCGCAAGCATTTCTGCTCTTGAGTCCATATCATATTTCCAAATTAGAGTGACAAATTCTACTTAGTGTTTGAGAGACACGTCTCATCATAAACATGATTCTAAGCATGCATAAGATTACTAGTCTTATAAGACAAAAACATTGTTCATTTAACATGCATTTTCATTTGCTTACTCTAGTGTAACATTGTAAGAATTGACAAGGTTCATATTATCCTTAAACTAGGTTCCTTGCATCCATCTAGCATCTTTAAAAGGATAACTCTTAAACTTAACAAGATATCTTTGGATAATCTTACTGTTTCTTAATACCTTGTCTTCATGTCATAGGATGGACTCAGACTGAAGTACCTCATCTTGACCTTCGATTTTTGGAGGGTCTGCTACTGTTGCTTCTTTTGGTGGCGCTCCTTTGTAAGTCTTAAGTAGGCTCTCATGGAAAACATTGTGCATGAGCCAATGGTTGGGCAACTTTAACTAATAAGCCATCTCATTGATTGGCTTAAGAATTTTAAAAAAAGGACCATAGTATGTTTTTTCTAGTTTAGCATAATACTTTTGGTGGCCCATAGGATTCTTGCCTGTAATATGCCTTAGGTGAGCCTTGAGAAACTTTAGCAAGACCCAATCATTTTCCTAAAGGCTAAGGCTCTTCTGTGCTTATTAGCAGCATCCCTTTTTGCCTTTGCTGTAAGATGGATATAACCTTTTTAATAAGTCTCGGCTATATTCATCAGTAGGCAAAGATCTTCCCATGTACTTTAAGTAGTAACGGACTTTTGGATATTTCCCCTTTATCCTCAAAATGTACTTTCCCCATAGAAGTATGTACAATGTCATTGTATGCATACTCTATAAGAGGTAGGTACCTCTCTCATTGAGAACGATGATCTACTGCCATGACATAGGCTTGTGGTAGATTCAAGAATCGTTACATTATTTCACTTTGGTCATCCGTTTGTGGATGACCAAAGTGAGCCGAAAGAGAAATTTAATCTACCTACTAGATTCTCAAAGAGACCCTTCTAGAAATTACTGGTTATTCTAGGATTTATGTCCCACACTATGGATGTTGTCAAGCCATGATACTTGAAAATTTGAGATCTGAAGAGGGTTACCATTTGATGTGCCTTAATAGTCTTTTTGATAGGCATACAGTGTGTTTTCTTGCTAAGCATGTCGACTAAAACAATCCAAGTTGCTTCCCTCGGTCAAATTTCAACTCTTGCGTACCACGCATTTTGAAACATACTCTTGTATGTTTACTTTTCATGGTAGACTGACAAAAATACATGTCTACTAGATTATGGAATCCCTCTTTGCCCCACATAAGGAGAAGCATGGGATTCATACAACTTTCTTATTGTATGGGTGAGTAACACATAGCCTATTGCCATTTAGAAGATAACCATCCTCCAAGGTGAATGGTTCTTCTTTCTTCCTTGATGCAAAGGTTGTACTTACATACTTAAAGTCCTGGTCAATAGCATACTCATTTGTCATAAAAGATAGATCATTGTGAGTTGATATTGACAACACATTTACCCTTGGCTATCGTGAAAGTACATTGACCACTTGATTGTGCTTGCCAGCAATGTGAGCAATATGAAATTTAAATTGCGAAAGAAAATTTTCCCACCTCATTTTTTTTTTCGGAGAGCGTGATTTGCGTCATGAAGTTTTTGAGGCTTTGTGAATCATTTGTAGGATGAATGGAGTCCCCAAGAGATAGTGTATCCACGTGTCTAGAACATATAGAACAGCTAGTAGCTCTTTTTTGTATTTTCCCAATACTCGCTTATCGGAGTTGAGTCTTTGACTCTCATATGCTATGGCATGCCCTTCTTAAATCAAAATAGCTCCAAGCCAATCACCACAAGCATCACATTGGACCTCAAATGGCTTTGAGATATCTAGTAGTATGAGCACAAGTCGAGAGATAAGATTCTCTTTAAGCTTCTCAAAATCTTCTTGCACTTTTGTAGTCCATGAATACTTAATGTAATGGGCCTACTATTAGGGAGAATTTTTTTATGAAGCATCTATAGTATGCACACATATCTATAAAGCATCGTACCTCCTATAGATTCCTTGGATTAGGCCATCCTGTTATTACCTCTAACTTTGTTGGATCCATACGGGTGTCATATTTAGAGATAATGTGACCTAAATATTCAATCTCTTGTAGGAAAAATTCACTTTTCTTTTGATTAGTGAAAAGCTTATTCTCTCTCACAACTTAAAAGATTACGTGGAGGTGTTGCTTGTACTCCTCAAGAGAATTTGAGTGGCCTGAATATTTTTGTCCATCATGAGTTTGAATGCGGCTAGAGCATTTGTCACGCCAAAACTTGTAACTTATCAAATAGATCTTCTACCTGCGCGCCAGGGGAAATCTTTTTTTAATAGTGATCCTATTTACTGCTCTATAGTTGACACACATGTGATATGTGCCATCTTTCTTTTGTGCTAATAGTACTGATGAACAGAATGGAGAGGAGCTAGGCCTCACCATCCCTTTTTCCACCAATTCATCCACTTGCCTCATGATTTCCTCTTGTTGAGCTTGTGAAACTCAATAAGGAGGTTTATTAGGCGGTGAGCTTCCTAGTAGAATCTCTATTGCATGGTCATCATCCACTCATTTTGGAGGTAGCTCACGCGGGATGTAATCAATGAAAACATCTTGGAATCCATTTAGGAAACTAGACAACTCTAATTCCTCTTGATTCCCTTATTGCTACTTGTGAAAACATTAGAATCATTTAAAGATTCTCCAACAAAAATCATATACGCAGAAGTAGAGCTTTTCATGGACTTATCAAAAGCAAGCGTATTTACCAAAGATATGGTGTTCCCCAGCTCATTAGCATCTATATACATGGCTATAGGTAAAGTGGATTCTCCTTTCAAGGAACTTCATGCTGGCAGCCATGCGATTGAACCATGGTGCACCTAGGATAACATCCTCATGTTGGAGAGGAGAGATGAAGAAATCTTCTTTGTCAACATAGACTTGGACGTGAAGCCTCAATTTCCCAATCAAGGGAGTAACTGCGGCTTCTTGCCCCTTGAAGGCTCCATCGGCTACAACCACATCTCCCATCTCATGAGCTCGAATGCCCAACTTAGTGGCCAACTCCATTGATATGAAGTTGTGAGTAGAGCCATGGTCAAATAGGATGAAGGCATCATGCTCCCTTACCTTTCCCCAAGCATAGGAGAGAGGTGATCCTTTGCAATGAGCATCCTCTTTTAGCTTTGGTCGTGGAAGCTCTAGGAGTCTCATTGCGGGTATTTCTTTGGGGCAAGAACATAGCCATGTCCTTGCTTTCCGCACTTAAAGCATTTGTGGGTATTACAAAAAGCTTCTAGCTCTTCAGGAGAGTTTATTTTGACCTTTGTAAACTCCCTTCTCCTTGGACCGATTGTTGTTGGAATTTCCTTAGGAAGAGTTTTGGGCATTATTCTTCCCCTTTGCTTCATTTCGATATTTGTTTTCCATGGGCTTGGCATCTCTTTTGGCCCCTTGTTGGAAATTTATGTGCGAAGCAACCATAGTATGGTGGATTACTTTTGTGATAGAACCAGGCCATTGGGAGTTGACATACTCAACCATATCCCGCACATAATTGTTGCTTTTGCTTAGCGAAGTCTATCTTTTGAAAGACAGTAGCCTTGAGATGTAAATTCCAAAACTTGTTCACATATTTGTGGATAGACTCGTTGGAGAGCAGCTTCAAACTTCGCCATTCGGTAAGCACTTTTTCCTTTGCATCACTTGCAAGGAATTTCTTCATGATGGAAAATCATAGAGTTTTCCATGTCTCTGGGGATTCGCCATTGCCACGAAGGCTAGCCCACCATTGACAAGAAGATTTTTGGAAGTGCATAGCACCATGGCATAGCTTGGAGGACTCCATAAAGACCTCGTCTCCAAAGGTCAAAATGATGGATGAAGGCCAGTACTTGGTCGATAGCACCAAAGGTGCCATCATAGGTGAGAAAAGAGATGCTCTTTCCTCCCTCTTTGAACTTCTTGAGCTTTTGGGACCTTCACCATGCAGGGTAAGATTTGCAATGTCCTCCCCTCTTGTATTCTCTAAAAGAATAGCTATTTCTTTCATTAAAAGAGGAGGAAGGTGAAGAAGAAGGAGAAGAGGGTGACCTCTTTCTTGCCCTTTTCTTCCTTCGTTTCCTCTCTTCCCTTTCAAAGTGACGAGGAGAAGGACTGTGGGTTAACCGTTTCCTCTAAGGAGGAGTTGGCGATCGTCTAGACTGGCATCTTCGAGGATCCACATCTTCAGAGAAACTTAGGGATTTTCTTCTTTCTCATTCTTTGGATTCCTCCTCTCTTAGGGGAGAGAGTCTTCTTTTGGGGGTCTCATCAAGAGGCCTCCTTAGCTCTCTCTCTCCTCTTGGAGAGGAAGGGAAATCCCATAAGCACAAAGTTGATGAGTAACTTCGGCTTGCAAAGCAGGGTTGCCCATAGCTTGCTGCAACCTAGTAACGAGGTAATTAACAAACATGGGGTATCATCGTTAGCACCTTCATGTGCAAAATCAAAGTTATCAATGTTCATTCTACTCTCTTGGTTATTGTCAGCCATGCTAATTATACTTATGTATCGAATAACTTTGAAAAACCTTAGTCGCTACTCTTCTTTACCTTTGAAAATCAGTTCTTAAGCATCCACACGCGTGGTTTAGACACTGTTGATGGCAAAGACTAGTGGAGAGGGTCTAACATTGCTCGGTTGATTATAGTTCATGTTGAGCTTGCTAGTAGCTCAATAATGGTTGAGCCAAATGCAAGCCCCGAGAGACTCCATTATTAAGACTATAGTTCCCAACGGTGTACCTCAAACTCAGTCCTTTTCAACCAAGATACTAGATCCATGTCCCACTTGCTAGTAGCTCAATAATGGTTGAGCCAAAGGCAAGCCCCAAGAGACTCCATTATTAAGACTATAGTTCCCAACGGTGTACCTCAAACTAAGTCCTTTTCAACCAAGATACTAGATCCATGTCCCACTTACCCTATTGCAATAAACAGGCCCAACCTTTCATGGAAAACTTAAGGACCTCTCTTCTTAAGCAAAAAAGAGAAACCAATATCTCTGATACCAATGTAATGGAAATGGCCGATGAACTTTGAGAATAACAGAATTCAGAGAATTAGAGTGAGCATTTTAGTGAGACTACTTTGAGAACATAGAAGGTGAACTTAATTAGTAGTAGCAACATAACTATAGTACTTAATTAACTTGGCATGAACAATACTTTTGCGAGAGAGAGAGAGAGAGAGAGAGAGAGAGAGAGAGAGAATTAGAGAACTTGACAATAGTTGAGGACCGGATTTATGTGGAGCCGGTCCCCCCTCCAATAGGTTTTTTTATCATAGATTCTCCCATGAAGAGAGACTTAGTATAATACAATCTTTATGTTCCTTGTGACCTTGGTGATGCTATGAAGATGGAAAGCTTCATGCATCATGAGCATAACATAAACTTTGTAAAAGCATTAACCATCCCCGGCCTCAATCCCAAGGCCTCAAACACCTTCAAAGGTGGAGAGAGTTAGTGGGGAATGAGGATAGGGAAGAGGAAGAAGAAACATTTGTAGGAGAATAAGTGTGTGAGAGGGTGGATACCCCCAAGCACACCCCTTGCTTGCTTTGGTCGACCCCTCCTTTTTGCTCAAGCTTGAAGCTCATTGGACCCCTCTAAGGCTAGCCAATCACATACACAATGCTTTCAAGCAACATGGGTAGTCTTTGGACAAGTGTCCTCCTTACCCCTTTCAGAGAGAGAGAGCTTGAGAATATCTAGATATTTGTTGAATTGAACTAGAAGCTCATTGTATCCCTCTTTAGCCCAGTCAATAGGATTCAAGCACACCATGTGGCTAAGCATAGGGAGAGCTTGACATGTGGCCATGTGCCCCTTGAGAAAGGGGGTGCCCTTTGGGTGAGTGGGAGGTTAGGTCAAAGATTCCCCTAACTTTAGGGATTTCCCCCTCCTTTGTAGGGTCTCTTTTTGACTTAAGCCCCCCAAGCACCTTACCCCCCATGCATGGGAAGCTTCCCAAGCACCTTACTCATTAAGCATGACAAGCACCTCAAGCACCTTAGTCAACAAGCACCTCAAGAACCTTACTCATAAAGCATGATAAGAACCTCAAGCACCTTAGTCAGCAAGCACCTCAAGCACCTTAGTCAGCAAGCACGACAAGCACCTCAAGCTTGGGCCGGGTTGCCACCTCAAGCACAGCCCTAGCTTGCCTAAGGTCTAAGGACTTTTAACACTAACCTTTGGAGGTCTTTAATGAAGTTAATCATAAGATCTTTCAGCTCCATTAGATACACTTTGCTCTTTGATAGACTATCTTCTTTTGGACCCCTATTGGAATGTAACCATCTCTCCTCTTGGTCCCCTACTGAGATAAGTCTAGAAGCACTTATTACACATTTCTCCTTTTGGACCCCTATTGAGATGCAACCATGTCTCCTTTTGGTCCCCTGCTGAGATAGGTCTAGAAGCACATGTCTCTATTCTAACTCTTGTTCCTGTTTATTCTCCCTCATTAAATGATCAATTTCATATGAGAAAATTATTTGGGTTAGCTAGATAGTAGATTTTATGAAAAAATTACTCAAGGCTGATGCACGCAAGAGAAAGGAGTGGTTGGAGCACCACCGAATGTAATGCATAGATTCATGAAAGCAAATGGCAAGCAATTTTGGAACGACCCGCTCATCCGGCAGAGAAAGAAGCACCTTCTTCTGAATGGCTTCTCGGAGGTGACAATGTTGCCCCCCACTACAACCAAAAGTCCCCCTTATTCCCATGGATCTTGATAAAGAAGAGCAACTTCTTGTCAACAAGGACTTCATTGTGACTACCCCTTGCCGAAGCCTCGCCTTCGAGACATACACTAATCCTTTCATCCCAAGCCGTCTCTTGGAGTTATTTCTGGGAGAAGATCGCCACAAAGCTTGGGCCTTTGGTAACGTTACGTTACTTGCTCCCCTCCCCAAGAATCTTTATTAAATGATAATGATAAGATTTCTATTAAGCAAGGTCTCAATCAGATTCTTAAGGCCAATGACTTTAGTATTATTGAGAACACCCTGATTGCCACCCCCTTCACTATGTCTTGCTTTGAGCCTCGATGTTGTAATGCCTCTTTTGGGTGTGTCGTAGGGGTCAAAGTCATAATTTCTACATCGACACGAGATACTAACTATATTATGCAAGTTTGTAACATGCATTGCATATTCCTTAAATGCGGTTGTGAGCACGTTGAGCAAGGGGATCATTAACGGGATAATAATGTCTTGTGGTTCGAGCACACCCTTTGTCTAATGCTCAACCAATTACCCCTCTTCCTCCCCAGATCGAGCCTCAAAAGATCCACAATTTCCTTATGAGTTGGCTTACTAAGGAAGCCCAAGAAGTTATTAAGGCTCTTCTAATTCATGTTTTTTACAGGCAAAAACTTAAGGATGCCATTACACATTTGGTACTATTCAACCAGCCTACCCCAAATTGTAGCTCGGCATCGGATGTGGATATGTTTGTTAACGTTTTTGTCTTGCTCGGCAATAAGGAGCCATATGACGCATGCTCGACCAAGAAGGCTCGTTGTGAAGCTAACCATACTATGCCACATACCTCACCCAGGCATCTGCCCACTCCCAAAACAAAAGCAGCCTTTAATCAAGCTTGTATTACCAATGCTAAGTCCTTGCTTTACAATTAATGCAGGTTTCTAGGGATCTACATGGGAGTCTACATTTTTTTATCCAAGGGCAAGTCAAAAGGGATTTTTATCCCTCTACACTTTGTTAATCCCCTACTAGACATCAAAAAACCTCATGGCCTTTTTCAACTTGCTTATCTTTGGACTTGGTATCTGCACTACCCTGCCATGGGATGAATGTTTCTTCAGTTGGGCTTTTGACCCACCTTTGAAAGTTACTATTTGTAATGCTAAGGATGTTTTTGCTCACCCACACCTCATGAATGTTTATGTAATCTGGAGTCTACTACACAACACACACTCTCCACGGACTAAAGTCACTTTATGAGTCCCGACTTGGCTCAGCTTTGTGGCAATGGCCTAGGGCACATCCTGACAAAACCACTTTTTTTTTTTGAAGCATTTGATGATCTTCATCACACCTTGAGTCTACTCGAAGAGCATCATACTACCCCCTAACCTAACTCCTATGGAATCCTCAAGTTTTTTTCGTTCTTATTGTGTCAAACACTTATCCATCAAGACATAACACCACACACACCTGAACCTATCACATGAGATAGACGAACTCAGGAAAAAAAAATTCGTTACTTGTGTTGGCAAAGCTCCAAACAATGTAATTATAATATGTAAGGCATTCGTCCTCTTTGAAGCTCACAAACGCTTACAAGGTTCGGATTTTACGCTCTCACCACTTGGGATTGAAGAAGTTACCACAATAGTCCTCTCTTTTCCTAATCAATTGATTGCCCCCGATCTTCGCTTACTTCCCTATCTTATTGGCATTTACAAGCTTCACAAAACCTCATGTAGATGGATAACATGTTGAAGTCATGCTGCTACTAAAACCTCACTCTTAATGACTTGCCTCCTAAAAACATGCATCCCATTGCCATTGCTTAAGGAGCGAGCCAAAAAGTTTGACAATAAATCATTACTATGCCACCATCTTCACTTACAATCATTGTGGATTGTAGACTCTTTCTATGACTGCATCCTTAATCTTTCCGCTAAAGCGACACAAATTTTCTCCAGAGACATCAAAAGATGCTACAAAAACATCCCACGCTCAGGAGTACATGGCTTGATTTACCATCAATTAGCTCGTAATTATCAATATTATGACTCTTTACCAAGTATAAGGTCATGTAACTGTAAGTCATATTTAGGGATGTAATTTCTAACAATTTTCTAAATCAAGCACCATGATTAGTTTTTCATTTCATTTATTGTTTGAGCTTACTATCACTTTGATACAGTCTCAATGCAGATTGCCTACCCAATTTTGCAAACCATTTTCTAAATTTATGTAACTTTTACATTGTCTTCTATTGACACACAACGCCTCTACTTAAAGATAGATAGACTTCTCATCAATTTTGTAATTAAGGCTTCCAAATTGTTAATATATTTAGTGTATAGTTCAACTCTCACTTGAATCTAGTAGGAAATCGTCTTTAGTACTTTGTCTTTGAGAAACATTATTGCATATAAAGCGAAGTACATGAGTTAAAGTAATTTGGAATCATCACCAAACCTTAGCATTCTGTGTTTGATCACTAAGTTCAAACGAGCGGAAAAATTTATGACAAGGTTCAACCATACCACTGTAAGTCCTCTTTCCTCTTGATTTTCCTTGTACAAATTTGTTTATCATAACGAGGTCATACTTCACTAGCAATATTCTTTAACATTCTGGCTGGAATTCTCTGCTTCTTACATGACCACATATTTAAACTAACCTATAATTCAGTACTTAGTTGGTCGAGTATACTAAATTCCTACTACAAGACTCTGCCAAACTCCTAGACAAACCTATTGGTCCCATTCAAGCTGACTTTTTTGTTTGACCGCTAGCTATTTCTTCAAAGAACCTACTGATCCCATTCATGCTAACTTTTTCATTTGACTGCTAGCTATTTCTTCAAAGAACATCCAAGTTTGTAATTTTTGGATACATTTTGATAAATATATCTAACAAGAAAATTTGAATTGTCTCTGATGAGTTAGCTTTCTTTATGTATCTTTAGGCCCAGATGCCATGTACAATGCACTGTTCTAGTGCTTATTCTATTTTCTCGTTTATCTTAAGACCTATAAATTTTGCACCACCTATTACAACATCTTCTTATGCGACAGTCTCCCAGCTTAATATACTTGTTTGATGAATGCTCATTTTATTTCTTTTAAGTGACTCTCTTTGCATATATATACCACAGGGGCTACACTCAAGCAATTTTGCAACAAGGGGAAAATATCGCTGGATATTTTTAGAAGGCAAGGTTCTTTTACTTACCTGCATTATCTTATGAGTTGTGATATCAACCATCTCTAACATTGTGACTTGTACTTGCACTGATTGGAATTACTCTTGAAATGATTAATCATTAACCTACAAAGGTACTCACATGAGCTGAAGTGATTTGGGATGATCAACAACACCATGTATGCACCAACCTACAACAATCTGGTGTCAAATAAGTATTTAATATTTTGGGTTTTTTATGCCTTGCCTCATTGGTCACCTGCACATAGACTCTCCAATTTAGGCAGTGTGTAAATGCTCCTCTTGGTGTAGATTTGCCGATTTAGGCAACAACAATTAACTAGGTAAATTCACCAATTTAGATAGCATACCAACAAACAACAGATTCACTACTTTAAACAATATTAAGTGTATATTTGTTGGTTTAGAGAGCACAAGTGCAAATTTGTTGATTTAGGTAGCATGTCCCATTGGTGTCGATTCACTGATTTAGGCAACACCGATCACAAAATCATGTTTAAGTGGCTGGCCACCATTGCCCCTAGTATGATTTTGTTACTCAAGTATATAATGGAAAAGATTTGGATTTGGATTTGGACTTGGATTTGGACTTGGATTTGGATTTGGTTTATGATTTAAAAAAATTCAATAACGTTGTCAGGATTTCTTTTGAGCAAGGGATTGCGCATATGTACATACACATGCATGGTGCATCGAATAAAGGATTACCCAATTTCCATAGCCAGGTGGTTACGTGGGGCCCACGTGTGTACAGGTAGGACAGGGTGTACATAGTGCAGCGATTTTCACTATTATCAGTACTAGTGTGTTTTTCCTACAATAAGGAGGAGTTGGTAGCGCGTAAAACTTCTCGTGGAAGCTATCTGCGGGCCGACGACATGAGGTAAGCAGGTGCGTCAGATGGCATCGAGTGGCGTCAGGAGGCCGAACGGGGTCAATATTTGCACGTGGATGAATACGGACACAAAGTGGTGTTTTCTTGTGAGAGTTATGCAGAAAGGTCATCATTAGGACCACTTTTTGGGGCCACCTCACGTGGTTTCGAGACACATTATTGAAAAGAAATGAGTGCCAGGTGTGCGCATGGATGCAGCAGGGTGACAACTATGCACTGCGAGGTCAGTTTTTGGCCTGTTCGGGGTCCGTTTGAGGTCATCTAAAAGGCCAAGGGTGCCCAACTAAAAAATCTAAGTGTGGGAACTGAAAAAATAGAGAGAAGACCAGAAAAAACGTGGAGAAGAGAGGAGGAACAGCCGCAGGTGTGTTTTTGCTCATTTTGGAGTTTATTTTGGCCGTAAACTGCTCATCCGAGGTCGGATTTGAGCACTTTGACATTGTAGACTGGGGTTTTGGGCCGTTCCGGACGCGATGGTACTGTCCATTTTGCCAAATTCCTCACTCTTTTCCTGCTGTTTTTATGTGTAAGTTTCTCCTATGAGCGAAGTTTCTGCTCTAGTTTGTGATTGTATCTGGCTTATTTTACCCATATTGTGTGAGCTATTTGCCCCATTGGTGTTGGCCCAAGCTCAATTGTATCTAAACATCAGAAATTATCCTCTTTTGAGCTGAGTTTTTTGGGTGTGTGTGTGTGTGTGTCTGTGTGGAGTGGGCAAGTGGATAGTCTCTCTCCTCTCACTCCAGAGGTGTGTTCCCTGTCTCAGCCAGGTGTGTTGTCTAAGCCGAGTGGTGCCCCATAGTGTGTGTGTGTGTGTGTGTGTATCTTCCCAAGAGTGTGTGTCGGGTCGTTATAGAGGCACTGTGTGTGTTTTCATCCCGCTCACAACGTTTATGAAATTGGACTTAAAATTTATGAGAGTTGATTATTGAAGGATTACTGTGACCAATGATATCCTGATATATTAGAATCTGACATATACTACTTATTCTAGTGGTATAGGACACTAGAATATGCAGTATGTGGATGACAAAAGGCATAAGAAAATTTGTTTGTTTAAGTTTATGAGTTTTTATTTTGATCCATGACATATCTGATACATAATTTTAACCAATGCTTTTAACAAGAATCATTTGCAGAGTCTTAACTTAGCAACTGAGGACAATTGCTTTCCTAATGAAGAGGTATGTAATGGAAATTGATAATCATTTATTACAGCTAACACGTGGCAAAAGCATAAGTGATCTATGGAATATGCAAAAAGGATAACAAGTTTATGGATATCTAATGATCTATGGTCACTTTATGTATGAGTGGACAATCTGTAGTCATTTTGAACATTCAAAAAATCTATGATAAATAAGTTTGTGCAAGAGAAAAAAGCTCACTCTTGCACATGGGGAGATTGCACCCAGAGTCTGTGTTCTTCTTCTCTTCTCTCTTTGTGTCTGTGTAGCACTCTTCTCTATGAGAGGTGCACTCGCACATGCTTCTCTCTTGCTCTTTGTCTCTCTTAGATTGTGTATAGCTTCAAATATGTGCTTGTGCGATTCACCAAGTATGTAGATTTGTCGATTTTATTGTCTGTAGCTTGCTATTTGTGTATTTTGTAGGTCATCTATGCTCTCGACTAAGCTCAAAGAAAGACTCGCATCTCAACCTATCTTAGTGTGAGCAGACCTCTCAAAGCCATTTGAGGTCAATTTTAATGCCATAACGGCATGCCATAGCATACATGATTCTTGTCATCTATGAAAAAGAGCTTCTAGCTATCTTACATGCCATGTGGAAGCATTACTTACTTGGGATGCCCTTCACCATTCGAATGGATCACCTGAGTCTTGTACTTCATGACACAAACCAAGCTTTCCAACAAACAAATGAGGTGAATAAATTTCCTTTCATAATTTCATTTTCACATTGCTCACATTCTTGGCAACAAGCTCAATCAAGTAGCCAATGCACTCTCACATAGACCTCAATGCAATGTTGTGTCAATAGCCTCTCACATTGATCTAATCTCTAAGGTAGACGAGTACGCTACTGAACCAGATTTTTGAGATGCTTAACAGATTCTTTTGAGCAAGAACATCTTGAATTTTCTCTTTTCTTAAAGAGATATTGCTACCATCAAACACCTATACCCATATATACATTTTGATGGCAAGATTGTGATAAGGGGATCTCTAGGGTGCTAATCAACTCACACTAGGTATCCCATCCCCCCATGCTCGGCTTCCAAATACCTCACCACGACTCTCATGAAAATCTATGCAAACTCAACACCAACTACCATAAAATGCTCAAATCGGAACCACAAAAGAGTACAAGGCATTACTATAGATTACATAAATGTGAGATATATAGATCAAGTTCATTGCAAATAATAACAAATGTGCGTAAAAAAGTGTTAGCAAGTTGCCGAGATGGATGTCTGTAGCATAACTATGTGGCAGTAGCATCATGTCATTACTCAGGGAAGCGACTCGAATAGGGCATGGAGACTCTTTGAGGTGTCAACCTCAAGAAGTGAACCTATGGAATGAAGCTATCTCTAGCACGAGCAAGTCTATCACTCTCGAAATTGGCCAACTGCCTATTCCTATGTCACAACTCTCAGTTGTCACTCCATTTCAGCACTCAAACAAAGTCCAAATGCAATGAAACTCTAGGAGGAGGTCTAAGAAGCATAGAAGCACTATCCTACCAAGTTTGGCCGCAATCCAAGACGGTACCAAAATCATGATCCATCATAATCAAGGTCATGCAAACTGCAACAGAACATACCTAAAAGGTCACTATATGGTATAGGAACACTCTCCTAAGGTGGAAACGTCAAAAAACAACCATCAAAGCACTCAAATCAGACGATTTAGCTCACTCATGCATAGTCACAAACTACAACAAAATTGACAATGGTTACACTTAAATTAAAAATTAGTAGACAAGGAACACAATGCAATAATTGGAATCAAATTTGGATTACTAGAGCTCAAGAAAAATGGATTACAAAGCCCATGAGAGTAGCTGCTCTCAGTTGTATGCTCCAAAACTTCAAAAACCCTGATAATGATAATGTCTCTTTTCCCACTTACAAAAATTGATCTTTATACCTAGGGTTTTCTTGGTCAGTGGCCGGTTTTGCAAGGCTCAATCTCAAAATCAAGCTTTACATTCAGATTTACCATAGATCGGCTTATAGATCATTTGGCTAAATTCAGAGACTCTCATATAATTACAAGGCGTTTTCAAAAGAAATTGTCGAGACATAGAAAACTATGGCACATGATGAAAGGGTCAACTAGAAGGGTGCCCATCTGGTCCATCGACCAACATTCCCCCCTTCCTAGCCTTTGCATGCCTTGTGCAAGTTGTGTCTTTGTCTTTGGCTCCATCTTTGACAACCTTTGGTCTTCAAGTTGACGGTTGAATCTTTAGTAGTCAAAGGTCCTTTTCTTGTTGAAAGTCTTTGTGAGATGTTTGAATTTTTATGCTCAAGCCTTGAAATCTCTACTTGGATTGCCAGATCCTTGAATGGATTGTTCATTAATGTGCTTTGATTGGCTATGTGGAGGGCAAGAAGATCTTTGGTCATGGGGTAGAAGATGGTATAATCCATCTCAAAGAAAATTGTCATGAATGCCTCCCCGAATGTTTGCAGATAATGCGAGGGCAAAAACATGACTTTAGCAAACAACCCCATGATGACGTTGTGGCTCAAAATTTATGTTTCCATATTCCAACATATGCCCTTGGTGCCCTCAAGAAACATTTGCCATGCCTGCTCTGCTGCCTTGATGTCCTTGAATGTTTTGATGCAAGTGATAATCATTTTTTTAATCTTTACTAGCATCTGACAAGTGAGGTCCGGGAATCACGCATATGTGTTATCACTGCCTGTAAAGTATGAACCATGTAGCTTTTTGTGGATGGGAAATTATTGGCCGGCTTTGATATAACTGGGTAGTCGAGTATTGATGGCCTCTTGCTTTGCCAACTGTAGTAGTTATCCCAAGAGCTCCTTCTACTGATGGGACAAAATGTGGGTCGATCATGAGATGTTGCGGTGCATTGCAATAGAAGGTCTCACCTTGTGGTCGCTTCTCAAACCACTCCTTGCGCTAGAGGGGTTGATTCTCTAAAATGGCTAGCACTTGGTCCACTGTCTCACAGGTACATCTTTATTCTGCCCCTTTAGGTTTGGCTCAGGAGTGGGCAATAATTTTCATTTTCACAAGATAGCCTCTTGCTTCATCAGCGGTAATGGAATCATATCATGGCCAAAATTTTGCACGATTTCATATGGCTAGGGTTGTTGATTCTAGTACCTTTAGCTCATATGGCATATACTCCCTATGAGAGGGATCCTAAACTTTTGATATCCACTTTTTTATTTCCCTTCTTGCATCCGGAGTCTCCTCTGTTTCTTCAAAATCATGGAGGCCTCCCTCAATAGATGTGCTTGGCAGATCTACTGGGGGTAGGTCTACACTTGTGAACATTGTCTCTGGTGCATGTGTCTGTTGCACTAGCCCAATAGCTTTGTCTTGGAGGCCACCAATTGCCAACTCTTTATGTTGTAACTCCAAAGCACTTTTCTTTGCTTGGTCAGCTAGGTCTACCTATGCTCTTGCTAGTTGGTCCTTGAGCTACTAAATTTCTTGATCTTTCTTGGCTTGCATAGCTCGATGACCAGCAGTTGAGGACTTGTCAGTCATATTTTTCTTGCGCTAGCTCATCTTTGACTGCTTTCAACTCTTCTAATATTGCAGTTGGAGCTTGTGATGTTGAAGTCAGGGTCGGTGTGTCTTGCATGGCTAACAGTTGTGAGTGTATTCTTGACCACATTGTATGACTCCTCGAGCTTTGTGTTATTTTGTTGCTCCTTTTCAAGTTGCTCTTCCGTTCTTTGTGGAAGAGAGGAGCCAGGAGCACAAGGAAAGAGGAAGATGAATGCACACACAAACAGGTTGGACGAGAGAGCCGACACACACTGTGTGCCCCCTTTCTTTCTTCTCTATCTTATGCACTTAGGCTCAATACAAACTCTACATTGTGTTAGTGGCTCACACGAATGTATAGTTGTACACTTAGGGTTAGTAGCAGTTAGTGATGGGCGGTCGGCCACATGGCCATTAAACCTAACATTCTCCCACTTGATGGCCAATGTGGGAGAAGACCATAAGAATGGAAGAGAACCACGCTTCACCCAATGCCCGTCAACTCACGACAGTGCTGAAACCGATGGTTGGAGAGACTTTTAGTGAGTGCATTCGCTGTGTTATCTCACATAAGAACCTTCACTAAAACAAGGCTCTTGTTTGCCAAGCATTCATGACTGAAGTGATAACGCACATCAATGTGTTTCATTCTGGAATGAAACATTGGATTGTTAGCCAAGGCAATAGCACTCTGACTGTCACAGTGAAGAACTGGTGGACACTACTCCAATTCAAGATCTTTCACTAGGCCAGCAAGCCAAATAGCTTCTTTTCATGCCTCACTCAATGCAATATACTCTCCCTCTGTGGTAGAAATGGATGTATAGTCTTGAAGAACGAATCTTGAAGACATAGTAGAACTAGCAAATGTGTAAATCCCGTGTTGTTGATTTATGATTGTCAACATAGCCTGCATAATCACTGTCTACAAATCCTTGAATGGATGACTCTCCACGACCATAGCATAAATGTCTATCTGTAGTGCCACTCAAGTATCTGAGAATCAACTTGACAACATCCCAATTCTTTTTACCACGGTTAGACATAAATTTGTTGACAACTCCCATTGCATGCGCAATGTCAGGTATTGTAGCCACCATGGACTACCACAAGTTGAAGCATAAGGAACCTTAGCCATCGCATCTTTTTCCTTAGCAGATTTGGGACATTTGTTCTTGCTAAGTTTCAAATATGCAGGCAATGGAGTACGCAAAGCCTTCCCCTTCTGTATGTTGAAACGTTTAAGAACCTTGTGCACATACTCTTTTTGAGAAAGGTAGAACAACCTCTTCTTACGGTCACGAGTAATGCGCATACCCAAAATATGATTGGCTTCACCCAAATCTTCAATGTCAAATTGACTTTTCAGCTTGGTTTTCAAGTCAACAATGTCCTTTTTGGAATGACCATCCAATAAGTAGTCATCTACATAAAGGATAAGCATAATAAGGTGTCCATTGGGTTGTCTTTTCACATAAAGACATGGATCATCATTATTGCGCTTATAGCCTAGGGACCGCATAAATGTATCAAACTTTTCATACCATTTTCTGGATGATTGCTTCAAGCCATAGAGACTTTTCATAAGCTTATAGACCAAATGTTCCTTGTCCTTTAGCACAAACCCCTCAGGTTGCTGCATATAAATCTCTTCCTCAAGATCACCATGTAAGAAAGTTGTAATGACATCCATTTGATCAAGCTCCATATCTTCAGTGACAACCAAAGAAAGCAACGTTCTCAATGTGGTTATCTTGACCACCAGGGAAAATATTTCCTGGAAATCGACACCATATTCTTGCTTGAAACCCTTGGCCACTAAACGAGCTTTATAATTTTCAATCTTCTTCTTGTAAAACCCATTTACAAGGCAATGCTTTCCTACCTTTTGGCAACGGAACAAGTTCCCATGTTTTGTTCTTTGCAATATCGGACAGCTCCCTCTTCATAGCAAGTTCCCACTGAACCTTATCATTGGCTAGCATAGCCTCTTTGTAACAAGAAGGCTCACCACTATCTGTCAGCAAAAGAAAATCCACGCCTAGAACAAAACGTTCTGGCGAATGTGATACACTTTGAGATCTCTGCGGCTGATCAGAGCTTGTACTAGCATGTGTAATAAGTGGCTCCCAGCTGTTTGGACACGAGGTGATACATTCGAAAACGTCACTTTCCAAAATTCAACCTCTTTCACTGGCTGTCTATGCATCTTAGTCTCATTAAAGAAAACATCACTGCTACGGATCACTGATCGACTTTTCAAATCCCATAAACGATAGCCAAATTGACCATCGACACCATAGCCAATGAAGATGTATTTCCTGAACTTAGGATCTAGCTTAGCACGCAACTCCTTGGGTACATGTGCATAAGCTTCGCAACCAAATGTGCGGAGTTTTTCATAAGACAATTTATGTCATGACCATAACTCCAAAGGTACACGAAACTGTAATGAAGCCTGTGGTGATCTATTGATCAAATACACGACTATGTATAATGCTTCAGCCCAAAACGCGGGCGATAAATTAGTATGTGATAGCATAGACATTATCCACTCTTGGATGGTCCTATTCATTCGTTTTGCAACACCATTTTGTGCAGGGGTATAAGGAGTTGTAAACTCATGCTTAATTCCCCTACTTGAACAAAAGTCTATAAATTCTTTAGAGACATAATCTCTAGCATTGTTTGAGCGCAAAGCTTTCAACTTATGTTCAAACTGAGTTTCAGCACCAGACAAGGACTTCTTGAAGCAAGAAAAGGTATAATCTTTAGAATTCATGGCATAGACCCAAACATGTCATGTTGCATCGTTGATGAATGTAACATAATAGGATGCACTACCATGGGATTTAGAAGGCATAGGCCCACATAAATCACTGTGCACAAGCTTTAAGGGTTTTCTTTCTTTGTCAAAAGAATGTGTAGGATGTGTCCGTGTTTGCTTTACATATTGATAGTGCTCACAAAATGGAAAATCAGAAAATGACAAGGACGATAACTAGCCCAAACGAGAGTGTCTCCATTCCCTTCTTTGACATATGTCCTAACCGGCTATGCCACAAAGCAATGGTTGGCAGCTCGGTTACAGAAAGAACATTGTTTTTATCAGATACATAAAGAGGATAAAGTGAACCAACTTTAGAACCATGGGCTATAATAAGATGACCCTTCGCAACACGCCAAGACTACCGATAAAAAGTGACTTTGTAACCCAAGTCATTAAGACGTCCAACCAAAATCACATTGCATGTCAAGATTGGAACATGAGCACATTATGAATGATAAACTTCACCCCATTTGCCATAACCATGGCAATATCACCTACGCCAACAATGTCACAAGAGTAACTGTCACCAATTGTAACAGAGTCAATGGTTTCCTTGTATGTAGTAAACCAATGCCTATGAGGTGTGACATGCAACAAAGCACCCGAATCAAGAATCCATGTACAGATACTTCACCACTAACAAGGAATTCAGCTGGCATAGAACTCTACAAAGATAGAGTTTCATGTGCATCATAAAAGACGTCATTATTTTTAGTCAACATATTAATGTCTTGCGCATCACTATCATCCTAAACTATGTTCAGTTCTTCAATCTTAACCGAACTCTTTGGTTTCTCCTCTTTATCATGATGATCTTTGCTTTTATCTTTGCCCTTCTCTTTGTCATGCTTCCAAGCATAACAATCCTTCTTTATGTGACCAAATTTATCACAATAATGGCATTGAACATTGCGGCAACCTTGAGACTTTGATCCACCCTTTGATGCATCTCTATTGCTCTCTTTCTTAGACTCACGTTGCGAAGAGCAGCCCGGCCCTTACGTTGTTTATCATCCCTTTGCACATAATGAACTTCGCTATAATGCGAGCTAGTCATGGTCTTTCGACGCATCTCCTATGACAAAAGTGCACTAGTAACATCATTGTATTTTAGCGTACCATTAGGAGTACAGTTACTAACAATTATGCAAAAGATATCCCAAGAGGGTGGCAATGAATAAAGCAAAAAGATTGATTTCATCTCATCATCAATGGTCATACGCTGTGCACGAATTTGGGCAAAAAGAGAATCAAAATCATTGATATGGCCAGCAACACTAGCTGACTCCTTCATATGAAGGTTGATAAATTTTTGCATCAAGAAAAATTTATTGCTAGCCGTATCCTTTTCGTAATTGTCACATAATTTCTGCCATAAAGCATGAGTAGTCTCGCATTCTAACACTGAAAAGTACACCGACTCACCAAGGTGCAGTCTAATCGTAGACCTGTATAGCTCATCAAGCTCCTCCCATTGAAACTGAGTCATGTGCATATCTTCAATTCTAGCCCTCGGGGGGTGCACTATGTAATCATGTTAATGTATAACGTGAGTTTGATAGGAGGGGTTTTAAAATGCAAGGATTTTAGGAAATTTAACAAAGATACATTAAAATAAGGGATTTTTATATTCAATTTTGGATAAATTTTCTAAAATAAGGGGTCATTTTATTCCTTCAAACATGTTAAAAGAGGGGAGATATTTTACCCCTTGAACGCACATTATATAGGGGGTACTGAACAGTGAACACCCGGAGTTATAGAAAGAATCCCAATATCCGAGCGAGTGCTTCCGAGCGGAGAAGAAACCGAGCGAATGAGAACTACTAGATCAATGGAGCACATTCTAATGTGGTTGCCCGAAGCAACTCTAGTCTGAAATACTTTCGTCAGTTTTACTCGCCACTTTATGATCTTTCCATGTTTATATTTCTACCAAAAGGCACTAGGAACTCTATTTGGTGCTCTAATGCCCCGATTTAAATTTACACCTCCATGTCATGAATCTTCCACGTATGCAGGTTGCTTGTGTTGTGCAAAGCCATAAACAACCCTCCATGACCCCCCAGGGTTCATCGAGGGTCGACCTAGATGCGAGATATTTTTTGTGGTGCCAAGAACAAGGTGCGACAACCCCATGCTTGTGGTTTTACATCCTAGTTCAACTCCAATTGCCCATACCATATTTCCAACCTTTACCTCGGGCCAATAATCTGTTTATCCCTATGTGCAATTTCATACCCTCCCCCATCAATGGGTTTAGTGACAAACTCAAGCCTATGGCTATCCTCCACCAGTACCACATCTGCATCCACAAAATATTAACCTCTTCCTTTTCACACTTTTCTTCCTCATATTTGACCTATTCATTTCTCGATTTTGCAAACCCAGTTCTGCCATTAAAGAATGAGTGAGATTGACCAAATTTCTAGAAGTCAAGGCAATAGATGATTGATTAAATAATATCTCGGCTAGATCTTGCATACCGAGGCCATTGATTGTCTTTACACTTAAGGTAGGCATTGTATTTAACACTCTGAAGCATGGCCATTGTCATATTTGCACGAGCATCTTCATCTAGACAAGCTTGTGGCAACACTGTGGTCCTTAAATGGGGATGTGCTTAATCATTGTCAATTGTAGCTACACTTAGACAAGATGGGTTAATGGATCTCTAGACCGTTTGAAAATGCTAAAATGGTTTATTGAACCTAAATTTTAAGATTTACAATAAGCGCTCAAAATAACGTAGTAATCCCACATATTTTGAATTTGAGGGGGTGAAAAAATAGATTTTGAGGAAGTGTGGAGAGAATATCACCAGTATGTCTAAAAAGAAAAAGCTAATAAACAGTGAATCCCAAGAGATACTTCTCAATGATATGGCGAGATTACTTGTGAGAATATACCAACTTTTAAAGGGAGAGGGTGGTATCTTTTCTCCAAAAAAAGTGGAGAATCAACAAAAACTCTCTCTCTCTCTCTCTCTCTCTCTCTCTCTCTCTCTCTCTCTCTCTCTCTCTCTCTCTCTCTCTCTCTCTCTCTCTCTCTCTCTCTCTTTGGGGTTAAGACACTATTATTATCATTACGAAATTACAAGATTACAAAGGTGAGCATAGTGTGTACCACGCAATTGAATACTCTCTCTCTCTCTCTCTCTCTCTCTCTCTCTCTCTCTCTCTCTCTCTCTCTCTTTGGGGTTAAGACACTATTATTATCATTACGAAATTACAAGATTACAAAGGTGAGCATAGTGTGTACCACGCAATTGAATACTCTCTCTCTCTCTCTCTCTCTCTCTCTCTCTCTCTCTCTCTCTCTCTCTCTCTCTCTCTCTCTCTCTCTCTCTCTCTCTCTCTCTCTCTCTGGGCTTAAGACACTATCATTAACATTATGAATTCCAAAATTACAAAGGCAAGCATAGCGTGTACTGTGCAATTGGCTACTCTCTCTCTCTCTCTCTCTCTCTCTCTCTCTCTCTCTCTCTCTCTCTCTCTCTCTCTCTCTCTCTCTCTCTCTCTCTCTCAGTCCACCGTGGAAAATCGTCTCTCTTGTGTAACACAATATGCCTTCAATGCCCAATCTTATCTATGCTCGCTCTTGTAGATCCTTCTCTCTCTCTCTCTCTAAATTGCAGTGTTGTTTGCAGGCGATAGCTCTACAGATGAAAGTATACAGAAGATGTTTGGCCAACTTTCTTTCGAGCACTGTTTACATGTTTCCTTGATGTAGTCAATTTGCGATGCTATCCCACTTCTCATGAGCACTTCGACTTGTGGACACACAAAGCAATATGGATAGCGTGGTCCAGGAGGGTAGCCAACTGAGGGGACGACTATCAATTTTGAATACAACACGATCCTGGCCGTCCTCGACAACAAAATCGTAGCTTTTTTCTCTTTGGGTCGATGGAGGATTTCGTCTGAGAGAGCATAACTGCATTAAAGGTGAACATAATTAGCGCTCACCAACAACCACCACCTTCATGTCTGAGTGCATGATGCTTTCACAGGTCAAGTTTTCCTCAATATGAAATTCAAAAGAGAATAATAGCAATGGAGAGCTTCAAGATCGAGAGAACTCCTCTCTCTCTCTCTCTCTCTCTCTCTCTCTCTCTCTCTCTCTAGCAATGGTGGGAGCATAAACGGCTTAGGCTTCCAGTTTGAGGATCTTACTGCCATTCTCCCAGTTTCTTAGCATATATTCCACGTCTTTCTCATTTCTGTCCAATGTAGCCCGCACGAAAGCAACCATGAGGCGCCTCAAGAAGTTGCGCATCGGTGTTTTTGAGATCCCCGAAGCACACATAATGGATGTCCAATACTCATAGTACGTTGCTGAAGAGTCTAGTTTGCTGATTGCAGCAAAGATAGCCCTGGCTTCTGAAATACCGGTACCCATATTGTGTGAGCAATCTTAAGTGGTTTATTACGATCCCGCCCTATTTCCGATTAGCAGGTGCAGCTAGCTGATGAGAATTGAAGAATGAATATTATAAGTCTGTTGTCGCCTTAGGCACTCTGCGCGCACCTGCCATTCTCCAAGCTGCGTCGCCCGACCTGCATCAACGGATCTCTCTCCCAGTCGATACGTGCTACATGCGCGCTCCAAATCACCTCTTTGAGCTATTGGACTAGGAGAGAGAGAGAGAGAGAGAGAGAGAGAGAGAGAGAGAGAGAGAGAGAGATGCCTGATAGCTTATAATAGCTTCCCACATGCTCCGCGTGCAGGGAAACGGCCAATGCCTCATCGGCCTCGACTCCCAATTCGAGTTCGCCTACAGCCAGTCCCCACCCCTCCCTCTTTCCGCGCTCTTCACTACCGTCTGAAGGTGATTAATCCGCCTCAGCGACCCTCTGTACGTATCTAGCATGTTTCCAACGATGACATTGCCATTGCCGATTGCTCCGTTACCAATGTCGACTGGGCGGACTTCTGATGAGAACGCAATGAGATTCAACCCAAGAAAATTACCTTTACCTCTCTCTCTCTCTCTCTCTCTCTCTCTCTAGCAGCGCGCGTCGGCGCGCGCTGCTAGAGAGAGAGAGAGAGAGAGAGAGAGAGAGAGAGAGAGAGAGAGAGAGAGAGAGAGAGAGAGAGAGAGAGAGAGAGAGAGATTCGTTGACCACAATTCTCGTTCTCGCTTCTTCTTCATGAGAAAGCCAGTACCCATCTCGCCATTGCACCCCTTTCAGGCCACATACTATGACGGTTCTTTCATGCCATAGATAGGTAGGTGAAGAAGAGACCTCCAGCGCCCAGAAGATTAATGTGACAAGATGTCATCTAGTGAGGAAGGAAAAGAGGGAAGGAGAGAGCTGCAGCCAAAGTTCTTGGTGCGCCAGCAGTGGCAGTTGGAGTTGCATGGGGTATTTTTAGATTTGTGAAGGCGAAAAAAGAAGAGGACGTCCTCATTGAAGAGTATTATGGAGATCGAGAGGATTTTACTCTTCCTGATGGAGACCGTATGCAGAGGAGGTCTACATTGAAGAGCAAGTATAGTTTGTGAAGGTGGACCCTCCTCCTATGGTTATTCCTCCTCATTCAGATGAGCTGAAAAGTGTACCACATGAGGAAATGAAAGCAACAAAAAAAATGGAACCTCCCCCACCTGAGCCAAAGGCGGAGGAGAAGCCCAAGGTCGAGGAAAAGCCCTGGTTCCTTCGCCTTTTTATCCACCCAAGAAAACTGATTGCAAGCCCAAGCTGAAGGAGAGTGAGAGCTTTGATAGTAAAGTTGTGAAGCCCAAAGAAAGTCACAGTTATGAAATCAAGAGGGGAGATACTCTATGGGCCATTTCAGGAAATATGGGATCTCTCTGGATGACCTGAAAGTAGCAAATGGCTTGCATTGGGATAATGTTTATGCTGGAGATAAGCTTGTTATACCTCCAAAATGATGTGCTGGCATACACTTTTAGCATGTTGGATTGATAGACAATTAGTCTTCTCATGAAAAGCTACAACTTTTTTTATTTTTGCAAAACCAACTCAAATTTTACTTTTAGCATCTTGGATTGATAGACAATTAGTCTTCTCATGAAAAGCGACACTTTTCTTATTTTTACAAATATTTAATTTTAAAACCAGGGGTATTTTGGGAATTTTGAAAACTTTGAAGGGCCATTGTGCCCCACATAATATCGCATGTAGAACTCGTCAAGATCCGCCAACTCTACCATGGCTTCTCTCGTCTCCTCTGAAATTCCTCTCTCTCTCTCTCTATGTCTCTCGTGTACACGTGCACATAACATGTGTGTGTGTGTGTGTGTGTGTGTGAGAGAGAGAGAGAGAGAGAGAGAGAGAGAGAGAGAGCATAGCAAAAAGAAAAGACGTTTCTTTGTAACGGTGAGCTCGTCAATTGCTGAAATCTCTCTCTCTCTTTAGTCTCAATTAGGAGAGGGAGAAAACCTAAGGACAATAGAGGTTGACATTATAAAGAGGAAACCCTCAAAATGGGTCCTCACCCCGATGTTGCCTTGAGTCTTGTAGCTTCACATGATAAAGGTGGTGTTATCAAGACACACATAAGAGGTACACCCGAGAGAGGAATTGTTCCGCCACACCATTTGCATGGTGACACATCATCTGCCCCACTCCATGTCTTCCAAGGATGCCTCGGAACTTGTTCTCACAACCCATCTGATGATCTCTCGAGGCACATTGCTCTGTTGAGCAAAGGCCTCATGCACAAGTAGGGCCAATAGAACTACCAATAAGTATGCTCCTCTTTTGGCGCCTCTATTTGAACCCACCTCAATCAAGTTAGGGTCGGGGACATAATTCTAATGTTGCATAGTAGGAGAAAAATGAGACCTAAGGATTGCGATTATAAGAGGATCAACAATACCATTTTGATCGAAGTTATGGTCTTTGGAAAGAAGATATAGAATATCACCTTGCAAAGTAAGAATAACGGGGGCTTAGTTATAATTCATGCAGATGTAGCAGTGTACCATGTACAAACCTAGGATTTGGAATTGATGCTAAAAGCATTATGCAAGTACTCAACAGTTCATGCAGATATTAGTTACAGTTCATGCAAATGTAGCATGTACATATCTAGGACTTGGAATCCATGCTGAAAGAATTATGCAGTATTCAACAGTTCATGCAGATATTAGTTACAGTTCATGCAAATGTAGCATGTACATACCTAGGACTTAGAATCCATGATGAAAGCATTATGCAGGTAGTCAATATACTATTGATATTGACTTGAAACCTTATAGTTGATCCTTATTAATGAACTTCACTTTTATGAAACTTGCTCGGTTTTTTCTTGCTCGGAAGTGTTCGCTCGGGGTTTGGTAGGACTCGAGTTCTAGCTGCATAGGCAATAGGAAACTTTTGCTTCTTTTGGACAAGCACATATGCATTTGGTTCTTCCAAAGCTCCACAAAAGCGTACAATGGTAGTATCCACAAAGACGTACAAGTCTGTGACGACGATCAAACAGGCGCCCAAAGCATGTGCATGCAAAGACATATCCCTGTGGGGAGTCAAACATTGTCAAAAGTGCCAACATATGCATGTACGCATCAAAAATTTCTCCCACTGGAACCGATGATTGTGGCATGCTTAGAATCTTTAATCTTAGCTAGAGGAGACAAGTGGTGGTACTCTTTACACTTCATATGTATATACGATCCAAAATCATGTTGTAAATATAATCAAGCAGCCAAATACTTCTATATGGCGTAGCTAGTTAGGCCATTTGAGCTAAATTGGAATGAAAGCTCTATCTCATTTTGATTATTTTCACATTTTTAACTTTTCAAGTTTTGAATTGTGTGAGCATTATGTGCATGCTAAGAATGCAATATCAATTTGCTTGAATCTCCCAAGCAAAAAAAAGATCTTGAAAGTTAGATCTAGTGCATTCAAATGTGTGTGGGCTATCGGTACTAGGTGGTTATAGATTTCTTGAATGCTCAAAGTGAATACATACTAGCCAGTCAGACATAAATGGCCATAGCTCATAAAGAGAACTTAAATAATAAAATGTTCATAAATATGCTATTCTTTTGCATAACCCTTAACTTTTTCCACCTAACACTTGTAATAAATAAGTCAATTTCCACCTGCAATAAATAAGTAATTTTCCATTTTCATTACAATAGGCCGGTTAAAGCATTACAAGATGACAGACTAGTTGCTTCTAAAAGTAAGAAATTTGATAGAGTGCAACACGATCTAATTCGTCTTTGCGTGAAACATTGGATCCAAGGCAAGCTAAATAGCACTCTGACTATCGCAATACAAAACTTGAAATCTACATTTGCGTCCAGTTAGCTCTCACCAAACAAGTAAGCCCTATAGCTTCCTTATCGGCATCTCATGCAATAGCATACTCCTCTTCTATGGAAGATTGAAACATGCAACCTTGTAAACAAGATCTCCATGAAATTGGACCGATAGGGAATGTAAAGAGAACTTGACTCAGACATTCTATTGTCCACATTCCTTGCATAATTTGCATCCATGTAGTCGACTACAGATGTGTCCTTATCTCAAGCAAATGCACAATTCTTTTGTACCAATCAAAAATCTCATCACACCCTTCACTTCCTCTAAATGCTTCTAGCCACGATTCACCATGAGTCTACTAACAAAGTGCACTACAAATGCAATGTATGTACATGATCAATTGACCAAATGAGTTATGATTGTGATTGTAACTCATAAGAAATGAGTTACAATCATAAAAAATTCAAATGAAAGGCTATATGACAACTTAGCATGATATGGCATGTTATCTCTATTTTGGGTAAGTGTATGAGAAGCAATAATCTCTCACCTAATGCTATTTATCCACAAAAACTCTAGAAATCATTACCTACTTTCCACCGTTATCAATCATAAATTTACCGCCAAACTGATTTTGTTCAAATGAAAGCCATTTTTAAGGGTTATAAAGTGCATTATCTTTACAATTGAATGGACAAGTGTTTCAAGTTGCATCATCTACAAAAGTGATCAAATATGTAATAGACATGCAACTCGCCTACTAACCAGCTTCACTACCACACCCCACTCCCAGTAGTGAATGCTTGCAACCATCACCCACCACTTTTGTGTTATGCATGGCGCCAATCAATGGACCCCGTCTCTCCCTCGCATGTAGCCATCATTTTTGGCACTTTATAGATACACACAGAGTTTTACTTTTCGACTCTACCCCACTAACCCTAGCAGTCAAAGTTCTCCCTATATCTCTTATTTGTCAGCAAGAACAGATGGTACCTCTCTCACTCGTAGTTGCACCCACCATCTTTTTTATTTTCCATGCAAGGGCGAAGTTGATGGCAGCAAACATGACATCAGCCCACACAACTTGGCATGAACAATACTTTTGCAAGAGAGACTAGAGAATTAGATAACTTGATAACATTTGAGGACCGGATTTATGTGGAGCCGGTCCCCCCTCCAATAGGCTTTTGTATTATAGATTCTCGCATAAAGAGAGATTTGGTATAATACAATCTTTGTGTTCCTTGTGACCTTGGTGATGCTATGAAGATGGAAAGCTTCATGCATCACGATCATAACATAAACTTTGTAAAAGCATTAACCATCCCCGGCCTCAAACACCTTCGAAGGTGGAGAGAGCTAGTGGGGAATAAGGGTAGGGAAGAGGAAGAAGAATCATTCATAGGAGAAATAAATAGTTCCTCACTTATCATCACTCTTCTTGCTTAGCATATCATGATAGCATAGTAATGAAGATAGAGAAGATGGAAAGCTTAAGCATTGAAGCATAGCTCTTGATTGGATTTACATTCCATAGCCAAGAGTGTTGGTGTAGGCTCTCAACTTCTCAACAAGCTTGGAGAAGGAGATGGAGTTCTTCCACTTTCACCAAGTGAGAATGTTTGAAAAAATGAGTGTGTGAGAGGGTGTATACCCCCAAGCACACCCCTTGCTTGCTTTGGTCGACCCCTCCTTTTTCCTCAAGCTTGAAGCTCATTGGACCCCTCTAAGGCTAGCCAATCACATGCACAATGCATTTCAAGCAACATGGGTGGTCTTTGGACAAGTGTCCTCCTTACCTCTTTGAGAGTGAGAGAGAGAGCTTGAAAATATCTAGCTATTTGTTGAATTGAACTAGAAGCTCATTGGACCCCTCTTTAGGCAAGCCAATAGGATTCAAGCATACCATGTGGCTAAACATAGGGAGAGCTTGACATGTGTCCATGTGGCCCTTGAGAAAGGGGTTGCTCTTTGGGTGAGTGGGAGGTTAAGTCAAAGATTCCCCTAACTTTGGGGCTTTCCATCTCTTTTGTAGCCTCTCTTTTTTTGACTCAAGCACCTTACCCCCCATGCATGGGAAGCTTCTTAAGCACCTACCTCATCAAGCATGACAAGCACCTCAAGCACCTTAGTCAGCAAGCACGACAAGCATCTCAAGCACCTTGGTCAGCAAGCACGACAAGCACCTCAAGCACCTTACTCATCAAGCATGAAAAGCACCTCAAGCACCTTAGTCTCACCAAGCATGACAAGCACCTCAAGCTTGGGTTGGGTTCCCACCTTAAGCACAGCCCTAGCTTGCCTAAGGTCTAAGGACTTTTAACACTAACCTTTGGAGGTCTTTAATGAAGCTAACCCTAAGGTCTTTTAAGCTCCATTAGATGCACATTTCTCTTTGATAGACTACCTCCTTTTGGACCCCTTTTGAGATGTAGCCATCTCTCCTCTTGGTCCCCTACTGAGATAAGTCTAGAAGCACTTATTGCACATTGCTCTTTGGTATACCGTCTCCTTTTGGACCCCTATTGAGATGCAACAATCTCTCCTCTTGGTCCCCTTCTAAGATAAGAAGCACTTATTACACATTTCTCTTTGGTAGACAATCTCCTTTTGGACCCCTATTGATATATAACCATCTCTCCTTTTGGTCCCCTGCTGAGATAGGTCTAGAAGCACATGTCTCTATTCTAACTCTTGTTCCTGTTTCTTCTCCCACATTAATGATCAGTTTAATATGAGAAAATCATTTGGGTTAGCTAAATATTAGATTTTATGACATTACTCTCTCTTTAAATCATAGTCGTCCTCAACTACGAGGTAGAGAAGATAAGGCCTAGTCATCAGTCCATACATATTTAGGTGGGACATATTAAATTTTAGGTTTAATATATTTCCCTAACAAGGGTTTCGAGCTATGGAAGTATAGCTCGTGTGCACCATGCATGCCATGGTATTCAGCAGGTCTTCCTCCCAAGCACTCTCCTTCAGAGCGCTTGATTGCCTCAATCCCAGCTCCTATCTACATCCCATGTGGTTTTCAACATTTCCAGCTTGACTCGATTGTATGAGGGTAGAATCACAAGCAACAGAAAATAGAAAGAATGGGCTAAGGTTGTACTAATCTCCATTAAAAAAGGTGAAGTAGATCTTGCATGCATACACTCACACGCAATGTGAACATACAGTCCAACTTCACGTACCACCGCTTATTTTGGCTCAAGTAACTAATGTATATTTTTTAAGGAAGGCTGCGAGTTAAGGCCGTACACAGGCGGATGGGTATGCTTTTATTTCCCTATCTCCTCTTCTGGCTTCTGGTGCCGCGTGCCTTCACCTATTGCTGTGGAGTTTGGTGTGATATGAATTGCGTGAATATGGTTGATGGTGGGCCGTGTTTAGTAGGCAAGGATGTGGATGGATTATTGGCGTCCAATTTTGGAATACATGAAGGCTACGGCTCTGCAAGCTTCCTATATAAACAATGAGTTCATTCTCACTTAGTGATGCTGCCTGTTTCTCGGTGTTTGCTACTATATTGTTCCCCCCCCCCCGGTTGTTTGTGAGTGTGTGTGGGGAAACCAATATGGCCAAAGAGAAGGAGAAACTTGTTGTCATGGATTTGGCAGCTCCTACCCCGCAAACTTCTCAGGTGCAAATTCCTAAAGATTACTAATTGTGATATAAAGATGGGCCGGCTGAGGTTGAGGATGTCTGCATATGTTATCTGAGTTGTGTAAATAACATGGGTTACTCGCCTGTTGATGCTGATTATACTTTTATGTGGACTGCATGATTAACCTTGACCATGTCTGTTCTATTTTTGGCTACGAGTTGTGAAGTTGGCTTGTTACTAATGATTTTGGGCCTTGCTACCCGATTATGGATATAAGCATTGTCGAGTAGATGTTGTCATATTTGGGGGATCTTCTAGCTTGGGACTGAATGTAGAATATTGTTGGTGAGCTCCTACTTAGGGGATCTTCTGGCTTGAGGCTGGATGTATAATATTGTTGTTGAGCTCGCGAGTCATATAGGCTGGTGTATTGATAGATTGAAAAGACACTCTTGCTTGAGGGGCACTTTCTAACTCACTGCACATTTCATTATCTTCGGGCTATCCTCGGTTATGTACTAATCATGCTACCTTGCTGGGATTGGGTATTGTCAGGATTAATGGCCTTGAACGATGTTCTGTTATGTGGTTAGCTGATAAGTTTTCTGCATGTTTTGGAATGGTTACTTTGGGTAAGAATGGAAGGTTACTAAAAGTTTGACTATGTGAGGTTTTACCAAAGATTGACACTTTTTGGCATTGATGACATTATGGTCTTGGCAGGATAAGTTTGTGTGGTATTCATAAATATTACCTGACATGGTATGAATCGGGGATGGAGATAAGAAGCTCTATGATAACATGTGAAATTTAGATCAGCGCATCATAATTATGCTGAAATTTTGATAATCTCTGGCCTTGTTCCGTCTGGATTGTATTATTTCTCCCGTCTTGGTGAAGATGTAAATGATCCATGGACTTCCCCTGGTTCTGATGTTAAGTGAGCACTTAAAACTGGAGTGTAATGTGTATATGAACCTCTTTGTAAATATTACGGGATTGCATAAATCTTTCGGTCAGTATATTATGTTTGAAATAGAGTGGGGTGACATCTATAACACGTGGGATTCCCAATCATTACCTGCATACAACACCATTACTAACTGAATATTGTTTTATTGCTATGGGTGCAGGTGAGGGATACCTTCTCTACTCTGGTTTCATAAAGCATTTGTTGGATGTTCGATAAATGACTCCTCGATCGCTTAGACGATATGTATTCAAGAATAATGGATTCTTACAACTGAATTCAATTTGTTATAAAGGGGATGCATTCATGCCTTCTTTACCTATTGTACGAGCATTTTTCTACAGCAAGAATGTTTTTGTACAAACCTTTACTCTTGCTAGCGTCTATGCCTTGAGGAGGTATTGTTCTATGGTGGCTAGTTATTAGGTGTATATACTTGAAACACACACACATATATACATTCTTGCTCGTTCTCTCTCTCTCTCTCTCTCTCTCTCTCTCATGCTCAAGTGCGCTAGAGAGAGAGCATGAGAGAGAGAGGGGGGGTAGAGGGAGATAGTGAGAGAAAGCAAGAGGGGGTAGAGAGAGAGAGACAGAGTAGATATTTTTTGATATATATATATGTGTGTGTGTGTGTGTGTATACACACGCACACACATATATATATGAGAGAGAGAGAGAGAGAGAAGGGAGAAAGCAAGGCAACACCAATTGTACATACAGATCTGCTGGTTCAGCCAGCACGAGTGCAGATTCGCCAATTTAGGCAGCACACCAATAAACTGTAGATTCACTATTCTGAACAAGACTAAATGCGGATCCACCGGTTTAGGCAGCATTCACCAATTTAGGGAGCACATCTTATTGGTGTAGATTCGCCGGTTGAGGCAACACAGATCACATAATCATGTTGCAGTGTTGACTGGCCACCATTGTTCTTAGTATGATTTTGTTACCCGTGTATATAAAATGGAAGATATTTTGGATTTAGACTTATATTTGGATTTGAAATTGGATTTGGGATACGATGATTTCCTGTCGTGATAATGTTCATGGAATTGGAATTTATAAAGATTGATTCTTGATTCATCAGGATATGATATATACTACTTATTCTAGTGGTATGGGACACTAGAATATGCAGTATGTGGATGATGACAAGCATAAGCAATGTTATTTATTTTATATATATTTTTTCAACATGTAATACTTCTGACACAGAATACTAACCATTTTTTTGACAAGTATGGTTCACGAGTTCTTATCTTTGCAACCAAGGACAATTGCTTTCGAACAGAGGGGCATGTAATGAAAGTGGAAAATGACTTATTTATTGTTGGTGACAAGTGAAAAAAGCTAAGGGTTATGCAAAAGGATAACATATTTATGGACATTTTATTATTTAAGTGCTCTTTATGAGCTATGGCCATTTTTGTCCGGTTGGCCAATATGCATTCACTTTGAGCATTCAAGAAATCTATAAATAAATGCGTGCAAGAGGAAAATGCTCCTTCAAGTTTGATACTCGTTTGATGTGCCTTTACTGCATCTAGAGTGTGGCGAACATGGTGAGTTTCCCCCAATTACCAAGAAACGTGTTCATTGTATCTTTTGTTGTTGTCTCTCTCCTCATTGCCAAAATGAGGAGGCTTCATACTCTCGAGTAATTTGGTCACCTCTTTCGTGTCAAAAGACTGCAATCGATCAACCTCATGTGATGAAGCTGTCCCTTGTCCTAAAGGAGTTGCCCGACATAAGCTTCTGGCTGTAGCCTGGCGTGCCCTAAAGATGAACATGCACTTGCGTGATACATATCATATACTCAATACTCATAGAGTGCTTGAAATTGTGTCCTAGTACATTTTTGTATGCCTGAAATGCTCTAAATTCATGGATATCGATTAATTCAAATTCCTCTTTGTGATTAGTGTTGTGCTTTGTGCCAACATGCAAGCTTAAACCTCGCAAAATCTTCAACTTGTTCATTGTGCCGTTTGAAATCAATTCTAAACAACGAACGTGTAATGGAATTGATATTTTGTTATGTACTACAGCTGACAGGTGGAAAATGCATAGCTGCTCTATGGAATGTGCAAAGGATAGCAGATTCATTATCATTGTATTATTAAAGAGCTCTTTGTGAGCTATAGTCACTTTATGTCCGGGCGGACAATGTGTATTCATTTTTGAGCATTCAAAAATCTATAAGTATTTAAATACGTGCAAGATGAAAATGCTCACTCTTGCACGAGGGGAGATTGCACCTAGTATCTGTATCCATTCTTCTCTTCTCTTCTCTCCTCTCCTCTCTCGCCGTGCTGGCGTAGCACTCCGCTTTAGGAGGTGCACCTGCACATTCTCTCTCACTCTATCTTGCTCCCTGTCTCTCTTTGTTCACTATGGTATGGATTATGCGTTGTGCGATTGGTCAGGTATGCAAATTTGTCGTTTTATGGCATGTAGTATGTTATTTTTGGTATTTTGTAGGTCCTCCGCGTTCTCCGTTTATAGCATAGCGTCATGCACTGAAATATGCAATTGGTGTTCCAAGGAAGCACATTGCACCAACAAACAAGTTTGGATTTTTTGTTTACCGACAAACGACACCGTATATTCTTTCCTCATGGAATGTCCCTACACTCGTGCGCTAGGCGTCTCGAGTTCAAACTTGCTGGAGATTTTTATTGTCCCCATGACGTCTCTCCAGTCTCAAGTTCAAAACGTCTGGCAATATGTCCGCAGCGAGTCCTCCGTCAGTTTACTGTCGAGCTTTTGGCAATGGCGGCCCCAATGCAAAGCTACTCAGTCCGCGGCATCGACAAGATAATTTTCTTCAAGTAATTAGGTTGCTTTCATACTCGCCCCGTGCGTGCAAGCTTTTTGGCTATGGAGACCTCTGCAGTCATCCACATTATCATGATCGGCACGGTTTGAAGGTTGAGGCCCTGTCTTCCTCTTCCAAAGTCGGTGCTTGTGTTTGCGATGGCAGTCCTTTGCAATTTGAAGAGCAGCACCCTTGCCTTAGTGGCCCCTTCTCACGTGTGCAACAGCTTACTTGTGTCCGGGCACACTCACAGCAACACCTCAGTTTACAGGAAGACCAAGAGCGCCTTCTTCGTAGTCAGGAGAGAAGTGAAGCCCTTAAAAAATATAGAACGACCATTTTGGATTCCCTTACTCATCATCAGGCATCCCTTCAGCAGTCAGTTCTCCTTTCAACCGATTCACAGGCAAGAGGAAATTACCCTATGCTTACAAGAAAAAGAAAACAACGGAAAAGGAAAAGGAACACGCACAATTCACCCACAACTATATTGTGGTGGGTTTTCTTGCACAATGAATGACAAAGCTTAAGTGCACGCACGGACACTGGTGAAAGCTGGCACTGTCATGCCGACGTACACACTGCACATTTGAGCTATTTACCAGGTGGACAGTCTTCCAAGCGGATTCACAGGATGCTGCAGTTTTCACACAGCCATGCTCATATAGAGATTATTGTTTTTCCTTTCTTTGTTTCACAGCCCCCTTGGCTTTTTGTCCTGTTTTTTTCAATTTGGTTTTGTGTTAACTTTTCACTTTTGCAGGATGTGGGAGTTACGCATGGATATGTACCAGTAGGTCTCGATGTTAGTTCTTGCTGTAAAGTGTGAGTTGGTTTTCCATTTGCTTGTTTTTGGCGGAATATACTTTTTCATTTTTATGTACATCTTCAAGTGGTGGATTGTGATAGTGCACACAAGTTTGACGGGTATTTTGCATTTCAGGTTTGTAGGCAATGTGCACCACAGAGTGTCAAATAACTTTTTCGCTGAGGTTTTTAGTACAATCGGCCCTCTGGTAACCTGTAGACTGATCAGAAAGGCCAAGGTTTGCTTACAGTTCTTTATTTAATCGCGTCTATAGCACAACTTTGGGGTGATGGGATCATTCTTTTGGTAGTCATGTTATGGTTTTGTGGAATATCAAGATCATCATGCTGCAGCAATGGCTATATCTACGCTTAATGGAAGGCAGCTGTATGTGTATCTTGGGGATTTTCTAGCTTGATTTTCCAGCTTCTATGTGATTTCAGATATTTTCAATTTAACCATCTCGCATCTTGTTAGATTTGTTTTCAATGGTTTTTTATCGGCCATGTTGCAGTTTCAAGTTACCTATCAGAGTTAATTGGGCTTTTCCAAGTGAACAATGGGAAGATTGGACAGGTAGGAAGCCGTTTGGCAAGCCAAATTCTGATGTTTGAAAATCTGTGCAAATGCTGGGTTTGTGCAATGTTAGAACGTGCTTTATTTTGTGATGTTGATTTCTTGGCTGGAATTGCAGAACATCACACAATCTTTGTTGGCTCGTTAAGCATACATGTCACTGAAGCTGCACTCTTCAAGTCCTTCAGTGCATATCCAAGCTGCTCGTAAGCTCTGTCAAACACTTATAACATGTGAAAAATGGGGTGAGACCTATAAGGTTGATAAATGGAAAGGCCCTCTGGTCAGTTATACTGATGTGCACAAAAGCTCTGAACTTATTGGTTGGTTCGAATTTAGCCTTCTTTGCATTACAGGATTGCACGAATCATTTGGGATCCACGAAGTGGAAGATCCAGGGGATTTGGCTTTGTTTCTTTCAGAGAGAGAGAGGTAGGGTCAATTAATGGCCTGTTGGTGCATGGAAATTTCTTGAATAACACTGTTGATCATGGAGGTGCATTGAAATTCGTTGAGCACTTGTCTTGATCACGTTAGTACACTTGTATTACCAATATTGATTCAATGCAGTGTGCTGATATTTTCTGTGCTGTATTTTACTGCTCTTCAGGATGCTGTGAAAGCGATCGAAGAGATGACAGGTGTTGTTTTGAGTTCGTCTATGCTATTTATCTGGTTCGTTATAAATTGATGGTCTTCTTTGATTTGTCTTCAAAATCAGGGAAGGTGATTGGCGATAAAGCAATTCACTGTGCTTGGGCAGAGAGCAAGGAGATCACAGATGAAGAGCCTCCTGGTAATTGCTTTGATATCGTGGCTTTATGTGTACTTCCATATGGCTCTTCGGTTGTTAAAGATTAAGCCGTTTTCTGTGCTTGAGCAGCAAGGAAGGAGATGAGCGACCAAGAGCCTGCTGGTAACTGTTTAGATTTCATTGTTTGTGCATATTTTTCTATCATTCTTCTTATGCCATACATATGAAATTTGTTGTGCTTGGGCTATGAGCAAGGAGATCACCATTGCCCCTTGGGTAATTGTTAGGGCTGTATTGCTTTATGCACATTTTCATATTGTGCATCTAATCACGAAACCTGTGAAAGCTTAGAGATGTATGGAAGGGGTAATACAAAAATACTGGCATGATGGGAAAACCTAACTGTACTAGTCAAAGCAGCTGTGCTGTATTGCACGTATTAGCAAAAGAGAGAGAAAACCTAAAATTGAATAGATGTTACATAACATGCACACATCAAAGACATGTACACTGTATGCCCATATGCAATCTTGCATTCGAGTGTTGTGTGTGGTAATACAGAAATATTGGCATGACGGGAAAACCTAACCGTACTAGTCAAAGCAGTTGTGCTGTATTGCACGTATTAGCAAAAGAGAGAGAGAACCTAAAATTGAATAGATGTTAGATAACATGTACACATCACAGACATGTACACTGTATGCCCATATGCAATCTTGCATTCGAGTGCTGTGTGGTGAAGTGTGAATCCATGGAAGTAGGCTAGTGTCACGAGGACGTGGCAGTTATTAACCATGTCACAGAGATGTGGCAACTGCTAACCTTGGTTGTTGGTTTCTTTCCAATGGGGTTTATTTTATTTGTTTTGAGACCCTCTTTTTGAAGTAGCAAACGGTCGGACATTGTATGGCCAATGTGAACGGTAGATTCACCCGCAGACGGGAAGTGGTCGGCACTGGAATACGTATGGTAAGAGGATGTCTAGGCTCAGAGCAAGATCATATAGGTCCCCCCGTCGCACTTAGCAAGTTGGTGGATACTAGGAAGTGAACTCAATTAAGGCGTAAAGTCAAGGTGGGACTACCAACAAAAAGTATCCGACAGTTGGGCCACATTGCACTTTTGGATGCGGCTCCAATGAGGATAGATGGTCAGAAGACCAGTGGGAGCCCAACGGAAGCATCTCCTAAAATTTAGGGAACTGCTATTTTGGGCCGTGAAATGTGTTCGCGTCATTACCTCCGGTATGACTAGGGGAACATTTTATAACTCTGCCGTGAAGTCAACTGACGCGTCGGTTGGGATATTTTTAAGCGGCGAACCCGAAACGGGAAAATGCTTGAAAATGCGCCAAGTGTCACATTTTCGTGAACTTTCCTCTTGCAGAAAAATGGGCGCTGATTTTTATGCTGGGGGAGGCCTCATTTGCAACCTGTCACAGGTTAAGAGCTATGGAGTGCTTCCTTTCCCTCTCATGTACAGTGTGGTGCTAGGAGTGATGCCCTGCACACTACACACTGCTCTCTCTCTCCCCTACGTGCAGTTATGTGATGCCCCACAAGAGGGCTCCTCATTTGACTCATGTACAGTTGTGTGGGTTCATGCTTTTGTGCTGAGGCAAGAGCCTCCTTGAGCAGGAACAGGGGTAGCTAGCTGCTGCTTCAAAGCAGGCACTGGTGAGGGTCATAACCTCACCGTACAGGTGCAAAATCAGCGCTGTGTATGCGCTGTAAATTCACTGTTTTTCAGCCGTACGGACGCCAGGACCATTGGGAATCGTGCCCCACTGGCAGAGGACAGTTGGGGGACCGTTTGGGGCTGAAAACAGGGCAAAAACCAGTAAATACAGCGTGCTGAATTTACTGTTTTTGGACAGGAATCAGAGGGTATACGACAGTGCAAGCGAGTTCCAGCAGGGGAATTGGTTTCGCGCAAGTTTTGGGGTTGTTATGTTGCCGAAATTTGGCCAAATCAAATGGTATCTAGGTGGATACACGTGAAGGATTCCCAGGATCTTACCTTGTAATTTACCCTCCTAAAGAATAAAGAAATACCGAAAGGGGCGCCAATTTTGGGGCCTACAGGTTGTCGGCGTCTGCTCGGAGCATTATAGCTTCCGGGCCGTGTGTGAATTCAAGTGTTAACTCCCGTCGCAGGTTCTCTTTGCAAAGTGCTATGTGTGTGTGTTTTAAGTAAAGAATTTCGGGTGAAAGTCAACGCCTATCGCCCTACGGGCCGGTTACATGGTTCCATTGCCGGGACATCAATCACTTTTTCCTCAAAGAGTGAGTCTGGATTGTTCAGGGTAAAGACACACAGTGCAAGAACGCGGGGATTACACTATGGCCGACAAGGGGAAGGGAATTATGGAAGAGGGTTCCTCTCCAAAGGACAGGCAAGAGATTCCTATGGTTTTTGAGATTGGCGAGAGCTCACGGCCACGTCAGTCTGTACCTCCTGTCAACGTGAATGTCCCTCCAGTAGTACAGGGCTTTATGACAGGGCAACTTGAGGATGATGCGTTTAAGACTCAGTTAGTTGCCGCGGTGAATGTCTTTTCGCAGCTGGTGCAGAATCCGAGGTTTATGGAATTCTTGCAAGCGCCACCAGTGCAACAGCAAAATAGGCAACCTACGCCGCGTACGGAGCTTGTTGAAGCTCAAGCCCAGGTACTTCATGAGGCGCAGGAGGAAAGGGAACACTCGCATGTTGCGGAGTCGGGGGCTCCAAAGCTTGAACAGGTGGCTAGAACGCCTGTTCCACAGGTTATGCCAGTTCAGCCCGCCACCTCTCAAAGCCAGCATGCTGTCTTGAATGGACAGGGAGCTGGATACCAAGCTATGCACTCAGTTTTTCCACCACCCACGGTACATCCTGGGTATTTCGGGGGTGGATCAGTGTTCCAAAGTATGGCTGGTTATGCGTCTGGAAGTCAGCCGTACATGCCAGGAACAGTGTTCGGGGGTATGCAAGGCATCATGCCAAACCCCATGTATGGTACTATCGGCATGCAGCAAGGTTTCCACGGCAACCAGGGCCAGTTTGGGGTGCCACAGGGTCATTTTGGCATGGCTGGTTTTTCTGGACAGCAGCCAGATATCGCACCTCTGATGCAAAATGTGAATGGCCAACACGTGCCGATCATGCCTAGTACAGTGCCAATGTTGCAGACCATCCCGTATGACAACTTGGGGGCACTAGAGAAGCCGAAGGCTTACAAAGAAGGTGGTGCAGCAGTAAAGTTCAGTACCTTCAGTGGTTTCGAGGACAAGACAAAGGCACTCACTTTCCTCCAGCAGTTTGATACAGCTTATGCGGGAGGGAATTTTACAGAGGCCTCGAAGGTCAGGAAAGCTGCCACTTTCTTAAAGGACAATGCGCTTACATGGTGGACGACATTGTTAATGCAAGGACAGGCACCCGCCACTTGGGTTTACTTCAAGCAAATGTTTGCATCTGCTTGGCTATCAAATGAATTTGATGCCGATGTCCTGACAGATTGGCACCAGCTTACGGCAGCTTCGTGCAAGAGCTTGCTGGAGTACAATAGGAGGTTTTGTAAAGCATTACTCTCAGTGACCTCCTACAGATTTGTGCCATTGACAGAGCAGATAGAGAAGTATTGTTGTGGGCTGCCTAAAGGGCTTCGCGATTACTGTACAAAGAACAGAGTGGCTACCCTTACTCAGCTTATGGAAGTTGCGAACACTGGTCTTGCCCTGTTGAAAGGAGAGGACAGTGGATTTCCGAGCAGTGATAAAGGAGGGCAGCAAAAGAAAAATTCAGCGAAGAAGCCCTTTGTGAAAACGGCTCCTGATGCGTCCTAGGGGTCAGAACAGGCCACCAAAGATAAGGATTCAGCTGGGACTTCTGGAGCGCAGGCAAAGAAACAGAAAAGGAAGCCTTTTGTGCGCAAGTCGCTCGAGGAAAAGAAGGTCCTAATGGCTGAGAACAAATGCTTTATATGCGAGCAGCCTTGTCATATTTCTATAAATTGTCCACAAAGGAAAAGGCCAGCTGACTCAGAGGATAAAGAAGACCAGAAAGGCAAGAAGCCAAAACCCACGACAGGTTTAGTGCCAGACATGGTGGGTGACAGGCCCAACACACATGCCAGTGAGTTATGCAGGGCATGGGGTAAAGTTAGGGATCAGACGGCACTCATCTTCTTTGATCCAGGTGCCAAAGCCAACTTTATCT
Organism: Adiantum capillus-veneris; assembly: GCF_014529385.1. Lineage (NCBI taxonomy): Eukaryota > Viridiplantae > Streptophyta > Polypodiopsida > Polypodiales > Pteridaceae > Adiantum > Adiantum capillus-veneris. The sequence continues at coordinate 52,817,491 of NC_140943.1, read as the reverse complement.
CACCAGAGTTAGCTATGAAGCTCGGCATCAAAGCTGAAGAGATGGGGTACAACGCAGAGGCAGGGTTGGCATGTCTTGGCTACTCAGAGTGTGTTACTCCCATCATTGGAAAACTGCGTCTGCATATTCAGTCGTATGTGGACACTGAAGAGTTTTACATCATGCCGCTGGAAGGTTGTGACGCCTTGTTGGGGATCCCGTGGATGTTCCGAGTGCATGGAGTCTTGGATGCCTACAACAAAAAGATCACTGTACAGCATAGGGGCAAAACTCACATCTTGGATGTAAAGCTTAAAGGAGAGTCAGTCCCTATTGTATCTGCTTCTGCTATCACTTCTGTAATAAAGAATCATCTTTCTGTGTACTTGATTTTTGCACGTGATGTCTCAGATAGGGATCAATCAAATTTATCTGTGTTAGATAAAGAAAGGTCAGCATTTTTGCAAAAGTTTAGTGACTGTTTTTCTGATTCATTACCGTCGCAATTGCCGCCAGAGAGACCTGAGGACCATCGGATAGATTTGGTGCCAGGGTGTAGCCCACCAAATAGACCTCCCTACAGGGTTAGTGCGGCGCAGCAGAAAGAGATTATGGGCCAGGTTGAGGAGTTATTAGAGAAGGGGCTGATTCAGCCTAGTTCTTCACCCTTTTGCTCCCCAGTGCTCCTAGTGCAGAAGAAGGATGGCTCATGGCGCATGTGTATTGATTACCGTGCGTTGAATAAGAATACCATCAAGATTAGGTTCCCTATTCCTCGCATTGATGATATTCTCGATCGTTTAGAGGGTGCTGTAATTTTCAGCAGTATAGACCTGAAGAGTGGGTACCATCAGATTCGTATAAGCCCAGAGGATGTGCACAAGACTGCGTTTATAACGACATTTGGTCTTTATGAGTTTCTAGTGATGCCGTTTGGGCTAACAAATGCTCCTGCCACGTTCAACAGAATGATGGATCGGATTTTCCGCTCGCATCAACAGTTTGTTGGAACATTCTTCGATGACATGATTGTGTATTCGAAGAATGAAGAGGAGCATAGGCGTCACTTGACCATTGTGTTCGAAGAGCTGCGCAGTCACAGGTTACTTGTCAATCCTAAGAAAAGTGAATTCTTCCTCGAAGAGATCCACTTTCTGGGCCACAGTTTCAAAGGATGGTGTTAGAATGGATCCCGCAAAGGTCGAAGCTATCAAGACATGGCCAGACTTGAAGATTGTGCACGATGTCAGAAGCTTCTTGGGATTGTGTTCCTACTATAGAAGGTTTATCAGAAATTTTGCAGAGATAGCATCGCCTCTTCACGCATTGCAAAAGAAAGAGGTCACTTTCAGATGGACCCAAAAAGAGATTTCAGCTTTTAGTCTCTTAAAGGAAAAGTTGACTTCAGATCCAGTTATTGTTTTGCCAGATCTCAAGAAGTCATTTGTGGTCCAGTGTGACGCGTGTGGCAGTAGCATCGGAGCAGTGCTAATGCAAGATGGACGGGTAGTAGCTTATGAAAGCCGAATTTTGCAAGGGCCAGAGAGGACTATGCAAGTCTATGAGAAAGAGCTCTTGGCCGTGATTCATGCGCTTTCTAGCCGGAAGCACTACCTCTTAGGTGCTGATTTTGTTGTCCAAACAGATCATCAGACCTTGCGATACTTCTTGACACAGTCAAAGTTATCCGAAAAGCATATGCGATGGGCGAACATTCTTTCCATGTTCCACTTCCAGATTATGCATGTGGAAGGCAAGAAGAATGTTGTGGCTGATGCGTTATCAAGAAAGCCACAAATTTCAGCTGTGTCAATTCCTTATCATCATGAGTTAGATGACATGAAGGAATAATATACTGCTGATGAAGATTTTGCAAGGATCTTTGAACAGTTACAAGAGGGGCAACATCACGAGCACTACCTCCTCACAGATGGTTTTATGATGATGCATGGCAGACTTTGTGTCACTAGGCCACTGCGACATAAGGTCATGGAAGAGAGTCATGTCCCACCGTATGCAGGGCATCGTGGCATTGATGCGACAGTTAAGGCGGTAGAGACATTCTTCTATTGGCCTACCTTGAGGAGAGATGTGGATGCCTTTGTGCGAGCATGCATAGTTTGCCAAAAGGTCAAGTTTGACAGGCAAAAGGCACCAGGGTTGTTACAACCATTGCCGATTCCGGATAAGCCATGGGAAAGCATTGCTATGGACTTTATCTTTGATCTTCCAAGGACACCAACAGGGAATGATGGTATATGGACCATTATCTGCAGGTTCAGCAAGCAAGCCCATTTTATCCCTGTCAGGAAGAAGATAAAATCTGATCAGATGGCACGCTTGTTCATGTACAATGTGTTTAAGTACCATGGTATGCCACAATCGATTATCAGTGATCGTGATCCTCGCATGACCAGTTTGTTCTGGAGAGGATTGTTTGAGAACATGGGTACTACGCTCAAGTTCTCGTCTTCGTTTCATCCACAAACTGATGGACAGTCAGAAGAGGCCAATTCTACTGTCTTAGATCTGCTGAAATGCTATGTGTCAGATAATAAGGGCAAGTGGGAACAGTATTTGCCTATGCTTGAGTATGCGTACAATAATACGGTGCATTCGTCTAATGGCAAAGCACCTTTTGAAATTGTTCAAGGCGGCAAAAAGGTTCCTCCCATTTTACATACAAAGGACAAGATCTTTGAGGCAGATCGATATGTTGAGAACATGGATGAGATGTATAAGAAGATTAAAGTTGCCTTGGAGAAGACTCAGGCAAAACAGAAAAAGGCTGCTGATCGTCACCGTCGTGAATTGCTACTATCACCTGGTGATTGGGTTCTGCTAAGGTTCGAAAAGGCAAGGTTAAAGAAGATGAAGGGCAAGGAACGGCTGTTTCCTAAGCTCAGTATGCGTTACTATGGGCCTTTTCAAGTCCTTGACAAGATCAGCGATGTGGCTTACAGGCTGAAATTGCCTGATGCATGGAAGATTCATAATGCGTTTCACGTGAGTCTTCTAAGACCCTTCGTGGGTGATGTGCCAGAAGATATGCCAGTTGAGGATCAACCAGAAGTTGAGGAACTTGATGAGATCCTGGTACCTGAGCAAGTTTTGGCACATAAGGACAGAAAAGTTAAAGGACAAGTTGCAAGACGCTATTTGGTGAAGTTGAAGAACTATCCGCCGATGGATGCAAAGTGGATGGAAGAGCATGAATTGTCAGAGTCACCAAATGTATTGCAACTTTACCTTGAAGCCTTTGGGTTACAGCCTACTTATGCCCCAACCCAACGTGTGCAAAGGAGGGGTAATGATAGAGCTAGTACATCAAATGTACATATGAATTCAGTGCCATAGATGGAAATGGCAAAAGTATGAAGGCCTCAACTAGTCATTTGTATCTATGTATGTTACGACCTTTCTTGCGGATACATGCGATGATAAAAGAGTGTTAATAGCACAAGATCATCAGTGACGTGTATTTATGGTATGCAATCGAGGACGTTTGCGATTTCAAGAGGGGGGTATGTCACGAGGACGTGGCAGTTATTAACCATGTCACAGAGATGTGGCAACTGCTAACCTTGGTTGTTGGTTTCTTTCCAATGGGGTTTATTTTATTTGTTTTGAGACCCTCTTTTTGAAGTAGCAAACGGTTGGACATTGTATGGTCAATGTGAACGGTAGATTCACCCGCAGACGGGAAGTGGTCGGCACTGGAATTCGTATGGTAAGAGGATGTCTAGGCTCAGAGCAAGATCATGTAGGTCCCCCCGTCGCACTTAGCAAGTTGGTGGATACTAGGAAGTGAACTCAATTAAGGCGTAAAGTCAAGGTGGGACTACCAACAAAAAGTATCCGACAGTTGGGCCACATTGCACTTTTGGATGCGGCTCCAATGAGGATAGATGGTCAGAAGACCAGTGGGAGCCCAACGGAAGCATCTCCTAAAATTTAGGGAACTGCTATTTTGGGCCGTGAAATGTGTTCGCGTCATTACCTCCGGTATGACTAGGGGAACATTTTATATCTCTGCCGTGAAGTCAACTGACGCGTCGGTTGGGATATTTTTAAGCGGCGAACCCGAAACGGGAAAATGCTTGAAAATGCGCCAAGTGTCACATTTTCGTGAACTTTCCTCTTGCAGAAAAATGGGCGCTGATTTTTATGCTGGGGGAGGCCTCATTTGCAACCTGTCACAGGTTAAGAGCTATGGAGTGCTTCCTTTCCCTCTCATGTACAGTGTGGTGCTAGGAGTGATGCCCTGCACACTACACACTGCTCTCTCTCTCCCCTACGTGCAGTTATGTGATGCCCCACAAGAGGGCTCCTCATTTGACTGATGTACAGTTGTGTGGGTTCATGCTTTTGTGCTGAGGCAAGAGCCTCCTTGAGCAGGAACAGGGGTAGCTAGCTGCTGCTCCAAAGGAGGCACTGGTGAGGGTCATAACCTCACCGTACAGGTGCAAAATCAGCGCTGTGTATGCGCTGTAAATTCACTGTTTTTCAGCCGTACGGACGCCAGGACCATTGGGAATCGTGCCCCACTGGCAGAGGACAGTTGGGGGACCGTTTGGGGCTGAAAACAGGGCAAAAACCAGTAAATACAGCGTGCTGAATTTACTGTTTTTGGACAGGAATCAGAGGGTATACGACAGTGCAAGCGAGTTCCAGCAGGGGAATTGGTTTCGCGCAAGTTTTGGGGTTGTTATGTTGCCGAAATTTGGCCAAATCAAATGGTATCTAGGTGGATACACGTGAAGGATTCCCAGGATCTTACCTTGTAATTTACCCTCCTAAAGAATAAAGAAATACCGAAAGGGGCGCCAATTTTGGGGCCTACAGGTTGTCGGCGTCTACTCGGAGCATTATAGCTTCCGGGCCGTGTGTGAATTCAAGTGTTAACTCCCGTCGCAGGTTCTCTTTGCAAAGTGCTCTGTGTGTGTGTTTTAAGTAAAGAATTTCGGGTGAAAGCCAACGCCTACCGCCCTACGGGCCGGTTACAGCTAGCTACAGACGCTTGAAGTGGGTTTGAAAAGTCTATCCGTGGCTATAATGCTTCATCCAAACATACCCAAACATCTTTCTTTGAGTGTGATCATTCACTCAAAGCGATATCATCTGTGGACACCACATTTTTGAGCGTGTACATAACTTAAAGCCATATCGTACCGACTCTCTTGGATGTATATCTTTTGATGCGATTGCTTATGCAAAGCATGCCATCAACTTATTATGTCACCATTCACTCATTTTATAGTCGAAATCATACATTCATACTCTTAAACATTATAAACAAAAAAGCTTTGTTCATTGTTCATGTCGTCAATCCTTTGACTCAAGGAATTATTCCGAAGTCTTCTTGGGTCTTATGTCCATGCGCAGACTCAAGAATCTCAAGACTATCTCCTTGTTCCTTTGATCTTTTGATCTCGAGCATTGAGATTGCTATAAGACTTTGTAGAACCTTGACATACCTGTTATAGGCTTGGAACCTCCAAGCGAGAAATCAAGAGCAGTACAGGCATAAAGACTGCAAAATCACCGAACTTTATAAGGGGGAGAGAGAGTTGACAAGGCATGACGGAGTTCCGCGCTTAGAAGCATTGGCCCCAAAGACTGACGTGTAACAAACTTGGACATCCAAGTCAAGAATCAACCGCGACAGCACCAAATAACCACTTCAAAACAATTCACAGATCACAATAGATTTGCACTGGCCCGGCGGAGTTCCGTGCCTAGAGATATTGGCCCCAAAGACTGGCGCCCCTTTCGGTATTTCTTTTTGTATTAATCAATCATCAAAGTACAAGAGAGCGGTTAGGGTTTCACTCTCAGACTCTGCGTCCAGATGCTCTGAGAAGTGAGGCCCTCACCACTAATTTAAAGGTTACAAGGGATGCCCAAAAGCAGAGCCCCAAAAGCTTTTAAAATCAAAAGCATCAGTTCTCTCTCTCTCTTAGAGAGTCTTTTCTCTTTTAAAAAAAAAAAAAAAAAAGCAAAAGCAAAATTCGCGTCACTCATCATTTTCCAAAATTTTTTTTTTAATAAAAAAATTAATAATCCGCCTCCTCGATTTCCGGAATTTAGGGTTTTTGGCAAAAATAAGGGTTTGCAAGAATTTTAGGGTTTCTGGCAGAAATTAGGGTTTCTGTTGTCCGCCACGTCATCACTTTGTGACATACCCCCCTCTTGAAAGCATTGTAATCGACCGCGATTACGCCTGCAAAACTGACAAAAGCCATAAACCGTCTTAGCAGACACTGACTGCTAGTACCTACATACTAGGAACACACATCTAGCACATGTACAAAATCAACAGTCACATCACACGACATCACAGGACATCACCGGACATCACAGGACATTACATGACATTCAACATTCATTCGGATCTTAGACCATGATTTATCGGCAATGTAGCTAGCAATCACATCTAGGTCCAATCAGGCCCTCATCGATGTCCGATTGACTAACCCCTATTGCAACCATGTCTATTCGAGATCAATCAGACCAAAATGCTGCAGTCATTTCGGCTATCAGTTCCTGCACTCACACGAAGTCAAGAACAAATCAGTATCATAATCAGGAATTCCATTTCATAAAGTCATCCAGCAGAATACTGTCAGCTCTCAGTATCCCTGAAGCTCAAAGAGACATCAGTGACTTTAGTATCAAAATCGAGGCATCTGTTGACAAAGGAGTGGAGTAACTCCCCTCTTGTGCATCCCACTGCACCAGATCTTCGGCCAAGCTGAATTCTGGGTTCCATTTGGAGTAGACTATGCTAAACCAAAAGCATCGAGGTAAAGTTTCACAATCCGAGGAGTATTTGCTAGGTCCTCCTTCTCCATCCACTTCGCATCAAATGCAGGAAAGTTCTTGAACTTAACCAAGAACCGCCTTCAGACTTTACCTTTCTTCGTATCGTTATGTGCCAAAATCTGTTCAGGAACAAGGATCTCCTCGTTTTCTTCCACTTCGGGTTGCTCATCAGGCTCCCCATCATCAGGCACATCACCCTTAACAGGTTTCAAGAGACTCACATGCAATGCATTGTGAATCCTCCAAGTATCTGGCAGTTTCAATCGGAAGGAGACATCATTTATCTTGTCAGTAATCTGGAAAGGTCTGTAGTATCACATACTAAGCTTTGGAAAAAGCCTCTCCTTTCCCTTTTTCTTTCTTAGGCGTGCCTTCTCAAAAGTAAGAGCACCCAATCATCCTTCTTCAGTTTCAAGTCGCGACGATGGCGATCCGCTGCCTTTTTCTGTCGTTCTTGAGACTCCTGCAAAGTCTCGCGACCCTTGGCAAAAGCCGTATCCAAATCTCGCGAATATTCATCCGCTTCAAATTTCTAATCTTTCGTGCTCAGGAAGGATGGAACCTTCGCAGCAGTTTCAACAATCTCACATGGCGTCTTCCCCGTCGAAGAGTGTATCGTGTTATTGTAGGCAAATTCCACCAAAGGTAAGTTCTTTTCCCATTGAGTCTTCTGATCCGAGATACAAGACTTCAATAAATCTAAAATCACTTAATTGGCAATCTCAAATTGCCCGTCAGTCTGCAAGTGGAACGATGACGAGAACTGCAACTGCGTGCCAATGTTCTCCCAAATTGCCTTCCAAAACCAACTCATAAATCTGGGGTCTCTGTCGGAGAGAATCGTCTCAGACGTGCCATGTAATCGGAAAATCATCGTGATCATTCTGTATTCTCTGGAGATAAAAAAAAATGAAATCCATTTCAATATTTTCCGAGGGGCGGGTGGGTATGGGTAAAGGCTCTAACAATCCCTGTGCCTTATGCCTGTCAAACTTGAACTTCTGGCATACCAAGCAACTGCGCACAAACTCTTCCACATTCTCCTGAGTTTCCGCCAAAAGAAATCTCTCTCTACCCCTTTCATGGTGGTAGCAATGCCGCGGTGACCCGTAAAAGGTGGACGGTGGCAATCAGTCATAACCTTTTCCCTCAACGGTTGTGTAACGCACAACATAGTCTTTTTCATCAAGTAGCCTTCCCGAAGAAGGTATCCCGCTACTGTCTCCCCATCCCGTATCCGTGTAAAAATATCTGCAAAATCTGTATCTATGGCATACTGATCGACCATATCCTCGAAGCTCCTATGATGTATCGCGGAAATAGCTAGAACCAACGGTTTCCGAGACAAAGCATCTGCCACCACATTCTTCTGTCCCTGCACATGGACAATCTGGAAGTGAAACTGTGACAAGATGTTCGCCCACCGCATCTGCTTTTCCGAAAGCTGCTTCTGTGACAAGAAGTAGCGCAAACTCTGATGGTCTGTAAAGACAGTAAAATCCGCTCCGAGTAGGTAATGCCGCCACTGAGTAAGAGCATGGATAACTGCCAAAAGCTCTTTCTCATAAATCTGTGCTGTCATCTCCGGCCTAGAGAACAAACGGCTCTCGTAAGCTATGACATGGCCTTCTTGCATCAAGACCGCACCCAGACTACGACCACAAGCATCACAATACACTTCAAATGACTTCTGCAAGTCCGGCAAAGTCAAAATAGGTCCCGTAGTCAATTTCTCTTTCAATGTCCGAAAGGCAGTCACCTCTGTGGGTCCCCACGAAAAAGGTACTCCTTTCTGTGTCAAGGTATGCAAAGGGAAAGCAACCTCTGCAAACTTTCGTATGAACCGCCTGTAGTACGAACACAGTCCCAAGAAGCTTTTAACTTCATGGACATTCCTCAAATCGGGCCAATCACGGATAGTCTCTATCTTGGCCGGGTCCATTCGCACTCTTGCTGCTGACACAATGTGTCCCAAAAAGTGTATCTCTAGTAGGAAAAATTCACTTTTCTTTGCATTAATCACTAACGTGTGATCTCGTAACGCTTGAAAGACTTGAAGCAGATGATCTCTGTGTTCTGCCTCAATTCTTGGAGAAAACAATGATGTGGTCAAAGAAAGTGCCAACAAATAGCCTGTACTCTCGAAAAATCCTGTCCATCATCTGGTTAAATGTCGCAGGAGCATTGGTTAAGCCAAAAGGCATCACCAAAAACTCAAATAACCCAAAAGTCGTCCGAAAAGCTGTCTTGTAGACATCTCCTGGCGCTATCCTGATATGATGATATCCACTCTTCAAGTCAATCCTGCTAAAGCACGAGGATCCCTGTAACCTGTCGAGTATATCATCGATCCTAGGAATCGGAAATCTGTTCTTGATGGTGATTTCGTTGAGAGTGCTATAATCGATGCACATTCTCCAAGATCCGTCTTTCTTCAAAACCAACAACACTGGAGAGCAATACGGTGAAGTACTAGGCTGGACAAGACCCTATTCCAAGAGGTCTTTCATTGAGTTCATAATCTTTTCATTCTGTACTCGGCTCACACGATAAGGTGGCCGATTCGGTGGCGTGCTTCTAGATTTCAGATCAATGGTATGATCTTCAGGCCCTCTCAAAAGCAATCGGCATGAGCGTGGAGAAAAAAAATCTTGGCGTTCTTTTCTTCAGGTCAAAACATATTCAACCTTTATCCATCGTTCAGTTCTCCCAAAAGAATGAGTAAGAAAACTGAAGTTCATCAAGTACAATCTCTAAGCCCTTCATTTATCAAAGTCGCTTTCTCGGCCCGGTAGTCAACCACGGCGTAGTTCTTGTGGTACCAAGGGATCCCGAGTAGAACGTCACTCGCGTGCCTTGAACACCCCTGTCATTGCAAACGAAGTTTGCCAATGCTCGGTGTAATGGCAACATCCCATCCGGGTGCCAGTTGAACTACCTCCGCCTGTGGCGTCAGTCTGTCGGGCGTAATTCCAAATCGAGCCGCCAATTCCAAGTGAAAAGAAGTTGGCCTTGGCTCCTTCAAAAGAGCTTCCTGACCCTTCGCTTTGCCCCGAAAGCGGCAAAGTTTGTACTCTCATTCATTAGATTCGGTGCAGGTCCCACGCCATGTGGTACCAGTTCTGCTTTTCTATCTGCCTTTTCTGCCACATTCCTCAGCTGCTCTCGAACTCTCAGACCTGTCGTCGTTTTTATCATGCTGTTCTTTCTGTGCCGTATCAGGGCACTTCGCGGAAATATGTCCATGTTCCCCGCATCCAAAGCACTTTCCCTGAAGCGAGCTCTCTCCTCAGGAGTAAGCTTGGGTCGTGCATCCTTTTTTTTTTCTCTGGGTTGCTCTTTTTCATTCTTCTTTCATTCCCAGAAGTCTGTTCGGCTCGTTGTGTCATGGCCTCATCTGTGGGGTAGGTCAAACTGCCAGAGTGAATGGCAAAGCCCCGCTTCGCATGACTCATCAACTCCTGAATAGAAGCTGACTTCTATTCCAGGCAGTGATCTCGAATCTCTGTAGGTAGACCTGGCCTCATCTGTGGGGTAGGTCAAACTGCCAGAGTGAATGGCAAAGCCCCGCTTCGCATGACTCATCAACTCCTGAATAGAAGCTGACTTCTATTCCAAGCAGTGATCTCGAATCTCTGTAGGTAGACCCAAGGTAAACCGCTCAATCTGTTCTTTGAACGAGATCTTCTTGAATGAAGAGGCGGGTAGAAAAAAGCTCCAGAATCTTTCACAATAAGCATTGATTGTATCTTTCTTGGTCATCCGAAGATGGTTCCAAGCAGCTCATATATCTCGCTCAAACTCTTGAGTCAACCAAGAAGAAATAAAAAGCCTCTTGAATTTCAGCCATGTAACTGGCACAGTCTTGCTTAATAGAAGCGTGGACCACCAAGTACGAGCATTCCCCTTAAAGTAAGAGGCAGCTCTCCGAATCTTGGAGTGCTCTGAATAGCGTCCTCCTGCGAAAGCGATGTCAAACTGCTGTATAAAAGACAAAGCCTTCGAAGCATCTGAGTATCCTGAAAAGTATCAAACTTGATCGAGTGGCCACCTTCCTTAAACTCTCGGACTTTCTTGCTTTTATCTTCGAGAAAGTCATACTGGTTGGCTTTGTAAAAATTCTTCTTGTTCGCATAAAACTTTCCGTCATCGGAATCTGAGCTGTCTGTAGACGAGTCCTCAGTAGAACTGTCAGTCTCTGGGCGAGATGTAGCCTTCTTTGCCTTTTTCTTGCCCGTTCCGAAGCTTTGCTTCTTGCTTCGCTTTTTACCTTTTCTGTCTTCTTCGCTCGAATCCGAGGAGCTAGAAGAACTGTCAGAAGAAGAAGAACTGGGTAGGCCTTCAAACTTGACGCGCTTCTTCAATTTCTTCGCTTTGTCGAATGTCGACCGACGACCCAAATATCCCGGGAAGTCAGTGCCTTTCTTCTGCTTTTTGCCGTGCTTTTTGGCTTTCTTTTGCGTGTCAAAAAGCTGAGCAATCCGTGCATCAACCACGTTCTCCAGTTCCTTCTCCGTATATTTCTTGGAGGCAGAAGGTTTCTTGAGAGCGGGTTTCGGGAGTGGTGTTGTGGATCTCTGCCACTCCATCTGTACCTCTTCCAAAGAGGTCTGGTTCATATATTTTGCCATCTTCGGGTTCTTGGCAAAATTGAGCATCATCTTTGTTGCATCGCTGATCAACTGGCGACGCTCTATCTCTCGCCGCTCCGCCTAAGTAGGCCAAGGCGGGCCATACTCTCTGCCTGAATCTTCGTTGTGATCCCAGCCCGCATCTCCAGATGCAGAGGGAGTCGACTGGTCATTGCCTGAAGCCATAGGTGCCGCGGAAAAAAAATTCGGGGATCGGATTTCCCGTAGAAGAGAAATCGGCCGTGCTCTGATACCACTGTAACAAACTTGGACACTCCAAGTCAAGAATCAACCGCGACTGCACCAAATAACCACTTCAAAACAATTCACAGATCACAATAGATTTGCACTGGCCCGGCGGAGTTCCGTGCCTAGAGATATTGGCCCCAAAGACTGGCGCCCCTTTCGGTATTTCTTTTTGTATTAATCAATCATCAAAGTACAAGAGAGCGGTTAGGGTTTCACTCTCAGACTCTGCGTCCAAATGCTCTGAGAAGTGAGGCCCTCACCACTAATTTAAAGGTTACAAGGGATGCCCAAAAGCAGAGCCCCAAAAGCTTTTAAAATCAAAAGCATCAGTTCTCTCTCTCTCTTAGAGAGTCTTTTCTCTTTTTTTTATAAAAAAAAAAAAAGCAAAAGCAAAATTCGCGTCACTCATCATTTTCCAAAAAAAAAAATATATATATTTTTTAAATTAATAATCCGCCTCCGCGATTTCCGGAATTTAGGGTTTTTGGCAAAAATTAGGGTTTGCAGGAATTTTAGGGTTTATGGCAGAAATTAGGGTTTCTGTTGTCCGCCACGTCATCACTTTGTGACAGACGCCCCTTCCGGTATTTCTTTATTATTACGAGTTGCAACTTACAACTCCCGAGGGTCCTCTGCTCTCAGACTCTTGCATCCAGATGCTCTGTAGAGTGAGGCCTCAAGGGCTCCTTATAAATAGTACAAGGGTTGCCTAAGAGCAGAGGCCCAATAGTACTCCTCCCAAAAGCAATAATCCCCAAAGCATCTCTTGCCATAAGCTCACATAATTGCCAAAACCTGCAAGCAGGTGCAGGGCATCACTCCTAGCACCACACTGTACATGAGAGGGAAAGAAAGCACTCCATAGCTCTTAACCTGTGACAGGTTGCAAATGAGGCCTCTCCCAGCATAAAAATCAGCGCCCATTTTTCTGCAAGAGGCAAGTGCATGAAAAGTTGACACTTGGCGCATTTACAAGCATTTTCCCGTTTCGGGTTCGCCGCTTAAAAATATCCCAACCGACGCGTCAGTTGACTTCGCGGTACAGTTATACAGTGTTCCCCTAGTCATACCGGAGGTAATGGCGCGAACACATTTCACGGCCCAAAATAGCAGTTCCCTAAATTTTAGGAGATGCTTCCGTTGGGCTCCCACTGGTCTTTTGACCATCTATCCTCATTGGGACCGCATCCAAAAATGCAATGTGGCCCAACTGTCGGATACTTTTTGTTGGTAGTCCCACCTTGACTTTACGCCTTAATTGAGTTCACTTCCTAGTATCCACCAGCTTGCTAAGTGCGACGGGGGGACCTATATGATCTTGCTCTGAGCCTAGACATCCTCTTACCATACGAATTCCAGTGCCGACCACTTCCCGTCTGCGGGTGAATCTACCGTTCACATTGGCCATACAATGTCCGACCGTTTGCTACTTCAAAAAGAGGGTCTCAAAACAAATAAAATAAACCCCATTGGAAAGAAACCAACAACCAAGGTTAGCAGTTGCCACATCTCTGTGACATGGTTAATAACTGCCACGTCCTCGTGACATACCCCCCTCTTGAAATCGCAAACGTCCTCGATTGCATACCATAAATACACGCCATTGATGATCTTGTGCTATTAACACTCTTTTATCATCGCATGTATCCGCAAGAAAGGTCGTAACATACATAGATACAAATGACTTAATGAGGCCTTCATACTTTTGCCATTTCCATCTATGGCACTGAATTCATATGTACATTTAATGTACTAGCTCTATCATTACCCCTCCCTTGCACACGTTGGGTTGGGGCATAAGTAGGCTGTAACCCAAAGGCTTCAAGGTAGAGCTGCAATACATTTGGTGACTCTGACAGTTCATGCTCTTCCATCCACTTTGCATCCATAGGCGGATAGTTCTTGAACTTCACCAAATAACGTCTTGCAACTTGTCCTTTAACTTTTCTGTCCTTATGTGCCAAAACTTGCTCAGGTACGAGGATCTCATCAAGTTCCTCAACTTCTGGCTGATCCTCAACTGGCATATCTCCTGGCACATCACCCACGAAGGGTCTTAGAAGACTCACGTGAAACGCATTATGAATCTTCCACGCATCAGGCAGTTTCAGCCTGTAAGCCACATCGCTGATCTTGTCAAGCACTTGAAAAGGCCCATAGTATCGCATGCTGAGCTTAGGAAACAGCCGTTCCTTGCCCTTCATCTTCTTTAATCTTGCCTTTTCGAACCTTAAGAGAACCCAATTACCAGGTGATAGTAGCAATTCACGACGGTGACGATCAGCAGCCTTTTTCTGTTTTGCCTGAGTCTTCTCCAAGGCAACTTTAATCTTCTTATACATCTCATCCATGTTCTCAACATATCGATCTGCCTCAAAGATCTTGTCCTTTGTATGCAAAATGGGAGGAACCTTTTTGCCGCCTTCAACAATTTCAAAAGGTGCTTTGCCAGTAGACGAATGCACCGTATTATTGTACGCATACTCAAGCATAGGCAAATACTGTTCCCACTTGCCCTTATTATCTGACACATAGCATTTCAGCAGATCTAAGACAGTAGAATTGGCCTCTTCTGACTGTCCATCAGTTTGTGGATGGAACGTAGACGAGAACTTGAGCGTAGTACCCATGTTCTCAAACAATCCTCTCCAGAACAAACTGGTCATGCGAGGATCACGATCACTGATAATCGATTGTGGCATACCATGGTACTTAAACACATTGTACATGAACAAGCGTGCCATCTGATCAGATTTTATCTTCTTCCTGACAGGGATAAAATGGGCCTGCTTGCTGAACCTGCAGATAATGGTCCATATACCATCATTCCCTGTTGGCGTCCTTGGAAGATCAAAGATAAAGTCCATAGCAATGCTTTCCCATGGCTTATCCGGAATCGGCAGTAGTTGTAACAACCCTGGTGCCTTTTGCCTGTCAAACTTGACCTTTTGGCAAACTATGCATGCTCGCACAAAGGCATCCACATCTCTCCTCAAGGTAGGCCAATAGAAGAACGTCTCTACCGCTTTAACTATTGCATCAATGCCAGGATGCCCTGCATACGGTGGGACATGACTCTCTTCCATGACCTTATGTCGTAGTGGCCTAGTGACACAAAGTCTGCCATGCATCATCATAAAACCATCTCTGAGGAGGTAGTGCTCGTGATGTTGCCCCTCTTGTAACTGTTCAAAGATCCTTGCAAAATCTTCATCAGCAGTATATTATTCCTTTATGTCATCTAACTCATGATGATAAGGAATTGACACAGCTGAAATTTGTGGCTTTCTTGATAACGCATCAGCCACAACATTCTTCTTGCCTTCCACATGCATAATCTGGAAGTGGAACATGGAAAGAATGTTCGCCCATCGCATATGCTTTTCGGATAACTTTGACTGTGTCAAGAAGTATCGCAAGGTCTGATGATCTGTTTGGACAACAAAATCAGCACCTAAGAGGTAGTGCTTCCAGCTAGAAAGCGCATGAATCACGGCCAAGAGCTCTTTCTCATAGACTTGCATAGTCCTCTCTGGCCCTTGCAAAATTCGGCTTTCATAAGCTACTACCCGTCCATCTTGCATTAGCACTGCTCCGATGCTACTGCCACACGCGTCACACTGGACCACAAATGACTTCTTGAGATCTGGCAAAACAATAACAAGATCTGAAGTCAACTTTTCCTTTAAGAGACTAAAAGCTGAAATCTCTTTTTGGGTCCATCTGAAAGTGACCTCTTTCTTTTGCAATGCGTGAAGAGGCGATGCTATCTCTGCAAAATTTCTGATAAACCTTCTATAGTAGGAACACAATCCCAAGAAGCTTCTGACATCGTGCACAGTCTTCAAGTCTGGCCATGTCTTGATAGCTTCGACCTTTGCGGGATCCATTCTAACACCATCCTTCGAGACTATGTGCCCCAGAAAGTGGATCTCTTCGAGGAAGAATTCACTTTTCTTAGGATTGACAAGTAACCTGTGACTGCGCAGCTCTTCGAACACAATGGTCAAGTGACGCCTATGCTCCTCTTCATTCTTCGAATACACAATCATGTCATCGAAGAATGTTCCAACAAACTGTTGATGCGAGCGGAAAATCCGGTCCATCATTCTGTTGAACGTGGCAGGAGCATTTGTTAACCCAAACGGCATCACTAGAAACTCATAAAGACCAAATGTCGTTCTAAACGCAGTCTTGTGCACATCCTCTAGGCTTATACAAATCTGATGGTACCCACTCTTCAGGTCTATCCTGCTGAAAATTGCAGCACCCTCTAAACGATCGAGAATATCATCAATGCGAGGAATAGGAAACCTATTCTTGATGGTATTCTTATTCAACGCACGGTAATCAATACACATGCGCCATGAGCCATCCTTCTTCTGCACTAGGAGCACTGGGGAGCAAAAGGGTGAAGAACTAGGCTGAATCAGCCCCTTCTCTAATAACTCCTCAACCTGGCCCATAATCTCTTTCTGCTGCGTCGCACTAACCCTGTAGGGAGGTCTATTTGGTGGGCTACACCCTGGCACCAAATCTATCCGATGGTCCTCAGGTCTCTCTGGCGGCAATTGCGACGGTAATGAATCAGAAAAACAATCACTAAACTTTTGCAAAAATGCTGACCTTTCTTTATCTAACACAAATAAATTTGACTGATCATTATCTGAGACATCACGTGCAAAAATCAAGTACACAGAAAGATGATTCTTTAGTACAGAAGTGATAGCAGAAGCAGATACAATAGGGGCTGACTCTCCTTCAAGCTTTACATCCAAGATGTGAGTTTTGCCCCTATGCTGTACAGTGATCTTTTTGTTGTAGGCATCCAAGACTCCATGCACTCGGAACATCCACGGGATCCCCAACAAGGCGTGACAACCTTCCAGCGGCATGATGTAAAACTCTTCAGTGTCCACATACGACTGAATATGCAGATGAAGTTTTCCAATGATGGGAGTAACACACTCTGAGTGCCAAGGACATGCCAACCCTGCCTCTGCGTTGTACCCCATCTCTTCAGCTTTGATGCCCAGCTTCATAGCTAACTCTGGTGAGATAAAGTTGGCTTTGGCACCTGGATCAAAGAAGATGAGTGCCGTCTGATCCCTAACTTTACCCCATGCCCTGCATAATTCACTGGCATCTGTGCTGGGCCTGTCACCCACCATGTCTGGCACTAAACCTGTCGTGGGTTTAGGCTTCTTGCCTTTCTGGTCTTCTTTATCCTCTGAGTCAGCTGGCCTTTTCCTTTGTGGACAATTTATAGAAATATGACAAGGCTGCTCGCATATAAAGCATTTGTTTTCAGCCATTAGGACCTTCTTTTCCTCGAGCGACTTGCGCACAAAAGGCTTCCTTTTCTGTTTCTTTGCCTGCGTTCCAGAAGTCCCAACTGAATCCTTGTCTTTGGTGGCCTGTTCTGACCCCTGTGACACATCAGGAGCCGTTTTCACAAAGGGCGTCTTCGCTGAATTTTTCTTTTGCTGCCCTCCTTTATCACTGCTCGGAAATCCACTGTCCTCTCCTTTCAACAGGGCAAGACCAGTGTTCGCAACTTCCATAAGCTGAGTAAGGGTAGCCACTCTGTTCTTTGTACAGTAGTCATGAAGCCCTTTAGGCAGCCCACAACAATACTTCTCTATCTGCTCTGTCAATGGCACAAATCTGTAGGAGGTCACTGAGAGTAATGCTTTACAAAACCTCCTATTGTACTCCAGCAAGCTCTTACACGAAGCTGGCGTAAGCTGGTGCCAATCTGTCAGGACATCGGCTTCAAATTCATTTGATAGCCAAGCAGATGCAAACATTTGCTTGAAGTAAACCCAAGTGGCGGGTGCCTGTCCTTGCATTAACAATGTCGTCCACCATGTAAGCGCATTGTCCGTTAAGAAAGTGGCAGCTTTCCTGACCTTCGAGGCCTCTGTAAAATTCCCTCCCGCATAAGCTGTATCAAACTGCTGGAGGAAAGTGAGTGCCTTTGTCTTGTCCTCGAAACCACTGAAGGTACTGAACTTTACTGCTGCACCACCTTCTTTGTAAGCCTTCGGCTTCTCTAGTGCCCCCAAGTTGTCATACGGAATGGTCTGCAACATGGGCACTGTACCAGGCATGATCGGCACGCCTTGGCCATTCACATTATGTGTCAGAGGTGCGATATCTCGCTGCTGTCCAGAAAAACCAGCCATGCCAAAATGACCCTGTGGCACCCCAAACTGGCCCTGGTTGCCGTGGAAACCTTGCTGCATGCCGATAGTACCATACATGGGGTTTGGCATGATGCCTTGCATACCCCCGAACACTGTTCCTGGCATGTACGGCTGACTTCCAGACGCATAACCAGCCATACTTTGGAACACTGATCCACCCCCGAAATACCCAGGATGTACCGTGGGTGGTGGAAAAACTGAATGCATAGCCTGGTATCCAGCTCCCTGTCCATTCAAGACAGCATGCTGGCTCTGAAAGGTGGCGGGCTGAACTGGCATAAACTGTGGAATAGGCGTTCTAGCCACCTGTTCAAGCACGGGAGGAACCTGCTTTGGAGCCCTCGACTCCGCAACATGCGAGTGTTCCCTTTCCTCCTGCGCCTCATGAAGTACCTGGGCTTGAGCTTCAACAAGCTCCGTACGCGGCGTAGGTTGCCTATTTTGCTGTTGCACTGGTGGCGCTTGCAAGAATTCCATAAACCTCGGATTCTGCCCCAGCTGCGAAAAGACATTCACCGCGGCAACTAACTGAGTCTTAAACGCATGATCCTCAAGTTGCCCTGTCATAAAGCCCTGTACTACTGTAGGGACATTCACGTTGACAGGAGGTACAGACTGACGTGGCCGTGAGCTCTCGCCAATCTCAAAAACCATAGGAATCTTTTGCCTGTCCTATGGAGAGGAACCCTCTTCCATAATTCCCTTCCCCTTGTCGGCCATAGTGTAGTCCCCGCGTTCTTGCACTGTGTGTCTTTACCCTGAACAATCCAGGCTCACTCTTTGAGGAAAAAGTGATTGATATCCTGGCGATGGAACCATGAAACCGGCCCGTAGGGCGGTAGGCGTTGGCTTTCACCCGAAATTCTTTACTTTAAACACACACACATAGCACTTTGCAAAGAGAACCTGTAACGGGAGTTAACACTTAAACACACACACGACTCGGAAGCTAGAATGCTTCGAGCAGACGCCGACAACCTGTAGGCCCCAAAATTGGCGCCCCTTTCGGTATTTCTTTATTCTTTAGGAGGGTAAATTACAAGGTAAGGTCCTGGGAATCCTTCACGTGTATCCACCTAGATACCATTTGATTTGGCCAAATTTCGGTAGCATAACAGCCCCAAAACTTGCGCGAAACCAATTCCCCTGCTGGAACTCGCTCGCACTGGCGTATACCCTCTGATTCCTGTCCAAAAACAGTAAATTCAGCACGCTGTATTTACTGGTTTTTGCCCTGTTTTCAGCCCCAAACAGTCCCCTAACTGTCCTTTGCCAGTGGGGCACGATTCCCAATGATCCTGGCGTCCGTACGGCTGAAAAACAGTGAATTTACAGCGCATACACAGCGCTGATTTTGCACCTGTTCGGTGAGGTTATGACCTTCACCAGTGCTTGCTTTGGAGCAGCAGCTAGCTACCCCTGTTCCTGCTCAAGGAGGCTCTTGCCTCAGCACAAAAGCATGAACCCACACAACTGTACATCAGTCAAATGAGTAGCCCTCTTGTGGGGCATCACATAACTGCACGTAGGGGAGAGAGAGAGCAGTGTGTAGTGTGCAGGGCATCACTCCTAGCACCACACTGTACATGAGAGGGAAAGAAAGCACTCCATAGCTCTTAACCTGTGACAGGTTGCAAATGAGGCCTCTCCCAACATAAAAATCAGCGCCCATTTTTCTGCAAGAGGAAAGTTCACGAAAATGTGACACTTGGCGCATTTTCAAGCATTTTCCCGTTTCGGGTTCGCCGCTTAAAAATATCCCAACCGACGCGTCAGTTGACTTCACGGCAGAGTTATAAAATGTTCCCCTAGTCATACCGGAGGTAATGACGCGAACACATTTCACGGCCCAAAATAGCAGTTCCCTAAATTTTAGGAGATGCTTCCGTTGGGCTCCCACTGGTGCTCTGACCATCTATCCTCATTGGGACCGCATCCAAAAATGCAATGTGGCCCAACTGTCGGATACTTTTTGTTGGTAGTCCCACCTTGACTTTACGCCTTAATTGAGTTCACTTCCTAGTATCCACCAACTTGCTAAGTGCGACGGGGGGACCTATATGATCTTGCTCTGAGCCTAGACATCCTCTTACCATACGAATTCCAGTGCCCACCACTTCCCGTCTGCGGGTGAATCTACCGTTCACATTGGCCATACAATGTCCGACTGTTTGCTACTTCAAAAAGAGGGTCTCAAAACAAATAAAATAAACCCCATTGGAAAGAAACCAACAACCAAGGTTAGCAGTTGCCACATCTCTGTGACATGGTTAATAACTGCCACGTCCTCGTGACACTTGTCCATTTAGGATTCAGCTTCCCTTGTCCACTCGGCCATTTCTCTTCAAGTTGGATACACCACATCATCACTTTGTGACAATACCCATAAGGTGGAAGTCCACCGGATTTGCAAATTCTTGTACAAAACTCAAAGATTGAAGAGATTAATTTAAAGAAGTTGATTGTATATCAAGAATCGTTCGTAATTTGTGATTTAGTTCGATTCCCTTTTTCATGTTCTTCAATGCCAATCTCTCGGCCGACACGAGGGAGAGAGTTTTGCATAAAAATTACTGGTAGAAGAGGATAAGTGCATTTTGACCTCAAACTCTGCCTGAAGCGCCACAAGATTGGATGAAAGGAAAAAGAATATCTTCGACATGAGCAATCAATCCAATTGTTGGACAAAGGAGGTCGAGTTCTTTAGTTATGGCAGTGCGGTTTGCAAATATAACACTTTTCTTAGGACTGTATTGAGTGAGAGTTGCTTAAAAATTCTTGGTCAAAGAGGATAAGTGTATTTTTGTCACAATTGTGACGTATACTCCATCCATATGCTACCTTCTTGCACTTGATCCTGTTGCAGATACAAATATGGACCAGAATGGAGACCCTTGTCCTCGAAAGGGTGCGTCTCTTGGCCCAACCGCTACAACTCTTCTTCGAATGGTTGTACTTTTACACCGAATGATCATGTCTCTATAGCGACTGGTCACAACTATTGGTCAAAGGATATAACTCTTAGTGTAGAGTCACGTGTCTCTTCGTCAATAAACATGCCTCTTCATATGTATTGTAAGGTGCAGCGGAATGAATGTTTGAACTTTGCTCAAGATGAGTGCTCCGAACTGTGCTCAAGGTTCCTTTTTATTCTTATGGAAGGGAGAGCCTTCCGTTCTTAGGAAGAGAGTGCAAGGATCACAAACAAGTGAATGGACACTGTGCGTGAAAGTGCATGAGACTGAGAGATAGAGAGAGGAGAAATACAACACCAGAGACGACGTAAAACCCTCCTCCGAAGGCCCCACTCTCTTTGGCGAGAGTGGTCTACTATTGATTGCACAAACTGGTACAAAGTGGATGACGGTGGACTGATGCAATCCTAGGCTATGTCGAGGTCGACGACGGGGATGACGAGATCGGCACTACGGCTGAAAATTGATTCAAGTTAACTGCTGTCCAAAAACGCTACTGGCTGAAATCTGACGCCGCTCTGCTGCTGTCCCAAAATGCTAATGGCTGAAATTGTCTGGAACCAAAAACGCTGACGTGGGCTGGTCTTTGCGGGCTGAAATCTGCTGGTCTTCAGGTGGTCAAAGGCTGAAATCTGCCGGTTCTTTATCTGCTGAAAAACGCCATGCAAAGGGGGCGATCTGGGCTTCTGGAAAACGCCAGGGCTGATGTTAGGTGCAGCGGAATGAATGTTGTATTTTCTCAAGACTAGTGATCTTTATTGCTCAAGGTTCCTTTTTGTTCTTTAGGGAAAGAGAGCTTTCCGTCTTGTAGAGTGCTGTGGTCACGAACAAAGTGAGTGGATTGTGCGTGCAAGTGAATGGGACTGAGAGAAGGAGAGAGAAGAGATACGACACCCGAGAGGTTGTAAAACCCTCCTCCGAAGGCCCCACTCTCGTCGGCGAGAGTGGTCTACTTTGATTGCACAAAGGTGTACAATGCGTATGCAAGGACTGATGCAATGGGACTATGCCGATGACGACGACGGCGACTTGACGGCTGAAATCTGAGATCTTCTAATCGCTGAATTTCGGGACTGTTTCGGTGGCTGAAAATGACTGTGCTGCGTTTTCTTGGGCTAAAGATGAGGGAACTTGTGCAACCGATTTGGGATGTGTCTGCTAACTTGCTAAAGGCTGAAAATGGTGTGTATCTGCGGCAGGTTGGGGCTGAAGGTCAAAACGCTGCAGCAAGGCAAAAACGCCAGCAAAAACACTAGCTTGGCTGAAATTGCTTATGTCAAAACGCTGATTCTGTTGATGCTTTGCAATCCCAAAAACGTTGGGCTTTGGGGGCTGCGTGAAGGGGTCACAAACGCCAGGAAATGGGCTGATTTGGCGACGGCTGATTCTGGACAAAAACGCCAAGAGGAGTGGGAGGTATGGCGATGGGGTGTCATGAGGGGGGGTACTTCTGAGAAGTTGCCTGTTGGGCGGGAAGCTCCTGCTGCCTCTTCTGCCAATTACTGCTAACTTGGGTTTGCTTATATATTAACTTAGCAAAATTGCCCTACCTACTTTTGTAGGAAAGTCACTTAAAAATAATAAGTGAAAATCCCAATAAATAGGAAAATAGGCTAAATGCACTGGAAAATTCCCCTAACTGATGCTAATGGATTCTGATGGGAATTCTGATGATCATGCTGTGTGCAACCGGAGGATATGCATCTGTGCAACCGGAGGATATGCATCTATGCTAAGTGACTGGGCATGCACGGTCTACGAATAGACTCACAAAAGTGCCAGATCACTGCTAATCTAATCTGATTGAATTGACTGAACCCTGCTGTGGTGTAGCTTGTCCACGGACACATAGGGTTGGGATGTGTCACGTGACATCCCCTCCTTTTCAAAGTGAGGTACTGGTATCGAAGTGTATGGCGTCGAGGGAGATCGCCAACAGCATCCGGAATCCTGGAAGGGACTCTTCGCCGGCCCACTCTGATGTGTGGGTCGAGCGGTACTTGAACTTCATAAAGGTCTGCAACGCTTGCTTCTTTGGGCCGCGTCGAAAACGACACAAAGTCTTCTGAATCTTCTTTCTTGCTTCAACTTCGTCTAGAGTCCTGCTTCTTTCGTCTTCAAGAATCTCCATGGCTGAAAATTCCTAAAACCATCTCCAACACAAAACCATTAACATACCCATTCCATGTAAAGTGAAGGAAAGAAATCTTGTCTTCTCTAAAGATTGTGTATGCAATGTAGATGAACATAGAGACGGAGTGACAACCCGTTCATTAAACACATGCAAACAATGCGCTCGAATTTTTTCTGTTTGATCGAAATCAATCAACCATGGCAAACCACAATGGAAATGCCCATGCTTGGTGCTCATACTATCATGTGTGATCGTTCGGAAACTGTGTCATGCCAAGGAAGAGACATGGAATGTGACTTCCTGACATACAAACTTTTCAACTTTTCATGCACAATCCGCATACATTCGTGCTCATCCATGATAGAAACGTGCTCAACATACAGTATGTCATGCCTAGGAAAAGGGATCACATAAGGATGCTGACTAAAATACAGGAAACTTTCACGAATGAAACACTCGAACAATGCGTGCGTATCAATCGTGCGAACACATAATACTTCCTGTGAGGGTTCTTTTGACCAAGACTCGAGAGTCAAGATCGCTTCTTCGGGATCTATTGAATCTTCTTGTGGGGGATCTGTGGACCTTGACTCGAAAGCCAAGATCGATTCTTGGTGATTGATCGAATCTACAACGAGGTTAGCTTCGCTAGAAAAAGCATCAACTAACACACCATCCTTGTGAACAATCACATCATCTTTATGCAATTCATCATGCTTGTGAGAAATCACCTTTTGATCATGCAAATCATTATCCATCAAATCATCATGCTTCTCATAATCATGCAATTCCTGTGTGTCATGCTATGGAGAAAAAGAGACTGAGAGAGTCTCCTTATCTCGAATCCGTTCAACCTTGTCCTGCATATTAGCAATGAGAGATGGAGAAGGAACAATGTCCTCTCCATGAAAGACAGTAGGAGAATCACTTTTGGCATTGATAGTTAAAGTGCTAGCCTCCCAATCAACGAGAGGGTTGATTTCACGAAACCATTTCATGCCTAAAATCATATCACATCCTGAGAGAGGAGAAACAACAAATCTTCTAGTGAAGGCAGTCTGTTGAATTGCAAACAACACATCAAGGCACTCCTTCGTGATGAGAGCGTCCATACCAGGACGAAAGCTAGAGACCTCGATAGGAGATCTCAGACTAACTTCGAGGCGGGCTCTCTCAACAAGAGAGGGGCTGATCACATCATGCATACTACCTGGGTCAAACAATATGACAAAATGGTGCCCCGATGTACGACCATAACATTTAATGAGAGAATCATCAATGGGAGGGTCCTGAGAAACTTTGGGCACAATCGTGTTATCATTCATTGCATTGACAGATGTAGTGGGTGCTATGGGTTCTTTAGATTCATTCGATTCAAGCTTAGGACATGCTCTTTTTATGTGCCCCTTAATGTGACAATGAAAACAACGACCTTCTTTAGAATAAGTGCTTTGTTCTTCCGACATGATGTAACCTCCTACAATTCCTTGTGCTACCTTTTCATATGGAGTAAGCTTAGGTTTAGCAGTTGTATTAGCCTTACCCTTAGATTCATTGGAAGAATTCTTTGAAGAGAGACTGTTGGAAGAGTGGTTAGCAGAGTTATCATTCTTACCATTCTTATCGTTCTTACCGTTCTGAGAAGTCTGCGAGGTACTTGTGGAAGTCTTGTTCTCCTTAGGCTTTCCCTTGTTGTGCTTTATCTCCTGTGCGAGAGCAATAGCTACCGCCTTGGTGAGATCGATTGGATCGAGTACCTCGACATCGTACTTGATATACTCGTCCAATCCAAAGAGAAAAGCCTCTTTACGCTCTTCATCCGACATGCGAAGTTGGGTACCTAGCTGCAAAATACGATTAGAAAAAGACATAACCGGCATACCATTTTGCTTGAGAGCGCGCCAATCGTCCTTCAATCGTGCGAGGTACTGAGGTGGCATAAACCGCGCCTTAAGCTTGTCTTGGAAATCAGCCTAACTAAAAGAGAGGGGCGTGAAATCGTCGGCTGTCTCTAGGTGCGCGGCTAGCTGTGCCTCTTGCCATGCGTGGTACCAATTGATGGCATCACCGGCAAGGTACATAGCTGTCGTCAAAACTTTGCTATTTTTTATCTTCTTAGTTGTCGCAAAATAAGCATTAAATTGATGCAACCAAGAATGAATAATTGTAGCATCCATCTTACCGTCATACTTACTGAAAGTCAACTTTTTTGTGACTGGATGATTGGAATCTGTCACAAAACGGGAGCGTACACGAGCACTTAGAAATCTGAAAAATAAAATACTTTGCAAAGGTGAGAGAAGAGAGAAGATCGACACAGTATTGGGGACCAGAAGATGGGTTGGTCCCCCCCCCCCCCGCCAAGAGTATTCTTTATTCAGGGAGAATTCTTATACAAGCACGAGAACCCGAGGAAACCCCTCCGTTCTATAATCTTAGACCCGAAGGTCGTGCTTTCCCGTAAAGGGCTTGGGCACAAGGCCGTTCCTTCCCGTAAGGGACTTAGGCGCGAAGCCGTACTTTCCCGTAAGGGACTTAGGCGTGAAGCCGTACTTCCCGTGAGGGGCTTTCCCGTAAGACGGGAGATTCCTGCAAAACAAACCACACAAAGCAATAAATCTCAATGCGTATCAACACCTTATACCTGTCGCTCCTTGCTCGGAAAAGCGACCTCCGTATTCGGTCGTCACACAAACACTTGCAATTTCCGTCGCCAACACTTGCTCCAGAATCCCAGCGCTAGTTCCTTCTGCTGCTTCCGGCGTGTCTAAAACTGGAACGCTTGCTGCCCTTTTATAGGCCCTTGCACCCGGCGGGAATAGGAGTCGAAAAAGCAGAACCTTGGTGCCCCTAGAGAGAGGAGAGAGAGAGATCGCTGAATCTGGCACTTTTAGAGAGAGAGATCGCTGAATCTGGCCTGCGTAGCTTATTAGCGCTGAGTTTTTTTAGAGAGCCTTGCTTTATTTTATTATAAGAGGGCTGGTCACTTAAAAGTAACCAACCACTTTATAAAATAAAGTGTGAACCTTTTAAGTGACCAGCCACTTTATAAAATAAAGTGTGAACCTGTTCAAACTTTAAAAACTCACTTAGTTAGTGAAAATAATGCTACACGAACACATTCCAGGCGTCCCCGGGTGCAGAACACGGCACAGATGCATTGCAGACACAGACTCCTCGCAGGAAAGCATCTGCCCTCCCGCGAATGTTCCTGCTTTTCGTAAAAAGCTTCATTGAACCCATCTTTATTCTTGTGCTTGCGTTCTTACGCGTATTTTCTTACTCAGTTCGGATTTCCTCCTTAGCCTACGGAATGCCCCCTTACTGATGCATGCGTCACCCATCATGTGACACATCAGGGGCACTCGTAACCCGGCTCTTTCCACCGAACTTACGGAAACTCCTTCGCGATGTTTTACCGTCACCCATCAAATGACACATCAGAGTTGTCCGTTCTTGATGGCAGTTCTTGTAGCTACAATCTTTTAACAGTTCTTAGTGTACACAATAAAATATCCATGACAAAGAAATTAATCATTAAAAATAAGAAAATAGTCCAATTAGCAACATCCCTCTGGCTTCTAAACAGTTGACCTCAACTGTAGTGCTTGGACATATACCTCCAGTATCTCGGGATAAGCTGCTAATTCCTCCTGCGTCATCCACTGAGCATCTAAATTCGAATAGTTCTTAAACTTAACCAAATACTTCCGTGTTATTTTTCCGGACTTGAGGGGCCGCTTCTGATGACTTACTATCTGCTCCGGTTGGAGTATTTCTTCTGTTTCCTCAACCTCAGGAGGTTCCTCAGCACTTGGCTGACTCGGAGGCGGTCCCACATACGGCCGGAGTAAACTGACATGGAAAGCATTATGGATCCTCCAATTAGGCGGTAGCTCTAATCGGAAGGTGACATCATTCACTTGCTCAGTGATCTTAAACGGCCCATAATAACGGGTAGAAAGTTTTACCACCTTCCCCTTATGAGACGCTTGTTTCTTAAGTCTTGCCTTCTCAAACTTGAGTAAGACTAACTGTCCGACTGTTAAGTCTAGATTCCTTCTGTGCTTGTCTGCAGCTTTCTTATGCTTTTCTTGAGAGCGTAGAATAGCTCTCCTAACTTGCCCGTAGGCTGTGTCCAAATCCCGGACAAATTCATCTGCTGCAAAGATCTTATCCTTAGTTAAAAGGATCGGTGGAAGCAAAGGCTTACCATAGAGAATCTCAAAAGGTGCTTTCCCCGTCGATGAGTGTATGGTATTGAATGATGAACATGAACGAACATGTGTGAACTAGACAAAGAACACAAAGTTTTTCTCTACTCACATGCTGATTGTATCTCTGAAGGCCTGCCAGGCGAGTTACCCGCATCTCGTCCCGAGGATCATACTATTGCTCTGATTCTTATTTTACACTTGCCTTTTTTAAAAACATTTTTAAGTTAATAATGTTTTGTTTTATCCAGAGTTACCCGGAACGCGGAACGGGAACGGCGACGGGCCTCCCTGCGGAACGGGGGAACGGGAATTGGCCCGGAACGGGAACGGCGCGGAACGGCAGGCTAAAAAAACACCCAAATATTATTTTTTTTAGCGTTATGTGTTTGAATACAAGTAGTATTAGAGTCCTTTGACTCTAATACCCACAAAATTGAAAAAACACGATTCGAAGACCATTTACCCTTATTATGACTTGATTGGGATGTGAGGCGCCCAGAGTACATAGCCAGATGAACAACAATGAGCAAACACAATGCCCATAGTACATACACAATGCTCTCAAATAATTGCAAGAGTAGTAGTCAGAGATAACACTTTGGAATTAATTATGGCTAACATAGTAACAAGCCTCAAGGGCCGCCAGCGGCCAAGGTGCTACAAAAAAACCAAAGGGGGGCAAAGTTCAAACCAGACTTCAGTGACCACAATACCAAAAGACTGAAGGTGACAAATACCATAAAGATGCTAGTAGCTACAAATGGCAAAGAGGGCAAGGCTCAAGCAGCCATACAAAAAGGTGGATAAATGGCAAAGACTCAAGACTCAAGAGCCACTAGCCTGAGAGGCCTCCCAATCCGTAGTAGCCGGCTGTAAATCATGCACATCCTCCCATTCCTCATCATCGAGGTCTAGGTCCGGCTCGATCTCAGCCACAGATGAAGTACCTGGTCTTGGTGGATGTGCATCTCCACCCGCCTGAGAAGCCTCTTGCTCCATCTCCCACTTTGTAAAAGGATCTGTCTGTTTGTCTGTACTCTTGCAAAGCATTTTCAAATTTGCGCTGACGAAGACAAGATCATTAGCCTTCTCCACTCCAAGCCGATTTCTCTTCTTGGAAGCAATGTGGCTAAAGGTACTCCACAATTGCTCCAAGCATGAGGTACTAACTGACTAGCTGAGAATACGGATCGCCAATCTCTGAAGCTCAGGGCCATCATAGCCATAGTCCTCCCACCAAAGCACTGAACCTATTATCCTGTGATCAATATGAGCATCTGGACTGCCAAATGACCCCCGCATCTCTCTGTACTGTCTCAGCTGATCTCTGACAATGCGTCGGCCCATCTCTGTCTAGAACCATCTTGTTTAAGATCTCTGTAAATTGGTTCATGACTTCCCTATCTGTCTCTTGCCCTGCACCTTGGAACTCTGGATCCACCATGTACGCTGCCCCGTGTAAAGGAGAGGCATATGAATTCCACCTCGAGCTGCAAAGCGCATGGATCTCCTCATATCGCTCTGCGTTCGGCTCAAGCTGTGCAAGCTGCTCAATCATGCGGTCCATTGCCTCATAAATCTTGCCAATGCAAGGATCCATGCCATCCAGAAATCGAAGCAAATGAACCACCGGTTTTACCTGTGCATCTAGACTCTTGAGCTCCTTCCAGAACTCAAGATCCTCTGCCTTATCCTTGCAAAATCCCTGCAACTGTCTTTGCATAGAGGGAGGTGGTGAACTCATCACTGATGAAGACCTGTCGGACCGCATTTTGACATTCAGACAGCCTGCGTACAAGAAGAAAGTTGAATGCGAAGCGGGTATCTGAATACTTTAGAAGCACTTTGCCGCCCGACCTCTTGAGGTACTCACTCCAAACCAAGTTGTGATTGTTGATGAAAGTAACCATCTTCACTGCATCAGCAATGACTGGAGCAATCCAGTCTAGCTTGCCGATGTCTTTTAGAAGGTTGTTCAAGCAGTGTGCCATGCAAAAGCACACTGTCACATGCGGATAGTGGCCCTCTATGATAGCTGCTGCTGCCCTGTTTGATGCCTCCCCATCTGTGACAAAGGCCACCACGTGTTGCTCACCGATGGTTTCTATGGCCGCTGTCCACTCTGCAGAGAGGACATCGGCGGACTTGCCACTCTCAGTGGCATCATGAGAGTGCACAAAGTACATCTCTCCACTGGAGTATGCGACGAGACCATGGATAGATCTCTTCCTTGTATCGCTCCACCCGTCAGCAATGAGGGAAACGCCATGTTTTGCCCAAAGACGCTGAATGTTGAGGGTTGCTTGCTCCACGATAGCCTTCTCTCGATCGAGCAAGGTGGTTCGGAGAGCCTCTGAAGATGGCGGCACATAGCCGGTGCCATACTCTCCTATCCGTTGCACCATGACTTTCCAATACTCCGACCTATTTCGATCAAACATAGAAGTGGTTAGTATCAAAAAAGTGGAAACGACGATAACGGAAGAAATGAGAGAGAAGATTGATGAATCATAAAACAATGAACATACCTCGCTGCGACAAATGGGATATGGTCGTGATAGAAGAATCGGGCCACGGCCGCATCCACCTCTTCCTTCTTCTTTGGGTCCCAAGAGGTGGCAAGGGTCTTTTGGCGACGAATTGGACCTTTTGAAGATGCACCAACACCTACACCGGGTAGAGAGGAAGAAGGGAAAATGAGGGTCTTTGGATCAATACCTTTGCGTGCCGGCTTGGCTTTATGGTTGAATTGCCGATCCTTTTCCTCGAGCTCCTTCCTCTTCTCGATGGTTACGTTGGCACAAAATTTCACCTCATGTCCCGGCACTCGAAGAAAGTGTGCCCTCACTTTGTCATGCCCCCCTTTCCGCGTGTAAGAGCATAGCTTGCATCCCCATGCACGAGAACCTCCCGCCGCCGACAAGGTGCCCTCCGAGGTCACTTCATCCCACCACGACCATTCCTTCGCCTTTTGAGTGTTGCCCGCATGAACGGAGGGGGTTGAACGAGAAGAAGAGGCCATGGATGATGGATTATCCGTGAAAGAGAGAGCTTGATCTTGAACTTTGAGAGAGAGAGAGGGATTGAGAGAGAGAGGCTTGTCGCTTGATTCCGTGAGAGCTTGAGCCTTGAGCCTTGAGCCTTGAAAGTTGAGGGTTAGAACTTAGAAGTTAGCCCAAGAGAGAGAGAGGTTGAGAGCTTGAGCCTTGAGGCATGCTGCGGCGCCACACTATGGCTTGAGAGTTGAGAGCAAGCTAGGGAGAATGAGCTTGGCTTGAGAGTTGAGAGCAAGGCTCAAGCAAGGGAGAATGGGCCTTGAGGCTTGATGAGTGTGTGAAGAATGGGGGAGGAGGGGGGCATTATATACTTTTTTCACTGCTGAAAATGGCCGTTGGCTGCCCAACAGTCATTTTTTTAAATTTCAAAAACTGCCGTTGGGGCCGTTCCGGCCGTTCCAGTCCGTTCCGGTGGTCCCGTTTGGGTGACAGCTTTCAGCCGGAACGCCGTTCTGTTCCGACGCGTTCCAGAAACCTCCAGCCGGCCGGAACGCCGTTCTGGCGTTCCAAGGCCCTAAAATGCCGTTCCCCGGTAACTCTGGTTTTATCTAGTTTTGTTTCGTAGCAAACAAAGTGATTTAGTTTGTTTGTTTTTGTTTTTCTTTTCTTTTCTTGTGTCCCTTGCTTTTATAGTTTTATGAGTGCTTTATTCTCTCTTATAATTCGTGAGTTCTGACTATTCTGAACTTATGAAGGTATATTGTTATACGCATACTCGACAAGAGGCAAATATTTCTCCCAGTCAGATTGCCGGTTTGACACATAAGCTTTTAACATATCCAATACTGTGGAATTGGCTATCTCACTTTGCCCGTCCGTTTGAGGATGGTAGGCAGATGAAAAATTCAGCTTCGTACCAAGATTATCCATCAAGGCACGCCAAAAATTTCCTGTCATGCGAGGATCTCGATCATTCACAATAGACTTAGGCATTCCATGATGCTTAAAGATCTGTGCCAGGAAGACCCTAGCCATATGATCTGCTTTGATCGTTTTCTTGACTGGTATAAAGTGTGCTTGCTTGCTAAACCTGTCCACAATGGTCCAGATTGCGTCATTTTCAGTCTGAGTTCTAGGGAGGTCCATGATGAAGTCCATTGCAATACTTTCCCAAGGTTCATTAGGCACAGGCAAAGGTTGTAGCAACCCAGGCGTCTTATGCCGTTCATACTTCACTTTTTGGCAAACCAAGCATTCCCTGACATACTTATCAATGTTTGCTTTAAGGCTAGGCCAAAAGAAATATCTTTCCATTGCTAAGGTCGTAGGGAGAATACCCCGATGACCCGCATAAGGCGAAGCGTGTGCTTCATCCATGATCTTCTTTCTTAATGGTTCCGCCACACATATGGCCTGATGGTGGTAGAGATAACCGTCCCGAATGGAATAGGGAAACTCATTCTCTCCACGATGTAGCTTTCCCCAAATGGTGGAGAAATCTGGATCATTCGGATACAAATCTGTAGTGCTTCTAATTCTTGGTGATACACCGAAGTGATAGCGTTCACCCTTGGCCGCCTAGACAATGCGTCCGCGACCACAGTCTTACTCCCAGCCGTGTGAAGGATCTGGAAGTGAAACATAGACAAAAAGTTTGCCCATCTCATCTGCTTCTCAGATAGTTTCCTTTGCGTAAGAAAATACCGCAAACTCTGGTGATCAGTCTTGATCACAAAATCCGCTCCTAGAAGATAGTGCTTCTAGTTGGATAAGGTGTGAATCACAGCCGTGAGTTCCTTTTCGTAGATTGATGCATGCAACTCTGCATCCTTAAGCCGTCTGCTTTCGTAGGCCACTGCATGGCCTTCTTGGTTTAACACTGCTCCGATGCAATCGCCTGAAGCATCGCATTGAACCTCAAATGGTTTCCTTAAGTCAGACACTATCAAAATAGGTCCATGGCTTAGCAAGTACTTGAGCCGATCAAAAGCTCCTTGTTGTCTCGATCCCCATCTGAAAGGAATCTTCTTCTTTGTCAAATCATGAAGTGGTCCTGCTACATGAGCAAATCCTCGGACAAACCTTCGATAATACGAACATAATCCCAGGAAGCTACGTACATCATGTACCTTAGTGGGAATAGGCCAATCTTCTACCACTCGGATCTTGGCAGGATCCATACTCACTTGATTGTGAGAGACTATATGGCCGAGATAGTGTATCTCTGAGAGAGAACTCGCTCTTCTTTGCATTCACATGCAACTCATGCTTTTGCAATTCTTGAAACACTAAGTCCAAGTGCTTCCGATGTTCCTCTTCTGACTTAGAGAAGATGAGTATGTCGTCAAAGAATACTCCCGTAAAAGCTCGATACGGGCTGAAAATGCGGTCCATCATGCGATTGAACGTCGCAGGAGCATTGGTCAAGCCGAAAGGCATTACCAAAAATTCGTATAGTCGAAAGGTTGTGCGGAAAGCAGTCTTATGGACATCCTCAGGGGCGATCCGTATCTGATGATACCCACTCTTTAAGTCTATGCGACTAAAGACACTTGCACCCTGCAACTTATCAAGTATATCATCAATCCGAGGGATCGGAAAGCGATTCTTGACCGTGATCTTGTTTAAAGACCTATAGTCTATGCACATTCGAAACGTGCCATCTTTCTTTTGCATCAGTAGAACTGGAGAGCAGTAGGGTGAAGCACTTGGCCGTGCTAACCCTTTCTCTAGAAGCTCGTTGACTTGCTTCAGAATTTCCTCTTGTTGAGCAAGACTCACCCGATAAGGGGGTTGATAGGGAGGCGAGCTACCCGGTATGAGATCTATGCGGTGATCTTCCGGGCATACCGGAGGGAGTTCATTAGGAAGTGTTTCCGTGAAACAATCTTTGTACTTTTCAATAAATTGAAGACGCTTAATTTCCAGACTAGAGAGAGAGTCCCACTAGTTTTATCCTTCTCACGTGTAAAAATCAAGTAAGCAGAAACACACTTCTTCATTTCTTTCTTAATGGAGATATGGCTTACAATTGGGAACTGCCAATCTCCTACATCAGCATGAATTTTTATTTTCTTACCCCCATGATCAAAAGTGAGGGTCTTTTCCACATAATCGGGAATAGGTGTCATGTGGAAGTGCCATGGCATACCCAAGATGATATCACATCCCTCGATGGGTACCATCAAAAATGATTCGCGGTCCTTGTACTCGCCAATCCAAAGATTGAGGTGTCCTTGCACGGGAGTTGCATTGGTTGTCAACCCCTCGAATGCCGATCCGGATGTAACCGGTGTGCCAAGCTGAGCCGGTGTGAGGCACAAACGTTTCGTAGTATCCAGGGAGATGAAGTTATCCGTGGATCTTGGATCATAAAGAATCAGTACTCGCTGGTTGTTTAAAGACCCCCAACCCTTCAGAAGTTGACGCTTCCCTTTCTCCGTTTCTGTGTTTCCTTGAACATCTGGAATTGAGTTCGAGCTTGGTGGTGCGGGTTCCTTCCTTGCTTTCTCTTGCCTCGTAGAGGCTTGTTCTTGCCGTTGCTGCTTTAGCGGGCAATCCGGTTTCATATGTCCTTTCTTCCTTCCTCTCTGAAATTTTGAAGTTGAGTAGGAGAAAGATACTTAGTTCGCTTGCCATTGCCCTCTGGCTTCTTAGTATGATCATAGTCGCTAGATGGAGGACGTTTTCTTCCTTGGCCGCCTTGGTCATCGTAGACCCCTCTTTGTCTTGCACGGTAAGTGCTATGCTCCATTTTTCTGGGCGTCCCAGTTGAGTGCAAATCCTCAGCAATGATTGTTGACTCCATCATCCTCTGAAGAGTATCATGCGGATACACTTTCATACTCTTTCGAAGCTGCGGTTGAAGACCCGCTTCGAACTTTCGTTTCTTTTCCTCGTCGGCAATCTTCATGAAGGGAGTGACCTTCAGAAGAACCGACCAATACTTGTCCACATAGGTCGTTACTCTTTCATGTTCCTTCTGGGCAAGCCAGTCCCATTCCTTCCGTATGTCCTGCTCGAAGTCAGGTGGAAGAAATTGTTCATAAAATTCAGATTTGAAGCTCTCCCAAGTTCTAGCTTGGGAACCTTCTAGAATCTTGGCTAGCCACCAATTACTTGCCGTTTCCTTGAGGTGCATCCCCACATGGCGTAATTTGGATCTTTCTGTGAAGTGCCCATTGGTAAAGGCGACTTCAAACTGTCTGATGAAGGACAGTGCTTTGGAGATGTCTCTCCGTTTGTTGTAGGTTTCGAACTTGATGTCCTTGTCGCCCGATTTGAAGACTCTCATGCGATGTTGAGACTTGCGACCATGCTTCTTGAATCGAGGCTTATCTTTAGGTTGATGTAGGGTAGTAGTAGAAGCGGCTTCCTTCTTTTGACGAGATGATCGAGAAGTAGAAGTATAATCAGGAGAGTAGGATGGAGATGAGATAGAGATGTCCTTGCCGGCCTATACAACGTAGAGGGCGGTACTATTTCAATTACCTGCTAACTTTACACAGAGCACTGAGAAGGGAAGAGAACACAGTTGCGTCCAACGACTAGAATGTCACTGCGCACACGAGACCGACACCCTGTAGGCCCCAAAGACTGGCGCCCCTTTTGGTATTTCTTTATTCAAATTAAGGTAGACGATCCGACCACTTAGCACAAGCTTTCACAAAGCTGTCCAAACCTGGCGAGGGCTGAAAACGCAGGTTTTTGACCGGATTTCGACAGCATAACGGCGCAAAAACCCCTGTAGGTCAAAAACACATGTCTAGGACGGATTCCCTCGATATCTGGAAGCTTTTTGGTGAGCTGTCACAGAAATTCAGCGGGTTGTAATTCTCTGTTTTTCACTGCCGGGAGCCCAAAAGCCTGTACACGCATCCCAAGGCTCTCATGAGGCTCCCCCGATGTTCCCTTGCAGTTTAGGTGCGAAACCCTAAACCTGCAGAAAAACACAGCAGGCTGTAATTCCCTGTTTCGGAGTTTTTAGCGGAGCGAACATGCCTACGCGTGTCCCAAGGGCTCCCGCACGCAATGGGACAGTTCCCCTATGAATTGGACGAGTTTTCACGCGAGAAAACTCTCCAAACTCGCAATCTTTCGTGATGGAACTGTGCGTACCTGTGGGGGATTAGCAATTAGCTAATCCGGTTCCTGTTCAGAAGGCTCTTGCCTTGGCAAACGCGCATAAACCCCCAGAACTGTACATAGGTCAAATGAGAAGCCCACTAGTGGGGCATAACATACTGTACGTAGGGGAGAAAGAGAGCAGTATGTAGCGTGTGGGGCATCACTCCCGTCACCATACTGTGCATAGAGGGCAAGGTAAGCATTCCATAGCTTCTATACCTGCTACAATCCACCTGAGGCTGAAAATGGCGCCCCCTTTGTTGATATGCAGCTCGTTTTTGCCTCCCAGAGTGGCAGAATCGCTCACAGGCTGACACGTCGCCCAGTTTCCGAGTTTCGGCTTTCCTTGCTAAAAATATCTCAACTGGTGCGTCAGTTGACTTGGCAGCAGAGCAATAAAATGTTCCCCTTGTCATTCCAGAGCTAATGACGCGAACACATTTTCTGGTCAAAAATAGCAGTTCCCTAAATTTTAGGAGATGCTTCCATGGCGTCCCTATCGGTCTCCTGACCATCATTGAAGACCACCATTTGACCAACATCTACAATGTGGGTTAATTTACTGGCCCCTTTCAACTTATAAAGTTGCAGTGACTTGACGAGTGGCCCAAATTCCAGTTTGGTGCACACTAGCTTCCATACTCATCAGAATTCAGTGCTAACTGGCCCGGGCAGTCCCTGTCTGACCGACCTAGATCCCCGATGTGAGAAACCCATTTGGCTGCAGCCGTTTCACACTGGCCATGCAATGTCCACTTGCACCTTTTCAAGGGTTCTCGGACAAACAAGTAAAAATAAAATAAATATATCTAATACTTATTTACGGAAGGCAACAGGAAAAATACACCTCCTGGTGACACACCCCACCCTTGAAATACTGCAAGCGACCTCGCTTGCATGCCACTAATACATGCGGATATCTCCTGATATCACATATATTCTATGATGGGAATCCAAGATATACATGCTTCCGGAAATGTAGCGTTGGACGATTAAACAATCCCACCAACCTGGCTACGACACATATATCAAGCATAGAAGTCTTCTAGTGTACTCTTGAGCACAAACTTCTCTAGCTAAATTCTGTATGGAAAGAGTAGATACAATTGCTTAACTACTCTCTTGAGCATCATGAACCATGCTCTTGCCTTGCTCCAAAAAGGCTGCATCAAGTCACTGTGGGTTCCATCTGAAAGGCTTGAAGATACAATTGCAATAGCTGAGGTGAATAAACCAATTCAGAGTCTTCCATCCATTTGGCATCTAACGATGGATAGTTTTTGAACTTCACCAAATAGCGTCTTGCAACTTTTCCTCCAACCTTTCTTTCTTTATGTGCCAATATTTGTTGAGGAACAAGGATTTCATCCAATTCTTCCACTTCGGGTTGTTCCTCATCAAGCATATTCTCTGGCACATCACCAACAAAGGGCCTTAGAAGGCTGACATGAAAAGCATTATGTATTTTCCAGCCTTCTAGTAGCTTTAACCTGTAAGCTACATCGTTGATCTTTTCTGAAATCTGAAAAGGACCATAATATCGCATGCTGAGCTTAGGAAACAAGCGTTCCTTGCCTTTCCTTTTCCTTAACCTGGCCTTTTCAAAGCGCAAAAGTACCCAATCACCAAGTGAAAATACAAGTTCACGACGGTGACGATCAGCAGCTTTCTTTTGCTTAGCCTGAGTCTTCTCAAGAGCAATCTTTATCTTCCTGTATGTTTCATCCATATCTTGCACATACTTGTCTGCCTCAAATATCTTGTCCTTAGTCTGCAAAATGGGTGGGACTTTCTTTCCTCCTTTCACTATCTTAAATGGTGCCTTACCTGTTGATGTATGCACAGTGTTATTGTAAGCATATTCAACCAATGGGAGATGGTGTTCCCAAGTTGCCTTGTGCTCTGAGACATAACATTTGAGTAGGTCCAAGACAGTAGAATTTGCCTCTTCTAACTGTCCATCAGTTTGCGGATGAAACGAAGAAGAGAACTTGAGCGTAGTGCCCATGTTCTCAAACAATGCCTTCCAGAAAAGAATCGTCATACGTGGATCCCTGTCACTGACAATTGATTGAGGCATCCCATGATATTTAAAGATATTACTCATGAATATCTTGACCATGTGTTCTGGCTTTATCTTCTTCCTAACAGGAATGAAATGGGCCTGCTTACTGAACCTACAAATGATAGTCCAAATCCCATCATTTCCTGTTTGCGTCCTTGGAAGATCAAAGATAAAGTCCATTGCTATACTTTCCCATGGCCTATCAGGGATCGGCAATGGCTGCAACAATCCCGGTTGCTTTTGTCTGTCAAATTTGACTTTTTGGCGTACTAAGCATGATCTTACAAATGTGTCAACATCTTGACGCAAAGCTGGCCAATAGAAGAATGCCTCAACCCCTTTCACTGTCGCATCAATTCCACGATGCCCAGCATAAGGTGGAGCATGACTTTCCATCAAAATCTTTGGCCGTAACTGTTTAGTAACGCATAACTTTCCCTGCATCATGAGAAAGTCATTCTTAAGCATATAGTGCTCATGATGTTGCCCATCAACAAGCTGGTCATAGATCCTTGCAAAATCTGAATCTTCAGCATATTGTGTCTTCATTTCGTCTAGTTGACAATGGTACGGAATTGACACTGCTGAAATTTGGGGCTTTCGTGACAACTCATCAGCCACCACGTTCTTTTTCCCTTGCACATGCACAATCTGAAAATGGAACATTGACAAGATGTTTGCCCATCGCATGTGCTTCTCAGACAACTTCGTCTGTGTAAGAAAATATCGCAAGGTTTGATGATCCGTTTGGACAACAAAATCAGCCCCTAGCAAATAGTGTTTCCAACTAGTGAGAGCATGAATTACTGCCAGCAATTCTTTCTCATAGACTTGCAAGTTCCTTTCAGTCTTCAAAAGAATTCTGCTCTCATATGCGACTACTCGGCCATTCTGCATTAGAACTGCACCAAGACTATGGCCACACGCATCACATTGAACCACAAAAGGTTTAGAAAGATCTGGCAAAATAATTACCGGATCTGAAGTCAGCTTCTCTTTCAAGTGTTTGAACGCTAAAATTTCCTTGGCTGTCCACTTGAAAGTAACTCCTTTTCCTTGCAGTGCATGGAGTGGAGAAGCAATCTCAGCAAAATTTCGGATGAACCTCCTGTAATAGGAACATAAGCCTAGAAAGCTTCGAATGTCATGTACGGACTTCAAGTCTGGCCATGACCTAATTGCTTCCACTTTAGCAGGATCCATGCGTACCCCATCCTTTGAAACAATGTGCCCAAGGAAGTGAATCTCTTGCAAAAAGAACTCACTTTTCTTCGCATTAATGAGTAGCCTATTCTTGCGTAGCTCATTGAAAACTGCGGTCAAGTGATCCCTATGCTCCTCTTCAGACTTTGAGTAGACAATCATGTCATCAAAGAAGGTACCCACGAAGTTTCTATGTGGTTTAAAAATTCTGTCCATCATTCTATTAAATGTGGCAGGAGCATTTGTGAGACCAAATGGCATGACAAGAAACTCATAGAGACCAAATGTTGTCCTGAACGCAGTCTTATGGACATCTTCTGGTCTAATGCGTATCGGATGATACCCGCTCTTTAGGTCTATTCTTGTAAACAATGACGCTCCCTCAAGCCGATCAAGAATGTCATCTATCCTCGTTATGGGGAACCTGTTCTTGATGGTATTCTTATTCAAGGCGCGATAGTCAATGCACATGCGCCATGAACCATCCTTCTTCTGCACTAAGAGTACAGGCGAACAAAAAGGGGATGAACTGGGCTGAATCAGCCCCTTCTCTAAAAGCTCCTTGACCTGACCCATAATCTCTTTCTGCTGGGCTGCACTAACCCTGTATGGTGGTCTATTCGGTGGACTAGAACCTGGCACAAGATCTATAGTATGATCCTCAGGTCTCTCAGGAGGTAACTCCCCTGGCAAAGAGTCCGAAAAACAATCACTGAAACCACTCAAAAAAGTTGACCTGTCTTTATCTAAGGTAGACAAATTAGATACAACTTGAGGTACTTCTTTTGCAAAGATCAAGTACGCAGAAAGATGATTCTTTATTACAGATGAAATAGCAGAAGCAGAAACAACTGGAACAGACTCGCCTTTAAGCTTTACATCAAGGACATGAATCTTTCCTCTATGTACAAGGGTAATCTTTTTGTTGTAAGTATCCACCATAGCATGCAACCTGTAACACCAAGGGATACCCAATAACACATCACAGCCCTCAAGCGGCATAATATGAAATTCTTCCGCATCCACATAGCTCTGAATGTGCAGACGAAGCTTTCCCAGAATGGGAGTAACAGGCTCTGAATGTCTTGGGCATGCCAAACCTGCTTCGCCTGTCATACCCATCTCCTCTGCACGAATGCCCAACTTTGATGCCAATTCTGGTGATATGAAATTTGCACGGGCTCCTAGATCAAAGAAAACCAACACTGTTTGGTCTCTAACTTTGCCCCAAGCTCTGCACAGCTCCGTGGCATCTGTGTTTGGCTGATCTCCAACCAAATCTGGAACAAGTCTTGCACTCGGCTTTGGCTTCTTCCCTTTATGGTCTGACTTGTCATCCTTATCCTGTGACCTTTTCTGTGGGCACTCATTTGCAAAATGTCCTTCCTGTTCACAAATGTAGCATTTCTTAGCCTCCCTAAGAGCTTTCCTTTCTTGAAAAGTTTTGCCAGAAAAATGTCTTTTTTGTCCTTGTCCTCGTTCCGAAGAAGATTTAGACTGCTTCTTGGACGTATCAGCTTCTTCAGTGGAGGGCTTCTTTGTGGGAGGCTCAGAAGGCTTTGCTGCAACATTGCCCTTGGCTGAAAACTGTTTGCCCTGGGACCCTTTCTTGTGGCTATTAAATCCATCGGAATCTCCCTTCGACAGATTGCTGGCCACTCTTGCATTCTCTATCAACTGAAACATATTCATGACAGTAGTCTTTGTGCAGTAGTCCCTGATTTTCTTGGGCAATCCGCAATAGTACTTCTCAATCTGTTCTGACAATGGCACAAACTTGTAAGAGGTGACTGGCAACAGTGCGGCCCAAAACTGTTTATTGTACTCTTCCAAATTCGCACACTGTTTAGCATTCAACTCGTGCCATTCTGTCATCACATCCACTTCAAAAGTGTTTGTCAACCATGCAGGCGCAAAAAGCTGTTTGAATTGGACCCACGTTGTTGGGGCTTGACCTTGGTTCAACAATGCGGTCCACCATTGAAGCGCATTCCCTTTCAAGAAAGTGGCAGCCTTGCGTATCTTTGAAGATTCCGTGAAGTTGCCTCCAGCATAAGCTGCATCGAACTGCTGTATGAAGGTCAAAGCCTTTAATTGGTCCTCAGTTCCTCTGAAAGTTTCAAACTTCACTCCCTGCCCACCTTCCTTGTAATCCTTAGGTTGACTCAAAGGAGCCACATTATCATAAACAGGTGCCTGTAACAGTGGTGCTCCATGAATGTTCATTCCAGCACTCGCATCAAATGTTTTCGTTGTCATATCTGCATTTTGTACGTATGGCTGCGAAAAACCAGCCATACCAAATTGTGTTCCAGGCACTCGAAACTGGCCATAGGCACCTTGAAAACCTGGTTGGACACCCATGTTCGCGTACATAGGGTTACCCATGCCTGTTTGCATTGTCCCGAACACATTCCCTGGCATATAACCTGTGGAAGGTCCAGCCATAGCTTGAAACACTGAACCATCTCCAAAATAACCAGGATAAGTATTAGGTAATGGAAGGGTCTAACGCATAGCCTGTTCATTGCTCCCTTGACCATTCACAAACGGTTTCTGTCCAGCTAAAGCAAGTTGCTTTGGATCATTGGACACCGCTAGTTGCTTAACCACATGGGCTTTTCCTCGAGCATCATGAGTCCTCTGCACATTGGAAATCTCCTTTTCCTGCAACGGCTCAGTCATGCCCTGTGTAGGAGGCTAAAAACCCTGTGTCGGAGCCTGTAAGAACTCCTGCATCCTTGGGTTGTTAGCCAACTGCTGAAACATGTCCATGCAACAACGCAGTTGAATTCTAAACAACCTGTCCTCTTCTTAAAGAGTTGAAGGAATTTTCTCTGTGCCATGTGAGGAAGATCCCTCTTCAGGTACTTGGTCTCTCTTCTCTGCCATATCGACAAGCTCTATGTTGCTTTCACCCACAACAATCCACGCTGCACTTTTTGAAGAAAAAGTGACTATCCCGTCGATGGAACCATATAACCGGCCTATACAACGTAGAGGGTGGTACTATTTCAATTACCTGTTAACTTTACACAGAGCACTGAGAAGGGAAGAAAGCACAGTTGCGTCCAACGACTAGAATGTCACTGCGCACACGAGACCGACACCTTGTAGGCCCCAAAGACTGGCGCCCCTTTCGGTATTTCTTTATTCAAATTAAGGTAGACGATCCGACCACTTAGCACAATCTTTCACAAAGCTGTCCAAACCTGGCGAGGGCTGAAAACGCAGGTTTTTGACCGGATTTCAACAGCATAACGGCGCAAAAACCCCTGTAGGTCAAAAACACCTGTCTAGGACGGATTCCCTCGATATTTGGAAGCTTTTTGGTGAGCTGTCACAGATATTCAGCGGGCTGTAATTCTCTGTTTTTCACTGCCGGGAGCCCAAAAGCCTGTACACGCATCCCAAGGCTCTCATGAGGCTCCCCCGATGTTCCCTTGCAGTTTAGGTGCGAAACCCTAAACCTGCAGAAAAACACAGCAGGCTGTAATTCCCTGTTTCGGATCGTTTTTAGCGGAGCGAACACGCCTACGCGTGTCCCAAGGGCTCCCGCACGCAATGGGACAGTTCCCCTATGAATTGGACGAGTTTTCACGCGAGAAAACTCTCCAAACTCGCAATCTTTCGTGATGGAACTGTGCGTACCTGTGGGGGATTAGCAATTAGCTAATCCGGTTCCTGTTCAGAAGGCTCTTGCCTTGGCAAACGCGCATAAACCCCCAGAACTGTACATAGGTCAAATGAGAAGCCCACTAGTGGGGCATAACATACTATACGTAGGGGAGAAAGAGAGCAGTATGTAGCGTGCGGGGCATCACTCCCGTCACCATACTATGCATAAAGGGCAAGGTAAGCATTCCATAGCTTCTATACCTGCTACAATCCACCCGAGGCTGAAAATGGCGCCCCCTTTGTTGATATGCAGCTCGTTTTTGCCTCTCAGAGTGGCAGAATCGCTCACAGGCTGACATGTCGCCCAGTTTCCGAGTTTGGGCTTTCCCTGCTAAAAATATCTCAACTGGTGCGTCAGTTGACTTGGCAGCAGAGCAATAAAATGTTCCCCTTGTCATTCCAGAGCTAATGACGCGAACACATTTTCTGGTCAAAAATAGCAGTTCCCTAAATTTTAGGAGATGCTTCCATGGCGTCCCTATCGGTCTCCTGACCATCATTGAAGACTACCATTTGACCAACATCTACAATGTGGGTTAATTTACTGGCCCCTTTCAACTTATAAAGTTGCAGTGACTTGACGAGTGGCCCAAATTCCAGTTTGGCGCACACGAGCTTCCATACTCATCAGAATTCAGTGCTAACTGGCCCGGGCAGTCCCTGTCTGACCGACCTAGATCCCCGATGTGAGAAACCCATTTGGCTGCAGCCGTTTCACACTGGCCATGCAATGTCCACTTGCACCTTTTCAAGGGTTCTCGGACAAACAAGTAAAAATAAAATAAATATATCTAATACTTATTTACGGAAGGCAACAGGAAAAATACACCTCCTGGTGACACCTTGCTCTCGTCTAGCAAAGAGAGCGCTTTTTCCTTGCCTTTCCTTGGAGTAGGCCGTTCATTCCGATCCGAAGATCCTTTGTGCACCTCGACACGTTCTTCTTCTCTTTTCTCCTGTGGTCTCACGCCAACAGTGTGGTCTGGATGCCTGGTTGCATCGGTTCCATTCGTTTTCTTCATTCCGCCCAAGAGCTTTTGGACATCTGACAATAGTAAGATTTGTTGCAAATCCGCAAGCTGAACTTGCACTTGTTGAAGCTCCTCTTCAACGCTTCTCCCTTGGCCCGACATGGTTCTTCCCGTTCTTCCCGGAATCGTCCTTCTTTGCAGAGAAAGAG
The DNA here is from genome assembly GCF_014529385.1 of Adiantum capillus-veneris. Lineage (NCBI taxonomy): Eukaryota > Viridiplantae > Streptophyta > Polypodiopsida > Polypodiales > Pteridaceae > Adiantum > Adiantum capillus-veneris. Next base: position 52,774,023 of record NC_140943.1, on the reverse strand, counting down.
AGGAGTCCGAGCTCTGATACCACTGTCACAAAACGGGAGCGTACACGAGCACTTAGAAATCTGAAAAATAAAATACTTTGCAAAGGTGAGAGAAGGGAGAAGATCGACACAGTATTGGGGACCAGAAGATGGGCTGGTCCCCCCCCCTGCCAAGAGTATTCTTTATTCAGGGAGAATTCTTATATAAGCATGAGAACCCGAGGAAACCCCTCCGTTCTGTAATCTTAGACCCGAAGGTCGTGCTTTCCCGTAAAGGGCTTGGGCACAAGGCCGTTCCTTCCCGTAAGGGACTTAGGCGCGAAGCCGTACTTTTCGTAAGGGACTTCGGCGTGAAGCCGTACTTCCCGTGAGGGGCTTTCCCGTAAGACGGGAGATTCCTGCAAAACAAACCACACAAAGCAATAATTCTCAATGCGTATCAACACCTTATACATGTTGCTCCTTGCTCGAAAAAGCGACCTCCGTACTTAGTCGTCACACGAACACTTGCAATTTCCGTCGCGAACACTTGCTCCAGAATCCCAGCGCTAGTTCCTTCTGCTGCTTCCGGCGTGTCTAAAACTGGAACGCTTGCTGCCCTTTTATAGGCCCTTGCACCCGGCGGGAATAGGAGCCGAAAAAGCAGAACCCTGGTGCCCCTAGAGAGAGGAGAGAGAGAGATCGCTGAATCTGGCCTGCGTAGCTTATTAGCGCTGAGTTTTTTTAGAGAGCCTTGCTTTATTTTATTATAAGAGGGCTGGTCACTCAACCGGCCACTTTATAAAATAAAGTGTGAACCTGTTCAAGCTATGCATGATATGTGTGATAATCTTTTTCTTCCTGTTTGGACAAGCAGCGAAGTTGAGATCATATATTGTCAAGTTTGGTTCTTTGCTCTTCGTAGGTTTGTAGTAGTATTCATTTTTCGATTTCGTATTTAGCTTACTTGAGGACTTAAGAATGTGTTTCGTTAGAAGTTGTTGTGTAAAGTTTGATTTCTAGGATTAAGTTTTTAAGACGTCTTATCCTTTTTTTTTTTGCTTAAAGTTGAGTACTTGTTTTAAGCCAAATACGTTGCGTCAACTTATTTTACACATGCCTTTTCTAAAAACATTTTTAAGTTAATAATGTTTTGTTTTTTCTAGTTTTGTTTCGTAGCAAACAAAGTGATTTAGTTAGTTTGTTTGTTTGTTTTTGTTTTTCTTTTCTTTTCTTGTGTCGCTTGCTTTTATAGTTTTAAGAGTGCTTTATTCCCTCTTATAATTCGTGAGTTCAGACTATTCTAAACTTATGAAGGTATATAAAGTGTGAACCTGTTCAAACTTTAAAAACTCACTTAGTTAGTGAAAATAATGCTACACGAACACATTCCAGGCGTCCCCGGGTGCAGAACACGGCACAGATGCAATGCAGACACAGACTCCTCGCGGGAAAGCATCTACCCTCCCGCGAATGTTCCTACTTTTCGTAAAACGCTTCATTGAACCCATCTTTATTCTTGTGCTTGCGTTCTTACGCGTATTTTCTTACTTAGTTCGGATTTCCTCCTTAGCCTACGGAATGCCCCCTTACTGATGCACCCGTCACCCATCATGTGACACATCAGGGGCACTCGTAACCCGGCCCTTTCCACCGAACTTACGGAAACTCCTTCGCGATGTTTTACCGTCATCCATCAAATGACACATCAGAGTTGTCTGTTCTTGATGGTAGTTCCTGTAGCTACAATCTTTTAACAGTTCTTAGTGTACACAATAAAATATCCTTGACAAAGAAATTAATCATTAAAAATAAGAAAATAGTCAAATTAGCAACAGAATCCGCGTCGTGGCTTGCGCCACTTGACGAACTCCCACGATCTTTGGGTGGTTCGGTCTTCGAGGCTAGGATGTGGGAAATAAATTCTTGATGACGAATCTCCCTTTGAGCCTCGCGTTCATCGCGCTCGCGTTCGAAAGCAAGTCAATTTTCTTCTTGTTTTGCGGCAAGAGCAATGCGCTCACGCTCCTGAGCAAGGCGATTTTCATCGCACTCGCGGTCCTTGGCTTCTTGTGCTTCTGCTTTGCTTGCGAGTTGTGCCAATGCAACTTGATTCGTTTCTTGTTGTTGTGCCATCATGTCCAACATCGACTTGACCATCATCTCCATAGGAGTGAGTACAACTCGTGGCGTAGATGGCGAAGGGGGAGGGTCGAAATAGTCTCGTGGTGGGGAAAAATCTTCGCCGCCTCTCTCATGCTCATCACCTATATGCAAAGTATCCATTCCGCTTCGGGTGACGACCATGCACTATAATCTTGGGTTTTGAAGTTCGCGAGGAACTTGGGTTCTTGAGGGTCTTGAGGTTCTTGAGATCCTTGATTTGTGAGAATCTAGGGTTCTTGAGGTTCGTGGGTCTTGAGGGTCGTGGAGTTCTTGAGGTTTTCTTTCGCTTGCAAATCGCGTTGGAGAAGGATCTTCTCTTCACCCGAGTTCTACCCTTTTTTGTGGGCGCACCCCTTGGCGGCCTTGCGCTCACACCAAGGTTGCTTTTTCCCACCTCACGTCGATTGGCTGGCCGCTAAGTGTACGGTCCGCTCTCAATGAGTGAAAAGAGACACAAGGGGAAGCTGGACAAGCCCTTCTTTCTTGGGATTCCTGTCACTCTTCAACAAAACACGATTAGAAATCGACACGCCCAAGCGAACTCGGGTTCGTGCGACCGCAACAAGCAAAAAAAATTTCTTGTGGTTCTTGTGGTTCTTTCCTTGAGTAATGCAGAACACTTCCAAAGCTCTAATACCAATGTTAAAAATTTTCTCAAGATTAGTGATCTTTATTGCTGAAGGTTCCTTTTAGTTCTTTAGGGAAAGAGAGAGCTTTCCGTCTTGTAGAGTGGTGTGGTCACGAACAAAGTGAGTGGATTGTGCGTGCAAGTGAATGAGACTGAGAGAAGGAGAGAGAAGAGATACGACACCCGAGAGGTTGTAAAACCCTCCTCCGAAGGCCCCACTCTCATCGAGCGAGAGTGGTCTACCTTGATTGCACAAAGGTGTAAAATGCGTATGCAAGGACTGATGCAATGGGACTATGTTGATGACGACGACGGCGGCGATGACGACGGCGACTTGCCGGCTGAAATCTGAGATCTTCTAATTGCTGAATTTCGGGACTGTTTCGGTGGCTGAAAATGACTGTTTTGGCTGCGTTTTCTTGGGCTAAAGATGGGGGAACTTCTGCAACCGATCTGGGATGTATCTGCTAACTTGCTAAAGGCTGAAAATGCTGTGTATCTGCAGCAGGTTGGGACTGAAGGTCAAAACGCTACAGCAAGGCAAAAACGCCAGCAAAAACACTAGCTTGGCTGAAATTGCTGATGTCAAAACGTTGATTCTGCTGATGCTTTGCAATCCCAAAAACGTTGGGCTTTGGGGGCTGTTTGAAGGGGTCACAAACGCCAGGAAATGGGCTGATTTGGCGATGGCTGATTCTGGACAAAAACGCCAAAAGGAGTGGGAGGTATGGCGATGGGGGGTCATGAGGGGAAGTTGCCTGTTGAGCGGGAAGCTCCTGTTGCCTCTTCTGCCAATTACTGCTAACTTGGGTTTGCTTATATATTAACTTAGCAAAATTGCCCTACCTACTTTTGTAGGAAAGTCACTTAAAAATAATAAGTGAAAATCCCAGTAAATAGGAAAATAGGCTGAATGCACTAGAAAATTCCCCTAACTGATGCTAATGGATTCTGATGGGAATTCCGATGATCATGCTGTGTGCAACTGGAGGATATGCATCTATGCTAAGTGACTGGGCATGCACGGTCTACGAATAGACTCACAAAAGTGCCAGATCACTGCTAATCTAATCTGACTGAATTGACTGAACCCTGCTGTGGTGTAGCTTGTCCACGGACACATAGGGTTGGGATGTGTCACGTGACATCTTAGGTGGTCTGGCGACGCAATCTGGATGAAAAACGCTAATGCTTGGGAGGCTATGGGCGATGGGTGCTTGATGGAAAACACTAGGACTAGGGTGTCTTGCTTGGAGGAGAAAACACCACCAAGAGGGTTCTTGTTGAGAAGTTGCCTGCTGAGCTTGTGTCACAAAGTGATGACGTGGCGGACAACAGAAACCCTAATTTCTGCCAGTCACCCTGAAATTCCTGCAAACCCTAATTTTTGCCAGAAACCCTAATTCTCGGAAATCGCAGAGGCTATATATATATATTTTTTAATTAAATTTTAATGATGAGCGACGCGAATCTTGCTTTTTCTGCATGCCATGAGAAAGAGAGAGAACTTGCTTTAAAAAAAAAAAAAAGAGACTCTGTAAGAGAGAGAGAACTGATGCTTTTTATTTTTAAAAGCTTTTGGGGCTCTGGTTTTGGGCATCCCTTGTACCTTTAAATACGTGGTGAGGGCTTCACTTCTCAGAGCATCTGGACGCAGAGTCTGAGAGTGAAACCCTAACCGCTCTCTTGTACTTTGATGATTGATTAATACAAAAAAAAATACCGAAAGGGGCGCTGGTCTTTGGGTAAAATATCTCTAGGCACGGAACTCCACCGGGCAAGTGCAAATCTATTGTGATCTGTGAATTGTTTTGAAGTGGTTATTTGGTGCTGTCGCGATTGATTCTTGACTTGGAGTGTCCAAGTCTGTTATAGTGGTATCAGAGCACCGCAGATTTCTCTTCTACGGGAAATCCGATCCCCGATTTTTTTTTTCTGCGGCACCTATGGCTTCAGGCAATGATTAGTTGACTCCCTCTGCATGTGGAGATGCGGGCAAGGATCACAACGAAGATTCCGGCATGGAGTATGGCCCGCCTAGGCCTACTCAGGCGGAGCAGCAAGAGATGGAGCGTCGTCAATTGATTGGCGATGCAACAAAGATGATGCTGAATTTTGCCAAGGACCCGAAGACGGCAAAATATATGAACCAGACCTCTTTGGAAGAGGTACAGACGAAGTGGCAGAGAACCACAACACCACTCTCGAAACCCGCTCTCAAGAAACCTTTCGCCTCTAAGAAATATACGGAGAAGAATTGGAGAACGTGGTTGATGCACGGATTGCTCAGCTTTTCAACGTGCAAAAGAAAGACAAAAAGCACGGCAAAAAGCAGAAGAAAGGCACTGACTTCCCAAGATATTTGGGTGGTCGGTCGACATTCAACAAGGCAAAGAAACAGAAGAAGCGTGTCAAGTTTGAAGACTTACCCAGTTCTTCTTCTTCTTTTGACAGTTCTTCTAGTTCTTCAGACTCAAGCGAAGAAGACAGAAAAGCAAAAAAGCGAAGCAAGAAACAAAGCTTCGAAAAGGGCAAGAAAAAGGCAAAGAAGGCTACATCTCGCCCAGAGACTGACAGTTCTACTGAGACTTGTCTACAGACAGCTCAGATCTCGATGACGGAAACTTTTATGCGAACAAGAAGAATTTTTTTTTGACAAAGCTAACTAGTACGACTTTCTCAAAGATAAAAGCAAGAAAGTCCGAGAGTTTAAGGAAGGTGGCCACTCGATCAAGTTTGATTCTTTTTCAAGATACTCAGATGCTTCGAAGGCTTTGTCTTTTATACAGCAGTTTGACATCGCTTTCACGGGAGGACGCTATTCAGAGCACTCCAAGATTCGGAGAGCTGCCTCTTACTCTAAGAGGAATGCTCGTACTTGGTGGTCCACGCTTTTTTTTAAACAAGACTGTGCCAGTTAAATGGCTGAAATATAAGAAGCTTTTTATTTCTTCTTGGTTGACGCAAGAATATAAACGAGATGTACGAGCTGCTTGGAACCATCTTCGGATGACCAAGAAAGATACAATCAATGCTTATTGTGAAAGATTCTGGAGCTCTTTTCTACCCGCCTCTTCATTCAAGAAGATCTCGTTTACAGAACAGATTGAGCGGTTTACCTTGGGTCTACCTACAGAGATCCGAGATCACTGCTTGGAACAGAAGTCAGCTTCTATTCAGGAGTTGATGAGTCATGCGAAGCGGGGCTTTGCCATTCACTCTGGCAGTCTGACCTACCCCACAGATGAGGCCATGACACAACGAGCCGAACAGACTTCTGGGAATGAAAGTAGAAAGAAAAAGAGCAACCCAGAGAAAAAGGATGCACACCCAAGCTTACTCCTGAGGAGAGAGCTCGCTTCATCAGAGAGGGGAAGTGCTTTGGATGCGGGAAACATGGACATATCTCCGCGAAGTGCCCTAAAAAGGCATAGAAAGAACAGAATGATAAAGACGACGACAGGCCTGAGAGTTCGAGAGCAGCTGAGGAACGTGGCAGAAAAAGCAGATAGAAAAACAGAATTGGTATCACATGGCGTGGAACCTGCACCGAATCTAATGAATGAAAGTACAAACTTTGCCGCTTTTGGGGCAAAGTGAAGGATCAGGAAGCTCTTTTGAAGGAGCCAAGGCAAACTTCTTTTCACTTGGAATTGGCGGCTCGATTTGGAAATTACGCCCGACAGACTGACGCCACAGGCGGATGTAGTTCAACTGGCACCCGGATGGGATGTTGCCATTACACCGAACATTGGCGAACTTCGTTTGCAATGAGAGGGGTGTTCAGGGCACGCGAGTGACGTTCTACTCAGGATCCCTTGGTACCACAAGAACTACGCCGTGGTTTGACTACTGGGCCGAGAAAGCGACTTTGATAAATGAAGGGCTTAGAGATTGTACTTGATGAACTGAGTTTCTTACTCATTCTTTTAAGAGAGAACTGAACGATGGATAAAGGTTGAATATGTTTTGAACTGATCAAAAGAACGCCAAGATTTTTCTCCACACTCATGCCAATTCCTAAAGATCAAACCATTGATCTGATACCTGGAAGCACGTCACCGAATCGGCCACCTTACTGTGTGAGCATAAGGCACAGGGATTGTTACAGCCTTTACCCATATCCACCCGCCCCTGGGAAAGGATTGAAATCGATTTCATTTTTGATATCCCGATTACACAGAATGATCACGATGATTTTCCGATTACATGGCACGTCTGAGACGATTGTCTCCGACAGAGACCCCAGATTTATGAGTTTGTTTTGGAAGGCAATTTGGGAGAACATTCGCACGCAGTTGCAGTTCTTGTCATCGTTCCACTTGCAGACTGACGGGCAAAGTTGAGATTGCCAATTCATTGATTTTAGATTTATTAAAGTCTTGTATCTCGGATCAGAAGACTCAATGGGAAAAGAACTTACCTTTGGTAGAATTTGCCTACAATAACACGATAGACTCTTCGACGGGGAAGACGCCATGTGAGATTGTTGAAAGTGCTGCGAAGGTTCCATCCTTCTTGAGCACGAAAGATTAGATATTTGAAGCGGATGGATATTCGCGAGATTTGGATACGGCTTTTGCCAAGGTTCGCGAGACTTTGCAGGAGTCTCGAACGACAGAAAAAGGTAGCGGATCGCCATCGTTGCGACTTGAAATTGAAGGAGGATAATTGGGTGCTCTTACGTTTTGAGAAGGCACGCCTACGAAAGAAAAAGGGAAAGGAGAGGCTTTTTCCAAAGCTTAGTATGCGATACTACGGACCTTTCTAGATCACTGACAAGATAAATGATGTCTCCTTCCGATTGAAACGGTCAGATACTTGGAGGATTCACAATGCATTGCATGTGAGTCTCTTGAAACCTGTTAAGGGTGATGTGCCTGATGATGGGGAGCCTGATGAGCAACCCTAAGTGGAAGAAAACGAGGAGATCCTTGTTCCTGAACAGATTTTGGCACATAATGATACGAAGAAAGGTAAAGTCCGAAGGCGGTTCTTGGTTTAGTTCAAGAACTTTCCTGCATTTGATGCGAAGTGGATGGAGGAGGAGGACCTAGTAGATACTCCTCGGATTGTGAAACTTCACCTCGATGTTTTGGTTTAGCATAGTTTACTCCAAACGGAACCTAGAAATTCAGCTTGGCCGAAGATCTGGTGCAGTGGGATGCACAAGAGGGGAGTTACTCCGCTCCTTTGTCAACAGATGCCTGGATTTTGATACTAAAGTCACTGATGTCTCTTTGAGCTTCAGGGATACTGAGAGCTGACAGTATTCTGCTGGATGACTTTATGAAATGGAATTCCTGATTATGATACTGATTTGTTCTTGACTTCTTGTGAGTGCAGGGATTGATAGCCGAAATGACTGCAGCATTTTGGTCTACTTGATCTCGAATAGACATGGTTGCAATAGGGGTTAGTCAATCGGACATCGATGAGGTCCTGATTGGACCTAGATGTGATTGCTAGCTACATTGCCGATAAATCATGGTCTAAGATCCGAATGAATGTTGAATGTCATGTGATGTCGTGTGATGTCTGGTGATGTCCTGTGATGTCATGTGATGTGACTGTCGATTTTGTATATGTGCTAGATGTGTGTTCCTAGTACGTATGTACTAACAGTCAGTGTCTGCTAAGACGGTTTATGGCTTTTGTCGGTTTTGCAGGCGTAATCTCGGTCGATTACAATGCTTTCAAGAGGGGGGATATGTCACAAATTGATGACGTGGATGACAGCAAAAACCCTAATTTCTGCCAGACACCCTAAAATTCTTGCAAACCCTAATTTTTGCCAGAAACCCTAATTTCTTGAAAATCGCGGAGGCTATAATTATTATTATTTTTTAAAAAAAAAATTTTAATGATGAGCGACGCGAATCTTGCTTTTTCTCCATGCCATGAGAAAGAGAGAGAACTTGCTCTAAAAAAAAAAAGAGACTCTCTAAGAGAGAGAGAACTGATGCTTTTTATTTTTAAAAGCTTTTGGGCATCCCTTGTACCTTTAAATACGTGGTGAGGGCTTCACTTCTCAGAGCATCTGGACGCAGAGTCTGAGAGTGAAACCCTAACCGCTCTCTTGTACTATGATGATTGATCAATACAAAAAGAAATACCGAAAGGGGCGCCAGTCTCTGGGGCCAATATCTCTAGGCATGGAACTCCGCCGAGCAAGTGCAAATCTATTGTGATCTGTGAATTGTTTTGAAGTGGTTATTTGGTGCTGTCGCGATTGATTCTTGACTTGGAGTGTCCAAGTCTGTTACACTTGTGCTCCTGCTGTCTCTTCTGCCAATTAGTGCTAGCCTAGGTTACCTACTTTGCCCTACCTACTTTCCAACAAAGTCACTTAAAAATAATAAGTGAAAAATGTCAAAAATAGGGAAAATAGGCTAATTGCATTGAAAAATTCCCCTGAAGGATTCTGATGGGAATGCTTATGATCATGATGTGTGCAACTAGAGGATATGCATCTATACCAAGTGCCTGGGCATGCACGGTCTGCGAACAGACTCACAAAAGTGCCAGAACACTTCTAATCTAGACTGACTGGACTGACTGAACCCTTGTCGTGCTGTAGCTTGTCCACGAACACATAGGGTTGGATGTGTCACGTGACATGTATCTTTTCATCTCCTATATAATGGAGGCTCATCATTATCATCCAAATCATCATGCTTATCATTGTTATTCAAATCATCATGCAAATCCTGTGTGTCATGCTTTGGAGAAGAAGAGACTGAGAGAGTCTCCTTCTCCTGAATCCGTTCAATCTTCGCCTGCACATTTCCAATGAGAGAGGGAGAATGAACAACTTCCTCTCCACAAATGACAATGGAAGAGTCACTTTTGGCATTGAAAGTGAACGTATTTTCCGCCTAATCAATGAGAGGGTTATGCTCACGAAACCATCGAATGCCCAAAATCAAATTACATCCTGAGAGAGGAGAGACAAAAAGTTTTCTATGGAAAGCAGCTTGTTGAACTGTAAACAACACATCAAGGCACTCTTTCGTGATGAGAGAGTCCATACCGGGAGCAAAGCCAGAGACCTCGAGAGGAGATTTCTGACTAACCTCTAGGCGGGCTCTCTCAACAAGAGAGGGACTGATCACATCATGCATACTACGTGGGTAAACAATATGACAAAACGCTGCCCCATCATATGACCATAACATTTAATGAGAGACTCATCAATGGGAGGGTCAGGAGAAACTTGGGGCACACTTGTGTTGTCATTGATTGCATTGACAAAGGAAGTGGGTTCGTGGATTCTTTAGATTCATTAGAGTCAAGCTTAGGACATGTTCTTGTTATGTGACCCTTAATGTGACAATGAAAACAACGACCTTCCTTAGAATAAGTGCTTTGCTCTTCTGACTTGATGTATCCTCCTAAAATTCCTTGTGCTATCTTTTCATTTGGAGTGAGCTTAGGTTTAGCAATTGTGTTAGCCTTACCCTTAGGTTCATTGAAAGAGTTCTTTTCTGAGAGACTGTTGGAAGATTGGTTAGAAGAGTTAACGTTCTTACCATTCTGAGGGTTTTGAGAAGTCTGGGAGGTACTTGTGGAAGTCTTGTTCTCCTTAGGCTTTCCTTTGTTGTGCTTCATCTCCTGTGCGAGAGCAATCGCTACCGCCTTGTTGAGATCGATTGGATTGAGCACCTCGACATCGTACTTGATATACTCGTCCAATCTATAAAAGAATGCCTCTTTTTGCTCATCATCCGACTTGCGTAATTGGGTACCTAGCTGCAAAACACGATTAGAGAAAGACATAACCGGCATACCATTTTGCTTGAGAGCGCGTCAATCGTCCTTCAATCGTTCGAGGTACTGAGGTGGCATAAACCGCGCCTTGAGTTTGTCTTGGAAATCAGCCCAATTGAAGGAAAGGGGCGTGAATTCATCGGCTTCCTCTAGGTGCGCGGCTAACTGTTCCTCTTGCCATGCGTGGTACCAATTGATGGCATCACCGGCAAGGTACATAGCTGCCATCAAAACCTTGCTATTTCCTGTCTTCTTAGTTGTTGCAAAATAAGCATTAAATTGATGCAAACAAGAATGAATAACCGTAGCATCCATCTTACCGTCATACTTACCGAAAGTCAACTTTTCAGTGACTGGGTTGTTGGAGTCCGTATCTCGGCTTGCGCCAGTTGATGAACTCCCAACATCTTTGGCTGGTTCGGACTTCGAGGCAAGTACTTGTCGAATCAATTCTTGAGTGCGTAGGTCTGTTTGAACCTCACTATCGGCGTCCAAGGCCATTCGCTGGCTTCGGCTTCCTCTTTTCTTTGTGCTTTTCTTTCTTTTCGTTCATCGCGCTCGTGTTCCAAGGCAATGCGAGTTGCTTCTTGTTGTATTGCTTTTCTTTCTTTTCGTTCATCGCGCTCGCGTTCCCTGTCCATGCGAGTCGCTTCTTCTCGTGCCATTATGTCCAACATCGACTTGACCATAGCCTCCTTAGGATTTGGTACAACTCGTGGCGTAGATGGGGAAGGGGGAGGGTGGGAAAAACCTCCTGGTGAAAAAAATTCTTCGTCGCCTCTCTCATGCTCATCACCTGTATGCGAAGTATCCATTCCGCTTCGGGTGATGACCATGCACTATGATCCTTGGTTCTTAAGTTCACGTGGAACTTTGGTTCTTGCGGGTCTTGGGTTCTTGGGTTCTTGAGGTTCTTGAGGGTCTTTTTTCGCTTGCAATCTGTGTTTGAGAAGGATCTTCTCTTCACCCGAGTTCTGCTCTTTTCTGTGGGTGCACCCCTTGGCGGCCTTGCGCTCACACCAAGGTTGCTTTTTCCCACCTCACGTCGATTGGCCGGACGCTAAGTGCACGGTCCGCTCTCAATGAGTGAAAAGAGGCACAAGGGGAGGCTGGACAAGCCCTTCTTTCTTGGGATTCCTGTCACTCTTCAAAAACACGATTAGGAATCGACACCCCCAAGTGAACTTGGGTTCGTGCGACCTCAACAAGCAAAAAAAATTTCTTGTGATTCTTGTGGTTCTTTCCTTGAGTGATACATAACACTGCCAAAGCTCTGATACCAATGTAAGGTGCAACGGAATGAATGTTTGAACTTTGCTCAAGATGAGTGCTCCGAACTGTGCTCAAGGTTCCTTTTTATTCTTATAGAAGGGAGAGCCTTCCGTTCTTAGTGAGAGAGAGTAATGATCACAAACAAGTGAATGGACACTGTGCGTGAAAGTGCATGAGATTGAGAGATAGAGAGAGAAGAGAAATACGACACCAGAGACCTTGTAAAACCCTCCTCCGAAGGCCCCACTCTCGTTGGCGAGAGTGGTCTACTATTGATTGCACAAACTGGTATAAAGTGGATGACGGTGGACTGATGCAATCCTAGGCTATGTCGAGGTTGACTACGGGGATGACGAGATTGGCACTATGGCTGAAAATTGATGCAAGTTAACTGCTATCCAAAAACGCTACTGGCTGAAATCTGACGCCGCTCTGCTGCTGTCCCAAAAACGCTAATGGATGAAATTGTCTGGAACCAAAAATGTTGATGTGGGCTGGTCTTTGCGGGCTGAAATCTGCTGGTCTTCAGGTGGTCAAAGGCTGAAATCTGCTGGTTCTTTATCTGTTGAAAAACGCCATGCAAAGGGGGCGATCTGGGCTTCTGGAAAACGCAAGGGCTGAGGGCTAGGGCTGAGGGCTGAGGTGGTCTGGTGATGCAATCTGGATGAAAAACGCTAATGCTTGGGAGGCTATGGGTGACGGGTGGTTGATGGAAAAAGCTAGGGCTAGGGTTTCTTGCTTGGAGGAGAAAACGCCACCAAGAGGGTTCTTGTTGAGAAGTTGCCTGTTGAGCTTGTGCTCCTGCTGCCTCTTCTGCCAATTAGTGCTAGCCTAGGTTTGCTTATATACAAACTTACTCAATTTGCCCTACCTACTTTCCAACAAAATTCACTTAAAAATAATAAGTGAAAAATGTCAAAAATAGGGAAAATAGGCTAAATGCACTAAAAAAATTTCCCTGAAGGATTCTAATGGGAATGCTTATGATCATGATGTGTGCAACCAGAGGATATGCATCTATACTAAGTGCCTGGGCATGGACGGTCTGCGAACAGACTCACAAAAGTGCCAGAACACTTCTCATCTAGACTGACTGGACCCTTGTCGTGTTGTAGCTTGTCCACGGACACATAGGGTTGGATGTGTCACGTGATATGTATCTTTTCATCTCCTATATAATGGAGGCTATGTATACATATACCTTCATAAGTTTAGAATAGTCTGAACTCACGAATTATAAGAGGGAATAAAGCACTATCAAATTATAAAAGCAAGGGACACAAGAAAAGGAAAAAAATAAAATCACTTTATTTGCTACGAAATAAAACTAGATAAAACAAAACATTATTAACTTAAAAATGTTTTTAGAAAAGGCATGCACAAAATAATTTGACGCAACTTACTTGGCTAAAACTTAAATGAAGTACTCAACATTAAACAAAAAAGGATAAGACATCTTAAAAACTTAATCCTAGAAATCAAACTTCACACAACAACTTCTAAAGAAACAAATTCTTAATTCCTAACGTAAGGTAAATACAATTCAATTAATCAAATCAATTCAACAAGTGTTCTCATCTCTTGTGTCTTAGTTTAATATGAAGTATGAAGTTTTAGTTTTAATTCTAGGATTAGCACCACTAATTGTCATAATGGTATTAGAGCAAATTTTGTTGTGAGCCTCTCACCCTCGCCGCTACACTTTCACCTCTCCCCCTTCTCGGACTTGTATGGAAGAAGTAGAACAGTGGATTCTCTTCGCAATGATTCCCGATAGTGGATAACCTCATCTCACGTCCTTTTCCCGTGACAAAATTGGAGCAGAGAAAGAGCAAGAGAGAGTCATGGATGGCAGTGCTTTCATGGCGCTCCCCCTTCTTGCTGATGTGCGAGTGTGCTGCCCAACTATCCGCGACGCATGTATCGTGCCCACAATGCCTCTAGCTGCCACGTGCCCCTCTTTTAAGCTTCGCACCCCACTTGAAAGGTTATGCCCTTTCTAAGTGTCCTTTCGCTTAGTTAAGGTGCTCATCCACACCTAAAACTCACCTTTTAAAACGAGTGGCCAAATTTGGTGGGCGGCTAGCCTCCTTTTTAAAAAACCCACTTTAAAAGAGGGGCCCCTTTATCACTTACATAAAAACAGTCCCCCTTCGTGTGTCACAAACTGCTGAGTGTCAAGCCACTGAAGAACGGAGCCAACCTACATATCTCGGTCGAGGGGCCTAAACCCTAAGAAGAACAAGCAGCAGAAGAAGTTTTACCAACTTGCAAAGTCTTGCCGAGTGGCCTAATTTGAAAGACGAGTTCCCACCAACTTACGGGACCCCGTTGATGGGGCCCAGGGGACCTAAAGCCATTAAAATAAAGCGGGACCCACACACACACACACACACACACGTGTAGACACGCACACAGAGACTTGCGTGGAGCTTGATGACGTGGCAGACTGTATGGATTTCCGCGTTTCACGCTGATTGTGTTGACGTGGTAGCCTGTATGGATTTCCGTGATTTACGTTGGCTAATTTTCAGTGCGAACTTGTGGGCCATATGCTTTTGAGTTTAAAGCTTTTCATGTAATCGCTTTTCATAGCGGTCTCTAACACTCTTCCGGGTGAAGGTGCAAAGTGCGAGAATCGTCATTGTACTAAGTTTGTACTAAGTTCAAGCAATATAAAGAAATATCAAAAGAGGCACCAAGGTTTGGGGCCAATGCTCTCTCAGAATGGAACTCTGCCACTCCTCATCTCTGTGCCGTGCCCTCTCTCTCTCTCTCTCTCTCTCTCTCTCTCTCTCTCTCTCTCTCTCTCTTTCAGTACAGTGTTATTTGAAGTGCTAAAAGTGTTCATCTGTTCTTTTCCGTTGGCACGTGGTGCCCGTCTTGTTACAGTGGTATCAGACTTTCAGGCTGTGCTTTTCTGAAAGCATATTGGTCCTATCAAAGAGCAGACAAAGCAAACGTTCGCTTTTAAATTTTGCCCTAGAGAATCTTCGTGTCTTGACCCCGGTCGCCAATGCTCTCTCAGAATGGAACTCTGCCACTCCTCATCTCTGTGCCGTGCCCTCTCTCTCTCTCTCTCTCTCTCTCTCTCTCTCTCTCTCTCTCTTTCAGTACAGTGTTATTTGAAGTGCTAAAAGTGTTCATCTGTTCTTTTCCGTTGGCACGTGGTGCCCGTCTTGTTACAGTGGTATCAGACTTTCAGGCTGTGCTTTTCTGAAAGCATATTGGTCCTATCAAAGAGCAGACAAAGCAAACGTTCGCTTTTAAATTTTGCCCTAGAGAATCTTCGTGTCTTGACCCCGGTCTTATTAGCCACTCCCACCCTTACTCCATTGTGCATTGGGCGTGCTCACGTCTTCACTGCTCTATCTTACAGGGCATAAGCCATAAAGAACCCAAGACATGGCTTTCATGGATTCGGCAGAATACTTGTAGTTTCTCCGTGACAAGTTTCGCGACTTTCTTTCGTGGCATCAACACTTACAACACAAAGCAACTTCACGGATAAACTTGTGATAGGAATTTAACACTTTAAACAAACACGGTTTGGCAGCTAGAGTGCGTCCAAGCAAACAGCGACACCCTATAGGCCCCATGTCACGTGCACATCTAACCCTATGTGTATGTGGACAAGCTACTTCATGACAAGGGTTTAGTTAGCTTCTAAAGTGTTCTGCACCTTTGTGAGTCTGTTTGCAGACCGTGCATGTCCAGACACTTAGAGTAGTTGCATTTCCTCAAAACTAGCGCTAGCACTTTCTGGCAAAGGAGGCAACAGATAGCATCTGGCAGTGCACCTTCTCAGCAAGACCGGCAAGGGAACCTAGTGTTTTCAGCCACCAAAGACCAGCCAACGTTTTTCAGCAATTTGCAGATCAGCCCCAGCGTTTTACAGTTGCAAATCAGCTTGGCGCTAGCAGATTTTTCAGCAGATCATCTAGCGTTTTCGAGTTGCTGCATCACCTAGCGTTTTGCAGATTCGTGGCGACAGTTCAGCCCACAGCATCAACGTTTTGTATTTTCAGCTGTAGGACTTTGTACCGCAGCCCCCAAACCTCGTAGACCTCACCTTCCCACATCAGATTCTCGCCGGATGGTCAAATCAGCTAGAGTTTGCAGATTCAGCCCGCTATTCGCAGATTTCAGCATCTGCGTTTTCAGCGCATCGTCGTCGTGTCATCATCACCACCGTCGTCACCGACATATAGTCAGAATTCAGCAGATACAAGATTTGCAGATTTCAGCCCCTAGCGTTTTCAATTTTCAGCCGTCGTCCTCATCGTCGGCGAGTCGATCGCATCTAGACCATTGTACCAGATTTGTGCAATCAATAGCATAGACCACTCTTGTCACATGCACATGTAACCCTATGTGCATGTGGACAAGCTACTTCATGACAAGGGTCCAGTCAGCCTAGCTTAGGAAGTGTTCTGGCACTTTTGTGAGTTTGTTCGCAGATCGTGCATGTCCAGACACTTAGAGTAGATGCATATCCTCTGGTTGCACACACCATGGTCCTCAGCATTACCATCAGATTCCATCAGGAGCATTTTATAGTGCACAGAACCTATTTTCCCTATTTTAGCCATTTTTCACTTGTTATTAATAAGTGACTTTGTTGGGAAACTGGGTAGGGCAATTCTGGCAAGATTATATATAAGAAAACTAGCACTAGCACTTTCTGGCAGAAGAGGTAGGAGACCACAGTGGAACTGCACCTTCTCAGCAAGACCAGCAAGAAGACCTAGCGTTTTCAAGCTACCAAGACCAGCCAACGTTTTCTTAGCAAATGCAGATCAGTCCCAGCGTTTTGCAATTCCTGATCAGCCTGGCGACAACCAATCCCTTAGCGTTTTTGCACCAAGACATCAGTTCAGCCCTAGCGTTTTTGGATCAACAGGACAACCTAGCGTTTTGCATTTTCCCGGCGACAAGCCCCTTTTCTCCATCAGCGTTTTCAGTTTTCAGCATATAGACTCCATACCACAGCCCTCGAACCTTGCAGATCTCACCTTCCCGCAGAATATCCTCGTTGCGCGGTCAGATCAGCCAGCATTTGCACATTCAGTTCGGAAAACACAGATTTCAGCATCTGCGTTTTCAGCGAGTCGTCGTGTAACAGACTTGGACACTCCAAGTCAAGAATCAACCGCGACAGCACCAAATAACCACTTCAAAACAAGTCACAGATCACAATAGATTTACACTGGCACTACGGAGTTCCGTGCCTAGAGATAATGGCCCCAAAGACTGGCGCCCCTTTCGGTATTTCTTTTTATATTAATCAATCATCAAAGTACAAGAGAGCGGTTAGGGTTTCACTCTCAGACTCTGCGTCCAGATGCTCTGAGAAGTGAGGCCCTCACCACTAATTTAAAGATAACAAGGAATGCCCAAAAGCAGAGCCCCAAAAGCTTTTAAAATAAAAAGCATCAGTTCTATCTCTCTCTTAGAGAGTCTTTTTCTCTTTTTTTTAATAAAAAAAAGCAAAATTCGCGTCGCTCATCATTTTCAAAAAAAAAAATTCAAGCCTCCGCAATTTTCGAAAATTAGGGTTTCTGGCAGAAATTAGGGTTTCTGTTGTCCGCCACGTCATCACTTTGTGACATACCCCCCTCTTGAAAGCATTGTAATCGACCGCGATTACGCCTGCAAAACCGACAAAAGCCATAAACCGTCTTAGCAGACACTGACTGTTAGTACCTACGTACTAGGAACACACATCTAGCACATGTACGAAATCAACAGTCACATCACACGACATCACAGGACATCACATGACATTCAACATTCATTCGGATCTTAGACCATGATTTATCGGCAATGTAGCTAGCAATCACATCTAGGTCCAATCAGGCCCTCATCGATGTCCGATTGACTAACCCCTATTGCAACCATGTCTATTCGAGATCAATCAGACCAAAATGCTGCAGTCATTTCGGCTATCAGTTCCTGCACTCACACGAAGTCAAGAACAAATCAGTATCATAATCAGGAATTCCATTTCATAAAGTCATCCAGCAGAATACTGTCAGCTCTCAGTATCCCTGAAGCTCAAAGAGACATCAGTGACTTTAGTATCAAAATCAAGGCATCTGTTGACAAAGGAGCGGAGTAACTCTCCTCTTGTGCATCCCACTGCACCAGATCTTCGGCCAAGCTGAATTTCTAGGTTCCGTTTGAAGTAAACTATGCTAAACCAAAACATCGAGGTAAAGTTTCACAATCCGAGGAGTATCTACTAGGTCCTCCTCCTCTATCCACTTCGCATCAAATGCAGGAAAGTTCTTGAACTAAACCAAGAACCGCCTTCGGACTTTACCTTTCTTCGTATCATTATGTGCCAAAATCTGTTCAGGAACAAGGATCTCCTCGTTTTCTTCCACTTAGGGTTGCTCATCAGGCTCCCCATCATCAGGCACATCACTCTTAACTGGGTTCAAAAGACTCATATGCAATGCATTATGAATCCTCCAAGTATCTGGCAGTTTCAATCGGAAGGAGACATCATTTATCTTGTCAGTGATCTGGAAAGGTCCGTAGTATTGCACACTAAGCTTTGGAAAAAGCCTCTACTTTCCCTTTTTCTTTCGTAGGCGTGCCTTCTCAAAACGTAAGAGCACCCAATTATCCTCCTTCAATTTCAAGTCGCAACGATGGCGATCCACTACCTTTTTCTGTCGTTCGAGACTCCTGCAAAGTCTCGCGAACCTTGGCAAAAGCCGTATCCAAATCTCGCGAATATTCATCCGCTTCAAACATCTAATCTTCGTGCTCAGGAAGGATGAAACCTTCGGAACACTTTCAACAATCGCACATGGTGTCTTCCCCGTCGGAGAGTGTATCGTGTTACTGTAGGCAAATTCCACCAAAGGTAAGTTCCTTTCCCATTGAGTCTTCTGATCCGAGATACAAGACTTAAATAAATCTAAAATCACTGAATTGGCAATCTCAAATTGCCCGTCAGTCTGCAAGTGGAACGATGACGAGAACTGCAACTGCGTGCCAATGTTCTCCCAAATTGCCTTCCAAAACAAACTCATAAATCTGGGGTCTCTGTCGGAGACAATCGTCTCAGACGTGCCATGTAATCGGAAAATCATCGTGATCATTCTGTGTTCTCGGGAGATCCAAAAATGAAATCCATTTCAATATTTTCCCAGGGGCGGGTGGGTATGGGTAAAGGTTGTAACAATCCCTGTGCCTTATGCCTGTCAAACTTGACCTTCTGGCATACCAAGCAACTGCGCACAAAATCTTCCACATCCTTCTTGAGTCTCCGCCAAAAGAAATATCTCTCTATCCCTTTCATGGTGGTAGCAATGCCGCGGTGACCCGTAAAAGGTGGACAATGGCATTCAGTCATAACCTTTTCCCTCAACGGCTCTGTAACGCACAACATAGTCTTTTTCATCAAGTAGCCTTCCCCAAGGGAGTATCCAGCTACTGTCTCCCCATCCCGTATCCGTGTGAAAATATCTGCAAAATCTGTATCTGTGGCATACTGATCGACCATATCCTCGAAGCTCCTGTGATATATCGCGGAAACAGCCAGAATCAACGGTTTCCGAGACAAAGCATTTGCCACCACTTTCTTCTGTCCTTGCACATGGACAATTTGGAAGTGGAACTGTGACAAGATGTTCGCCCACCGCATCTGCTTTTTCGAAAGTTGCTTCTGTGACAAGAAGTAGCGCAAACTCTGATGGTCTGTAAAGACAGTAAAATCCGCTCCGAGTAGGTAATGCCGCCACTGAGTAAAGCTCTTTCTCATAGATCTGTGCTGTCATCTCCGGCCTAGAGAACAAACGGCTCTGGTAAGCTATGACATGGCCTTCTTGCATCAAGACCGCACCCAGACTACGACCACAAGCATCACAATATACTTCAAATGACTTCTGCAAGTCCGGCAAAGTCAAAATAGGTCCCGTAGTCAATTTCTCTTTCAATGTCCGAAAGGCAGTCACCTTTGTGGGTCCCCACGAAAAAGGTACTCCTTTCTGTGTCAAGGTATGCAAAGAGGAAGCAACCTCTGCAAACTTTCGTATGAACCGCCTGTAGTACGAACACAGTCCCAAGAAGCTTCTAACTTCATGGATATTCCTCAAATCGGGCCAATCACGGATAGTCTCTATCTTGGCCGGGTCTATTTGCACTCCTGCTGCTGTTGACACAATGTGTGCCAAAAAGTGTATCTTTGGTAGGAAAAATTCACTTTTCTTTGCATTAATCACTAACGTGTGATATCGTAATGCCTGAAAGACTTGAAGCGGATGATCTCTGTGTTCTGCCTCAATTCTTGGAGAAAACAATGATGTCGTCAAAGAAAGTGCCAACAAAAAGCCTGTACTCTCGAAAAATCATGTCCATCATCCGGTTAAATGTCGCAAGAGCATTGGTTAAGCCAAAAGGCATCACCAAAAACTCAAATAACCCAAAAGTCGTCCAAAAAGCTGTCTTGTAGACATCTCGTGGCGCTATCCCGATCTGATGATATCCACTCTTCAAGTCAATCCTGCTAAAGCACGAGGATCCCTGTAACTTGTCGAGTATATCATCGATCCTAGGAATCGGAAATCTGTTCTTGATGGTGATTTCGTTGAGAGTGCTATAATCGATGCACATTCTTCAAGATCCGTCTTTCTTCAAAACCAACAACACTGGAGAGCAATACGGTGAAGTACTAGGCTGGACAAGACCCTTTTCCAAGAGGTCTTTCACTGGGTTCATAATCTTTTCGTTCTGTACTTGGCTCACACGATAAGGTGGCCGATTCGGTGGCGTGCTTCCAGGTATCAGATCAATGGTTTGATCTTCAGGCCCTTTGAAAAGCAATCGGCACGAGTGTGGAGAACAATCTTGGCGTTCTTTTGATCAGGTCAAAACATATTCAACCTCTATCCAGCGTTCAGTTCTCTCCCAAAAGAATGAGTAAGAAACTGAAGTTCATCAAGTACAATCTCTAAGCCCTTCATTTATCAAAGTCGCTTTCTCGGCCCGGTAGTCAAGCACGGCATAGTTCTTGTGGTACCAAGGGATCCTGAGTAGAACGTCACTCGCGTGCCCTGAACACCCCCGTCATTGCAAACGAAGTTTGCCAATGCTCGGTGTAATGGCAACATCCCATCCGGGTGCCAGTCGAACTACCTCTGCCTGTGGCGTCAGTCTGTCGGGGATAATTCCAAATCGAGCCGCCAATTGCAAGTGAAAAGAAGTTGGCCTTGGCTCCTTCAAAAGAGCTTCCCGATCCTTCACTTTGCCCCAAAAGCGACAAAGTTTGTACTTTCATTCATTAGATTCGATGCAGGTCCCACGCCATGTGGTACCAGTTCTGCTTTTCTATTTGCCTTTTTTCTGCCACGTTCCCCAGCTGCTCACGAACTCTCAGGCCTGTCGTCGTCTTTATCATTCTGTTCTTTCTGTGCCTTTTTAGGGCACTTCGCGGAGATATGTCCATGTTCCCCGCATCCAAAGCACTTCCCCTCTCTGATGAAGCGAGCTCTCTCCTCAGGAGTATGCTTGGGTCGTGCATCCTTTTTCTCTGGGTTGCTCTTTTTCTTTCTACTTTCATTCCTAGAAGTCTGTTCGGCTCGTTGTGTCATGGCCTCATCTGTGGGGTAGGTCAAACTGCCATAGTGAATGGCAAAGCCCCGCTTCGCATGACTCTTCGACTCCTGAACAGAAGCTGACTTTTGTTCCAAGCAGTGATCTCGGATCTCTGTAGGTAGACCCAAGGTAAACCGCTCAATCTGTTCTCTAAACGAGATCTTCTTGAATGAAGAGGCGGGTAGAAAAGAGCTCCAGAATCTTTCACAATAAGCATTGATTGTATCTTTCTTGGTCATCCGAAGATGGTTCCAAGCAGCCGGTACATCTCGTTCATATTCTTGCGTCAACCAAGAAGAAATAAAAAGCTTCTTAAATTTCAGGCATGTAACTGGCGCACTCTTGTTAAAAGAAGCGTGGACCACCAAGTACAAGCATTCCCCTTAAGGTAAAAGGTAGCTCTCCGAATCTTGGAGTGCTCTGAATAGCGTCCTCCCGCGAAAGCGATATCAAACTGCTGTATCAAAGACAAAGCCTTCGAAGCATCTGAGTATGCTGAAAAGTATCAAACTTGATCGAGTGGCCACCTTCCTTAAATTCTCAGACTTTCTTGCTTTTATCTTCGAGAAAGTCATACTTGTTGGCTTTGTAAAAATTCTTCTTGTTCACATAAAACTTTTCGTCATCGGAATCTAAGCTGTCTGTAGACGAGTCCTCAGTAGAACTGTCAGTCTCTGGGTGAGATGTAGGCTTCTTTGCCTTTTTCTTACCCTTTTCGAAGCTTTGTTTCTTGCTTCGCTTTTTACCTTTTCTGTCTTGTTCGCTTGAATCCGAGGAGCTAGAAGAACTATCAGAAGAAGAACTGGGTAAGCCTTCAAACTTGACACGCTTCTTCTGTTTCTTTGCCTTGTCGAATGTCGACCGACGACCCAAATATCCCGGGAAGTCAGTGCCTTTCTTCTGCTTTTTTCCATGCTTTTTGCCTTTCTTTTGCACGTCGAAAAGCTGAGCAATCCGTGCATCAACCACGTTCTCCAGTTCCTTCTCCGTATATTTCTTGGAGGCAGAAGGTTTCTTGAGAGCGGGTTTCGTGAGTGGTGTTGTGGTTCTCTTCCACTTCGTCTGTACCTCTTCCAAAGAGGTCTGGTTCATATATTTTGCCATCTTGGCAAAATTGAGCATCATCTTTGTTGCATCGCCAATCAATTGAGGACGCTCCATCTCTCTTTGCTCCGCCTGAGTAGGCCGAGGCAGGCCATACTCTCTGCCGGAATCTTCGTTGTGATCCCTGCCCGCATCTCCAGATGCAGAAGGAGTCGACTGATCCTTGCATGAAGCCATAGGTGCCGCGGAAAAAAAAATTCGGGGATCGGATTTCCCGTAGAAGAGAAATCGGCCGTGCTCTGATACCACTGTTACAGACTTGGACACTCCAAGTCAATAATCAACCGCGACAGCACCAAATAACCACTTCAAAACAATTCATAGATCACAATAGATTTACACTAGCCCGGCGGACTTCCGTGCCTAGATATATTGGCCCCAAAGACTGGCGACCCTTTCAGTATTTCTTTTTATATTAATCAATCATCAAAGTACAAGAGAGCAGTTAGGGTTTCACTCTCAAACTCTGCGTCTAGATGCTCTGAGAAGTGATGCCCAAAAGCAGAGCCCCAAAAGCTTTTAAAATAAAAAGCAGCAGTTCTCTCTCTCTCTTAGAGTCTTTAAAAAAAAAAAAAAAAGAGCAAAATTCGCGTCCCTCATAATTTCCAAAAAAAAAATAAAAATTCCAGCCTCTGCGATTTCCGGAAATTAGGGTTTCTGTTGTCCGCCACGTCATCACTTTGTGACACGTCGTCGCATCGTCGTCATTGCCATCGTCACCGACATAGAGTCAGAATTCAGGAGATACAAGATTTGCAGATTTCAGCCCGTCTCCTCATTGTCCTTATCGTCGTCGACATCGTTGGCAAGTTTATAGCATTGTAGAGATTTGTGCAATCAATAGTGAACCGCTCTCGCCATAGAGAGTGGGGCCTTCGGAGGAGGGTTTGACAACATTCTGGTGTCGTATTCTTTTCTCTCTATCTCTTAGTCTCAGCACCTTCATTCACAGTGTTTATCCACTTTGTTTGTGATCATTTGCACTCTCTCACTAAAGAAACGGAAGGCTCTCCCTTCCGGAAGCAAAAGAAACCCTTGAGCACAGTTCGGAGCTCTCATCTTGAGCAAAGTTCATCATTCACATCCGCTGCACCTTACACCTCTCACCGTAGAGAGTGGGGTCCTTGGAGGAGGGCTTGACAACATTCTGGTGTCACATTCTTCTCTCTCTATCTCTTAGACTCAGCACGTTCATTCACAATGTTTATTTACTTGTTTGTGATCATTTGCACTCTCTCATTAAAGGAACGGAAGGCTCTCCCTTCCCTAAGTAAAAGGAACCCTTGAGCACAGTTCGTAGCACTCATCTTGAGCAAAGTTCAACATTCACTTCCGCTACACCTTACATTGGTATCAAATCTTTGACAGTGTTCTGTATCACTCAAGGAAAGAACCACAAGATTTTTTTTGCGGTCACACGTAACCAAAGTCCACTTGGGCATGTCGATTCCTAATCGTGTTTTTGAAGGGTGACAGGGAACCCAAGAAAGAAGGGCTTGTCCAGCCTCCCCTTGTTTCTCTTTTTACTCATTGAGAGCGGACCGTGCACTTAGCGGCTGGCCAATCGACATGAGGTGGGAAAAAGAAACTTTGGTGTGAGCGAAAGGCCAACAAGGGGTGCGCCCGCGGGAAAGAGAAGTGCTCGAGTAAGAGAAGATCCTTCTCTAACACAGATTGCAAGCTAAAGAAGAACCTCAAGAACCTCACGAACTCAAGACCCTCAAGAACTCAAGAACCCAAGAACCACAAGAACCCAAGTTCCTCGTGAACTTAAAGACCCAAAACTTCAGTGCATGGTCATCACCCGAAGCGGAATGGATACTTTGCATGGAGGTGATGAGCATGGAAGTGGCGAAGAACAATTTTCCCCACTAAGAGGTTTTTCCGACCCTCCCCCCTCCCCATCTACGCCAAGGATTGCATCAAATCCTATGGAGGCTTTGGTCAAGATGATGATGGACATGATGTTACAACGAGAAGCACAACGGGCTGCCTTGGAGCGCGAGCGCAAAGAAAGAAAGGCATCCTTGGATCGTGAACGTGAAGAAAGACGGGCATCCTTGGATCGCGAGGGTGAACAAGTGCGCTTGGCGCCCGAGGAAAGAAAGGCAATCTGTAACAGACTTGGACACTCCAAGTTAAGAATCTGCCGCGACAGCACCAAATAACCACTTCAAAACAGTTCACAGTTCACAAATTATTCGACACTGGCCCGGCGGAGTTCTGTGCCTTGAGATATTGGCCCCAAAGACTGGCGCCCCTTTCGGTATTTCTTTTTGTATTAATCTGAGTTCAAAGTACAAGAGTGCGGGCAGGCGCTCACACTCGGACTCTGCGTCCAGAGGCCTACTTACATATTTAAAGGTACAAGGGTTGCCAAAAGCAGAGCCCCAAAAGCTGGAAATCAAAAGCTCAAAAGCTTTAAAAAAAAACAAAGCAGGAGTCTCTCTCTCTCTCTCTCTCTCTCTCTCTCTCTCTCGCTTAATTAGAAATAAAGCAAAGAGGCTTCTCTCTCTCTTTCTCAACTTGCGTAGGCAAAGCAAGTCCAAAAGCTAAAATCAAAAACTGTCGCCCTGTTGCCCGAAAATCACGCCGCAGTTCGCGGGGGTCCGTACAACTGCCACGTGTTAGGCCACGTCAGCAAATTAGGGTTTTTGATTTTCTGCAGTTAGGGTTAGGGTTTCAACAAATTAGGGTTTCTGATTTTCCTGCAGAGCGGGCAGCCACGTCATCACTTTGTGATATACCCCCCTCTTGAAAGCATTGTAATCGCCCTCGATTACGCTTGCAAAACAGACAGAGGCCATAAACTGTCTTAGCAGACACTGACTGTTAGTACCTACATACTAGGAACACACATCTAGCACATGTACCAATCTACAATCATATCACACGACATCACAAGTAATCACTCGACATAAGAGGACATCACATGACATTCAACATTCATTTGGATCTTAGACCGTGATTTATCGGCAATGTAGCTAGCAATCGCATCTAGATCCAATCGGGCCCTCATAGATGTCTAATTGACTAACCCCTATTGCAACCATGTCTATTCGAGATCATTTAGACCAAAATGCTGCAGTCATTTCGTCTATCAGTTCCTGCACTTAAAAACAAGTCAAGAACAAATCGGTTTCATATTCCGGAATTCCATTTCATAAAGTAATACAGTAGAATACTGTCAGCTCCCAGTATCCCTGAAGCTCAAAGAGCATCAGTGACTCTAGTATTCTAAAAAAGATCAAGGCATCTGTTGACAAAGGAGCGGAGTAAGTCCCCTCTTGTGCATCCCACTGCACTAGATTTGCGGCCAAGCTGAATTCTGGGTTCCATTTGGAGTAGACTATGCTAAACCAAAAGCTTCGAGGTAAAGTTTCACAGTCTGAGGAGTATCTGCTAGGTCCTCCTCCTCTCCATCCACTTCGCATCCAATGCACTGTAGTTCTTGAATTTAACCAAGAACCGCCTTCTTACTTTACCCTTATTCTTTGTGTCCTTATGTGCCAAAATCTATTCAGGAACAAGGATCTCCTCGTTTTCTTTCACTTCAGGTTGCTCATCGGGCTCCCCATCATCAGGCACATCACCTTTAAATGGTTTCAAGAGACTTACATGAAATGCATTGTGAATCCTCCAAGTGTCAGGCAGTTTCAGTCAGGAGGAGACATCATTGATCTTTTCGGAGATCTGGAAAGGTCCATAGTATCTCATACTAAGCTTTGGAAAAAGCCTCTCCTTTCCCTTTTTCTTTCTCAGGCGTGCCTTCTCAAAACGTAAGAGCACCCTCTCATCCTCCTTCAATTTCAAATCGTGACGATAGCGATCCACTGCCTTTTTCTCTCGTTCTTGAGATTTCTGCAAAGCCTCGCGGACCTTGGCAAAAGCCGTCTCTAAGTTGCGCGTATACTCATTAGCTTAAAAAATCTTTTCTTTCGTGCTTAGGAAGGGTGGATCCTCCGAAGCACCTTCAACAATCTCAAATGGCGCCTTTCCCATCGAAGAGTGTATCGTGTTGTTGTAGGCAAATTCCACCAAAGGTAGATACTTTTCCCATTGAGTCTGCTGATCTGAGATATAAGACTTCAATAAATCTAAAACCATTGAATTGGGAATCCTAGATTGCCCGTCAGTCTGTGGGTGGAAAGATGACGAGAACAACTCATAAATCTGGGGTTCTTGTCGGAGACAATCGTCTCAGGCATGCTATGTATCTGAAAATCTGGGCCACAAATAGTCTCGCTAAGTGATCCGGCTTGACTGTTTTCTTCACTGGAATGAAATGAGCCTGTTTTGCTAAATTTGTCAATAATAGTCCGAATACCATCGTGACCACTGTGTTCTTGGGAGATCAAAAATGAAATCCATTGCAATACTTTCCCAGGGGAGGGTGGGTATGGGCAAAGGCTGTAACAATCCCTGTGCTTTATGCCTGTCAAACTTGACCTTCTGGCATACCAAGCAACTGCGCACAAACTCTTCCACATCCTTCTCGAGTCTCGGCCAAAAGAAGTATCTCTCTACCCCTTTCATGGTAGTAGCAATGCCACGGTGACCCGTAAAAGGTGGACAGTGGCATTCAGTCATAACCTTTTCCCTCAATGGCTGTGTAATGCACAACATGGTTTTCCTCATCAAGTAGCCATCCCGAATGGAATATCCCGCTACTGTCTCCCCATCCCGTATCTATGTGAAAACGTTTGCAAAATCTGGATCTGTGGCATACTGGTCGACCATATCCTTGAAGCTCCTATGATGTATCGCGGAAGTAGCCAGAACTAACAGCTTCCGAGACAAAGCATCTGCCACCACATTCTTCTGTCCCTGAACATGGACAATCTGGAAGTGGAACTGTGACAAGATGTTCGCCCACCGCATCTGCTTTTTCGATAGCTGGTTCTGTGACAAGAAGTAGCGCAAACCTTGATGGTCTGTAAAGACAGTAAAATCCGCTCCGAGTACGTAGTGCCGCCACTGAGTAAGAGCATGGATAACCGCCAAAATCTCTTTCTCATAAATCTGTGCTATCATTTCCGGCCTTGAGCACAATCGGCTCTTGTAAGCAATGACATGGCCTTCTTGCATTAAGACCGCACCCAGACTACGACCACAAGCATCACAATATACTTCAAATGACTTCTGTAAGTCCGACAAAGTCAAAACTGGTCCCGTAGTCAATTTCTCTTTCAATGTCTGAAAAGCAGTCACCTTTGCGGGTCTCCACGAGAAAGGGACTCCTTTCTGTGCCAAGATATGCAAAGGGGAAGCAACCTCTGCAAACTTTCGAATGAACCGCCTATAGTACGACACAATCCCAAGAAGCTTCTAACTTCATGGACATTCTTCAAATCGGGCCAATCACGGATAGTCTCTATCTTGGCCGGATCCATTTGCACTCTTGCTGCTGACACAATGTGTCCCAAAAAGTGTATCTCTGGTAGGAAAAATTCACTTTTCTTTGCATTAATCACTAACCTTTGATCTCGTAATGCCTGAAAGACCTGAAGCAGTTGATCTCTATGTTCTGTCTCATTCTTGGAGAAAACAATGATATCGTCAAAGAAAGTGCCAACAAATAGCCTGTACTCTCGAAAAATCCTGTTCATCATCCGGTGAGATGTCGCAGGAGCATTGGTTAAGCCAAAAGGCATCACCAAAAAGTAAAATAACCCAAAAGTCGTTCAAAAGGTTGTCTTGTAGACATCTCCCGGCGCATTTCTGATTTGATGATATCCACTCTTCAAATCAATCCTACTAAAGGACGAGGATCCTTGTATTCTGTCGAGTATATCATCGATCCTAGAAATCGAAAATCTATTCTTGATGGTGATTTTGTTGAGAGCTCTACAATCGATGCACATTCTCCAAGATCTGTCTTTCTTCAAAACCATCAATACTGGAGAGAAATACGGTGAGGTACTAGGGTGGACAAGACCCTTTTCCAAGAGGTCTTTCACTTGGTTCATAATCTCTTCGTTGTGTGCTCGGCTCACACGGTAAGGTGGCCGGTTCGGTGGCGTGCTTCCAGGTATCAGATCAATGGTACGATCTTCATCAACCTACACTACCTCATGGGTTCTGTAACAAACTGCTGACGTGTCAAAGCCTAAAGAATGGAAACCCTAAAAACTGCAAAAACCCTAAACCTAACCCTAAGGGCAGCGTGGCAGTTTTCCAAAAATTGCGTTGGCATGATGACGTGGCAAGTTGTACGGATTTCTGTGATTTACGCTGACAGCTTTTTGGCTTTGCTTTTGGACCAGAAGCTTTTAAGTTTGAAGGCTTTTTACTGTAAACTGCTTTTTAGGCCAAGGGCCTTTAAATATGAGGTTAGGGCTCATTCTCTGGCATGCTTCAGTACAGAGGTGTAGAGTTTCGAGTACCGGCTTGTACTGTGTTGTTGCAATATAAAGAAATACCGAAAGGGATGCCAAGGTTTGGGGCCAATACTCTTTGGGGTGGAATTCCGCCACTCCGTGTCGTGTGTGGTCTCTCTCTCTTAGTTCAGTTGTTATTGAAGTGCTAAAAGTTTGTTCAGTAAGTCTGTTCTTTTCTATTGGCACGTGGTGCCCGTCTTGTGACAGTGGTATCAGAGCATCAGGCGTGTGCTTTTCTGAAAGCATACTGGTCCTACAAAAGAGCAGACAGAGCTGTTGGAATTTATTTGAGGTATCTTCGCCCTCCAACCCGGACTTATCAGCGCTCCCGTCTTCACCGCAGTGTCTTACAGGGCATAAGCCAATTAAGAACCCAATACTTGGAATTCATGGATTCAACAGAATATTTGCAGTTTCTGCTCAACGAGCTTCATGACATTCTTTCACGGCATCCTCAAGAGAATCTTTCGATGCTACAAAGTTTTCAACAATTTTTGAACTACATGTTACCCTCTCCGATGCCCCAGGTGGTACCTCCTCCTCCGGCACCAGAAAGTACGAGAGCTTCCAATCAGCAACCTTCTCAACCGTCTGTTCTGATCGGGGGAGTCTTCAAGAATATGGTGCAGCCATCTGACCCTAATCCAGTGCAACCGCCTTTGCCACCGCCATTGCCCCCACTTCCACCACCACCGCTACCAGGCTACAATGTTTGGAGCTCATATGGATACCCTTATTATCCATACCCGGGACATGGGCCTAACCAACCCAAAGATTTCAAAGATGGTGGCACGATAGTCAAATTTTTCACTTTTTCTGGGGTGAAAGATCGCAAGAAAGCATTGCAGTTCGTTTAGCAATTCGACAACATCTATGCTTTGGGGAACTATACAGAAGAATCCAAGATTTCTCGAGCAGCGGGATTTTTTAAAGATAATGCTATGCAATGGTGGAGTTCAATCGCGACACAACCGCATACTCCAAGGACCTGGCAAGCTTTCAAGACAGTTTTTGCGCGTAGTTACATGACTTCAATGTTTGAAGTCCAGATTTTGGCAGAGTGAAGCAACTTGAAAATGCTTGCCACGGAAACCATGGACGACTATAACCAAAGGTTTCTCGACGTGTACCTTCCGGTGTCCTTCTTTAAGTTCATTCCCTTGGAGGACCAGTGCGAGCGCTACACCATTGGACTACCATCACCATTGCATGAATATTGTCTCTCCAAGCAAGTCTCTACCATGCAAGAGCTTATGGACCATGCCGCGGTCGGCTACAAGCTCATGACAGGAAAGTTGGAGTTTACCACAGAAGAACCTTCGGCCACTAACCAAAACTCCCGGCAACAACGAACAAATTCCCGTGAAAACCAACCTCAACGGCCTCGTTTGACACAACTTCAACGAGACGCCTTGTTACAAGAAGGCCGATGCCTGGGGATCGTTTCGTTGTATGCTAGAAAACCTCCGAACGACGCAGGCCGATGACTGGGGAGCGTTTGGTTGTATGCTTGAACCTCCGAGCGACGCAGACTACGGTCTGGGGAGCGTTTGGTTGTACAGTCCTCTGAGCTCATGGCCCGGACCTTTTTAGGTTATTTGCGGGGGGAGTGACGAGGTAGTCGTTGAGTAGCTTTATACCACAGACTGTTTGTCTCAGGGGAGTGCTCAGCAGCGCTGTTTGTTGTATCTTGTAATATGTATATGTGAGCATTTGTGTTGCATTGTGATGTGTCAATTACTGAATATTCCTAATTGGATGAGATTGCCTGGGTATGTAATTTTAGTGCATCAAGACACCCGTGGAAGATCAGTATGGTCTTGGTGTGATGGCTAATTTTACTACGCCGGAATATCAAGAGTTCCGATCTGGACGAACAAAGAAGCTAACTCCTTGATCAAAACAGTCGAGAGGAGAAGCTAACTCCTTGATCAAAAGAGCAGAAAGGAGAAGCTAACTCCTTGATCAAAACAGCCGAAAGGAGAAGCTAACTCCTTAATAAAAAAGAGCAAATTGATTGTCCCTCGGAATGACCCTGGGAAATTTTTGAGCTAACTTGAGTTGTTTTACAGATATGCTGTAATCGCGGACGATTACTCTCTTTCAAGAAGGGGAGATGTAACAAACTGTTGACGCGTCAAAGCCTAAAGAATGGAAACCCTTAAAACTGCAAAAATCCTAAACCTAACCCTAAGGGCAGCGTGGCAGTTTTTCGAAAATTGCGTTGGCATGATGACGTGGCAGGCTGTACGGATTTCCGTGATTTAGGCTGGCAGCTTTTTGGCTTTGCTTTTGGACCAGAAGCTTTTAAGGTTGAAGGCTTTTTACTGTAAACTGCTTTTTAGGCCAAGGGCCTTTAAATATGAGGTTAGGGCTCATTCTCTGGCATGCTTCAATACGGAGGTGCAGAGTCTCGAGTATCTGCTTGTACTGTGTTGTTGCAATATAAAGAAATACGGAAAGGGGCGCCAAGGTTTGGGGCCAATATCCTCTGGGGTGGAATTCCGCCACTCCGTGTCGCGTGTGGTCTCTCTCTCTCTCTCTCTCTCTCTCTCTCTCTCTCTCTCTCTCTCTCTCTCTCTCTCTCTCTCTCTCTCTCTCTCTCTCTCTCTCTCTCTCTCTCTCTCTCTCTCAGTTCAGTTGTTATTGAAGTGCTAAAAGTTTGTTTAGTCAGTCCGTTCTTTTCTATTGGCACGTGGTGCCCCTCTTGTGACAGGTTCCTCGATCTTTGAACTTCAAAAGGTATTGTCGTGCTTGCTTCTTTGATCCATGGCGAAACCGATGCAACAAAATCTGTACCGGTTCCATGACTTCTGCTTCATCAATGATCTCAGGTTCTTCTTTTTCAGAATTGTCCTTTGGTGGGTTTTCCTAAAACAACTTCAACCAAGAAACATGGAAAACGTTGTGCATTGACCATGAGTTAGGTAACTGCAATTTCATAGAAACCTCATTTATCTTTTTAATGATTGGAAAAGGACCATACAAAAAGACAACTTTGGACACTTCTTTCCTACTTGCTTGAGAGGTTGCTTCATGATCCTAAGATAGACCCAATCCCCTTCCTTGATAGTAACATCCTGATGATGCTTATTAGCTTGACGAGAATAAGGCTCTTGAGCCTTGCTTAGCCGAAACTTCACACTCTCAGCAATCTCATCCAAAGACTGGCTCTCAGGATTGGCATCAGGCAACTGATTGACCGATTGAGTCAACAAAGATTGAAACAGACGGCCAAATGCTGCCTCATACGGAGTTCTACCAATGACACTGAAATACGAGTCATTCAAAATTGCTTGCACTAAAGGGAGATACTACTCCCAATGAGACTGCTGATCATGCACATAAGACTTCATGTGAGGATTAATGGTGCTAATCCTATATTTAAGACTAAAACTTCATACTTAAGATCAAACTGAAACTCAAGAGATTGAATGTGTGTTTGATTGATTGAATGAATACTTGAAAACTGAGTACAATAGGCTCCTTATATAGGAGACGAAGAGACACAAATGAAAAGACACGTCTCATGGTGAAGAGAGCCGACTTTAGACGTAAGACACATCCTTTCGGCGAAGAGTTGCAACCATTGGACGAAGAGTCGCAACCGTAGAGCGAGGGGGTGTGACCAGTCGTCGAAGGAGTGTGGCTTTTGGCGAAGAGGCATGTCTCTTGAGCGAAAGGTCGTGACCATCCAAGCGTAGGGGTCCTCCTTGCCATGGCACTTTGCGTATCTGCAACTAGGAGTAGATGTAATATTGTAACATAGTCACAATCGTGACATTCCCTCCCATTTAAAATGAGAGCCTTGGTTAAAGGAATGACTTTTGATGGTGATAGGACTCTAGAAAAGCATTGAATCTTCGAAAATCTTCAGTCTTTGAGTTATTTGAAACCTTTGTCTTGAACTTTTGCTTCTTGCGAAACCTTTTTGCTTTGATTGCTAAATCCCATGTCATTACATTGACTTTTTAGAGCAATCTGGCATAATCAGGTTAACTGCAAAGAGATAGATCTTCAAAATCCTTCATGTGATGTAAGACTTCTGGTTCAAAATCTTCCAATAACTGTGAAATATTTGGTTAAGAGAAAATCTTCTCAAGACATTCTTCGAAGGGGTTAAATTCATCTTTGCTAATCACTGGAGAGGATTTTATATCGAGACTGCAATTATCTTCCAATAATAAATCCCAAAATTATTCAGAATCATCTTCAGAAACTGTCACTTCATGACTTGCAATTGGCATATCATCATCCAACAAAGAATCAAAGAAAGCATAATCATCTTTTGACTTAGAATCTGCAACTAACTATGTCCTTGTCTTTGTTTGGTAACGAAGTATCACTTGGAAAACCTTCTTGCTCGAAATCATCTTTGTCTTCATCAATTGGTTCAAGAGAAGTTAATGAACTCAAAAATTCATCAATAATAATTTTTGCATCCGCATCGGAAATCATATTTCGCTTCATACTCCATTGTATCATGCTGTTTGACTTGTACACATGAAGCTTGAATCACTCGTTACGCATAATAAAGTCTATGTAAAATCAGTTCACGTCCATCTTCGAACAAATTAATAGGATGTCCTCAAAAGCTAATTGTTGGATCGTACTGGAATAACCAAGGTTGACCAAGAATCATGTCGTAGTAAGATAAAGGCATGACTTCAAAAACCAGTTGATCTGCATAATTTTGAATCTCGAACTGCAACTGTCGAACTGTCTCATCATAAGTTAAAATTGATCCATCTGCTAATTCCACATCATATAAGTGAGATGTCTTCTGAGCTGGCAAGCCAAGATGTCGAACTACCTGAGTGTTGACAAAATTATTTGAGCATTCGCTGTTTACCAAAACATTGATGGAGCGACTACTGAGAGGAAGAAGGCTCAAAACTTGCTTTGAGAGAGGCTCCAAAACTGAAGAATTGCACTGAGCATGCTTCCTAAGAATAGTATTGTATTGACTACAAATTTTTCTTTATCTTTAGCAAAAACTGGTTGTTTAGAATTCAATGATGTTCTACGTTGAAATTCTTTTCAAATTACTCGGATTGGTTTCTTTGGACATTGATACCATCTATTGTCACCACCGCAAATTGTACATAATCCATTCTTCTTTGAAGTCGAAGAAACATTTGAGGAAGAGCCTTGCTGAGTATTGGAACGCCGATCTTGAGAAAAATCACGTCCTTTATCACAATCAAGTGGAGCATTTGAAGAAGATCTGCTTTGAGATTGTCAATCTTGAGAATAGAACGTTGAAGTTGAATAAGGTGTTGTGGCTTGCTGTCTGAATTGAGACTGATGTTGCTAACTTTGGCTATAGCTGTCTGTGGGATCGCGTTGTGAAGCGAGCGCTATTTGAAGATCTATCACTAGGGAGAAAGTTCCTTGTAGGGTGACGATTATCGCCAAGACGCTCCACATAGGCAATTGTGGCATCCAAGGTGGTAGGATTGTATTTGTGCACATCGTCGTTCAGGGTTGGTTCAAAGCCCGTTGTAACAAAATTGGATACCCCAAGTCTTGATTCTCTCGCGACACGAGAGAGAATCACTGAAAATACTTCACAACTTTAAAATCACAGTTCAATTTGGTCGATATTGCCCGGCGTAGTTCTGTGTCTAAAGATATCGGCCCCAAAGACTGGCACCCCTTTCGGTATTTCTTTTATATTAATGTTTGATCAAAGTTACAACTCCTGCAGGGTCCTTCGCTCTCAGACTATGCGTCTAAATGCTCTGAAGAGTGAGGCCCTTAGGGCTCTTTTATTCTTACAAGGGAGCCCCAAAAGCAGTTAAACTCAAAAGCAAACTGTTCCAAAAGCTATTGGTCCCAAAAGCTGGCAAAAAAGGATCAGCGCAATTTGCGAAAATCCATACAGGCTTCCACGTCATCACTTGTTAGCGCAAATCGCGGAATGCCGTACTGTCTACCATGTCAGCACATCTGCCACGTCATCACATTTGCGGGTGGTCATGCCACGTCAGCACGTGTGTATTTGTCCGGGTGGCTTTGCCACATCACCAATTTGTGACATACCTCTCTCTTGAAAGAATTGTTATCGCCCTCAATTACGCCTGCAAAAACATACAGAGGCCAAAAATTGTCTTAGTAGACATTGATTGTTAGTAACGATGCACTAGACACGACACATCTAGCACTTGTACAAAATGACAGTCACATCACAAGACATCACATGACAAATCACAGAAAAATTCATTCCAAATCTTAGACCATGATTGCCAGCAACGTATTTAGTAATCGCATCTAGATCCATTCCAGACCCAACTGAAAGAGAGGGGTACGCCTTCTTCGGCATGCTCAAGATGCTCTACCATCATCTGTGACTCTTGCCAAGCTTGATACCAATTAATGGCATCACCTGCTCGGTACATGGCAACAGTCAAAACTTTACTGTTACTTATTTTCTTGATAGTCACAAAGTAAGCATTAAATTGATGCAGCCAAGAATGAACCAAAGAAGCATCCATCTTTCAAATCATGCTTACTAAATTTCAACTTCTCAGTGATTGGGTTGTTGGAATCTGCATCTCTGTCTGTGCTACTTGATGACTCGCCCACCGCCTTGAGTGGCTCGAACTTCGAGGAGAGTACCTGTAGGACCAACTCCTTCATGCATTGGTCTCTTTGTGCCTCTTGCTCTAACTCCATAGCCACGCGCTTCTTTTTGGCCGCTATGCGCTGAGCTTCGCGTGCTTGCTCACGCTCAAGCTCCATAGTAACTAGTTGCCCTTCGTTCTTCGAATGTGGCGCGTTGCATCTCTTGTAGCATCATCTTTATCATCGACTTGATCAAAGCCTCCATAGGATGTGGTGCAACTCGTGGCGTAAATGGGGATGGGGGAGGATCAAGAAACAATCCTCCTGGTGTAAAAACTTATTCTTGTCCAACTCCACTCTCAACACCTTCATGCAAAGTATCCACTCCGCTTCAGGTGGTGACCATGCACTGAGCTCTTGGGTACTTGGGGTCTTGGGTTCTTGAGGTTCTTGAGTTCTTGGCTTGCAATCTGCACTTAAGAAGGCTTTTCTCTTACCCAAACTCAACTCTTCCCTGCGGGTGCACCTCTTCGCGGCCTTGCACTCACACCAAGGTTGCTTTTTCCCACCTCACGTCCATTGGTCTGTCGCTAAGTGCAAGGTCCGCTCTCAATGAGTGAAAAGAGGAACGAGGGGAGGTTGGACAAGCCCTTCTTTCTTGGGTTACCTGCCACTCTTCAAAAACACAGATTGGGGATCGACACGCCCAAATGGTCTTGGGTTACGTGCGATCACAACAAGCAAAAAAAAATTCTTGTGGTTCTTTGTGCTTCTTTCCTTGAGTGATGATACTGAACACTTTCAAAGAGCTCTGATACAATGTAATGTGCAGCGGAAGTGAATGATTGTGTACGGCTCAGAATGAGTGATTACTAAGTGCTCAAGGTTCGTGTTTACTTAGCAGAAGGGAGAGCCTTCCATGCTAGAGAGGGAGTGAATGTGCAATGACCAAAAAAGTGGGTGAACATTGAGAGTGCAAGTGAATGAGAGTGCTAAGGAGAGAGAGAGAGAGAGAACATGCGACACCAGATGTGTTTCCAAACCCCCCTCCAAGGGCCCCTCTCTCTATGGCTAGAGAGGTATTTGCTTTAGATTGCACAAAGGTCTGGTACAATGATCTTGATGCTATGATGCTAGATGATGAACTATGTCGACGACGAAGGAAACGATGACTATGGCGGTGACGACCATGACGAGGCTGAAATCTGAAATGGGAATCTATCGCTGCAACTTGGCTAATGTGGCAACACTGGGGCTGATTTGCTGGTACCAGTCTGAATCTAGGTCGGATAGACCCAATTGATGGCTGATCATGGTGGCTAATGCAAAAATGCTGGTGGCTGAAAACTGATCGATGGAATTCTGTTGCAATAGTCACGTCCAGCGAGGTTTTGAAACCAGGGAATGGGTGAGAACACGGCGCGGCTTAGGCTGGAAATGGGATTGTTGTGAAAGCTGAAAACGTTGGGCCAATAGCTCCAAAAACGTTGGCTGATCTTGTGAGAAAATGCTAGGGCAAGCTGTCCAGCTGCACTCTGCACTTGTGCAGCCACAATTTCCTTGTAATTCATTACGTGAAAAGTCACTTATAAGGTAACGTGCACATCTAACCCTATGTGTACGTGGACAAGCTACTTCATGACTAGGGTTCAGTTCAATTCAGTCAGCCTACCTTAGGAAGTGTTCTGGCACTTTTACGAGTTTGTTCGCAGACCGTGCATGTCCAGGCACTTAGAGTAGATGCATATCCTTTGGTTGCACATAGATGATCATCAGATTACCATTAGAACCCATCAGGAGTATTTTTACAGTGCATAGACCTATTTTCCCTAGTTTAGCCATTTTTCACTTATTATTAATAAGTGACTTTGTTGGGAAATTGGGTAGAGCAATTTAGCCAAGCAGATATATAAACAAACATAGCGCTAGCACTTTTTGGAGAAGAGGCAACAGAGACCGAGCGTCTGACAGGCATCTTCTCAGCAAGACCCCAACAAGACCACCTAGCGTTTTTGCAGCAGACATCCTTACCGTTTTCATAAAGATCAGCCCCAGCGTTTTGCAGTTGCAGATCAGCCGGCGGTAGCAGATTCACACCAGACATCCATAGCGTTTTTGCATCAGAAACGCCAGATTTTCAGCCTAGTGTTTTTGCAGTTTTTCGACGTCATCACCTTTTCTGCCAAGGCAAGAGCCTTCTCTACAGGAACTGGATTAGCTAATTGCTAATCCCCTTCTGGTACGCGCAGTTCCATCACGAAGGAATGAGAAAATGGAGAGTTTTCTCGCGTGAAAACTCGTCCAATTTATAGGGGAACTGTCCCATTGCGTGTGGGAGCTTCTGACGCACGCGTAGGTGTGTTTGCTCCACATCAAAATGATGCGAAACAGAGAATCACAGCCTCTTATGTTTTTCTATAGGTTTAGGGTTTTGCACCTAGACTGGAAGTTATCGCCAGGGGAGCCTCGAGAGAGCCGTGGGTGCTTGTACAAGACAATCTAGAGAGATTTCCTGCGAGGAATCTTGTCTAATTCAGAGGGCAAGTGACCCTGTAGGTGCGGGAGCTCGAGGGCTACCCATAGGAGTGATTGGCACACGAATCGGAGCGCAAAGCAGAGAATTCCAGCTTGCTGTAATTTTTTGCAGCTTTAGGGTTTTGGCCAGTTTTGATGTCCACAGGTCCCAGGAGCTTTGAGGAAGCTAGGGAATCACCGAACAGGTGTTTTGGTGCAAATTGGAGGCCAAAAACAGAGAATTCAATAATTTCTCGCCAGGTTTTGTAACGTGCTCCAAAGTGCGTCACTGTTTACTTGGGATTTTGTCCGTGGAGACTTCTACTATGGTTATACTGCTGAAATTGGGTTAGAGCGGGGGACATTTAGCCTGATAAAAGTGGGAC
Source organism: Adiantum capillus-veneris (assembly GCF_014529385.1). Taxonomy (NCBI): domain Eukaryota; kingdom Viridiplantae; phylum Streptophyta; class Polypodiopsida; order Polypodiales; family Pteridaceae; genus Adiantum; species Adiantum capillus-veneris. Next base: position 52,735,669 of record NC_140943.1, on the reverse strand, counting down.
AAAATAGTTTACACGTTTTTCTCAAGTGCAATAAGAATCAAGAAATACCAAAAGGGTTGCCAGCCTTTGGGGCCTACAGGGTGTCGCTGTCTGCTTGGAAGCACTCTAGCTATCAAGCCGTGGTTTGTTAGAAGTGTAATTCCTAGTCACAGGTTTATTCGTGAAGTTCCTTTGTGTCATAAAGTTCAAGTAATGTTATTCAATGTAAAGATCGGGTGAAAGCTAAAGTCTACCGTCCTACGGGCCGGTTTCATGGTTTCTATTCTTGGGACAGAATCACTTTTTCCTTAAAGAGTGAGCCTTGGTTGGTTTGCAGCGAAAAATAAAGCACATTATGGCTGACAGGACAAATGACGCCATGGAAGAGGGTTCCTCTTCACAGGACAGATAGGTTGTTCCTCCTCCAGTGTTCGAGCATGGCGAGTGTTCCCGACCACCATTGTCGGTACCCTTTTGTTGAAGTGAATGCTCCACAAGTTAAAGGATTTATGACCAGGAAAGTAGACGAGGATACCTTCGGACACAATTGGTTGTTGTTGTGAATGTGTTTTCTCGATTGGTGAAGAATCCTAGGTTTATGGAATTTCTGCAAGTGCAACCAGTGTCACAGCAGAGAAGGCAACTTTCTCATGCAGGAGAGCCCGTTGAGGCTCAAGCTCAGGTCCCTTATGCGTCCCAGCAGGCCAAGGAGCACTCGCATGTTGCGGAGTCAGTTGGGGCTCCAAGGCAAACTCCTTTTGTCCACGAACAGGTGTTTAGGATGCCAGATCCATAGGCCATACCAATACAGCCAGCCACCTTTCGGAGTCCAAATGTCGGTTTAAGTGGACAGGGAACTAATTTCCAGGCTATGTGTCAGGTTTTTCCACAACCCACGCTACATCCTCGGTATTTCAAGGTGGATCTGTGTTTTCAAAGCATGGCTGGTTATGCGCCTAGAAACCAGCAATATATGGCAAGAACAGTGTTTGGGGGTATGCAAGGCATGATACCAAACTCCATCTATGGTAATATTGGCATGCAGCAAGGGTTTCAATGCAATCAATACAAGTTTGGGGTGCCGCATGCCACTTTTCGTATGGCTGGTTTTTCCGACGAGTAGGAATATATGGCACGAGTGACGCAAAATCTCAATTGCCAAGGGGCGCGGATGATTCCTATTATAGTGCCTATGTTGCAAACACTTTCCCATGATAATGTGGGAGTGCTAGAAAAGCCAAAACCATACAAAGAAGGTGGTGCAAGTGTGACATTCGATACCTTCAATGGATATCAGGACAAGACAAAGACTCTTACTTTCCTCTAGCAGTTTGATATAGCTTATGAAAGGGGGGAATTTTGAAGAGGCCTCCAAGGTTGGGAAATCTGCCACTTTCTTGAAAGGAAATGCGCGTTCATGGTGGACGACTTTGTTGATGCAAGGACAGGCACTTGCCAATTGGGTATACTTTAAGAAAATGTTTGCATTTGCATGGCTGTCAAATGAATTTGAAGCCGATGTCATGACGGATTGGCACCAACTTACTGTGCGTACTTGCAAGAGTCTATAGGAGTACAATGGGAGGTTCTGTAATGCGTTGCTCTCAAGAACTTCCTACAGGTTTGTGCCATTGACAGAGCAGATAGAGAAGTATTGTTGTGGACTGCCTAAAGGGCTCAGGAACTACTGTATAAAGATGAAAGTGGCCGCCCTTACTCAGCGTATGGAAGTTGCCAACTTTCGTCATGCCTAGTTGAAGGGAGAAGACAATGGATTCCAGGTCAACGTGAAAGGGGGTCGGTCAAAGAAATATTCAACAAAGAGGTCCTTTGCAAAAGCGACTCTTGAATCTTCCCAAGGGTCAGGAAATGCAGAGAAGACTAAAGACTCAGCCGAGTCTTCTAAAGGACAGGCCAAAAGAAAGAAAAGAAAAGGGAGAAGTTTCAAGACGTTATTTGGTGAAGTTCAAAAGCTATTCACCTAAGGATGCAAAGTAGATGGAAGAAAGTGAACTAATAGAGTCACCAAATGTATTGCAATTTTACCTTGAAGCTTTTGGTTTACAACCCAGATATTCTCCAACTCAAATCACTTCAATAGAGCAAAGGTCAAAGGGCTTGACACATGCTCAAAAGAGGGGTGATAATAGAGCTAGCACTTCAAATGTACATAAGGATTCAGTGCAATAGCAGTGTACATTGTTTGACAAAAGTATGAACTTTGAAGGTCTCATTAAGTGTTTGTACACATGTTTGGCAACTTAATTGCGGATACATGCGATGATAAAAGGGTGCTTACCACACTAAATCATCTATGGCATGTATATATGGCATGCAATCGAGGACGTTTGATGTTTTAAGAGGGCGGTATGTCACGAGATTGTGACAACCACTATATAGATTTGTTGGTTTCTTTCCCTTGATTTTTATTTAATTTTTGGGATCCTCTTGTTAAAATCACAAATGCCAAAACATTGCGTGGCCAGTGTGAAACGGCTGTTGGCCGAGAGTTTCACCTGCGGAAGTCACTGCCAAGAAGCCACAAGATGGTTGGGCTGATCGGCATTGTAATCCGACTAATAAAGAAGTGGCTAGGCTCAATTAAAGTCATTTAGGCCTCTCGGCAAGACTTTATAAGTTGGTGGGTACTAGGAATTAAACCAAAAGGAGCAAATTGGACACATGGTAGTAGAAGAGCAACCTACAGGCTGGGGGATTGAATTTTCATTTATTGCTTGACAATGTGTTGTGTTAGTAGTGGATGCAGGTGATCACAGCTTTAATGGAAAGCTTGCCTTCTCCCTTGTCTCATGCAGTTCGATGATTTGCTGTTGCGCATCTCTCTCCCCCCTTTGCACGTATGGTAATGCGTCTCTTCCTTCTCAGATGACCATATACAGTTTTGGGGGTTGTATGTGCGTTTGCCAAGGCAAGAGTCTTCTGTACAGGAACCGGATTAGCTAATTGCTAATCTCCTTCTGTACGCACAGTGCCATCGCGAAGGAATGCGAAAACAGAGAGTTTTCTCGCGTCAGAACTCGTCCGATTTACAGGGGAACTGTCCCATTGTGTGTGGGAGCTTCTGAGGCACGTGTAGACGTGTTTGCTCCGCTCAAAATGATCCGAAACAGAGAGTTACAGCCAGCTGTGTTTTTCTGGAGGTTTAGATTTCGCACCTAAACTGCCAGTTATCACCAAGGGAGCCTCAGGAAAGCTGTGGGTGCTTGTACAGGACAATCTATAGAATTTCCCGTGAGGAATCTTGTCGAATTCAGAGGGCAAGTGACCGGTGCGGGAGCTCGAGGGCTACCCACAGGAGTGATCGGCATGCGACTCGGAGCGCAAAGCAGAGAATTGCAGGTTTAGGATTTCGGCTAGTTTTGATGCCCACAGAGAATTCAGCGTGCTGTAATTTCTCACCAGGTTTTGTAAAGTGCTCCAAAGTGCGTGGAAAGTCACCGTTTACTTGGGATTTTGTCCGTGGAGACTTCTACTGTGGTTATACTGTCGAAATTGGGTTAGAGTAGGGGACATTCAGCCCGATAAAAGAGGGACAGCTTGTAGAAGTTTACACGTTTTTCTTAAGTGCAATAAGAATAAGAAATACCGAAAAGCACGGATTTGGAATGCACGTCAGTACACTAACGTACCCAACGGACTTGCCCTTGTCTGCTCCACGGGGGCCGAATCAACCTAATGGTGAGAATAAGAAGGGGAAGCAACAGAAGAAGAAATCTTCGGGCCCTAGGCTATCAGCAGAGCAGTGTGCTAAATACTACAAAGAGGGCAAATGTTATGGATGCGGGGAGCAGGGGCACGTTCTTGCCAAGAGCCCTAACAAAGCGTCCAATGACAGGCCGAGGACAAGCCAGAGAGTTTGAAAGCGACAGAGGAATGAGCAAAGAAATGAAAGACCAAGGCATTGTTTCATTGGGCAAAATGAAAAGAGTAAAGGTTTTTGTGTGAGTCCATCTAGTCTCAAGAATTTTCATTTCCTCCCTGAAGGACAGGCTGATTCTAGAGTATTTTTTCCTAAGTTCTTTTCAGTACTAGTAAATCAGCATTGTTTTATTGGGCAAAAGAAAAAGAGGAATGCAAAGGTTTTTGTGTGAGTGCATCTTGTCTCAATATTTTGTGAGTGTTGATTCCTCTCTCTGTTTTGCTTGTCCATTTGGCTTGTGCTGGTGGTTGTGCAATTGAATTTCTGCATTGAGGGTAACAAGGAGGGTTATTGAGGTTTCTTGTGGTTTTTTTCTTGAATTGTTTGCACAGAAAATAAAGCAAAAAAAGGTGCAAAGCATCTCATCAAGAACAACATGCGATATACAACAGTATATGTCGGCAATCTAGCACGCAAGGTAACATTATGTAATGAACACTATTCATACAATGTGGTAAGCACTTGTGTGTCCAATCAAAGATATAACGGTGTTATTAGGTAGAGCCTAGAGGTTGTATTAGCTTGTGGATATGATAATGAGACCTGATTGCATCTTGTCATCATTGTATCTTTTAGCACTTGATATGACCTGATTGCAATTTCTCATGGCTTTGCTACTAAATATTTGGAAACTTCATGCTGCATGAGTAGAGGAATGAGAAGCTGCTGTGTGTGTGTGGTGGGTGGGGAGGGGGGGGGGGGGGGGGGGGGGGGGGGGGGGGGGGGGGGGGGGGGGGAACATAAGTTTTCCTGTTTGAAGTTAGTGAGATGAGGTAGCTAAGCATGTAGGAGAATGAGGTCATGAGACAAAGTTGTCTTGAGGTGCTTGATGAATCCACTCGTGCATGTGTGTGCGTTTGTGTCGCAGCAAACTGTTAGTGCTTACAATTTTGGCCAGGCATCTCAAGAGGAGCTGCAGGAAATGTTCAATGGGCTAGGGGTTGGATCAATAGAGGATGTGCAAATTGCGAGGGATAAGGGTTATGGATTTGTCAGGTACAGCACTCATGAAGAAGCTGCCCTGGCTATTCAAGCAGCAGATGGACTGATCATATGCGAAAAGCGTGTTAAGGTAGGCAAGAAAGTTACTGAAGTGATCAAGAGAGTTTAAAAGAAAACTACATGGATGTTTCTCTGACAATAGTAGCTGCTGGCAGTGTGATTGGGGAACGAAGCCAAACTCACTTTTGGGATTTTCAAATCGGCTTCCCTTAGAGTCACCAGAGCCAGGTACACTTTTGGGACTGTCAAATACTCCTTCCCCACCTCCAGCAGGTCAATCACCAGAGTCTTTTGCTACTACATCAGTGGAACCCACTGAAGAGCTGACATTTACCGAAGGATAGGCTCTTTCTTGGTGACTAAGCAACAATGGAGCAATTCGGTTGATATCGAATTTGGGGCGAACGGCCGAAGGAGGAATCCTCTTCTTGCCTATAGGTTCTTATGGTCTTCTAGACTTTAATGAACTAACTTTTTGGAGTCGTAGCTCCTCTTAGTCTGAGAACAGTTTCTGCACATCGTGGATTTGTGGCGAACTCGCGGAAGAGCATCAGCAGAATGGATCTTTAGAAAAAGACCCCTCTCATAAGGAAAGCAGGCTGCCTCAGCTGCTAAGACAAAAGAGTCTATGCACATGACATGGAAAGGGGGGGGGATATTTGAAAGAGTGTTGCTAGACTGCAGGAGGAGCTTAGTAATGGATTGTTGGAATGTGGGCACTTGATTAAATTCTTGCAAGACTATGGAACTTGGCATTCACAGTATTGATTATGTTACAAAGCATCATCAGTACGACTGGTGTGGGCGGTCTTCATTCTTAGTAAATGATGGGCCATTGGACTTGCAAATAGGACACTCCTTATTAGTGTCTGCAGGATTAAAAGAATTGGGATAAGGCAGACAGAATTAAGAGATGCCTTAAGGCAGGCAGAGTTAAAAGATGCCTTAGTAGGTTCTGCTTATGCCAATCATGTACCATTCTTTTCAACATAAGGATATTTCTCTTGGTCACATAAATCGGAAGATTTAGAATTCCTATGTATGATTAGGCCTTTCGAGACCCATTGAAGGACATCTTTATGATTCTTTAAGCAGTTAGGATGGTTGACAGAGGATGCACCAAAAAACTTTTTTTCCAATTAAGTTGTACAGCTAAGGTGAGGAACCCGACACCGGCCCCCCCCCCCCCCCCCCCCCCCCTCTCTCTCTCTCTCTCTCTCTCTCTCTCTCTCTCTGTGTTTCTTTTGTCATGTTCCTGGATACTTGAAGAGGACATACTCATGTATATTGATCTGTCTCATCGCTGACTAGACACTATAGTCTCGAGTTGATTGAGAATTCTCGATGGAGATGGTTCAATTTTTTAAAAAATCAATTACAGGACATAGCCTTCAATAGGCACAGGTCTCGTACAAATGGGAAACAATACCGGCCTTTGTGTAGGTGTTGATGGGTTTGCATGTATACAAACTAAGGTTGCACAAGGATCAGACTTTACCTGAATCAGACTGTAATTAACTTAAAGAAATTGACTCTTTTTTTTTACTAATCAAGGGAACCTTTTCATAGCCTTTGAAGAATATTTTTGGTCGTGTCATACAAAGACTGATTGGGTCCAAAACCAGTTGGATTACAGGTCATCTTATAAACTTACTTCAAAATAATATAAAAATCCTCTTGAAGAAGGATTGGTGACCCTACGAAATCAATGTCCTTTGGATTGTCTTTCCGATATGAATTCAAAAAACTGTTCACTTGAGCCACTCTGGTAGGTGATGACCCAGTATAATTGGATCGTACACATAGGTCAATATGGTCTTCTACTAACCACATTTAGAACTAATGAATTCTTGTTCTATTTGTATGGATGCAAGTAAGGGCCTTTCTCATCTTGGTCTTTTGTTGTCCGAAGCATATAGATGGGTAGTGGGGCCGTTTAATTACCTAGTGTATGCTTACCTTCTATAGATTGATCTCCCTTTTTTTTTGTTGGTGTATAAAGTTTTTGAAATTGGAAACAAATCTTTTGGTGCCATTGCTTTATAAATAAGGAGTCATGAGTGCAACTCTTCAATTGTTTTTATTGTAGCCCTACCTAGGCAAAACATGCTCACTTTGCCTTTCTTTCACGATGCAACAATAAAACAATTCTACCCTTTGATGGTGATTGCTTAAAACAACATATATACTTTGCTTGTTGCAACCAAAGAAAAGAACTTCACTGTTTTTGAACTCTCGCCCCCTCTTTTTATGTTATAAACAAGGTGAAGGTAAAAGTAGACAAGGGTCGTGTTTGTAGAAGTTAATAAGTTTCTTATTTGCAAGTAAAAAGGTTTGTATGATCAAGGTATAATAGATTGATGGCAATTTGTGACTAAAATAGGTCAAGTTTGTTTTAGTGGTAATCATGAAAGTTACTTGTTGCCTAGATTTGTTGCTTGTTGTTTAGTAGGTTGTCATAAACTGTGTAACGAAATAAATGTGAATATTTCAATAAAGTTAATTAATATCCACATTGAAACGACCTCGAAGTATGATTGAATGACATTGATCATAGGGAGCCTAGGTAATTTTGTGTAAAAGTTCATATTAACAACAATATTTTTCAAGATGGTACTATTTTTTTCTTTCTTGCAATGTTCCCCCGATCTTGTTACTAATGATGATACATGTTGTGGACTAAAGTAATAAGGTGAATGTTGACATTTGTATATCAGAACCAAAAGTTGGAAAGAAATTTTTGAGGTCCTTAAATGAAAGGAAAATTCTAACCAAAAAGTTAAAAAAGAGGTCATTAGGTCTTTAAATGATGAAGGGACCTTTCTACAAACTCAACAAAGACAATAAAAAAGAAAGTAAAGTGAGCCTTAAATGAAAGAACCAAGTTACAATGATAAAAACTCATGTACAATATAAAAAGAAGATATAATATGTACAAAGCCTTCTTTCAACCAAAGAGAGCATGTGTCTACCATCGGCAAACTCTACATCAATGGCTAAAAAATCTACACCATTTGCTTCACCATCCCTCATAGCCTTTTGGAGGCCAACAAGGTGAATGATCATGTTGGCTTTTTCGGGAAATGCAATGCAAAGTAGATGAGGTTGATTTGTAGAATTCATTAGGTTTCTTATTTACAACATGTATTTTGAAAGGTTGTAGAAAGAGTTTATGATAAAGGAAGATGTGTCTACAATCTTGGAACATAAATTTTTAATATGAATTTCGCGTGATGCTGAGGGAAGTTTGTAAACCAATGCAAAAAGGGAATTAAAAGAATGGGACACATGATGAGTGAGATAGGTTACAAAATGCAAGTGACACAAGCCACTAGATGGACGTGTGTTGTCATCGACGGGAGGTGCCGACTAGGAGCCACACGTGTTGTGAGGAACAAAGAGCTAGGGCATGACAAAAATATATATATTTTTTAAAAGGAGAAGCATTGCATTGGTTACAACCGTGTTGTAAGGGTGGGATGGTTATGAGGATGATCTGATGTTGCTCTCAAGTACCAGAGTTCAATTCTGATTGATACCAAGGCACTTTTGCTTGCTCGTTGGGCTACTAAGAGAAGGTGGAACAAAAGAAAAGAATCTACAAAGCTTCCATACAAGGAAAGTATAGAAGTATGAGGACATGGAAGAGTAGGTGATGGGTAGTTCTTGGATGGAAAAGCTACCAAGGCACTTTTGCTTGCTCACTGGGGTTGCTGGGAAAAAGAAAGAAAAGGATTCTATGGAGATTCCACACAATGGAAGTATGGAATTATGTGGGCATGGAAGAGTAGGTGAGGAATAATTCATGGATGGTAAACATAAGAAATGGAAGTAAAGAAATCGCTTTGATTATTTCAACATAGGTTGGGATTTTAGAGTTAATATTGATGACTTTGAAGTATGACAATGACATTGATCACATGATTGTAGAAAATTTTCTAATGATAAATGGATCTAAGTAATTTTGTGTAAAAATTTCTAAGGATTAATGGGTCTAAATAATTTTGCGTAAGATGGCACTAATTAATGGCATTTTCTTTCTTGCATTATTCTCTTGATCATGTGTTACTTGTGACATGTATATATAAGCTTCCCCATTGAGATGTTACTTCACAACTTTATCAATATTGGGAAGCTTTAAACCTAATCCCTAATGATGATACATATTGGACAAAAACAACAAGATAAATGCTGATATTTTCATATAAAATCAAAAGCTAAGATGTAATTCTTGAGGCCCTTAAATAAAAGGCCAATTTTCAACTAAAGAAGTACATTTTAAACCAAAAAGTTGAAAAGGAAGTCACTAAATCCTTTAATAGGGGGGCCCATTCACAAACTAAGCAATGACAATAAAAAAGTCAAATGAGTCTTAAACAAAGGGACCAAGTTAGAATGATGCAAAGAGTGAGTTCGAGAGGGTTTGTTGTTCTTAGTCTGAACAATCTATGTGTCGACCATGAGTAGGAGGCTCCGGGTATCGGTATGGTGTAGGGTTCACGCTCCTAGTGTTCTCCTTGAACTTGGAGTAGTGGAGGTGACGAGTATAGTTTTAGGCACCCGCCTACCTTTCGTCCTTTCCCTTGGGATGATGGTCCCTTCCCATTGTTTTTAGAGAAGGGAGCAGACCGATTCTGTCTCCTCTCTTGAAAAAGGGCATCAATGGGTCTTGTTTCGCAAATTTTTAAACCTATGCGATGGGCTGTTGATGTTGCCATACATATGTGGTAGTGATGTGTGTGAACACACTTAGGACCACCGCGGCATTTTTTTCCCTCACTAGGAGGTTTTCCCCCTGTGCGTTGTATATATGCCCATCACTCTAGGGCTAACTTATCTTTCATTGTGAACTAACCAATACATACTCTTTGTTGCAATCCTTTAGCTTCTTTGTCTTCTCCAACCTGTGTGTGTTTCTCTCCAACCCTATTTTCAAGAATTGGTATCAGAGCAAGTTGTGTCCTCTCGGGCTTAGCCGCCATCGCCAACATACGCCCACTCACTTTCTCAGGTCGGTGAGCTTTGATGAGCATTAGCAGATCGACAAATACTTTGGGCCCGCTCGTACATCTCGATCTGCTCGAAGTTTCCATTCAGGCTGATTGGGACCTCCGTTTACACTAAAGGCAGTATTGTGCATGCAATTTTATCATTTTGTGCAAAGTTTTAGTCAGTGCCATTTGCTGCATAACAGGTTCCTTACGGTCTTCTACCGGTTGTGCTATATAGAACATGTTGGTCCCGCTTTGTTTCTCCGCTTTTTGGGCAGTTTTTACATCAAGTTCATGCACTCTCCATGGCTGACAACAACACAAATGTGTTCAAGATTTTTGTTGCTAAGGATAAATTAGATGAGGACAATTGCCCAATGTGGGATTACATGATGCAACAATTTGGAATGTTGTGCAGGGCATTGATGTACACCCTGGTTTTGAGGATACAGGCAATGTTGAGGATGTTGCAAGCTGTGGTGGCATGATTGTTGTTGTCTTCCAGAGTTGTTTTGCCTACGGTTGGGCAAGCTTGGTGGGATGTTAGAGATGTGCAGGCTCATGCATTGATTGCATTATCTATGAAGCACACTAGTACTCCCTCACATTCGCTTAGCTAAATCTACAAAACAGGCTTGGGATATTTTGGCTAGTCTTTATGCAAGTCGCAATGGTGCTAAAATTGCATTACTGCGTAAAGAGTTGGAATCAAAGATTATGCATGAGGAAGATGAAATGGACACTTTCCTTGGTAGTATCAAGGATATTAATAAGCAACTTATTTCCGCAAACGAAGTCATTTTTTATAGTTCCCTTCTGTATAGACTATTCTTGATGCTTTGCCAGATTCTTACCAGACTTTTGCTAGTACCTAGAGACTTATGGCTCAAGGAAATAGTGAAGCTGTTAAGTTTGATGCATTATGCACATTGCTATGCAAGAGTCACTTTCAAAGAAAAACAGAGCTAAACAACGTCCAATTGAACATGCCTTTATTGCTAGTCAAAGAAAAAGTGGTGATAGCAATGTAGCGACTTCTCATGGTTCTTCGGCGAGTGCCAAATCACCTGTTTCCAATGCTTCCGCTATTAACACCTCATATGGGAGTTCTGGTGAAAAGGGCAAAAAGAAGATGCGTTGCCATTATTGTAAAGCTAAAGATCTCTTGATCAAGCAGTGTCCTAAGTTGAAGGCAAAAGAGGTTGGTTCCACTATAAGTGCAGCTATTGTAGAGTCTTCCGTGAAAGGAGAGTGTGATTTTGATGTAAATGCAGAATGGGCTTTTAGTGCAGTGTGCACTTATGATCCTTCTATCCATGATGCATGTATGTCAGTTGCTACAGATGCTCATATGTGGTACTTCAATAGTGGTGCTACGAAGCACATTACCTCTCATCGTGACTTATTTACCTCTCTCAAGGATGTCCCCTCATGGAATTCAGTCACTTGTGCCAAAAATGCCTCTTATTCAGTGCAAGGAGTTGGAAAGATTGTGTTGATTGCTATGAATGGGAGTTTTTTCACACTTTTTGATGCAATTTATGTACCTAGGATAAAAAAGAACCTTTTGTCTGTATCTGCACTTGCTAGACTTTTGTCTATATCTGCACCTTTTGTCTGTATCTGCACTTGCTAGACTTCGTCTTGTTGTGAAATTTTTGAATGACAGATGTAGAGTTCATGATCTTATTTTTGGTGATGAAATTGTTGCATCTGGCATCTTATGCCGTGGGCTGTAATAAGCTCACTTTTTACGACAAGTGTGGATAGAATTTTGCAAATGCAATTGTGGATTCAAAGACTGTTTTAGATGGAAAACTTTGGCATGCATGTTTTGGGCATCTGAATTTTCTCAGTTTGTTGCGTTTGCAGAAATCTGATATGGTTGCTTCTTTGTTGCCTCTTGAAGCACCAATGAAGCATCTTTGTGAAGGCTATATTTTGGGCAAAATACAGCGTTCAAAGTTTCCAAAGAATGCTTCAGCTAGGGCTACGTGCAGGTTGCATCTGTGCATAGTGATGTTTGTGGGCCCATGCAAACTCCGTCCTTGGTAAATTACCTTGACTTTGTGACTTTCCATGATGATTACTCCAGGCATGCGCATCGGTGTATCCATTATATGCTCTTTCTGCTTAGTAGCTCCCATTGCACGATATATGCATGGTGATGTTGTAATTCTTTTTTATAAAAATGGATCACCCACAGTGTGAGAGTATTAATTTTAAAAAAAGAATGATGGAAAGAATCATTTAAAATATAAGATATAATCTTTAAAAAATCTTCCTTTTCAACCCTCGCCCACCTCCCGCGGCCTTTACAAGCCAACAACATTTACAATGAAGTTAGATTTAACGTATAGAACACACAAATTTTTTTAATTTTTTATTTTGTGCGGGGGGGGGGGGGGGTCTTTTCTTAATGGAACAAATGCAAAATAGTCTCGTTTGGCCAGCCTTATTGCAGTAGTGAATGTATAAATAGTAGTCATAGCAGGGTGAAAGCATGTAATGGTGGTACTCTTTACCAAAAGTGGATTCTGTTAAATTTTTAATGAAAAATCTCAATACTTCTCAAACTTTATAGATCTAGATTCTATTTTTAAAGCTAGCCATTGATATATGACATGCTAGTTTGTTTTATATCTAACATATGAAAATATGATTTGTAAAGTGCTATGAAAGGACTATTCAAGACATCACTTTTTAGTACCACCAATATATACTTTTACCTAGTGCTTAATGTGTAAACAGGATACAATGGGTAAGTAGGATAAAAAAGAGAAATCAAAATAAACATTGAAGATTTTATGAAACACATTGGTTAAATAAAAGTCTGATCTTATTTATAAAGCATGTAAACAATCTATCCATCAAGGTGGAGCCCTAAACTTATGAGGAATGTCATCACTTGAGAGTGAATGCATGCTAATGTGACATGCTTTAAGTTGTCTCGAATAGTGCTAATTAGCACAATTTTGACATATGCTAACTAGTACAATAACACAAGGTAGGTCTGTAAGATCTATGACGCATGATATATCAATAGAAAGTTCCCAAAACAAGGAATCCAAATGCACAAAGTCCAACAAATTTTGATATTATTCGTGAAAATTTTATTGTGGGCCCAAGTTTTTCTAAATGT